>NC_135407.1:7500-607500 GCF_051989625.1 Stigmatopora argus
GCAAAGGGACCATACGAGCTGAGCCAAAATGGCCACAAGGGGGCAGCAGGGCAACATTAATCAATTAGAAGAACTTTACTTTTGACAACTTGAAAGATGGCGTCCACACGTAGGATTCTGGGATACGCAATGCATTCTGGGATATGTGATGCATTCTGGGATGCCAAATTGGCCGCAAGGGAACCATACAAGCTGGGCCAAATGGCCACAAGGGGACCACACGAGCTGTGCCAAAATGGCCGCAAGGGAACCATACGACTGGAGCCAAAATGGCCGCAAAGAAACCATACGACTTGAGCCAAAATGGCTGCAAGGAAACCATACGAGCTGAGCCAAAATGGCCACAAGACCACACAAGCCTAGCCAAAATGGCCGCAAGAAATCCATACGAGTTGAGCCAAAATGGCCGCAAGGAAACCATACGTACGAGCTGAGCCAAAATGGCCACAAGACTACACAAGGGGGCAGCCAGGGGACCACACGAGCCGAGCCAAAATGGCCACAAGACTACACAAGGGGGCAGCCTGGGGGCCACACGAGCCGAGCCAAAATGGCCACAAAGGGACCAAGCGCTGAGCCAAAATGGCCACAAGAGGGAAATAAGGTAACCACACAAACTTAGCCAAATATGCCGCAAGGGAACCATACAAGCTGAGCCAAATGGCCACAAGGGGACCACACAAGCTGTGCCAAAATGGCCGCAAGGGAACCATACGACTTGAGCCAAAATGGCCGCAAGGAAACCATACGACTTGAGCCAAAATGCCCGCAAGGAAACCATACGAGCTGAGCCAAAATGGCCACAAGACCACACAAGCCTAGCCAAAATGGCCACAAGACCACACAAGCCTAGCCATAATGGCCGCAAGAAAACCATACGAGTTGAGCCAAAATGGCCGCAAGGAAACCATACGTACGAGCTGAGCCAAAATGGCCACAAGACCACACGAGCCTAGCCAAAATGGCCACAAGGGGGCAGCCAGGGGACCACACGAGCCGAGCCAAAATGGCCACAAAGGGACCAAGCGCTGAGCTAAAATGGCCACAAATGGACCACATGAGTTGAGACAAAATGGCCACAAAGGGACCACAAGAGCAGGGCCAAAATGGCCACAAGAGGGAAGCAAGGTGACCACACGAACTGAGCCAAAGTGGCCAGAAAGGGACAGCAAGGGGACCACACAAGCTGAGCTAAAATGGCCACAAAGGAACTCTATAATTGAGCCAAAATGGCCACAAGAGGGAAATAAGGTAACCACACGAACTGAGCCAAAATGGCCACAGCGGGACCACACGGGCTGAGCCAAAATGGCCACAGGGGGGGGTAGCCACACGAACTTAGCCAAATTGGCCGCAAGGGAACCATACGAGCTGAGCCAAATGGCCACAAGGGGACCATACGACTTGAGCCAAAATGGCCGCAAGGGAACCCTACGACTTGAGCCAAAATGGCCGCAAGGAAACCATACGACTTGAGCCAAAATGCCCGCAAGGAAACCATTCGAGCTGAGCCAAAATGGCCGCAAGACCACACGAGCCTAGCCAAAATGGCCACAAGGGGGTAGAAAGGGGACCACAAGAGCGGAGCCAAAATTGCCACAAGGGAACTATACGAGCGGGGCCAAAATGGCCACAAGGGGACCACACGAGCTGAGCCAAAATGGCTACAAGGGGACCACACGAGTTGAGCCAAAATGGCCACAAGAGGGAAATAAGGTGACCACACAAACTGAGCCAAAATGGCCACAAGGGGACCACACGAGCTAAGCCAAAATGGCCACAAGGGGACCACACGAGCTAAGCCAAAATGGCCACAAGGGGGAAAAATGTGAGCACATGAACTGAGCCAAAATGGCCGCAAAGGGAAGCAAGGTGACCACACAAACTGAGCCAAAATTGCCACAAGGGGGAAATAAGGTGACCACGATTTGAGCCAAAGTGGCCGCAAGGGGATCACACAAACAGAGCCAAAATGGCCACAAGGGGGAAGAAAGGTGACCACACGAACTGAGCCAAAATGGCGGCAAAGGGACCACACGAGCTGAACCAAAATTGCCAGGAGTTGAGCCAGAATGGCAACAAGAGGGCCACAAGTGGAACACACGAGCTTAGCCAAAATGGCCGCAAGGGAACCACACGAGGGTTAATCCTTACCCAAACACTAATCAATTACTATGAAGACCCGAATAATAGTAGGCACTGGAATAATAGTAGGGAGTGGAAAATTCCAAATGAATTAATAATAGTAGGCACCGGAATAATAGTAGGCAGTGGAAAATTTCAAAAATTATGAATATTAGTAGGCACGAGATAATTAGTGTCTAAACAGATTCAATGCATAGAATTAAAGCTATGATGGAATATTTATTATAAAATCATAACAAGGACAATATTATTATTTTAATCAACAGTTTACTAGTAGCATGAAACAAAATAATATGTTTAAATTCCACAATTAGCTACAAATTAAAGTCATGATGATCAATTACATACTATGCGCACACGCATTCCCCTTTCACACGAAACAGGAAATGATTAAATCATTTCCTGTTTCGTTATTTAAGCAACTATGAGTCATAGCGCTTGGGTCCGAATACATTCACGGTCGCGTCACGACAACGCGGCGCGACCATAACACTTTTACGTGCACCCTATGTGAGTAAATATGTGCCGCGTTGCATTTGTACGGTTTTCTATTGCTTAATACGGGGAATTCCAATCATTAATACGGGGAGGAATTGCCCCAGGTTGACAGGTATGACATTGTAATTATGTATATTGCAACTCTACCAGTGGCAATTGCACGTTCTTATTAGTACTAGTACGTTAGTAAAAACAGCACGTGTGCTTTACACGTAGAAAGTTAATGACATAGAACAATGTTGCTGCTGCACGGACTTAATTGAGGCAAAAATTAATAATCGTAGGCACGCGAATAAGAATCGTAGGCATGCGAAAATTTGAGTTGAAAAAATAATCGTAGGCATACGATTATTCGGGTCTTCATATTACAAGAAGTAACTTACTTTTGACGACTTCAACGATGGCATCCACACGTTGCATTGTGGGATACATTATGCATTCTTTGATATGTGATGCATTCTGGGAGTGCATGTCGTCACACGTCGTCAGTTGGACCCATAGGTGACGTGATTAAGGGTCGGTAGAAGAACCTGTAAACAAACAGTGTTTACCATCCTATTTAGAGCTGCGGTACTTTTTACTTTGAAAAAATTACAAGGCACACCAACATTTGAAAATCTTACAAATTAAAATTAACAATGTCATTCTCTTTAAACCTTTATCAACAAGAATTAAATAAACCCTCCAAAAAATATTTCAAATTCAAATGTTCACAGTGAGCATTGTCACAAAAAGTTGCACCCAATACCACGACAAGGGACCTGTGCCTAAATAGCCACAAGGTGGCAGCAAGAGACCATATGACCTTAGCCTAAATGGCCAATGGCAATAAATATACTGCAATAATTTTCTACCAATTATTTATTGCGGACCGCTGTGAAGAAGGACTTATCGCCTATCCTAACCCTACCAACCCCATGATCAGATAGTAACAGGCACTAAACTTCAGTAAGAGATTTCAAATATGGCTCAAACTTTTAAGTTACTTTTTATAATAAATAATTCATAACAGCACCTAATACCACGACAAGGAAAAACAGCAACCAAACGAAATTTCTTTGAAAGGACACCTACGTCTAATATGAGTGAATAAAACATCTAATATTCGCCACTTTGAACACATGAATTTGCATTAGACGACAGCTTGAGACAAATTCAAAGATGGGGTCCACACGTGAGGTTGATTAAGGGACTGCCGAAGCACCTGTAGACTTAACAGCTTTTTTCCATAACTATTTGAGCTGCGGTAGTTTTTACTTTGAAAAAAATTACAGGTGACACTGACCATAGTCGCAAAAAGTTGTACCCAATACCACAAGGAAAAAGACCAACCAAACAAAACGGAATTTCTTTAAAACGTCTAATATAAGTAAATAAACGAGCCAATAGTCGCCACTTTGAACAAAACTTGAGTCTTACGGGGTTTGGAACGTTAACATTTATTTCAACAATTTCGACGAAGGGTCACAATGAATAGTTATAATAAACTAGTTTCAGCAAAATACTATCGCCAAATAAGCGTGCAAGAATACGCCAAAACGGAGTAAAACAATCAATTACAAGACACTTACATTCTCCGACTGCTTGAGACGGAGTTCGACTTGTAAAATGGCGTCCCCCACGTGGCGGCTTGCCTTTGTTCGACAAGGAAACGCACAACGCGCATGCGCGGGCAAAAAGAGGGCTTTCTGGGTAATGAAGTATACTTGTGCACACAACACCGCCCAATTTTACTTCTATTAAACACATGTTATCACTATTAAAACACTAGATATGTGTTACTTTGTTAATAGATGGCGAATTAGAAGAAATAAAACTTTTTTTTCCAATCCGATATCCTGTTTTTGGTGTTCTTTCAGAGAGTGGGAAAGAATTAACTCCCCCCTCTCTCTGTCCGTCTCTCTATCTCTTCCCCCTTCGAAATCCGTATAATTTTAGTACTATTAAAGACATTTTAGTAATATTAAACCACTAGTTATGTGTTTCTTTGTTGATAGATGGCGAATTAAAAACATTTTTTTCCAATACAATATCCTGTTTTTGGTGTTTTTTCAGAGGATTGGAACGAATTAACTTTTTTTTGAATTGTCGCCACTTTGAACAATACTTAAGTCTCACGCGGACGTCCGGAATGCTAACATTTAATTTGACGTCAATCACGCCTATAAAAAAGTTTCAGGTTAAAATGCTGCTAAAGCCGAATGAACGTCCCACAAAACGCAAAAAAGAGAGAGAAAAATCAATTGCAAGGAGAAAATGACCATACTTCAAAGCCAAACGCTGACCAGACATGGAGGCCATGTCGTCAATACACTAACTACTACAGCCATGACTAGGGCAACATTGCAACTGCGGCGCATGTACAACACAAAGATAAAAATAGCCAACTTTAGAGTTATTATGAATGGAATGTACTCACGTTCTTTCACTGACGCACAGTCCACATTCTCGCGACATACATGCGTCACGTGAGTGAGTGAGTGGACTCGACGCAGCTTTTCGTCGTCACTCTCGCTCCCATCGTGGCTTTCGCGAGTGACGTAGGGGAAAAGGAAGTTACGGAAGCTTATTGCGTTCACCTTAAAAATCCTCCGTTTTTCAAAATAAAAATACTTTTATGCGGTTGTTTAATTTCTCGCCAGATTTGAGACAGGTTCACAGTTGTACGCCGTAGGGGCTTTATCTTAAATTTAACGTGCCCCCCTCTTAAACAAGTATAATTACGATGTTTAGCGATACCATTTAATGAGATATCTTCCCCACATCCATCAGAAATCTAAACTCGCGCTAACATAACACACATTCCCCTCTGCGGTGTATGAACAGATGTTTGGTTGGTGATCTGCCTCCTACTAGCTGACTGAGGAAAGGTAAGTGGAAGACAGTGAGAGGTAAGCGACCTGTATCCTCAACAGCGGAATGACAAATTACAAGTCCGTAACTTACACTTATTAGGTCTTTTGCCGATTAAACGTAGCTTATGGAGAAGCACCATCAATTTCGTCACACGCAGTTTCTGCGTGTGATGACAAGTAGGCTTTTGTGTTGTGATAATGACGACAGGGCCTATGTCCGATTATCTATATATTCTCAATTTTGATGACGTGCACCAAAAAGGTATCAGACTTTAAATACGATCCGTACATTTTGGTTGCTTGTTTATAAATTGAAGAGTTCAAAAATTGTGTTGACAGTAACACACTTCAACATCGCGGTAAAAATAAAAAATAAAATTAAAAAGACGTTTTGTTAACTCTCTCTTTCTCTCTCTCTCAGACCAAAGTGGGCATTAATTTGAATATTGGGGGGGGGGGGGGATCAGATACAAAGGAATTTTCATATAAGGATTTTTTTAAAGCTTGCTCGTCTTTTAATTAACTTGATTTAGTACTTAGGTTTTGAGCTCTTTCAGGTTTCTTGGACAGCTAGGAAGAAGGAATTATGGGTCTCAAGATAAGTGTGGAATGTATATAACGTATACAAGACTTGGGTGATATAATATACAAAGTACATGTTCAGTGTAAGTGATGTGAAAGGTTTGCAGACTGGTGATTATATATATATATATATATATATATATATATATATATGTGTGTGTGTGTGTGTGACATACTAGTGTTTGATTTATTAATGATTGAATGTTGAGAATGCACAACGAGTTTGGATTGAATGTGTGTATCGGTGTTCGATTGTTGATCCTTGGATCCACATGGCAAGTGTGGGGCATGTTAAAGAAGATCGGTATTCGATTATTGATGTCTTAGCAAATAGCTTGAGGCACGGGAGGTGCGTTGAATCATTACAGTAAAAGTTGGATTGAAGTAACAGCAACATCTCACTATTCTGATTATTTCCCCGTGTGTGTCAAGGTATGCTGTTTGTTGTAAAGGCTGTTTGAGTTTGGGGTTTGTAATATACACTGTTTAGCGTGTGAGAAAAGAGATAATGGTTATTAATGTTTATTTACTTTTGAATTACGGGCGTGAATGTGAGAGTCTCGGGTCACGCACATGGAATAGCATTTAGCACGCTACCTTCGGCCACCATTATCGTTGACAGTGTCTATAACGGTCATAGAAAGGATTTTATATTATGGATATTGCATTGTTTGCCCTGTTGAATAATAGTAGGACTACTAGAAGTTGTAAAAGGAAAAGATATAACAAGTTATGACCGTGTGTTGAACGAGTGTGTGTGCATTGGGTTTTAATAATAATAATAATCGGACATAGGCCCCTGTCGTCGTTATCACAACACAAAAAGCCTACTTGTCATCACACGCAGAAACTGCGTGTGACGAAATTGATGGTGCTTCTCCATAAGCTACGTTTACTCGGCAAAAGACCTAAATCAGTGTAAGTTACGGACTTGTAGTTTGGCATTCTGCTGTTGTGGATACAGGTCGCTTACCTCTCGCTTACCTCTCACGGTCTTTCACTTACCTTACTTCAGTCAGCTAGTAGGAGGCAGATCACCACCCAAACCTCTTTTTATATTACCGCAGAAGGGAATGTGTGTTATGTTACCGCGAGTTTAGAGTTCTGATGGATGTGGGGAAAAAACTGTCCTTAAGCCTATTTGTCCGTGCTTTGGTTCTAAAGTGTTGATAATATATATATATTTATATATATAGGTGTAATTGTACATTATGTTTTGGGTTCTAACGTGTTGATAATGTATATATATGGGTGTAATTGTATGTTATGGGTTTTTGTGTTAATTGATTACAGTAAAAGTTGGATTGAAGTAACAACAACATCTCACGGTTCTGATTATTTCTCCCTGTGTGTCAAGATCGAATGCAGGGTGTAACATTTTGGAGGCACCGCTGGGATTGCTGTTCAGATGTCCAGTGTCCAAGACCTGCTCACTGAATTCTGAGCCAGCTAAATCCCCCCACAAAACCAGGCCGATGGCAGTGAGAGGAGGTGTTGCTGTTTAAGAAGAACTGGAAGTTGGCGGTTGAGTACTTGTCATCTGAGGCCTACGAGATCATCAGATGGACAGTAAAGACGTGCCAGTTCAGAGTTCACTCCTGTACAGTCAACAGAGCTCCTAGATCGTCAACAAAATGGAACAGTTACTCGAAGAGGTGGTAGGAACATTGAACAACCTGACGGAAAATAACCTACTGGAAATATGTGGTTTTTCTTAACATATTAAGAAGTGTTAAACGGAAATCACGTCTATCATTAGTGGCTCACATTGTGAAGTACCTAGAAAGAGAAGAACTAGAGGAACTGCAGGATGAAGGCATGTCTGAATTGTTGAAACTGAAAGATAAAATATCAGATATGAAGCATGAAGTCAAAATAGATGAAAACGAAAAGCAAGGATCAAGATTGGAAGAGACTCCAATAACTTTGCCCCAGCTACCAGATGCTGCGGACCCTCAAGGGGGTGTGTCTCCCCAGCCCCAGCCAAGCTCATACTGGCGCAAGGACTTCAAAATTGCCGCCCAAATAGGTGAACCAGGCCAGAGGGACAAGCTGACATTCTCCAGCCTTGTTCATCAAATTGAAAATGGACTGAATAGGGGTTACCGAGATGTGGAAATTATTGATGCCGTTATCAGAGCTATCTCCCCCAGTTTGCAGCTACGTAATTATTTGGAAGAGAAACCTAACCTCACTCTTCCCACACTCAAACGCATCCTACGTGCTCATTTTCAGGAAAGGAGTGCTACCGACCTCTATGTGCAGTTAGCTTCAGAAGTGCAGCATATCAAAGAGACTCCTCAAAGTTTCTTAATGCGAGTCTTAGTTCTTAGACAGAAGGTACTGTTTGCATCTCGAGAATCAGAATCAGGACTCCAGTATGACCCAAGTTTAGTCCAGCGTATGTGCTTGCACACGATACTCACTGGTCTCCAGAGTGACAGTGTTAGAGTAGATATGCAGCCTCTCTTGCTGAACTGTAAGACTTCAGATGAGCTTTTGCTAGAGCGGTTAAATGTAGCCTGTGCTAATGAAACAGAAAGGAGAAATAAAAAGAAGTTTAGTACCCCACAGGCAGCGACACATATTAGCAAGGTGCACTTAGAAGAACTACGACCTACCAATTGCCCTGGAGAAGAAAAACCAAAAGTGTCCCGTGAGGTACGAGCGGAGTTGACTGAACTTAAGGCAAGTGTTGCTTCTCTTAAAGATCCGCAGTGCAGAGATAGCTCAGATCAGAGAGACACTACAGCAGGCTATGTTTCAGCCTCAGTCCTACCTCCCACCTTCAGTTAGAAGACCAGTTAGGGAGCCCCAGCCACCTTTTGCAAAACAAAATTACTACAGCAAGCCCCCAGCACCCCCCTGGAACACTAGCCGCCCTGCTTATGTCCCAAGAAGGTGTTTTGCTTGTCAGCAGGGAGGGCGAGATGTGAAGTGCACACATTGTTATCGGTGTGGGAGTGGAGAACATTTCCAAGCTGGATGTAAAATCCGAGGAGGCAGACCACTAAAAGAAGAGACTATAGCAGAGCTAACTCAGGAAAGGGAAGGTGTGGTTCGTGTGCTTTGTGGCACACCCAGTCCACTGGCCATCGTCAATCCGACAACAGTTGGAACCTTCACGAGGTGTCTCCCGAGAGGCCGCCCGTCGCGGCCTGCGAATCCAACAAAACCACCCAGAGCTGCCACCCAGGAACGTGGCGGCCTACGTTTTTCATCCAGTCGGAGATATTCGCACTGCCCCACACCTCCGGCTACCCCCTGGATGAACTAATCCGCGTTCCAGTGACAGCTCTAGCGCTGCTGAGGGTAATTCTCAGGCGCCTGGGCCTAACAACAACAGCAGCAGCAGGTGGGAACTCAGCAACACCTGATGGTGGAACCTGCCGATTCAAAGGCAAAGATCAACACACTTCAACATCGAGGTAAAAAAAGGATGGATGTCGTTTGTGCACCCCGCACAATTTTATCTCAAGTTTTTACCCTTCCAACTAGCCGGTCCGCAAGAAAATATAAAGAGATTTACCGGTCCGCGGTGAGAAAAAGGTTGGGACCGCTGATCTAGACAGTCATGTAGTCAGCGTCACACAGCGATATCTGCAGAATCTGGAATTTAGTGCATGCAAAGGGCTAATGGCAACCCGTCCACTTTGGGGAAAATGATAGCCTTTTAAGTGAGCCCTGTGTGAGTAAACATGTGCCCCGTTGTGTTTTTGTACGGTGTAATATCGCTTAATACGGGGAATTGCAATCATTGATAAAGAGAGCAATTGGCCGAGCTTGACAGGTATGGATATAGTTCGACCAATCTGGGGTCTTAAAAGTAACTGACCCAGGGGTGGGCAAACTAACCCTATCTGACATAAAGGAGTCCAATAAACCTATAAAGTAAAAACACAACCAGAAAAGTAAAAAATAGGTCTTTTGTGTCTAGTTGGTAGTGTAAGCCTAGAACATGACACAAGCTCTCCCCTGGGGAAGGGAACGGCTGAGGTCAAATCCACCTGAAGCTGTCCTCTTCACCTTGCCAGCACATATTCGCACGAGCTACTGGCTGAAAGGTTATTTATAGGATGGAAAAGTGCGGTCACACTCCTTGGACCGCTTTAAATGCGGCCGCCGCGTTCCATTCTAAAATGAAACAAACGTTAAGCTATTCTTATTGCATGCAAAAAGAGAAAGGTGGTGCAGCTATGAAATGACTGACATGTAAATCAAGTTGCAAAGGCTCACCTTTAACCCTTTGATGTGCAACCCGTGTTTCTCAATTGTTTTTTTCTGTTAACCCTTACTGAGCAATGATTTGACTTTTTGGGTGTAGTCGAATTCATTTTGACTGGGCGGCTCAACGAACAAACGTTAAGAATGATTGAGGAAGGAAAAAAACATTAACCCTAATTTCAAAAATGGACATTTTGACATGTTGTATGCCGCCTTAGGGCATTTTTTATTTTTAGCGACTCATTCCCATCAGTTCAGGTGAAAACATTTCCCGATTAGAAATGAGACCACATACATCATAAATCCACACCAAGCAAAAGACAATGGGTTATTGGAAAGAGACTCATCTGAACATTTTCAGTGTTTGTAACAGTGGAAGTCCGGAGGAGGGGAAGGGCCTGAAGGCTCCACGGGTAGCCTGAATAATACTGTAGGAAATGCGACTTGACACTCTTTGGATGCACTTTTCTCTTTGGAACGGAGAGGGCTGGCGGGCTTGTCGTCACTCTGCTCTCTCATAAGAGCGTGTGCTAACGACGTCGCCCATGGTTAGGGTCTGTGTGTTTCCAAAGCAAAAAGATGAGGTTGAAATGAAAGAAAGAAAGGAGAAAATGATTTGCATTGCAGGCACTGACCAGCGTGAGGGCATTGCCGTTGACTTCACGGACCAGGCTGGTCTCCTTGCCGTCCCATCGCTGGACGTGGACTAGCTTGCCGCCATCGACCGTCACCAGAGACTAGGCATGAGAGTTCAGGAATTGCTTTAACCGGGCTTTTTATTCACTATTTGTCTCAAATATCGTTAAAAAATATATCCAAAATTTTCATAAAAGAGTATTGTTCGTTTGTTTCTTTTGGGATATTAAAAAAAAAAAAGGTTTACTAAAGAAATGCATATGTTTACACTTAGTTTTGAACCTTTTGAATGTTCACCTCAGTTTAGTATGAAATTTAAAAAAAACATCAAAATAAAACACTACAATGAACTTGCATTGTTGCATGAAAATGCTGTTCGTTGAATTTTAGTGGCCGTTTCTTAAAATTGTCATTTTCTTTTCCGGTAAAACGTATTCCATATCTCTGTTCTCTGTATGTTTCCCCTTTTTCTCTACAATGCCATTATCATTATCACTGTCATCCGTGCACTACGTCAAGTTGTGATGGCACCACGCCGTCGGCCCACCTTGACGTTCCTGTTGTCGGC
Source organism: Stigmatopora argus (assembly GCF_051989625.1). Taxonomy (NCBI): domain Eukaryota; kingdom Metazoa; phylum Chordata; class Actinopteri; order Syngnathiformes; family Syngnathidae; genus Stigmatopora; species Stigmatopora argus. The sequence continues at coordinate 19,009 of NC_135407.1, forward strand.
GGTGGTTTCGTCAAACTCTTGGCCCAGTTTGAAGGAGAGCTCCGTGTTCTTGATGGTGCTTTGCGTCTTGACCGTCACCACGTCGCCCTCCACCGAGATGACGGTGGTGGGCTTGGTCAGGTTGCCCACCTTACGAGTGGCGAATCCCACACCTGCGACCGCAAACAAACACACATACACAAACAATGTTGCGTTAACGCTGCGCGGGGGGAGCAGACCGTTTTTTGTTTTGGTTTTTTAACTGCCGTTCACAAAGCCACTCGTAAGCGGCCTGTTTTTGACTGGTGCTTGCTAAGCGCCCAAATCTGGCGCAAAGCTAAATGTTTCGCTTTTCACGCGAGGGAAAGGGCGTCCGATGGTTGCGTGTACGCTCAAAATTGGGGCACATAAAGGACTGGCTGATGGTGCTGTGGTTCTTCCGTATGACTTTGGTGTGGACAGTCTGGATTCGATTCCCACTCGGTGGCAGTGTCAGTGGTTGTCTGTCTGTCCGTGTGCTCTGTGACTGGGACTGGCGACCAATCTAGGGTGTAGTCTGTCTTTCGCCCGCAGACAGCTGGGTTAGGCTCCAGCATCCCCCTCAACCCTTTCGAGGATGGGCGATATGGAAGATGAACGAATGAATAAATAAAGGACTGCGGTTGCTAGGGTGACAGGAGCCGCCAATGGTAAAGCACACTGGAGGTCGCCGCTCGTAAAAATCTCAACCCCCAACCCCCCTTGAATGCACCGGACCTGGAAAGACCGGCCCTTGAGTGTCACTTTGCACACACAGGCGTGACAGACGGCACCATGACCACACCACATACTCCGATGTTTTTTTTGGTTTTGTTTTTACAGACGATGGGAGAAATTGGACAAACGCACCACATCGACGGACCGGAATAACTTTGAAAAAGAAAGTGGAAATTCTTGGGATGAAATGTATCAGAAGCGCTTGTTTGTTTCCTGGTACTCGCTCCTTACACAATGCACGCCACTCGTGCCTTGGTTTGTCCAGGAGAAATCTAGTCATGTCCCATTTTCAATCACATGTTGCCTTCTCTACAAGTGTTATTTGAAGATGTCATTTCCACAACAATGGCTTCCTTTCAAGTATAGTAGTCCTGACCACTCCCCAGCCCACGTTTGGGTGCATTGAGGATCCCTCCCTACCAAATTCGAGCCATGTGTTCACTCTCCCTTCCAAGTTCTCCACCCCATATTCTCCTTTCTCCATCTTTGAACGCAGGCTGTTTGACCCTCGAGCGAATGGTGACTGGCTTGAGCGGCATGTGCTCGAAGGCCTGCGACGCATGCATCTCATTTAATCCAAAAAAATAAATAAATAAAAAGACTCACCCAGGACCTTCATATACTCATCAAAATTCTCGCTGCTTTTCAAGTTCCATGTGCCCACGAAGGCCTCGGCCATGATGTCTACGGTAAGGTGGCGGGCGGAATGAGGACAGTGTGAGCGAAAGAGGGTAGAGCCTAGCAGCAGCAGCAGGAGGAGGAGGAGGAGGAGGAGGAGGAGGAGGAGGAGGAGGTGGAGGTGGAGGAGGAGGAACAAGTGCCGCCTTCCTACTGGCCGATCGACACCGGCTGTTCCTGACGTCATCTGGCTATGTGAGAAGAGACGGAAGGGGTGAGTGAGTGCACGCGCTGGCTGCCGCCTATCCTTGGCTACTTCAGCGGCTGTCAAGAGTCGACATGCTTTGCTTGAAATTTCACACTTGAGGCAAGCTCAACTCCAGTCAAGTTCCTGGCTAAATTGTTTGTGGCCCAACAACGCGTGTCAAACAGGCGACCCCACGTGTTGACATCGTGGCCTGGCCCAAAGACACAAATGTCTGCCCGCTGCCCTCGTCCTACAACTGCCCTTCCACGCTCGTATTTGTGTTGGACATAAACAGGTGTGAGGCAGATATGGGGGTGGCGGTGGTGGGGCGGTCCAGCGGTCGACGAGGTGAAAGGTCCAGTTGCTCCGAGAGCAACCTGAAAACCATCCAAAAAGGGTGTGCGTGCGATAAAAACGCACAGCCAATTTCATTGTTAGGAAACAATTTGCGGTAGCGTGGGAATATTTTGGCTACGGCGGGTTATTACACACCCTGTGCAAACACGTGCGCTTGGCTCCACACCCTGACTACTGCATCCTAGCTACATGAATAGTCTCGGCGTAATGCATTGGCGTGTGTTCTCCGTAACAGAAAGGGAGGAATGTTCCTTTTTTTTGAGAGCGAGTAATTGAGGCATGGGGAAAAAAAAAAGTCTTGTTGCCAAATGAGCGCTTGAGCCCTCTTAGTGTTCTTAATTTTGTTCTGGAGGAATTAGACAGGGAAGCGGTGTAACAAAATTATCAATCAAGTAAAGTAAAAATGAACAGATATCAAAACCTTCAGTATGGTTAAAATATAAAAATTCGAAATTTTGACGTACGCACGAAAGAAAAAAAACCAAAAAACTAGACCTGCGGTTTCCTCCCACCTGCAAAGACATAAATGTTAGGCTGATTGGACACTCTAAATTGCCCTTAGGTAGGAGTGTGAGCGTGAATGGTTGTTTGTCTCCTTGTGCCCTGCGATTGACTGGCCACCAAGTCACGGTGTCTCAAAAGGCCCGTGGGCTAGAACCGGCCCGCAAGGAGATTCGACCAAGGCCCACAGGATCATTTGAAAGTGGGAAGAAATGCATAGAAGACATGGATTTCGTTTTTTTAAATTAAATGCAATTCAAGAATGATCCGCTAGGAGCGCACCGTTTCGCCCCATCTGCCGCTTGTAAATGGCATTGTAAAGACACTGAAAATATTGAAGGTTTATTTCCCCAAAGAATTTTCAAGAGCATATTGATATCATATACTATTTGAAATTATAGATATAGACAATATAAGTCCGTTTGTTAAGAATATATTCAAGTGCAGTTTTAAGTTATGCGTGGACGATGAAAGGACAGGATATAGATCCGGGAAGGGGGGAATTGTTAATCCAATGCTAACAGTATCCCTGGAGACAAAAACCGAAAGTCTGATGGGGATTAGGTTTAGGAAGAAAAAAAATAAACCCTAACCAAAGGAGTCATTTTCGTCATTACATTTCATCCAAGAGAACTGTAACGTTATAACGTTTTCCGCTATTATTATTTAACAACCAAAAAGTACTACAGCAAGGCATTTATTCATTTGGCAGTGGCTCCTTAGCCGTTAACCGGTCAAATAGTCCGAGGGGCTATTTAGCCGGTAACTTATTATTTAACATTGAGTGAATAGGGGATTTTCTAAACCCTTCAACCAATCTTATTGAAATTTGATGCGTTATTGCCAATTGATACATTTTAACATTAGGTGAATAGGGATTTAATGGCTATTATTTAGGCAGTGGCTCCGTAGCCGTAGTTTCTTACTATTTACCCCACACAGAATTCTTACCGGCTAAATAGCCATATAATAATAATAATAATGGGACATAGGCCCTGTCGTCATTATCACAACACAAAGCCTACTTGTCATCACACGCAGAAACTGCGTGTGACGAAATTGATGGTGCTTCTCCATAAGCTACGTTTAATCGGCAAAAGACCTAAATAAGTGTAAGTTACGGACTTGTAATTTGTCATTCCGCTGTTGAGGATACAGGTCGCTTACCTCTCGCTTACCTGTCACTGTCTTCCACTTACCTTTCCTCAGTCAGCTAGTAGGAGGCAGATCACCAACCAAACATCTGTTCATATACCGCAGAGGGGAATGTGTGTTATGTTAGCGCGAGTTTAGATTTCTGATGGATGTGGGGAAAAAACTGTCCTTAAGCCTATTTGTCCGTGCTTTGTGGGACCTGTAGCGTCTGCCAGAGGGCAGCAGCTGGAACAGATTGTGACCAGGGTGGTAAGGGTCCCCTATGATGTTCTTGGCTCTGCTGAGGTAACGAGGGCTGGCAATGTCTTCAATATGGGGCCATATAGGCTATTTGACCGGTTACCGGCCACTGCCTATTCATTTATGTTTTGAACCACTCCTCACAACAACAACAACAACAAATACATTTCTCGACAGAGTATTTGGACCACAGTAAGAAAAGGAAAGAAAAAAGGACTCCCAAGATTAAAATCAAATCACACTGTTAGTACAAGGAAAAATATGAAATTAGTGATATTAACATCGTCGCATTTGTACGAGAACAGCCTTGAGCCTAAATTGTACTATTATATTACGTACGGCTAATGCAATTAAATAAAACACGATGGGTGTACTTTACGCGAATACGTTTAGTTTGGCTGGGAGCAAGGGCAAAAGTATTAGTGGAAATCAATTCATTGATTATAATTTGATACAAGTTAGTCAAATAATAAACACTTTTTTTAACCTGTGAAACTGATTGTAAAACAGCCTCTCGATATTGTTGACTCCAGGACTTTTTTTTCTTCCAAAAAGCGCTACGTAAAGTGCGCAGCCACAAATTGGTCATAGCAAGACTTACATTTCGTAATAATAGTGCAATTGTTATTCTTCAATTTGAATTTCGTAGTGCGATTTTTCTTTAGGCACAATAATGCGTCATGGCATTTAAATCCAAGGCGTGCTCCTTATCGCGATTGTTAGGCAACGTGAGGTCAAGCTTGCGTTTCCGAAAAGGAATTTCACAACAATGCACGTGTTGCTAAAATCTATAGTGAAATATCTGGTTCAAATAGGGTTAATTTGTAATCTATGTTATAGCTTTCAGAAGTTTTTACTTTAAGTCGCATGAAAGCTAACTTTAATATAATTGTATGTCAACTTTGGCGTTTTTAATATCTTATTTTGAAAAACCAATGTACTTTTTCTCTACTCTGGGCTATCTAACTTGACAAATAACCATGGCAACCGTACCACGCAGGCCGAATCTTGTGACGGGATGAGGTCCAGAACTTTTCAATTCGGTACTCACTTGTTTCGATCCTGGGTCAGAAATGGCGCCTCCACCGAAGGCTCGCTTCAGCTGCGACGGAGGAAGAAAATTGAGAACAGGTCAGTTTTGTTTAGCAGGTTTTTTTTGCCCCCCAAATTAACCCTTTTTGAGGACTCAATTAACTATATTTCACTTCCATTGAAAGTGATAGACGTCCAATTAGACGCCTCCTTGTCAATGGCAGCGAATGAGATCAGAACTATATGTCAATTTTTTTTTTAAAGAATACATCTTTATCTTTAAGAACGTTTTTTTAAATGGAGTGAAAATATTTTGAAAATGGAAAAATCTAAATAAAAAGCTAAAATGATGGATTTTTTTTTTAGATTTGCACATTTTGTGGGAAAATAAATAAATTCCCCCCCAAACCACCTTACCTTACCTTACCTTACAATGATCAAAGGTGCTGGTCGATGTCAGTCAGTCACACGCAGACATGCATGCAGCACCCGTCTTCTTCAGAAAGTGAAAGGTGTTGCGTGTCCTCCGAGGCTCCTAAATTATGCACTTGTCCAGGTCAAGGAAGCTTTTGTGCTTGGGTCTCAAGAAATCTTCAATAATGCAGAAAGTCTCTCCTTTGTGGTGAAAAAAAAATCCATCAAGTCTAATCAATAGGGTTTGTTGTTGTGGCTAAGGAAGAAAAAGTGTTATGTTGCAAATGTCTCTCAACATTATGTACAAAGGACATCGGCAATTTTGTGAACATTCCGAGTGTTTTCTGGGAAAACTTTTTGGGAGTAGGTATGATCCCCAGGCCCCACCAAACCATTATGACACAAGGTCAGGAAAATTGGTGGGCATGTTTATCCAAATGTCTGAATAAGCATCCCTGAATTGACAGAGGAAGTCAGTTCTCTGGGTTCGTTCAAAGGGGTTCTTTTTACCCACTTCCTGTACCTCCTGAACCTATGACGCATATTATACATGTATTCATTCCTTCACACGTTACCAGCGCCCAGCCCAACTATGAAGCGTACCGGGGTCAGCACTGCTCCTGCGCCACCACCGCCGCCTCCCGATTGGCGCCCTCGAAAGCGCCAAGGTGCGGGGCGGATCCCTTACCTGCCGCTTTTCCACGGACGCCACGCCGAGGAGAGCGCCGAAAGGCCCCACCTGGTCACCGTGGTACGGCCTGGTCATGGCGCGCCGCGGAAGGTGAAGGACTCTTTTGTCTTTGGCCACGGCCGAGCAACAATTGGCTCATTGTCCGAAACAATTCTGCATTTGGTCAAACCCCCAATGTCTCGACGCTAACCCACTTTATAACGGTCATTTTTTTCCACCAAGGTCACGGTCCTTCTGAACCGGAGGGGCGTGGTCTCCTTTGAGCAGCTCCTGTTGGACATTTCAGAAGCACTGGGGTTCCCACGTTGGCACCGATCTCGAGTGACCCGGCTCTACACCGCCTTCGCACGAGAGGTCGCTCGGATCTTCCTAAGCCGTCACGACTGGCGGGCAGTCCGGGACAAGTTTGTGTCGTTGTGGACCACAGGTGAAGAGCATCGGTGACTTCTTCCGTAGTGACACGGCGCTGCTAGCCTTGGGCAAAGCTCGCCCGGAGCCGAGCGGTCTGAAGGCGGCGCTGGAGGAGCTCTTCCCGGAACAGCCACGCTACCGGGCCGAAGCGCTGCTGGTCTGGGAGAAGAAGCTTCGACCGGCGACCGATAAATCCGCCAAGGCAGACAGCGGCTACGGCGAAGGGCCGGAGCGCAAAGACGGACCGATAGCAGAGACGGCGAAGCCGACGAAGGGCGCGTCCGGGAAAGCCGCTCACCTTCCCAATCATTTACAGAAGCTCCGAGCGAAGGGCGCCTCCTGCGAGGAAACGGGGCCTGCTATTGCCAGATGTCTACCAGAGCGAGGGACAGACTCCGTTCCTCTGTGCGAAAGTTGCTCGGCAAAAAGAAGCGAGCGTCCGAGCCGCCAGTGGGTCAAAGCGCTCCCGGGAAGAGTAGCGCTGCCACCTTTATGCATGAAACATATAGAAAGTTCACTCAGAGGTCAGTTGCTATCATAGTCATTTTTTCATTGACGGTGCGCCAAATTATTACGATTTGTACATTTTTTTGAATCCAGTATTTTCAGGAAGTGCCTCCCCAGCATGGTGGGAGATACTTCATACATGCCGATCGTGCAGTATTCCACATTGCCCGCCCTTCCTCGGACGTGGTCGATATTCATTATCGCGTGCACCCGTGCTCCAGTCTAGCTAGCTACGTACCATGTCTGTGCGCAGGTATAGCTGACATTCCAAAATGGCCGCCCCCTTGAGTCGCGTCATTTTTTTTTGCTTTGATACATTATTTTCTCCTTGATCAGAAGTTCGGATTCACTCACTATTTGCATGCCTCAATCATCTTTCACATGGCGGCCATTCAAATACTTGAAAAGCTTTTGAAGAATGATCAGCAGATTTGTAATATCCCCGTGAAGGCTACGCTCAGTAATAGAGTTTTTCCTTTACTTACTAGTTGAACGTGGTCATCTCAAAACACTAGTACGTCCCCACTGAAAGGGAAAGAAATTTTGCGGAAACAAACATAAAAACTGAGAAAACAAATGGATTGCTTGAAATTCTAACCTGAACCCGTCAAACGTCATAATCCAGGCTTGTCTTCAGATTGGACAATCTCAAGCGACTACTGCGAGCTCACCTCCGAGGACAGCGAGGTCTCCGAAGACGACGTGGAGCGCCTGTACGACGTGGGGCGCCTCCTGGGGGACGGCAACTTTGCAGTGGTGCACGAGTGCCGGCGCCGCGCCGATGGCAAAACGCTGGCCGTCAAGATGGTGGAGCGCCGGCGGCTCGTGGGCCGCGAGCACATGCTGCAGAACGAGACGAGCCTTCTGATCAGCCTCAGGCACCCGCGTATCATCCGCTTGCTGGCGCACCACCGCACGCCCGCCAGGGCCTACCTGGTCATGGAGCTGGCCGGCGGCGGCGACCTCTTCGAGGCCATCCGCCGGCGCGGCAGTTTCGCCGAGGACCAGGCTGCGCTCATGGTGGCCGACGTGAGCGCGGCGCTCAAATACTTGCATCGCAGGAGCGTCGTCCACCGTGATGTCAAACCGGAGAACCTTCTGGTCAGTCAATCAAACTCTTTATGGTGGCAAGGGGCTAGAAAGATGTGACACAAGTCTGAAATGAAAAAAATAATAATAATAAAATAACTACAAGTTGTTAAACCAGGGCTGGGCAAACCGGTCCTCGAGGGCCCTGTGGGTGCAGGTGCAACCTGATCCAGCACAGACAGTGTAACCCAGGGGTGACCAAGTCCGGTCCACGAGAGCTCCTATCCAATCTGTTTTCCATATCTCCCTCCTCTACCACACCTGAATCGAATGATCAACTCATCAGCAAGCTGTCTGGAAGCTTCATACTGATCCCGATGATCTGATTCAGGTGTGTTGGTGGAGGGAGACATGGAAAACAGACTGGATAGGGGCTCTCGAGGACCGGACTTGGCCACCCTTGGTTGAACCAATGAGATTTCTGTATAAAACGAAGCACCTGACTGCAATCCACTAATTGCACTAAAGGTTGGAATAAAAAAAAAAAAAAACTGCACCCACTGCAGCCCTTTGTGGAATAATTTGCCCACCCCTGTGTTAAACAGTGGAAATGATCTAACTGCAAACGTGCTACTTTTTTTTTCAATTTTAGAAAAAAAAAAAAATTGCCTAAATAATTAAACAAAAATAAAATTGCTCCACCCTCCACCGAGTCCATACCCCCAAAAGCCTCCAACTGGATCCTCCCCAAACACCCCCACCCCATCTTGAGTGGGTTTCAAGTCAGACTGAAATATGGCCCGTTTGTAGTATATGCAGTATATCCGTTTTCGATTCTTTCGGAACAAGCTAACGCAAATCCACGCCCCCTTTCAGATAGTTCATGCGGTTCCAGGCCTGATCCGATTGAAGCTAGCCGACTTTGGCCTGGCCATGGTGGTAACCGAGCCGGTCTTCGCCATCTGCGGCACGCCCACATACGTCGCGCCCGAGATACTTTCCGAGACAGGTTTGCGCTTCCCTCGAGACTTCCATCACCGTTCCTGGTTAACGCGATTGACCTTACTCAACAGGATACGGCGTGGAGGTGGACATGTGGGCGCTGGGTGTCATCCTTTACATCCTGCTGTGCGGCTTTGCCCCGTTTCGTAGTCGGGCTCGAGACCAGGGCGAGCTGTTTGAGATCATCAGAAAGGGTCAACTGCACTTTCAGCCCACCTATTGGGACAGCATCTCTGAAGGTCGGAAAACAAAAGTGCTACAATTCCAATATCAAGTACTGATTACTGGAATAAATGCTTTTTTTAAAGCACTGTTGTGGAGGACAAATGATTCTGAAGTCAAATACAAGTGAACTGTACTGTACTGTACTCAGTGATTCCTCAAAACTCCAACTGCAGAAGCCAAAAGACTGGTCTCAGGACTCCTCCAACCCGATCCGGTCCTCCGGATGACAGCAGAGCGGACCTTGCGGGATCCCTGGCTGAGGAGCACGGCACACTGTTGCCAGCAAAAAGCTTCGGGGGGCCACCGTCAAACTGGGATGCAACAACACCTACCTAGACCTGCAGCCCAAAATAGAGAGAGGGTCCAGACAATACCAGAACCAAGGCAGGGGAAGGCTTCAGACATTTAAAATGTGGACGCCACACGATTGGACGCCTATCATTATCTTGAGAAGGCAACAAGGTGTCCTTTTTCACGACGGAGTGTGTGGTTGGTGGCCATTTTGGTTAGAGCAACCAGCTGTTGCAAAGATATAATAGAGCTTGAAATATACATATCACATAGGATTAGCACATTATTTCTTAGTACTATTTGATGACATGGTTTTAGACATGTAATGTTCGCATATTAAAAATTTGATCCTTTTTTAAAACTGGACTGTAATTGTTTGGCAAATTAAAGTGGAAGGAATTCGAGGTCGCCCTTCCAACCCCATGCAGCTTTTTTTTTTTTTTTTTAAATGCATTTTTTCCCCAAAACACCACTGACCGAGGATTTCTGTTAGCGTCATTCCTACATAGTAATAGTAGAGGGACTGCCGTCACGGAACCAGTTTAGCCTCTTAGAACTAATGACACGGGCTGCAATTCAAGTATGCAACTCGATGCCATTAAATACAGTTTTTTTTCAAGCGAGTTGTGCCTAAAATGGTTTCAGAATCGGTTGTGGTCACCAAAGCGCCTTTGTTAACCGTCGTGGGTGCCGACGTGTCTTCAAACGGCTTTAAAAAGTAGTCAAATGACACAACTTCGGGCAACATTCAAAGCCCTAGCTTCGTTAACGGCCAACGCGCATGCGCTAAAACCAACTCTTTAAATACCCCCAAGTCATCTGTGGGCACAACAAAACATTCCGCCGTTCGCTGATTCGACACGACAAGTCGACGGGGACAAAAGGCGGAGATTCCAGCAACAAACTGGGCTTTTATACTGTTCGGAAAATGTTATTATTTTTGCCTGCCGAACAAGTCCCACTTTGAACTGGATATTTAAAAAAGAGGTGACACTTGGAGAGAGGGGGCAGTCGGACAGGGAGGAAAAACAAAGATGGCAGTGCGAGCCTGAGAGGCAGACGAACCATCGTAGTCATCCTCATCATCATCATCATCATCATCATCAACAACAACAACAACAAGCGTCCGTGGACCGGGACCGACATCTCGGGTCGCCGGAGGGGACACGTCGGACTTGGGTCACCCGAACCGAGCCCAGCTGTCGGAAGGGAGAAAGCTCCCGCCTCCGCCCCCCAACAAAAACAGCTGAGTTGTTTTTGTTCTGGCTGCCCACCACCCCTCTCCCTCCCTCCATCAGGAGCGCTAAGAGCTCGGTGTCAACTAGCTAGCCGCACCGTAAGTCCACCCCCGCGGGTGACATTTCGTCCTCACCTCGGTTTTGACTTTGAAACAAAGATAATTACCTCCCCCCAAAAGAGTAACGTGAGCTAGAATCCTCCTTTAGCGCTTAGCTCGGGTGTTAGCCGGCTAGCAAAATAGCTGTCGGTTAGCCTCAAAGCTAGTCCTAATTTTGTGGTGGTGGTGGGGCACGTCGAAAGTTCTCGAAGGGCCTGGATGTCTGCCATGGAGGACGGCGAAGTGATGTCTGCGGGCAGCGTGCCTGCGGCCGCGGTGGCGCCCGAGGCGGCTGTAGTTGGGGCAGGGCTCGTCGGGCAGGAGGAAGTCGGGTCGCGGCCCGAAGTCGACGCGGAAGAGCCGCCCAAGAAGAAGACCAGAGTGCCCGAGGGGGAGGCCGGCAAGCTGGAGGAGAGACTGTACTCTGTTCTCTGCTGCACCGTTTGCTTAGACTTGCCCAAGGCGTCTGTGTACCAGGTAAATGTGTCACAAACACAACACGAAAAGCACCCCCCGCCACCCACCTCCTTCCCGAGCGCCCCTAAAATTGCGAAATGAGCGACAACCTGATGCCCCTCATCTGATTTATAAATAACGGAGCACAGATGAGCAGGTGCGTACAGACACACCCTCCCCCCACCCAGTGGTCTGCATGGACGTCCACAGCCAAAGTCTGACGTGGTCTTCAAATAAAGTCACTCCCACGCCGAACGCCCTTGAAAATAAAATGTTGTCATCCTCTCCTCCCATTGGCCCTTGAAAGCCACAATGTCACCTGCTCATGCTCAAGCAGGGGTCAGCGACTGCGGTCCCGCCTGGAGGGCCCCTGTCTGTCGTCCAGTCTGTTTTCCAATAGCTCCCTTCTCCCGTACCCCTGAATCAAATAACCGGGCTCGTTGTCAGGCCAGGCTTCTGGGGAGATTGGGGAGGAGTTGCCCGTTTGATTTACTAGGTGACTTGGAGGAGGGGTCCACAGGTAACACGGATGACTGGAGTCGGTGACCCCCGTCCTTCACTCGACCGATGACACTCTTTTTACACTGTGTGAAAGAAAGCACAAGCAACGGACTAAAATTAATGTCCCCAGTTAAAGCCCTCCTGTGCCTCAATCACTCACCCGACAAAGCCCCACCTACCAAAATGTTGCATGAAAACAGTATTTGTTCACATAGGGATGGATAGCAGCAACAGTCGGTCGACCACATTGTGTTATGCTTTACCAAAAGACATGAATCAGCCCGTGTTGGCTGGCAAGTAAACCTCAGGGCTGGGGGAGGAGAGTTGGGGTTTTATAGTAGTATATTAGAAAAACAAAAGTTTTCCAAGAAAATAATTTGTTTTCAAACGCCGTTGAATGTAGCAACGATACATTTGGCAAGAGAACAATTTGTTTTCAAACCGAGTTGAGTGTTGCATCAGCTACATTTGCAAAAAAAGAATTTGTTTAGAACACCACTTGAATGTAGCCACGTCGGACCCATTTTGACGTAGAGAAGAATAACGTGAATGAAGTCAAGTGTGTCAAAAGGAGCCCTTTTTTTAAAATCATGCCAACCAACATGCTTTCTTCTTCCTTTTGACGACTAGTGTACTAACGGTCACCTGATGTGCGCGGGCTGCTTCATTCACTTGCTGGCCGACTCCCGTCTGAAGGAGGAGCAGGCCACGTGTCCTAACTGCAGGTGGGGCCCGGGCAGGCGCGGTCCGTCCGGGCGGGGCGCCGGCGGAGCACCCCCGTGCTCATTCCTTTTTCTTCCCCCGCTCAGGTGTGAGATTAGCAAGAACCTGTGCTGCAGGAACCTGGCGGTGGAAAAGGCAGTGAGCGAGCTGCCCACCGAATGCACCTTCTGCCTCAAACAGTTCCCCAGGTCCAGCTTGGAGAGACACCAGAAGGAAGAGTGCCAGGACAGGTGAGAGAGCGGGAGAGAAAAAGAAAAATGGTGCGCATTGGGCGAGCTCTTTGCCGAGGCTCACGGACCGGCCGGCGCCCTTTTTGTCTCAGGGTGACAATGTGCAAGTACAAGCGCATCGGGTGTCCGTGGCAGGGCCCCTTCCACGAGATGCCGGCCCACGAGGGCGAGTGCTCGCATCCCACCAAGACGGGCACGGAACTCATGGGCATCCTGGGCGAGATGGACCAGAACCACCGCCGAGACGTGCAGCTCTACAACAGCATTTTCGGCCTCCTCTGCTACGAGAAAATTGGATTCACAGGTGGGTCCGCGCCAAAGCCACGTGCCGGCTTGGAGAGAAGCGCAAACGCCTCCTAAATTCCCCGGCCGTCCGTCAATTGCCGGAAGGACATTCTAGTCCTCTCCGACTTCTTATCGTCACTCCAGCTTTTTCTTCTCGATTCGACTTTAAAGTCCAACTTGCGCTCCGTAGCCAAGATGAGAAGGATGAAAGGACGTTTCTGTCAAGACGTAACGGCATAAACGTTAGGGGTTAGCATCTAGATCACGGGTGGGCAAACGATTCCACTGTGAGCCGCAGCGGGTGCGGGTTTTCATTCCAACCCATAGAGAGGGCACCTTTTCACCAATCTGGTGTCCTACAAGTGCAATCAGTGGATTGCAGTCAGGCGCTTCTTGTTTTCTGCACAAATCTCATTGGTTAAACTCTGTGCTGTATCGGTTGGAACAAAAACAGGCACCCACGGCGGCCCTCGAGGAGCGCTTTGCCCATCCCTGATTTCCATGCACACAGATCATTTTCCTCTTTTTTTTGTATTTTGGGTCGACATGCAAAAGTCCCATTTTTTTTTCTCTAGTAGCCAACTTTTGCAAACATTTTTGACAACGTCAGAGGTGCAGTTTCGACCGTACCGCACGGACGACTTCATCACGCGCCTGTTCTACGAGACGCCGCGCTTCACCGTGCTCAATCAGACGTGGGTGCTGAAGGCGCGTGTCAACGACTCGGAGCGGAACCCCAACCTGTCGTGCAAGCGCACGCTCTCCTTCCAGCTCATCCTCAAGAGCAAGGTGAGAGTCGTACCGAGCCGTAAATCGGGCCAATAAAATGCTTGTCGCTTCACGCTTTTCACAGTGACTTTGAGTGTGTTTTTTAAAATTTTTATATGGCGCTCCACTGCGTGCGTCCGCCCGCTCTCTCGTACTTTGGCTCGACTTTGAACTTCAATTCAAAAGTTTTGGGGCATTTTTTTTTTCTTTTGTAATTTTTGGAGGTTGCTGCTCGTCTTTGTCAATTTTTGGTGGTGGCCATTTTTTTAGGTCTAAGGTTGCAAAAAAAAATGATTCCTTTTTTTTGCATCGCATTGAAATTTGCCTTCTTTTCGCAACGAGCGTTTGGCTAAATTTGACTTCCGAGAGGTCCGGAGAGTGAACTCGCGGCCGCTTGTTTGCTTCAGGTGAACTCGGCGCTGGAGTGCTCTTTCCTGCTGCTCAAGGGCCCCTACGACGACGTGCGCATCAAGCCGGTCATCCACCACTACGCCTTCAGCAATGACGACAACGAGACGGACTACGTGCTGCTGCCCATCTGCGACTCGGTGGAATGCAACAAACTGCTGGCCGCCAAAAACATCAACCTGCGCCTCTTCATCTTCCAGGTTCAAAAGTAAGCGCCGCCAGAGGGAGGAGCTACCCAGAGACCAAGAGGAGAGGGCAGGCCGCTCAACCGCCGATACCTCTTAACATTCACGCACGTAGGCCCCCTACTAATCCGCAAGTGACAAGACGGAAAAGGCGAGCCTTTTGCCATTTGGGCTTGGTGGTTGGTCGGTCGGTTGGTCGGTGTGTAGCAGTAGCCCCGCCCCCACACCCGAGCGCCAAAAGTGTTGCGAAATGTGAAACTCAACTGAGCTGTGATTGTGTGCGACTCTGCGTGTTCATTTTATGTATGTCTAACCATGTTTTTAACCCTTTCGAAAGATATTTAATAACCTTTTAGTTGCATACAATGCCCACCCTTTCATAGCATTTTTCTTGAGTTTTTTTTCTTTTCTCTCGTAAAAAGCAGATTTTTTTTCCCCCCCTCCCCGGCATGAACTCACGCGCTGCTTGGACACCACCTATCCCCCAACGAGGGCAGCCAATGAGTTGCGTGAAATTATTCAGTCTGAAATGGGAGATTAGAAGAAACAAATTCAAAGTTTCAATTTTTGAGTAAAGCAGGCTTGGAAAAAAAGGTCCAAAAATGTTTAAAATTTGAAATGATAAATGTTTTTTTTGGCTAATTGAAAAGAAAAATCTTCACCCTTTTCACACCACTTGCTTATGCTAAATTTTAATGAATGCATATCTAGAAAAAAGTAACTAAACTGACATGTTATAATTATTTATTTTTAATATGGGGTCTTCTATAAATGATTTGACCACAGTCTCATTTGATTTCAGCGTTTTGTCCCCCGCCACTGTCAAATCATTTTAGAAAATAGGTTTTAAATGTTTTTACCCCCTTGGTTTTTTTTGGTGGATCACATAGATTTAAAGAAATGACCAAAGTGACAGGTTCTCATCCAAAGTTGACTAATACGAGTTGAAACAGTTCCTGATATTAAATGACTTATTTTCCACATATAACCTCTCAAACCGCTTTGAACACTTCATTTGCCGCACGCACGTCAACACAAAACGTCACATCCCAACTTGGGCTCTTTTAACGTGGCCTTAAGCGCTACCGGACCACTCGGAAGTGGGTCGGGGGTCCCGCCCAAAGGCCACAAGACAGGCGCAGACGTTACGCCAACGGAATCTACTGTAAAGCAGGTGTCCTCTGCTGTATTTTTAGGGGCTTTCCACAAGGGGCGGGCTTTAGTCAACTGTCATCTCACAATGGCTGTAAATGTGCCTTTTAATATTCTGACGGATTGAAGATCATTGTCATGTACCCCCGTGAAGAACCACGCTACGTACTGATGTTCACAATGGTTTCATGTTCTGTTCCAACAATACACATACAGGATTCCTTCAGTCCTGAATGAGCTTTCCAAAATAAAAAATGGATGGAAACGTACTCTGACCAAGTTGCTTTGCTACTTTGCGCGCTCATTTTGAAACTTTTCCAAAGTCATTTGGATCGGAAGTCCGTGTGGAGTTGCTCCCTGGGCTTAAAAAGCCCAAATGCAATCTTAAGCCTAACGCTTTATACTTGTTGAACACCTCGTCTTGCTTGCTCGAATTAGTAGAAAGTGTACGTGGCGGCTCCTATCGGACACACTTCAACGGTATATGATCCTCCAATTTCTTACCTGAGCAAAATGGGGCAACCTCCATGGCCGAGCGAGCTTCGGCGGTGCAAGTTCACTTGCTACACGGGCCGCCCTTCCGTCGATGGCCTCGGTGAAGGCGAACGTCGTCGCGGGATGGGATGAGAAGCCACGTCACGCCGCACACCTTAGCCCAGGGGTCGGGAACTTGTGGCTCTTTGGTTGGGTGCAAAGAGCTCTCCACTAACCTGCAAGGTAAAATAAGGAAACCGTCAGCGAGAGAGCAAAGTCCCAAAGGCACCAATAGCAGCGTCGCCTCGACACTACCTCTAGTGCCACTTTAAAACCTTTTTTTGTCCCCCGTAACCCCCCCCCCCCCCATTACTCTTCTGCATGCATTCTCATTGATTAGCAACAGCACGACAATGTTTTCAAAATAATTCAAAGATTGTGTACTTGAAAAGTGGTGAAAGGACTAAAACTAAAGTCACCACACATTTTCATCTATGGTGAGCATGGGTCTCAAGGAATAACATTTGAAAATAGGAGTTGTCGCAGGGACTGTCTTACCAAAAGGTGACGGAGACGACGTCTCAAGATAGCAGCGCAGATGAACGGCAGGTCCAAAGATGGTTGAAAAGACGCATGTTGCCTCTTGGCTTCCTCCGACCGACGAGATTGAGCTCTGCTAGCTCTGCTAGCTCTGCTAGCTCTGCTAGCTCTGCTAGCATGCCATCCACATAGGTCGCAGGTGAAGAAATAAATCATCTGTGGAGTAACTCGCAAACCCTGGTCTCTTCCTTCGATGCTGAACACGCACAATTGTTAGACAGGATCAGACTGAGTTAAGGAATTAGGGATAGGTGCTAAAACTGTACGTCTAACACAGGGGAGGCCAAACTATTCCACAAAAGGCCGCTCGTGAATGTTGGCTTTGGTTCCAACCCACACAGAGGACAGACACCTTTTCACCAATCAGGTGTGGTGCACCTGCAATCAGTGGATGGCCGTCAGGTGCTTCTTGTTTCAGCAGAAAGCCCATTGGTTAAAGCGTCTGCATCGAGGCAAAAGGTCATGTGAGTCGCGCCACCTATTTGTGTGCTGGTGGGCGCGGTTAACGTCAGACCACGGAAAAGTGGCTTACATGTATTTATTTGTTCTGGCCATCAATGGGAATATTTGGATAAACTTTTTTTGGTCATCATTAGGACTTTCAAAGTGGTATCTTTTTTTCTACATCTATATTTTAACCTGGCTATTTAGAGCTGAAGAAGTGCTCTACCTCGCCAACAACAGCCTCCCTCACGAGAAGGACATTCAAATGCTGGTGGGATGGCCTTCTGGCGAAAAAAGAACATCTCAGAGTAGAATCAAAACTCAAAAGACCAATTTGGCATTAAAAAAAAGAAAGAAATTTAATAAAAAACAAAAACGTGTGTTTATTGACAGTCACACACAATGTCACACAGTGCATTCTTTGGGGCATCAATCACAATCTATATATATATATTTATATATGACATCTCATCTCAATATAATATAAAACTCCATTTTGCCTTGAGTATAAATGATGTAGTCAACACAGCACTTCTGTTTGTAGTATATATAAATGTCTATTAGGATGAAGCTTTGGTACAGTACGTGCGCTCTCGTGTCAACGTGCTTCAATAAAAAGTGCGCGTGTGGCATGGTCGCTATGCGGTCCAGGCGTGAGCGCAGTTGGCTGGTGCCGCGGCCACCGTGCAACAGTATCCCGCATCGCCGACTTTACCCGGCTGATAAACGCCCTGTGAGGGGGGGTCAAGGGGTTAAAACGGCATTTGTATGAGCCGGAAAAATGACATGATTTTTTTTTCTTCTAGTTCACCTGAAGCATGCTACAGAGGTGCGGCGCTACCGGCGGCGTGTACAACTGCTGCTGAGCGACCCCCACCGCGGTGCCGTGACCTGGGGTTGACGTGGAAAAAGGTCAATGTGGTGGGGAGGTGCTTTTTTCAGGATGAAAATATAGCTCAGCCTACATTTTTTAGGCCAAAAACAAGGCCGGCACAAGTTGTACGCAGAAGAGCAAGAAAACAAATGGTTCCTGCAAAATTGGACCAAAACTTCCCCATTGATTTTAATGGCCTTATTCATTTTCAGTGGGCCAAAATAAAATCCAAAATCAGGCCATAATAACAAAAATGAAAAGACAAATCTCCAACTCCACAGAAAGTGGGTTATGGTTAAGGTTAAGGAAGAGAGAGAGAGAGAGAAGGGGGAAAAAGCGGAAGAGAGACAGAAGAAAAAACACCAGAAAATGACAGCTGACAGCTTTGGTTTTTAGAGAGCACCAACGGGATGCTGGTGGCGGCGGGTCAATGTCTTAACCATGGCAGAATATGAATAAGAAGTTTGAGAAGCCCCCTACCCCCCAACCCCAAAGAAAGCAAAGATCCCTTTACCCACACAGAGATGGCCTATTCAATATCTCCCCCCCCACCCCCCCCCCGCCCTTCCCCTATCAACCAATGGATGTTCAGTGGCCGACGGACGTAAGCGGCAGGAAAAGAGACCGGTTCACTGTGAGACCCTCAAGACTTCATCTCTGACAGTGCAACGGCCCCCTCCTCTGCCGCCCCGGTTAAACCGGCTCATCTCCGCTTTGTTCGGGCGGCAGTTACCTGCGCTGCAGCCGGGCGAGGCGGCCTTGACCGGATGCGGAGCGGAGGTAGGATACTGGGCGTAATAGAAGCCGGGCACCTGAAAAACAGCGCCGCGCAACATGACCTGGGTTAAGGTTATTTCCCGAAAAAAATAACAGCGGCAATGACAACGCTTTTCGTCCTCACCTTTGAGTTCCAATAGGACGAGCCCAATGTTTAAGTCCCATTTCAATTTCATTTCTTACCTGCGGCGAGGCTCGGCAGTAGCCGTGGGGGGCGGCTTGCGGCGCCGCCAACACGTATCCTTGGGCGGGAGGGTAAAGGGGCGCGCCTTCCCCGGGAGACTGACAGTTGACCGCCATCTGGGCAAAGCGCTGCCACGGGTCTTCCGTCTGCGAGGACGGGAGACGGGCTTTCCGTTAGGCTGGCCCACTAGCCCATGGCTAACGTGGCGAGCCAAAGCCATACGTACGGCGGGGAAGGCCTGCGGGGGGGCTAGCATCTGAGGAGCCGCGTAGGAGAACACCTGGAGCGAGCGCGCACCCTCGTCATCGCCTGCCTCGTGGGTCGCGCGTCTCGGCCTTACCTGCTGAGGATGAGGTGGCCGAGCCGGCGCCGTCGGCATCGGGCCGCCGATGGGCTGCCGAGAAGCGGGCGGGTCGTACGCCAGCGGGCCTCCGTCGGGGAGCGGCCGGTACGCCACGGGGTTCCCGTCGGGGGGCGGGTTGTACACCACCGGGCTTCCGTCGGGGTTCACGAAAGGCTGCCCTGAAATGCCGGCGCCCGCTTCGCTTGTCAAACGGACTCTCTCCGGGCCGAGCGTCTCTGCGTGCGTCGAGCTCGCCAGGGTCGGCGAGTGTGGCGTACCCGTGTGCGGGTTGACTAGGATGCTACCCGGTGGGATGGCGTTGTCCAGGTTGTAGGCGGGCTGGGGGCCGGGCTGGGCGGGGATGGCGTTCTCCAGGACGTAGGTGGGCTGGGCGGGCATGGCGTTCTCCAGGATGTAGGTGGGCTGGGCGCCGGGCTGGACGCCGGGCTGGGCCCTTGCCGGAGGCTCCGGGGTGACTCTGAAGAGAGAGATGGCGCCTGGCGGAAGGAGGGAGGGAGGGAGGGAGGCAGGGCTTGGAAATGCAGCTTTTGCGACAACGCCTTGAAGAATCGAGTCTCGATAGGAAAAGTGTCACTTCTAGTTAAACCAAAAGGCCCCTGGGTGTTAGGCTTAGGGATACTGTAGCTTTGGCGCTTGTTCACTTCAAATAGAAAAAGAAAACAAAATGTCTTTGGCCACTTATTTTTCCACGGCGCAAAGAAAAATGTGAGAAAAGTGTGAAAATGTACAGCTCAGCCGCCAACTTGGGGACTCGCAGCTGCCGATTAGACGTCGGCAGATGTCGTTGGCGCGCGAGTCGGAGGTGTCGACGGCGTGAAAAGGCCGGGGCTCGGCTCGCACCTGCTGAGCCGCGCGGCTCCCGGCTGGGATTGGCCGCCCGCGGGGGGCGGGGCTCGGCGGCGGCGGCGTTCCGGGGGCGGCACGAGGACGAATCCGAGTCGGTGCTGCTCCACGGCCGGGGCTCGTTGCCGTAGCGACAGTCCGTCTCGGTGCTGCTCTGTCGGCTGCCGTCCGTCCAGCCGGAGCCCGAGCTGTCGCGGCTGCCCCTGAGGACGGCGTCAGGGAGGGAGGGAGGGAGGGAGGGAGGGATGGAGGGAGAGGCGGGGGGAAGGGAGGGATGGAGGGAGAGGCGGAGGGAAGGGAGGGATGAAGGATGGATTGGGTTAGGTTGGTAGGAAAAAAAGCCAAGCGGCATCGTCACGTGGGCATCCGTGCCGCTCGCTTCCCATTCCGCCTTCACCGGTGGACACGTCAAATGAAACGCGCACGCGAGCGTATGCACCCGTGCCGTCGATGGCCATCGACGCCTCGTCGCTTTGGAGCGGCAGAGGTCGGCGGCCGACGTCTCAACGGGCGAGTTAAGCGTTAAGCTCACGCTGGACTTTGCCACTTGGGAAACGGCCGAGAGTAACCCTCGGCAATAGCGACGGGCGCGTCCCGTCCCCGCTCCCTTTCTACCGGTGGACGCCGGTGGCGAGGGAAGAGTGCAAAGGCGCTACCTGAAGAGCTGCCTTCTCCTCCGGGTCTCGGCCCACGGCTCGCGCTCCTCCGCCGAAAGCTCACGCGGAGGATCCGCGTCGGGCGGACGAGGGCCGTGGTTCGGGGACCTGTTCTCAGTAGGGCCAGCCTCCCACGCCTGTTTCAAAGAGACCAGGTGGAAAGCTTCAAGACGGACTGTCTGTTGGTCGGTCGCTCGGTCGCTCGGTCGCTCGGTCGCTCGCTCGCTCGCTCGCCCGCCCGGCCCGCCGGCTGCGGCTTCTTTGAGCTTTTGGCGGAAGGTCTCACATCTCGCTCCGAGGTTCTCTCCCGCGCTCTTTGGGACTCTTCCTCGCGCTCCTCCGCCGACCGGCTTTGCCTGTCGCGGAAGTTGCAGCGTCGCATCTGAGACGCGGAGAAAAAAACATTGTCAGATCCCAATGGTGCAATTGCGCCCAATGGCTACGGAGATCAAAAACTAAGCCCTGGGAATGGAAGCTTTTGCTCTCGGTTTAAGCCGGACGCCCCCCAAAAACAGCATCTTCCTTAGCTTTTGGAAAAATAACGAACCCCCCCAGCCCCATTTCCCATTTGTTGACGGCGTAGGCGCGAGACCCGAACGATTCAAACTGCACGTGCAAATATTGAGGCATACGTCGGGCGGAGGGGTCGCGGGGGCCGCTGGAGCCTATCCCAGCTAACTACGGGCAGCTTCAGGGGAAAGAAAAAAACTAGTTGGGGTCGGGGGCTAGATTTTCTTCTCGGGTAAGCCTAAAATAGCCAGACAGCCTTCCAATTGGACAAAGCAAGGCCGCTCACCGTTTGGTCGCAGGGGTTGTCCCGCTTCAGAAGGCTTTTCCATTGTTGGATTTCCGAGGCTTTGTCGTCCTGCAGCCGATCCAGGAAAGGCCGCTCCGGTCTGCGGCGGGTGGACACAAGGTGGGTTCGGCGTGACCCAAATGGAAAGCGGTCGTCGGCGGCGAGCCCTTCCGTACATTCGGGTGTTGCCGGTGCGGTTGATGATGACAGACTTCCCCGTCTGGTCCACGTTGTGCTCCATGCCGAAGAAGGCGGCCACCCGGTGCACAAGCATGCGGTGGTACGAAGACATGTGCGGGAACTTCTTGAAGGCGCTGGCCCGAGAGGGGAGGGAGGGAGGGAGGGAGGGGGTTTGAGAGAACCCCAAAGGGGCGAATCCACACCCGGTCCCAGGACAAGCGCCTGCGTGCGCTACCTGTCTCCCGTGATGAAGGCCACCATGTCCTGCTCCAGCTTCAGCAACATCATGCGGTCTCTGGGGTTGCCGTTCAGCGTCTCCACGATGAAACGATGGAGGTCCACGCCGGACGAGTCGCGGTACTCGCCGCCGCTCCCTGCGAGACCGCCCGGGCGGAGAATCGTTAGGCTTGACGGAAGGAGGGGACCAACTGGGACGGAAGAGAGTCAAAAGAGAAAGGAGGACGCGCCCACGCCGACACAATCCAACTAAGCCGGGTCGAGAGTGATCAACGACAGAGGACGTCATTAAAGAAATCCAAAAGTACGGAACCAAATCAAGTGACAAAGGATAGAAGAGACCGAAGCGAGAAAGGACATAAACAAACAAACGCTGAGGATGGACGGCTTGAAGTAAGTAAGTAAGTCCAGAAGAAAATAGAGGAGTAACAAGCTTGGACCAAGTCAAGTAAGGATGGAAAGAAAGACCTTCATCGATGGCGTCGCTCTTCTCCGCGTCGCGGTCGCAAGGGCGCCCATCGTCGCCGGCATGCGCCGGCGCCTGAGACGCCTCTCGGTCGTCGTCGTCGTGGCAGACGGCCGCGCCACGCGCCAGCTTGCCTCGGATCTGGGGGGGGGGTGGATGGAGGGAGGTTTGGTTGAGGGGGGGTATGGATGGTGGGAGGGAGGGAGGGAGGGAGGCAGAGAGGGAGGTTTGGTTTCTTGTTTGCACATCCACAGTTGAGCGGCAAAGAGCCACGAGCTTTTGGCTTACCTTGACGACTTTTTGGCCCGCTGGCGTGTGCTGCTGACAAAGACTCTGCAGGAAACAACATTGCTCATTTGGACTCTGCGTGTGCGTCTTTTGGAGCCACGTTAGCAGACGTCCAATCCTCTGAACGCCTTCACCGTTTTTCGCTCTCGGCCCGCCCGTTTCAAACGGACGGGAAGTCGAGCCTACTCTTTACTCGGCGCCCGTACCCGCTCGCCCTCGTCGTTCTCGTCCTCGTCCTCCTGGGCATGACGGGCGCGCTCTCGCTCCGCCTCCCTCTCCGTCTCCGCTTCCGCCGCCGGCTCCATGGTACGTCTGCAAGGCACATTGGCAAATTTTGGGCGTCCGTCCGCTGGCGCGCGGCCCCGCCACGCACCTACCTACCTACCTATGCTGAGTGAAGAAACTGGCGGGTGAACGATGAGCTGGTATATTCCATGATCCCACGGGGCGGCCACCGGGAAGGCAATTATCCTCCTCCAAAAAGCAAAGGCCTGCTGCTGCGAGAGAGGAGGCGGGGGAAGAGGCTCGACACCCTTACACTTTGCAACGGAATAGTGGCACACGAGAACCAACACGGAGCCCGCCGGAGCAAAAGCGAGTAGGACGGCTTGTTTTAAAGGTCACCCCTTCGACCCCAGATGCCAATCCGTGAGAAGGAGTGCGGGAAAAAAAAAGAGAACAAGTCAGAGCGCCGGGCGTACGTGCTCCCAATGCCGCTTCCAGAAGGAGAAGGAGGAAGGGAGGAGGAGGAGGGGGAGGAGGAGGAGGGGGGGGGGGTCTGAGGAGGGGGAGGAGGTGCCACGCCATCATTAGCACGTGATGGATGGCACGCGGGAAGCCAACAGCGTGCGGCGACACGGTCCTCATCCATCTGCCGCCGCGCGGGAGCTACTTTGAGAACGCCGGCGTTTGGCGTTTGGCTTGCGTAAGCTTTTCGCCCGGCGGCCAGGAAATAGGCCAGGCTTGCCGTGGTATCGGACCCGCTCGCCACGGTGGAATTTTACCCGCGGCCCCCTCGCCGGCTCATATTCCACGGGCGCAAAGGGCTGCGACCCCAGTCAGCGGGACGCAGTCCTTTGCTCCGTTGCTAGGCCCGATGCGGGGAAGTTTGCCGTTTGTTGGGCTTGGAGGTCACCAAAGAAGGGACGACCGAGCTACGGGCGGAAGGGGTCGCTCCGTTTCGGAGGCGCGAGCTCAAAGGTCGGAAAGGGAGGGGATTTGGCTTCTTTACGCTCGCCCTTGACGGGAACGAAACGTCTAAGTTCCGTTAATGACGGGAAGGAACCCTCTAGGTTCCATTGACGCTGGCGACCAAATAGTCTAAGTGTGGTCATGTTTTTTGCACGGTTTGGCAGTCGAGCGCGGCCAAACGTCGGCGAGCGACCCGGTTCTGCCACTCGGGTGCATCAAATGACGGCAGAGGGGCGGATGGGGCGGATGGTGGACCCGGCCGGCCGCCTTGTTCTCCAGATCGTGGCAACTCTGTATTTGCAAAGCATGGGCCCCTTTTGTTCTCGGCACGCTAACCCCACCGAGTCCTTTGAGTCCCGATGCCACTTCCGAGGGCTCGGACGTCTTTCGCGCTCGACGGCGGCCGATGAGCAAAGGAGTCATTTTCACTGCGGCGAGGCCAACGTGGCCAAGGTGCCGTCAAAGTTTGGAAAGGGGCGCCCACGAAGATGGAGGAGAAGTCCAAGCTCCGCCCGCGCACGCCGATGTGTCGCATTACTGTTGACCTGGGACACGCTTGACGACGCCGGGGCTATTTTTACCCGAAGGGGAGGGGATGGTAGGGTATGGGATGGGAACGGAGGGGAGGGGGCTATTGGGGGGGGGGGGATTGGGGGCTGAACCGGGCCGTGGGGGGGCTTGGGGGGAGGAGGGGGAATCTGGGGGACGGGCAGCACTGCCGGTTGTCTTGCTCCCTCCAAATGAATTTAAATTGGAGAAAAAAAAAAGCAGCCGAAACGACACACGGGGAGAAGTTCAACTGAGGACATTTGACAGGCGGAAGAAATAATGTCGGGCTAAAAATAAATAAATAAGAAACACCTGCTAGTATGCCGTTGAAATGAAGGCAAAACGGAAGAGCCTTTCGACGGATGCACAAGATCACTGGACAATTGGATGTTGGAAGTGTTTTGGTGTTCGCGGCGGAGGCTCTTACCTACCGGGAGTGGGAGGGAGGGCGGGCGGTCGGGGAAGACGCCGAGATGTCGCCGGAGCGGAGCTCCTCTCTGCGGGGTTGTTGCTGTCGAGTGAAACGCCGAGCTGCTCCTCCTCCGCTTTTGCTCCACTCTCGTCGAGGAGGGAGGGAGGGAGGGAGGTAGGGGGTGGGCGGGAGAGGCGGGAGACGCGGGAGCGGGGAAGGTGTGTGTGTGAGTGGATGTTAGGGCGGGGAGGGGGGTGCTGGCATTAACAGCCCCGCTATCTATACTCGGCAACCTGGCCCCTTTCCCGTCTTTAGAGAGCGATCGGAAGACCTCGACGGACGGACGGACGGACTGACGGACACTCTTGGCGTGTGCGACGCCATACGCACGTGTGCTGCCCAAAAATGGGCGGGCGGGCTGTCGGTGGGCGTGGCTGCCAGACTACCGGCCAGGCACGAAAGCGCTAATCCACGATTGCAGCAATTCCAGTTTTCCACGACCACCACCACCTCCACCAGCATCACCAACCGCCAGCCCAAACCGAAGCTTACATAAGAGCGCGCTTCGTGTCACAATGACGGGAAATATGCGGAGGCAGGAGGCATAGATAGCACACGGCACACCGGCATCCATCCGGGCGGACACCTGTCCCCCGCGTGCACCGAGGCTTGGCGCTAATATGCTGGCTGGCTGGCTGCCCATGGTTCTCGGAGTCAATAGGCGACTATACCAAGTAGTATGTCGCTGGTGTGGAAATCAGTCAACTTCTAATACCTTTCTAAAGGGAAACACAAGAGTCCTTAAGGCCAATATTAGTGAGGAGGGCATGATTGGGGGTGGGGGGCACACAAAAACGGAGCGCACGCGGATATCCGATGGCGCCTTCGTGACAACCTTAACCCTCTTGTTGTCCATTCCTCCGCCTGGGCCGTACTTTTTGGCCTGGCTCTGTAAACCAGCAAAGCCGCCCGCCCGGACGCGAGAGACTAGATCAAAGGGGACGGAGATATTTGGGGCACACGCTCCGACGCGGGCGGGCAGGCGGGCAGCTGTCGAGCTGGCTAGGCGGGCGCGCCGGCACCCAGGAGACTCGGACACTGACACCCGCCGCGCTCCACTTACATAAACAGACGTCAGCGCGTTGGCCGGCCGACAGCTGGGAAGGGATTTGCCCGCCGCGTCACTTCCCAGGCGGACGGGCTGTCCAAAGGGCAGCCGGCGAGGTGACCAGCGGCCCAAAACCCAGAGGAAGCCACTACGGGGGAGGGAAAGGAGTTTAGGGAGGGAGCGAGCCTGACCCTAAGCCTAAGCCGGGGGCCGGCAAACTAAGGCCGGGCTATGGTTCCCACCCACAAAGACCACACTTTCTCAGCAATGTGCTATCCTACGAGTTCAATCGGTGGATTGCAGTCAGGCGCTTCTCCCACCGGTTCAACTTTGTTGGCTTTGTCCCAGCTGGATGGCTTGACCCACCGGGCTGGATTCACCAACCCAGGACCACGTTGCTCACTCCTGCCCTAACCCTAATCTTGGAAACAGAGAGAGAGCCATAAACAATTCATGTTTTCAAATGTTATTCCTTGAGAGCCAAACTCCAGATTGAATAGTAAAAATACACTCCAATGGGTGCTGTTTGGAGTAATGTCACCACTTTTAAAGTACAAACATTCTCTGAGATCTTTTGCCAACATTGTCACGGTGTTGCTAATCAATGCTAATCAACGGAAGTATGCATGCAGAAGAATCTAATGGAAAAAAAAGGTTTAAAGTCGCACTAATGGGAGTGTCGGCGCTACAATGATCACGTGACGCTCCTATTGATGCATTGGGGACCGAGCTCTCTCGACAGCGGTTCCCATATTTGATCTCACATTTTAGCGGAGAGCCGTATGCAGCAATCAAAAGAGCCACATATGGCTCCCGAGCCATAGGTTCCCTACCCCTGGCCTAGAGGAAGTGAGAGTCTAACTGGGTTTGCTCGCCCTCACTCGTCGCACCGTGTCAACACGATGGGGAGAAAGGATTTTGTAGGAAAAAAATGGGACGGGATGGGACACCGGCCCCCCTCCCCGGTGCCGAACCCCCACCCCCCATCCCCCGGCGCCATCCGTCAAAGTTGCACTCTTTGGTAAAAAAGCGGGGCAGCTCGTTTCCTTTCTCCCGTCCGCTCCCCCTGCCTGCTTTCTGTCCTTTCTGCGCCAGGCGTCACACGCGGCTATTTATATTTGTTGCTAATGAGGCGAGATCTCAGCGGCTGCCGTAGCAACCGTCTCCGTGGAGACCCGCGCTTTTGGATGCTGCATCGTCCGTCCTCCCGCCCGCCCGCCCGTCCGTCCTTCCCTGGCCGACGCCGGCCTCGTTTGGCGCCCAATGAAGGGCCCCCCCGTCCCAAAAGGCCCGGCGGAGGCCTTCCGCAAACGGAGGCCACTTTCAAAGTCGGGAGATTTCGGGGGTCGTTTCGCCCCGTTCAAATTGGACCCAAAGTCCATGGCGTCACCGGATGGCGGCTTTCCCCTTCCTAACCAATGGCGGCCTCCCCCCTCCAAACGGATGGCGAGTCTTTGTCAAAGGCGGCCGACGGGCTAAGGGTCCGGGGGTCAGAGAAGGGAGAGTGTGGCCCCGGGGCCGGCGCGGCCCAGGTCCTTTGCGACTCTCCGGCGCCTACGCGGCGAGGGGGCGGCCGAGCGCGTGACGATCGGCGGCAAAAAGGAGCGCAGCGAAAGGCTTCCTTTTCCGCATTGTTGTGTAAGCGCTAAGCGCCGGTTTCATCTTCCCACTCTCGTTCACCCACACAGGTCGGATCCAACGGAAGGCAGCTCGGCCATATTGCCATCTCCTTTTTTGGGGGGTGCTTTTTTTCCTCTCTATGCTCATCATCTCTTTCCTCCCTCGGCGCCCGCGTCCACTTCGGAGCAGGGAGGGGCGGATGCGGTAAGAAAATGAAAAAGGGCGAGGTGGGAAGATAGTGGGAGGGGGCGCGCTCATGAGAGCCAGTTGTTATAGTAACTGCGTCTCTCTACCTGTCAATCTGGGCTATTTCGGGCAGGCGGCTCCTACGGGGGTGCCGGGCGCCGCGCCGAGCCGAGGCGAGCCGCCTCCGCACCGAGAAATTTAGATGGCGCTCAAATTAACACCCTCTGCGACGCACACCACTTTTTCTCACTTTTCTGTGTGAAAGATGGTGAGATTTTGCCATTTCCGCCAGGATTGGCTTGGGGGGGGGGGCTTGGGGGGATGTGGGCTCGTTCAAAAAAGGCCCAGATGATGACGCAGTGCTGCGTATATAGAAAAAGTCAGATGCTGCTATTTTAAAGCGTTTGTGCGTGCCGACACCCGAGAACGAGCGCCGGGTTCAGCTAGCTTCCCATCTGAAAAAAAAAAAAAAAAGAACAAGGATTTTACAACTCCATCGAGTCAAAGAGCAAAAACACGGCAAGGCAAAAGAAATCAAATAGGATGATGGAAAATATCAAAAACAATCATTCGTGAAAAGCCTCCCAAGTTAGGGCGAGTCCAAACCATGGCTAAGCCTAGCACAAGATGAATATGGGTCCGTAGGAGCCAAGCAGCTTTTCTCCACCACGAGCTTCGCGCCAGTCCCTTCTTAATTTCAACGGTCGTCGTCCAATGGCCCCGTCGGACGTTGTTCCACCTGCCAGGGGAGAGCAGGTTTCCAAGAAAAACAAAGGCGAGGAAGGCACCAACATGGCCGCCACCACCGGCGCGCAGGGGGAGCCATTAGTGAGCAACTAATTAATAGCTGTCAGCGACGCTGCCGCTGCCGCCGGCGTCGTCGTCGTCCGCTCTTCCCGGCAATTAAAATGTGACACCTGGAGAATGCCTCGCGAAAACGCCAGACGCCTTCTGACGTCGACGCCGCGCTATTTTCGCACAAGGTCTAACGTGCGCACATTCATCACCTCCACTGGAACGTTTTCGTGCACACCACATTGAACGTCGCCAACAAAACAAAGAAAGAAAGAAAGAAAAGCCGACCCTTGCAAAACACCCGAACTAAGTTTGACAAACACGTGCCGAGCTTACGTCAGACTAAAGCAATTCGCCTCCCGCTCGTGTACTCCCAACGACCCAAAAAAGGGAAGCTTTGGCGGCCCGGCGGCCGAGCGGTCAGCGTGTCGGCCTCGCGGTTGTGGGATCTCGGGCTAGAAAGCGGGTCGGTCCTCGTGTGTGGACTTTGCGTCTTTTACCTGGGATGGCGTGGGTTTTCCCCAGTTACCCGGCTTTCCTCCCACATTCCAAAATCACGCATGCTAAGCTAGCCACTTGCCTAACCCTAGGTAGGACTGCGAGCGCCAACGGCTGACCTTTGTCTCCCCGTGCCCCGCGATGGGCCGACCACCGATTCGGGCCCCGCGACCCTGGTGAAGAGAAGCGGTTGGGAAAATAAAGGAAACCTTTGCTTAGAAACAAGAGAACGCGGTGCACCAAATCGGCTCGACTGTCGGAAAGGCCGTCTTGGGAGAAGGTGACATTTTGGGCTCCCATTAGTCTTACTTGTGGGCTAGGACGCAAGCCGGAGCGTACGCGTCGTCCCTGGATGACATTAAAAAGGGCTCTGTGAGAGAGCATGGAAGACGCCATCGTGCCAAACTGGACGGAGGGAGGGAGGGATGAAGGGATGGAGAATGTGGCAAAACGTGCCACGGGCCAACAAGCAAAAGCAGGTTAGGGTAAGGACGCCCCCTCCGTCCGCCAACGTGGCCGCGCATCCGTCCGGACGTCACGCTGAGCCGCCATCTGCCGTGCGCGCGCTAGAATAGGCGCTACTTCACAGCCAGAGAGTGCCACGTAAAGAGAAGAGGCCAGTTGAAAGAAACAAACCAAAAAATAAATAAATGGCAGGCAAGAATGGTGCTGCAAAAAGGTGGGAGGAAAGACAATAGCACGCTTACAATCTCTTGACTCAGACAAATTTACAGCGTTTGTCTCAGAGGCTAACGCAATGTGGAATAATTTCACTCCTACACTCGCTCTCTCACTCCAAATCGCACTCCCTCTCAAGCACCCTCCCACCCACGCGCAGATTCTCTCATGGCTAACGCACCATCATTAGCGTTAGCCTCTCTTGACAACCATTTAATATGTGAAGATGACCCGCGGCGGGGAAAGCCACGCCGTTGAAACGGAGACCTCGCGGCAATGCAATTTGCATGTCATTTAAACAGGGAGGTCTGAACCCCCAACCGCCCACGCCTCCCGCCGAGTGCCCCGAGGCCCAAGAAAACGGTGGGGAAAGGAGAGAGAATTAAAAAATAAAATAAAATGGCCCCAATTCTCAAAGTCGTCTGCGGCGCCACCGCATGGTCGCAAAGAAAACACCAGGTCAAATGCTTTTGTACATACGTGTATATATATTCATATTGAAGAAGCGACATTGTCGATGGCCGTGCCTGCAGACATTAGTACAAAAGAAGAGAACCCGGGCGGGTGCCTTCCGGCAGAGTGCCAGTCCGTTTACCTCGGAAGATCCCAGAAGGAAAGGAAAGGAAAGGAAAGGAAAAGAAAAGAAAAGAAAAGGAGAAAAGGAGAAAAGGGTTACGCTGGCTGCCCGCCGTTGTAGTGTCGGCGCTCTATTGCTGCGGGTAGTAGTTCTGCTGCGAGGGCTGCTGGGGGTATCCGGGGTAGGCCTGGGCGCCCGGGGGGGCACCCGGGTAGCCGGCCTGGCCCGGGTAGCCGGCCTGGCCCGGGGCGGCCCCGTAGGGCACGTAGGGCACGCTGTACTGGCCGTAGGCGTAGGGGTTGTAGCCCATCGGCATCTGGAAGTACCTGCCGGGAGGCCAGCGGCGTTAGAGGCGCGCGCCGACGGGCCGACACCCTCGTCCAGATTGCTACTCACTGCGGGTAACCCTGGTAGGCGGGGTAAGGGGGGCCCTGCGCGCCGGAGGCCGGCGCCACCGGGGCGGCGGCCGGAGTCGAGTTAGGCGGCGCCGGTCCGGCCGGGGTCGGGTTCGGGTTGGGTGGGCCCAGCGGCGGCGGCGGCCCGGTCAGAGTCGAGATGCTCGAGTTGGGCGGCGGCGGCCTGGCAGGCGGCTGGGATTTGTCTTGGCTCTGCGGAGGGGCCTGCCAACGACAAGGACGTCTCTTTGGCGGCCGCTCTCGTTGGGGTTGGCCCCGTTCGTGTGGAAAACGACTACTCAGACGGAGGAGGGAAACGGATCCCGCCTCCGTGGCTCCACCCTGACCGACCGACCGACACCTTTGAATGACCCACGGCTCACCGGTGATGTCAAACGACTGTCCTTGGCACGCCCATGAAAACGGCCAATGGTTTGGAGCGAAAGGCGAGCACTTACAAATACGGTGCGGGGCGCCGGGGTGGGGCCGGGGCCGGCGCCCGCGCCGGGAGGTTGGCTCTGGTACGCGGGCACGTTGAAGTTGGGGGCGCTGGGCTCACGGGCGATGCTTTGCTGCAGCTCTCTGGAGAAAGGAAAAGAGGAATTGAGCGGCGGACGCGCCAAGCCAAGCCCCCGGAAACAGGCCGAGCCGAGCCGCAGCGGAGGGGACTCACTTGAGGAGCTCGTCCCGCTCCGTTTTGCGGGCAAAGACGATGTCGCAGCATTTGTTCTG
This sequence comes from Stigmatopora argus, assembly GCF_051989625.1. Lineage (NCBI taxonomy): Eukaryota > Metazoa > Chordata > Actinopteri > Syngnathiformes > Syngnathidae > Stigmatopora > Stigmatopora argus. Next base: position 50,432 of record NC_135407.1, read on the forward strand.
GAACTTGAGCAGGATCTCCGTCAGGTCGTTGTAAAACTGCCGAGAAGAGAGGCTATGTGAAGCCGGGGTCCCGGTCCCGGTCCCGGTCTCGGTCCCGGTCCCGATCCCGGGCGGCCAGAGGCCCTCGGATTTGGGGCCGCCGGCTTCGGGGACGACGGACCTTGGTGCCTTCGCGCAGGTTGCCGCCGATCTCCACGTAACTGTCGTGGGCCAAGGCCAGCTTCTTGAGGACCTCCTCGCGCCGCTCGGCCTCGGCGCCGGAGCGCTTCAGGCCGCTGAACTCCTGATGCGACACCTGCGTGGCGGGGGCGACCATGAGCCAGAGGACGTGCCCTCTCTCCTCGTGGCGCCGCGTCGACGCCGTCCTACCTGAATTTTTCCCAGCAGCTCCTCCTGCTGGCGAAGGCCGTCCCGCACCTTGCGCTCGTGCTCGGCGTAGAGCTGCTCCAAGCGCCCCCGCGAGAGCGGCTCCTCGTCGATGGCGCCGTCCTTGGCCAGCGCCGCCAGGAATGTGGCGCACATGTCGAAGGTCACGCCCTTGACGTCGGCCTCCAGCGCCTCGCGCTCCCGCTTGAGCTGCTCCAGCTGGGCCAGGTGCGCGCGCAGCGCGGCCGCCGCCTCGCTGCCCTGCAGCGTCTCGGCGGGGTGGGCGGAGGGCAGGGCGGCGCTCAGCTCGCTCTGGGGCTTGCACAGCAAGGCCATGCTTTCGCGGTGGGCTTCGTAGCGCTCGCGCACCACCTGGTCCGCCTGCACGGCCTTGTCTAGGATGCTGCGGAAGGAGCCGCCCTCTGGTCGGTCGCCCCCCCAAAAAGGAACAATGAACAAGAGCGCCCCCTTGGGGTAGAGGAGCGAGGCTACCTGAGCGAAGGGGCTTGTAGAGGTCCCCCGAGGGGGTCCTGTTCCAGCGTTGGTTGAATTTGGCCCGCAAGTCGTTGTCCGTGCTCTCCTCGTCGTCCAGCATTTTCAGCGCCTGAGGAAGCGTGGGGAAAAGCCGTCACGGGAGGCAAATTCCCGCTGGAAAGCCGGAAAGCCGCCCGGGTTGCTTTGATGGCACTTATTGCTGCTTAGTATTTTTTTTTAAACAATGGTGCCTACTTTGGGGCTCTTTTTGCCAGTTTCTCAACAAACTTGGAAGCACCTTTCAAGCGGAGCCCACCGTCTGTTTCTGTACACACAAGTCGGTGGCGCGCGTGCGTGCGTACGGTCCTTGGCCTTCAGATGAGTGGAACGGATTTGGAATCAAGATCCCGGGCTGGGATTCTGGCCAGTAGGGACGATGGCGAGCGGCCGCGTGTTTGAGGCGGCTTTGTATGATCTCGGCCGCCCCCTCCCTCCCTCCATCCCCCGTTTCGGACGGCTTCCAAATGCCATTCTAATTTCTGCATTTGAAAAGCGGAGCCTCTGGACCGGCGCCGCCGCACATTTCCGCTCAGCGCGTGTCGGGATTGCGGTCACGCCCTCGCGACCCTTTGCGGGCTAAATCGCGCCTTGTCCCAAATTCCTCAAAGCGGCGCCCGGTGGGCCGCCATGTCGGAATGCGCTCGAAGGCCACGCGACCCGGACGCCAAACGGGCGCAGGCGGAGCGCTAGCTTATCTCGTCACCTCGTCCAGAATCTCCCTGTTGCGAGTGAGCAGCTCCGGCAAGTCCTGGATGAGCTGCTGGATGCTCTCCAGCCCCCCCTGCTGCACCACGGAGCGCGACTTCTCCACGATGGACTGCGGCACCGAGTCTCCGGAGAGGTCCTCCAGGGCGGCCGGGAGGTTGAGCGACGCCAGAACCCTGGCGCAGAGCCGCAGAGGCGTTCACCTTTGCGGGCTGGGCGGAGGAGCGGCGGCGGCGGCGGCCTACCCGTTGACCGTCTCCGAGGGAGGAAGCGCCGGCTTACCCGTTTGCCAGGTTGGTGGCCTCGCGCATGCTTCCCACCAGTCTGTTGACCGTCTCCGACTTGCGCTGGCTGTACGTGGCCATGGACTGCTGCACCGCCATGGGAACCATCTTCTCAAACACGTCTGAAGAGGGCGGGCAATTGATGCTTTTTAGGACCTCAAACCCCCCCCCTTCCGTGTCCTACCCGCGAACTTCTGGCTGAGTGGCGGCGTCACGGCGGTGGCCTTCACCAGCGCCGCCTTGCCGATGGGCTCCAGGTCCTTGACTTCGGGGACGCGGTCGTGGTAGATGAAATCGTTGTCTTTCTTGGCGGCGGCCAGCGCTCGGTTGATCTTGTCCGTCAGGTCCTTGACGCTGATGTACTCATCGTAGCGCGACGCCACCGTCTTCGCCAGTTCTGCCGCGTGCTAAAAAAAAAGGAAAATAAGGAGGGGCGGCGCGGGGCTACCTTCAGAGTCCGATTCCCGGGCCGAACGCCGACGCCGCGTCGGAAGTCCGTGTCCCGGCCCTTACGCCGGCGGCGCATGGGGAGTTTGAGTCCCGCCCGGCGCTACCTGCAGGCGGGCGATCTCCTCGCCGAAACGCTTCTTCTGCTTGGCGATGACGCTCTGGTGGAGCTCGGCGTTGGCCTGCATGATGCAGTGCTTGGCCGCCAGCACCGGCAGAACTTCCTGAAAGTAAAAATACTGACCAGGGAGAAGGCCACCACAGAGCGGGACGCACGCAAACACACCACGCACGTGCACGGTAAACAAGGCAGCCCGACGACAACGACAAGAAAAGCAGCCGGGGGAGGGATGGATGGAGGGAGGGAGGGAGGGAGGGCAAAATGAAAGAAAGAAAAAAAATACAACAACGGGAGGGGGTTTGGGCAGACGCCACCACAAGGTATGCAGAAAGAAAAGGAAGAAGACAAGCAGAGAGAAAAGAGAAGAGGCTGTGAGTGTTCAACTGTTCAACCTTGGGCACCAAAACATGCACGGGCAACGGGCAACGGGCAACGCGGGTGCTTCATTTGACACCGAAGGCAGGTCTCGCTGGAGAAGCCCCATAAGAAAGACCTGGTGCGAGTGGCGCCCTCTGGTTTCCCCAGACTTCGGCTCCGGGCAAACGAGGCCTTTCCGCCAAAGCAACGAGGGCAACGTGGACTTGCCTTTTTTTTTTTTTTTTTACCCCCGGGGCGCACGAGTCCCAGAAGCCCAGCGACCGCCACGTTTCAAGGCCACAATAATTGGCGTGTGTCGCCGGCTGTCAGCGGAAGCGTGTTCTACGTACCTTGGGCAGGTTGTCTTTGTACTGACATTGCTTGAAGGCATCGCCGTAAAACTCCGCCGCCTGATTGCACAGCTTGGCGATGACGCCATCCTTCATCCTGTCTGCGCGCGACAACAGCCAGCGTCATTCGTCAACATCGGCCAACATCCGACAACATCGGCCAACATCCGACGTTTCGGTCATTGGGTTAGGACTACGTCGGGCTGACCATGAGGGCCACACCGCCCCCCGGTGGCTAATTCAAATATCCCCCAACACCATCCCACCCCCCAAAAAACGAACAAATATACCCATTGGCATAAATGAAGGCAGTGGGGTCTACCTGAGGTGGCTTTGAGGAAGAAGACTTCCTGAGCCTGCGCCAGCATAATGGCGCTCAGGGTGCCCACCGTTTCCGGAGCGATGTCCATGGTGGGCTCGCGGTTGAGGGCCGACAGGACCGTGTCTTTGATGTGGCCGAAGGCGCCGCTGGCCAGCTGCGCGGAAAAGCACGTGCGGGATAGCCAATACGGAGCGGAATGAGAAGGCCGAGTGGCGGCGACGTGGCGGCGACGTGGCGCGCCCAACGGGCGGCCTATTCTAGCCGGATGGAGAGTGAAAGGCGGCGGGGCGACGCTCACCTGATAGTATCTGGCGGCGTTTTTCAGGCCCTCGTCGTTTTCCAGGTTCTGCTCGGAGGCGATCTGGCTGGCCAGCGCCGCCGCGTTGAACAGCACGCACGTCTTCTCGTAGCCCAGGCTGGGCAAAGCTGCCCGACGGGGAAGCGGCCATCACGTCAGGGGCCAACCAAAGAAACTAAACGCCCAAAGCTCCGACGCCACCCGCCGCGTTGGGACCGGGGCCCACCCTTTGGGAACCGGGACCACCCGTTGGCTTACCCAGCTTGACGGAGCCGCCGAACAGCGAGCCTTTATCGAAGGCGTCTTTCCACGTGAAGGTTAAGCACAGCTGTGAAGGAAAAAAAAAAAACAGATTCAGGCCTAGGAGTATTTCTGCCGCTCCCAAATGAGGATTCCCGTAGCCTGAGAGGAAGACCGTGTTTTCAGAGGGATTTTCCACCACGGCAGGAAAATTCCTTTCCAAAGACACGGTCCCTCTCTTTTGGTGGCGCCGTCGCCCTCGCCGCGCCCGTACGCGACGAGCGTTACGGCGAGCCACGCGGGGCGCCGGCAAGCGCCCCAAGGTTCTTACGGGCCGCTTCTTGTGTCACGTGGTCCGTTACCTGGCTTTCGCTGAAGGGAAACTTGGGCTCCACCGCGCACAGTTGGTCGTAATATCTGCACACACGACAGGATTGGACAAAAATCAGCCGAAAAGGCTCAAGCGTTTGTTTGGATCATGCCGCCGCGGACGTCTCCTTTCGCCTTCCCTCCGTGTGCACCTCGACACCCGTTGCGAGCGGCGCTAACCTTTATCTCGCACTAAAACATCAAACGTAGGTACATTACGTGCCGGAAAGCACTTTAGTCAGTTCGGTTTTTGTTGACCTCACTTCATTTTTAATTGTATATCGTCGTTTTAGGACTACTTCTTTGCGTGTGCCCTTTATGGCGAAACTTTAAATGTCGTCGCACTCGTACAATGCCAGTAAAGGCGTTGGAATACGCCGGAAGTCGCCGACGGCTCAAATTGGAGAGAGTCCCGCGACGACGAGAGCGAAAGGGCGTTTCTGCGTTTGCGACGGTCGCCGTGGCGATGAAAACAAATACTCCACTGCTTTCCCTCATTCATGTCGCCACGGTGACAGGAAAGAGCAAAGGTCTAGTTGTTGGCCAGAGCCGTAGACGACAAGGAGGCACTCGGAACGGCATGGCGTGCGAGGGGCGAGCCAAAACAGAGAAAGGTGTCGTCTCGGCAGAGGCGGCGAAAATCCCCCGAAACTGAGGACATACCTGACGCGTCGCGTCACCGGAATCCCGCTTGTCGCTCGATAACAAGTCCGACGACAACACTCGAGGGTTTTTTTTCTTTTGGTTTGAGCTGTACAGACAACTATTTTACACCATGATTTGTAAGAACAAATTGAAAGAAATAAGGAAGAAAAGATGGGGGGGGGGGGGGTCAATTCAGTCATGATCGTCGAGCGCTTTTGAACTCTTGATCGAATAGAGAAATAGAGGGGGGAAATGTCAGATTTCGAGACGTTTATTTCAAATATAAAATCTCGATTCAATGCAAAATGTGGAGTTTGAGGAGGGAAAAACAAAACTAATCCGTGATCTCTTTAAAAAATATATATACACACGAGGGGATTTCCAAGAATAAGCGTGCTTTTACTGCCTTTTTAGGGAAAAGAGAAAAGCGTTTTAAATGGGGCGCCGGGGCAATCTGTTATGGTCACGTGACGTGAGGCTAGCAATTTGAACGAGTTGGAGCGTGTCAAGTTTCCCCTTTTCTCCTATCGGCCTTCGGGGGGAATGGAAATGGACAGCAACGGTTGAGTCGAAGTCTTCATTTGACCATAGGAGCGAGCGACGTTAGCGGAAACTTTCCGGCCGGCTACCCGGCCCAAGTTAGCCCCTTTCAAACGAACTAGCTTAGCCAGCTAAGCTAACCGCAGCCGAGGGCGGGCGCGGCGATGCAGAAGCAGGCTCTTCCCAACAGAAAATGCCCGGCTCGGGCTCTGGCCCTCCCACCCTCTCCTCTCCGTTCCCCCTCCTTTCCTTTCCTTTTCTTTCCCCACCTCTCCCTCTCTGCGGTAACAGTTAGTCAATTTACCTGAGGAGGATCTCCAAGGAGCTCTCGTGTTTGTCCAGGGGCCTTCCCAGCGCGTTCCGCCGGAGCTTGTTGAGCTCATCCGCGGCTCGGAGGTACTCCGCCTGCTCGTCGCCCACCGGGTAGGAGGACGTCACGTACTTGGACAGCGGCTTGACCAAGTCCACGTCCGAAGACTTTTTCAGCGGCACGGAAATGAATGTCGCCATTTGGTGCCCCGCGGCTGCTGGCTGTCTGGTTGACCGAACGAACGACGGCAAAACAACAAGTGACAATTCACTTCCTGGAGTGGCTCTGTCAAGTGACGTCACCCGAAGGCCCAGTGCGCTTGCGCGACTCGCAAGACTTCCTTTTTAACCTCTTCCTTGCCAAAGCTCACGTGTCAGTGCCCGTGACCCGATGGCAACCTCACAAACACTTGGGAAATGAGACGAATTGCGATTCATTGTGTCCTCAGAAGTATCCATCTCGTCACAAATCTTTGACTCTTTTAATATCATCCATTTTGTACACTTAGTTTTAATCGTAAGCAATGTCCCTTTACATCAGTGGTCTCAAACCGGTCCTCAAAGGGCCGCAGTGGGTGCAGCTTTTCATTCCAACTCAACAAGAGGATACCTTTTGCAAGTGTAATCAGTTAATCAGTTGATTGCAGCCAGGTGCTACTTATTTTAGAAGACACACCTCATTGGTCAAAATGTTGGCACTGGATCGGTTGGAACAAAAAACAGGACCCACTGCGGCATCGGTTTGAGACACCTGCTTTACATGTATGCAAAATGACCAGAATTGTCATGGCCCCCCTCAAATAAACGAGGAAAACATTTGAAACCATGGAGGCCTTTCACTAAGCAATAAATGATAGAAATGGAGTCAACGAAAAAGATTTAAATGATGCATCAGGAGAGTAGAAAAGGTTCTGAAATCATTTATTTCCAACACGGTGCTTTGTGCATGTGCACACACACGCACTCACGCACGCACACACCACAAGCACAATCTTTGACGTTCGGGTCGGACACGAAAAGTGGTTCCCTGGCTCAGACACACACGCACACAAACCCGGCCATTGTCTTTGATTCTTGTCGGAAATATTTTGTGTGGCAGATAAGAGGATGAAGGACTGACTAGCGACTATACACGCACACCATTTGTCCATTTTCAGTGCAGGCTTGGTCTCATCTCCAAAAAGTAGAACAGGACAAGACGGAACGGGACGTCGGACATCGGATATCATCTCCCCATTTCCACATGCAACACGATTGGCATTTCCACAAAACTACGTATAGCCCAAAGCAAGGTGTTTTTTTTTTGGGGGGGGGGGATCAAAATAAACAACACATGCACATTCACACGTTGAGGAGGCGGGACTACAAACGACACTGCATGTGCAGCTTTTTTTGTTTGTTTTGCTTAATGCGTTTTAGGCACACACTGAAAAGAAAATGTTCAACTTAAGTATATTCCATTTTTTTTAGAAAGTACATTGAGGGTAAAATTCAAATGGAGTATATTCGGAGACAAAACGAGACCTTATGAGAAAATCATTTTGGATAAAGAATAAAAAGAGGGGCAAGAGTCAATGTTTCAAGAAAAAAGGGGTCCAACTACAAAAGAATCCTAGGCAAATATAAAAAAAAAAATATATATATATATATATATATATATATATATATATATATATATATATATATATATATATATATATATATATATACATATACACATATATATATATATATATATATATATATATATATATATATATATATATATTCCCTCCTTACAGAAAATCCTGATGGTAAAGGCTCGCATTTTTGACTACTTGACATTTTCAAAACATTCCAATTGACAAAAAAATGAGTATTCTTCCATGATAAACTAGTTTAAACCTTACCCCCCCCAAAAAAAAAAAAACGGAAGTGAGAGCACCTAGCTTCTCGCAAAGGTTTTTTGTCAGTTCTAGAGAATTAGACAGACCACGGGGGAGTCCCCCCCCCCCCCCCAAAAAAAAAGCCCAGTGACATTTCATCGGTGCACTTTCAAGCCTATTTTCTTATCAGCACGGCCCAAAGCTTTCTTGGCATTTTTTCAGATGTGCCGCTCTACATAAAAAGGGGAACATTGCCAGGAGGCAAACAAAACAAGTGGTCCACGCTTTTGGTCCTTGTCTTACGATCAAGCCGGTCAAAACGGAGGCTTCTCCGGGAACAAAAAAGATCTTAAAATGGGCGGGGGATTGGCGCTACACGTCCATTTATTTAGCCCAGCGCGGCCCGTGGATGGCGTTAAGACCGGACCTTTTTCCTTCCTTCTTCGTCAAGGATGGCCATCACGGCGGTACTGGCCTGGCGTGGCGTGGCGTAGCCTAGCCTAGGCGCTGCCCATCAAGTATAATGAAAAAGGCTAAAAGACAAAGGACACGGGACAAAGAAGCTAGCTCTCTAGCCAGCGCCTCTCTCTCTATCTCACTATGTTTTCAATATGAAACATTGGAAACTTCCCCCGCATGTCAGATTCTGACATTTTTACACGCCTCCTTTCTTCTCTCGCCTCGGCCGGCCGTCCGTCCGATCGATCATCCGATCGATCGTGGGGATTCGGGTCGAAAAGGAAAGAGCGGGCGTGAAAGGAGAGACAACGCCTACTTCAGGACCAGATGTAGTCCTTGGTCTTGCTCGTCTGCCGGACGGAAGAGCGCGGCCAGGCGTTAAGCGGCGACCACGCGGGCGGAGCCGGGCCGCTGGGCCGTCCGGACTCACCTTTGACGGCGGCGATGACGAAGCAGCTCTCGTCCGTCAAGTTGTACACCATCTGCGCGGAGCCAAAGCCGGAGCGTCAGCCGGAGCGTCAGCCGGAGCGTCAGCCGGAGCGTCAGCCGGAGCGTCAGCCGGCGCCAAGCGCGAGGCGCAAAAAGGGCGTTCCCACCTGGTCGCTGAGCAGGATGTGGATGCCGGTGGGCCCCCGCCGGTACGCCTGCTTGACGCTCCCCGGCGGGAGGCGGCACACGCCGGCCATCTTGCGGATCAGCTCGGCCGCCGTCAGCTCCTCCAGGTACAGGGCGTGGTACACTGTGGAGAAAAAAAGAAAAAAAAAAAAGAAAATCAAATCCAAAATAAACACCCACCGTCTTTCCTCCCGTCCGTTTGTCCGTTCAAGCGAGCCGGCGCCGTCCCGGAGCTCCCTACCGTGTAAAGCGGGCGCCGCTCCCCCTTCGCCGTTCTGGCCGCCGCCGGCGTGCCTCTCCGGCGGGGGGCCGTGCTCGGGGGGCTCCTGACACACGTACAGCGTCAAGCGAGGACGCACGGACCTAACTCGGGGGGGGGGGAAAAGGGGCGTCAGGGACGGCGAAAAGGGCGGCCGACCCCGACGGCCGACGTACGCACTTGGATTTGAGCGCATTGAAGAGTCGGATCCCGTCGGCGGGACCGCAAATCTGGACCAGGTCGTCCCGGGTCAGCTTTAACAAATCGCAACCTGAGCAAACAAAGAGCGGCGGCGTCAAGCCCTGGCCGGCCACGACTTGGCACAAAATGCCCGCCGGCGTCAAGCCCTGGCCGGCCACGACTAGGCACAAAATGCCCGCCCGCCAAAGTACCTGAGAAGTGAGCGAAGAGTCGCGTGTAAGAGTTGAAGCGGTTTTTCAGCAGCCATTTTTGCGTCTCCTGAATGGACGCGGCGGGACTCAACTGCTACAAGCCAGGGAGACGCCGCCGACGTTAGAAATGCGCCCGAGCGAGCGAGCGCGGGCGGGCGGGACCGACCTCTGTGCCGGTGCGGGCGCCGGCTTCCGCTTGGTGATTGGGTGAGGACGAGTCGCTGGGGGAGAGACGAAGCCGTCCACTCCTGAACTGGCGTGGGGCGGGGCGAGGCGAGGCGGTGTGCTTCCCTACCTGTCGGGGAGCGAGGAGGAGGTGGCGGCGGTGGCGGCGGCGACAACAGCGGTGGCGCCAGCGCTGCTGCCAGAGCTGGCGCCGGCGTAGGCGGAGAGAGGAGAGGACGTGAAGGGGGGAGTAGCTGCCTGATTGGGGGCCACGTAAGCGCTGTCCGTCCACGGCGAACACTAAAAGCCAAAGCCAAAGCCAGAGAAAAGAGTGGGCCAAATTCTTGCAGCGAGAGCAAAGCAGTCCGGCCGGCGCCCTCACGCTGCCCCTCTTGGCCAGGGAGTCGCCGCAGTCGGCCGGTAGCGTCCGCTTGCTGGACTTTTTCAGCTCGTGGTCGCCCGCTTCCTCGATGACGGGCTCCAGTCGGGTCTGTCGGGGCCGAGGGTGGGCCGTCGGGGCCAGAGTTAGCCGGCAGGGGAAAAAGTCGGACGGCGACGCTCAAAGCCCACTGACCACTGACCTCGGATAGGATAGTGGTATCGTAGGAAGCCCGGTACTTCTCCTTCTCCTGAGCGCTGCGCTTTTCCATTTTCTCGCGGTCTGTTTTCTGCTTGCGATCCGCCCCTTTTGGCTGAAAAGCACCACGCTCTTGAAAACGGAGGCCCGGGGCGGCGGGCCAGGGGCCGGCCGGGCCCACCTTGAAGACTTTAATTTGGCAGGAGGCCGAGTGCAGGTGCTCGCCGTAATCGCCGGCGTCTCCCGGCGCAAAGGTGTCGATCTGAATCCTGAAGGGGACGCCCTTCTCACCGCCGTGCTTCCGCGGCGTGAACTCGGTGCTTATGCAGTGGACCTGCGGGCAGGGGGGCTCAGATCCCAGACGCCGGTGGCGGAACGCCCGCACCGCCCCAACGTCCGTCCGTGCCCGCCCGCCCACCGGCCGTGCTCACGGCGAGTCGGCCTCACCTGCACGAAGACCGAGGCTCTCTTGTTCAAGTCCCACAGGAACTCGGCGGAGTTGAGCTGGGAGGGGTGCGTCTTGGGCTCCACCACGCCCACCGACATGGGAATATCTGTCCGGCACAATATCCGTCTGCTGACCCCTGCGCGCGGGGGTGGTTCGCTCGCGCCAGGCTCTCGTGGCGGGTTACCGATATCCAGCAAGCGGTCGCCGGGACGGTTCCACTTCCATCCCTCCAGCTGCTGATGTTCCGTGTACTGAAGGCGCCGGTCGTGGAACACCACTCGCACCGTGCTCTGCCGGGCGGGCGCCGCCGTTAAAGGCCGGGTTACGTCGCATCGCGTCGCGCCGCGCCACGTGCTCTCACCTTCACCATCTTGTTGGTGAGCTCCGGTAACTCCCCGGACTTCCTGTTGTCCAACATGCGCACCTCATAGGACTGGCCTACACGGCACAAAGGACATTGTTTGCGAGGGGCACGTTATCGTGGTATTATCGTCGTTAAACTTTGGAGCGGCGGCGGCGGCGGAGGGTCGGGACGTTCGGCGGCCCGGGTGGATCCGGCCAAAAGGCCGTCGACGGAGACCGGCTCCCGCTTGACCTTGGTTGAGGTACGTGAGCGTCTCGTCGTGCAGCTTGACGGCCGGCGAGGTGGCGGCGCAGAGCACGTACTGGAACGGGGGGTTCTTGCTCTCGTTCTCCGGGGGCAGGCCCGAGTCCTCCTGCTTGAAGATGGGCAGGGCCAGCACGTCGCTGAAACAAACAAACCGGAGCGCTCGGTCAAAGAGCACTCGTGTCAAACAGAGTCCCGGCGCCGCCACGTTGGGCTGGCCCCGGGCCTAAGGCGCTTTAGACGCCAGACTTTCAAACCAAGCCGTTTGCCTTGGAAAAGGTCATGACCCAAAAAGTCCTGTTGGCGACGGTCTCCGTGAAGAGGCCGTCGGAATGACCTGATCCAAAAGAAATGCAAACGGCACCCGAAGGAATTGGCGCTGGATAAATTGGACCTTTTTGTTGTTGTTATCCAAAAATAGTAATCCCGAGCCGACGTCGTCGCCGCCACGAGTTTGACAAACACGACACGGCGGAGATAAAGGCGGCGGTGGCGGGCCCACGGCAGATAAGAGCACTCGTGTGCGTCAAACAAATCGCTCGTGCGGTGGCCTCGGCTCAGGGTTAGGTTAGGGCTGGGGCAAATTTGGAGCGCGCTCTGAACGTGGGTGGGACGGTGGCGAGAACCAGAGCAACAATTCCCTACGATGGGACGGATCCCAATGGATAACTGGGGGGAATGGATTCAAGATCGATAGAAAAGCGTGTCATCTAGGGTTGTCATGCTAGCAGGGGTGGGGCGGGCAAGCAGCCAATAAAAGTCCCTCAACAGCCCCTCAGTCTCCCCGTGGCAACTAGTTGGACCCCGTCCGGTTCCTGGCGCAGCGGGGTACTACACCGACCGGTAAGAGTGAATTGCATACTGGGGGGCCAATTATTGAGCACGTCTTGGTCGCAACCGGCGGGCGGTTGTCCGTCTCGACCAGGCGTCAAGACCACCGACCTCATGCTGTAGGCCGCCGCCCCCAACTCCTGGCCGATGCCCGAGAGGCTGGCGTCGAAGTCGTGCACCAGCCCCGACTCGATGGTGGCGTCGTCGATTTTCAGCACCCAGGCCATTGGGCCCAGCTCCTTGTCCTCGCCTTCTACTTGGGGGGCCGCCAGCTTGTCACTTGGAGTGGTGGGGGGTGTCTTTACTGTGAGCTGGGAGCTGAGGACGAGGAGGGGGCTTAGAGGAGGAGGAAGTCCGTCCGTCCGTCCGCCCGCCCGGCCTCTTTCTCTCTCGCTCTCTCGCTAATTTAGCCTAGCCTAGCTCACTAGCCAGGCAAAGCCAACAGAGACGCAACACAACTCCATATTAGTCCACATTTAGCGGGCGTTACACGAGCTATGCGGCGGGCGGGCCGGTCCAAAAATGTTCACTCCGGGCCGCCACGCTATTAAGTTTGTAGCCCCGAAATGACGGTCGTGACTCGGAGGGAAGGAGAAGAACGCCAATCTCACATGCTAACAGTGCTAGGCTAGGCTGGGCTAGCTGCGGGTCGGGACGTTTTCTCCCCCTCTTGTTTTGTTGCCCCCGTCATAAACGCCAAAGTCGGACAAATGGAGGCGAGTGACTGGAGGGAATGCTGGATTTTTTTTTGTCGGGCGGCTCGCTCGGGTTAGTCCATCCCCGGCTCAGCTGTGGGCGGTCGGGCTACCTAGCGTGCGACAAGATCCCGTCTCGTCGCTTCGCTTTGGAGTCAATGTCCGGGATCCTATTCGCCTAGTCGCAGCTCTCCCGGGCCCCGACCCCAGCCCCGGCCGCTCCGAGCGGTCGGTCACCAGGCTGGCTCGCAGGCGTCTCCCCGCCGCCGCGGTCCTTGAGCCCAAAGCCGAAGAAGCGCGCAAGCGGGCGTCGACATGGCTCCCTCCGCGCCCGACCCGTCGTTGGCTCTGTGGAGTCCGCACTGTCGAGGTGCCGTTTCTCCGGCGGGCTCGGCCTCTCGCTCCGGAGGTTTCTCGCCGGCCAATCGGCGCGCGTCCGCTGAAGCCGCTGCGGCCGCTGGGCCAATCGGCGGCGTCCGTCGTTTCCGTCATTTGGCAACGGCAACCGCAAACCCCGCCCACCTCCCTCGATCACGCAACACTCGCCTCTTTTTGGGGGCTCCTTTTCTGTCATTCGTTTCGACTTCTTTGTGGTGACAGCCAAAAGTAGACGGCCGCGTTCGTCACGGCGAAACGCTCGCCGCGTCAACGTCAACGAGGACGACGACGCGGAAAACGATAGGGAAAAAAAAAAATCAAGAGGCTAAACACGGGAGGGTACCGTTGGTGTCTTGGCTCGTGTGGCGACGGCGCGCTCGCCCTGAAGTTCTCGTTGCACGGCCGCCAGAAGAGCATCGCGCCCGGCGCTGCTCCACACGCTGTGTCTCTCTCCCTCCTCCCCTACTCTTTGTCTTTCTTTCTTTCTCCCGGTGGTAAATCAAAATTGAAAATCAATCAGCTGGGCCGCAGCGGAGCTCCGAACTCGCGATCATGACAGCACTTGGTCGTTGTCGGAGGCCACGCAGGTGCTCCTCCGGATCCGTTCTTCGGGTCAATCATTGAACCGATCGACCGACTGAACGAGCGAGCGAGCGAGCGGTCAAAGTGTGCAAGAATGACGGAACGGGCTGGGCTGAGGACGCTCTTGCCAAGGTGGAAATAAATAGGGGGTGGGGGGGGGCAATGCAATTCTGGAGAGGGATTGGGACAGACACCTACCTTGTTGCATAATAATAAGGGGGAAGAGAACAACATCCAATAGCTAGCAACTCTACAGGTTCCACCCATTCATATTTTCAGAATGTCATTTTTTTCTCCTAGTTAAGACTTTTAAAACCCTTTATAGGCTCCTGACTACCAGAAGTTCGCATTTGTCCTCTGTAGAGGACATTTGTCATCCTTAATATCTCCCACCCAGTGCATCTATCCCATCGCATTAACTCGAATTTCTTTTGAAGTCTTCCAATGACTTCACATAGATTGGGCAATTTCAAAATAAATATGATTGGACAACTTTTTTTCCCCTGGTATAGTCAGGAGGATATAGCAAGTGGGTTAAGGGATACCTTTTTTGTCACGTTATTTTGCTGTCGTCCAAAAGTCACACGGAGCCGTTTTCAAGGTGGAGAATCCCGACTTGAAGTCCACGTCAAAGGCACGGACCGGCTCCTTTTCTCCAAATGGTACAGCGGTGGGTGCCCTTGGACGGCGGATTGGCGGGGTTAATGTGTCACGGAGGACCGGGGAGGACAGTAGAAGCGGCTGCCGTCCAAATGACCAAAACGCCCATCTGTACAAGTTGTTTATTTATCGGAAGCGGAGCGGGGCTTTGAAAATACACTGGACACGTTAAGAGAACGGCGGACGGCGGCGGGCGATGACGACGAGCCGCGCCCACGTGGAAAACAAATCAGAAGAATCCGCGAGGGAGCAAAGAAGTGAAAAATAACAACAGGATAAATGTCCACACGCCAAAGGAGGACCTGGTGGGATACTCCATTTCAAATGTAAGATTCATATCCGCAAAGTCGTCATTCTGAATGGAGTGGACATTAGCGTGCCAAAGGTTGGGAAAAAAAAATGGTTCAAATGGAAAGATGACTCTGGGCCTCAGAACGGGGGACCCGTTGACAACGGCGGCCCCGCTTGCTTTGTTTCTGTACCGTTTTGCTTTCCGTGGACCTTTTTGCAGCGGAGGCGGCAGGAGGGCGGGTGGGTGGTTGGGCAGCTTGGGGCTCAATGATCATCGGGAGGAGGGCGAGAGGAAAGAGGAGCATCCGTCCCACTTAGCCAGGGGGCGGGGCAAGGCAGGGTGAGCAGAAATCCCGGCTGGCGGGGAAGGACGGACATTTTGCGGACAGGACTTCCCTACAGGTTGTCCGACGGCTCGCTCCCGCCGGAGCCCGACTGGGCGCGCTTGATGTAAAGGTTTAGCAGCTTCAGCTGGAAGGGGGAAAAACAAATACACCACGAGTCCTCCCCTTGCAAACGGGCTACGTCCGGGCAAAGAGAAGACGGAGAGCTTTGGGGCTTACCTTGCTGCTGGAGAGCTGGCTGAGATGCGGCTTGAGGTCCTCCCCGACCACGGCGTAGATGGCCACCAGGCAGAAGACGCAGGCTTTCCTCACGCTGCTCTCCGAGTTGTCGTAACCCTGTTGAGGCGAAGGTGAGCGTTGGCCGCTTGGGCCGCGTGGCACGGTAGTCCCAATCCCAGCCAGAGAACACCCCCGCCCTCCACCCCCACCCTCCACCACCACCACTGACCTGCACGAGTCCCGGCACAATCTCGGCGAGCAGGCCGGCCAGAGCGTCGCGGGGCATCCTCTCCGCCACCTTGGTCTGCATCTTGATGGCGGCCAGGTTGACGGGGTAGTCGGCCGACTGGACGATGGGACACAGGACCTTGACGCACTGCTCGGGGCCGATGGACAGGGCCAGCGTGGCCGCCGTCTCCTCGGCCGCCCGGACCACCTGCGGCGGACCGGTCGCGAGAGACGCCTCTGTAAACTTTGACCGCGGGGCGTCGGGCCGGCTCTACAAAGCGGCCCGGTCCGGCGGGCTCTACCTCCTTGTGAGGGTCCTTGTGCGCCTCCAAAGCCTTCATGATGGTGAGCTCGGCGTAGTTCTTAAACCTCCACGGCTGCTTGCCCAGAATCTCCCGCAGGACCCGCAGGGCCAGCGTGCGGATGACATGCTGTGTGGGAGGAGGAGGAGGAGGGAAGTGGAGGTTTCCGTCCGGTAAGACGTCGGTCGGTCGGTCGGCCGCCGTGCGGACGTCAAATCCCACCGTCCCCCCCAAGCTCCAGGGGCCGTACCTCCGGGTCGCCCAGGGTCTCCAGCAGCAGCAGTAGGATGGTCTTGAAGTGCTCGTCCCACAGCTGCGGCGCGTCGTCGCGGATGAGCCGGAGCAGCTCTCCCAGCGCCGTCTTGCGCTCTTCGGCGCGCTCGTTGTGATTGGACAGCTCCTTCAGCAGCTGGCCCATCAGCTCCGAGCGAGCCGGCCCGCCTTCTGGCAAAGGGCGGCGAAGACGGGCGGTTGGCAGAAGGCGAGGACGGACGGACGGACGGACGGACGGACGGGCGGGCGGGCGGGCGGGCGGGCGGGCGGGCGGGCGGGCGGGCGGGCGGGCGGGCGGGCGGGCGGGCGGGCGGGCAGGCGGGCAGGCGGTTGGCAGCAGGCGAGGACGGACGGACGGACACTCGCTCTCTCTCGCTACCCTCGGGACTCACCGTCGGCGTGGCGCTCCTCCGGCTCCTCGTCTTTGCGGCCGGCCTTGTGCGGCGAGTCGGGGAAGAGCTTGCGGGCTCCTCGCGGGCTGGACGACAGCAGGGGCGTGTTGAGCAGGGAGGTCTTGTTGTCCAGGGCCATGCGCCCGCCGCCGCCGCCGCCGCCCGGCTCGGGCGCCGGCTGCTCGTTCATGTCCTCTTGGCTGCGCACGCTGAAGTTCTGAATGGCCTCGGTGACGCCCTTCAGCGAGCTGTAGATGTCCTCCGAGTTCAGGTTCTCCGTCTCGTAGTCGAAGGCGCTGGAAAGCCGGACAAAAACAAAAACACGGCAGTCTTAGCGCTACAAAAACATCACGGCTACGCCATACTTCCGCGACGTGCCGCCGCCAAGCACTTTAATGGCCCGGCTTCCTTTTTATGGTATACTAGAAACACTTTGACGAGGACTTATTGACACGCGCACTCGATGGCCAAGTTTCAGATGGAACTCATTGCACTCGCACTCGTACTAACACGACATTCGGGCATCGAACCGAGTCCGCCCGCAGACACAATCTGGCGCTCGCGACAGGGTTGGAGCCGAAAGCAGGATTTCTCCACCGCCAATTTGCCGGCCGACCCTCGGCCCTCGTTCGGGTCGCCACCAACTTCACCGCTCGTTGCTCGCTTTTCCTTACCTGGGTACGGGGGCGTTGAGCGAGCCGTCGGTGGGGGACGTGACGGGGCTGGACCAACCCGCTGGCGAGCGGGGGGCGTGTCGGGTCAGGGGGCTGCCGGCGGCGGCCTGGGGGGGAGGGGTTGAGGGTTAAAAGGGCGGGGGCCGGTCCGCTTCCTCGAGCCGGCGGCGACCGATTCTAACCTGCCCGGCGTTCTTCAGGTGGTTCTGGAGCAGCTTAGTGGCTCCATCCTGGAAGGTCTTGGGCAGCGCCGCCAGCAGCATGCTGAACTCGGGCGTGTTGAGCTGGAACAGGGCGATCAGCACCGCCTGGGCCGCCTGCGACCACACCCCCGAGACCCCCCCCGGGCGTCAGGCCGAGGAGGACCGCGACGGCGCGGCCCCCAGCCACCCACCTACCTTTCGGACGTCCGAGCTCTTGGGGTCGATGGTCCAGGTGATGACGCGCGAGACGGCCAGCCGGGTCTCGCTGGAGTTGACAAAGTCGGGGGCCTCCATTTGCAGCGTCAGCGTCTCGATGTAGCGCAAAATGGCCACTTTGACCTGCCGGCCAAAAGCAAAGCGAGGAATTTGGTGAAAAACCCAAAGGCGGCGAGAAAGAAGAAAGAAAACCAACCCCTTGGAGCCGGGAAAGAGAGAAAATTGAAAAAACGTTGCAGTCAGACAGAGACGGCGGTTCAAATACAAAACTAAGGTTTCGGCGCTGTGAAGACACTCATTTGAAATGATTTACACGTGCAAATGAGAAGATAAAAGTGATTGGAAATGTTAGCGTTGGAGCTGCTTTTCAATTTTTTAAATGCTCCGACGTCTGAAAAAGCTTTTAGTTTTGCTTTGACCCCCCCCCAAAAAATCAACGCTAGGCTTGACGCCGCCCTCTTCTTTCTTCAACGTTCGCTCGGACCGCCGGACGGTAAATTGGGTCCTGCTCGAGGAAAAGAAGAAATGGACGGCTCTTTCAGTCTTTGCCCCTTCTTGGGCGGGCTCGCTCGCTCGCTCCCCCCCGGAGCGCACTGACCTGCCAGGAGCGTCTCCAGGCGGCGGCCTGCTCGTCTAGCGAGCAGGCGTGGCGCCGTCGCGCCCTGGGGGGGAACGATTTTAGCGGCAACCCCCCCGAGACACGAGCTCCCATCCCAACGGGCTTCGAAAAGACAAAGAGAGGAAAAGCACGGCGTCAAGTCAGCAGAGCGCCACCAAGGAAGGCGGGAAAGAGGCGAGGGGGAGGGGGGAGGGGTGGTTGCCGTCTTATCGCGCCCGTCTGTGGCCAAATGTCACATTTGACGCGTCGGGAGAAGAGTAACTCGTTCCGCGGCGTCGGAGTAGTGGCGGCTACGCTGCCACTCGAATTTGCCACTAATGACCACCAATGCCTTTGCCGTCGGTGGCTTTCCAGCGGCGGGTAAAAAGACTCGGTGGCGTTGGCGCCTCGCTCTCCATGTACGGACGGATACGTCGCCGTGGCTCGTCTTTAGACGGCAAATTTCTATTAAACGGAGGCGGCGCCATACGCTCGTCGCGAATGGAGCCGCCTTTGAAAAAAAAAAATTCCAGAAAGGCTCGGGGGTGAAGACGCCGGCGGGAAAGAACGGCCCACGGTGGATCCGGACGTGAAACGGCCCGGCCCGCCCCGCCTCGTCTTCGTAGCGCTTTACCTTGAGGTTGGGCGTCTGCGTCTGGTCCACGGTGAACCTCATCAGGATGGTAAACTGCAGGTCGTTGGGGAAGGCCTCACTGCGTGGGATAGCGAACAAGACAGTTGGCGGCGGGGCGGAGGAGAGGTGCGGCGGTGTGCCTGCCCGCCCAGCCATTTCTCTTACGGACCGGGTCACGTCCAGCGCCCTCTGGACCTTGGCTTGCACCGAGCCCAGCAGGTCGGCGCCCATCTTCTTCAGGAGCTGCGTGAGCAACACGAAGAGCCAGTCTTGGAGCTCGTCCTTGTGCACTTGAATGAAGTCCACCAAGGTCTCCAAGAACATGCTGAACACCTGACCAGGAGGAGAAAAACAACAACAACAACAAAAAGTCAAGTCGGGCGAGCCGTGAGGAACGCTCCAGCCGCTAAACCCTGCGAGCGCGTGTCATCCACAAGAGAATTGGTGTATATCACATAGCGTCACCGGACACGTGACTTGTCCTCACAATTAAAGAAAGGACGGGACGGGACAGGACTTACCCTCTGTGCAGTTTGAGGGGGGAGGACGCGCAGCGGCGGCGGCGGAGGCGGCATGGAGGAGAAATAGAGGAAAGGCGCCGGTTAGAATTCAAAAGAGACAACTTTGCAGACTCAAACATCTGGAAAGGCCAAGTCCGACCAAGGGACCGGAAAAAAATGGCCGACGAGGGGGATGGGATGGGTGGGACGCGGTCGGTACCTTGAAGGAAGCCGAGCTTATACCGGATTCTGCCGTGCCGTACGCCCTGCCAGAGTCCCGCTGAAATTCATTGAAATCATCAAAAGATCAAAAAAGGGGGGGAAAACAAAACAAAAGCAAAACGGGCCGGGAAGAGGAGGAGCCCATGCGGGTTAGCGGGCGGGCGGGAGCAGCGGGCTAGCGAGTAGGCTTGAAAAATCAAGAAGAACTAAGGGTCAGAGTAGAGGGCAGGCCGTCCCGCCTCCACGGGGAATTTGAGGCCGATGCCGAGCCTGCGCTCCGACGTGCCGTGCCGTTAGGAAAACGCATGCCTGAACGTTTGTGCGCGTGCGACCACGCCGACCAAACTTTTATTTTTTTCATGGCCAAGTGGAGAAAAAAAGGGGGGGGGGGGGGTTGGTTTTGGTTTGTTTGTTTGTTTTTCTTCAAAAATGTCCGTCCTCATCAAGTGGACTCCAAAATGCAACGTGTCATTGAACTAGCGCTCCATTCGCACGTCACAGCAACATCTAGCGTGAGCGTGCGTCACTAGTAAATCAATCATGTGTGTGCTTGTGCGTGTGCGTGTGCGTGCATGCGGGTGTCTGCGCGTGGCGTACGTTGCGCCTTTTTTTTCTGGCAGAATCCGGTACAGTGGGACGAAAAGCGGTGGAGCGATGCGGCGCAGGCGCAGGCGCATGCAAAGCGTACCTTGCTATGAGGGTCGGCAAACATGCGGGTGAAGATCTCGCACAGTCTCTTCAACTCCACGCGGCTGCACATTGCCGGGAGAAAAGGGTCAACTTTCCGCCCAGTCCCACGCGGCGGCAAACGGCGGCAATCGGCGGACTCGCCTGAGGGAGCGCTGGTTCTTTAGAAGAGCCTGAATTCCCAGAAGACCCTCCTTCCTTTCCGACCAGTTGGCGCTGGCGCAGCGGTTCAGCACCTGGACGCCGACGCCGCCGGCAAAAGCAGTAAGAGCGCGTTGGGTCGGTCGGCCGGCCGGGCTCGACGCGAGCGAGCGGACGCGCACCTCGGCCACGTCTTCCGTCTGCCTCATGTAGGTGGGAATGGCGCCGCCGTTCCTGGAACTGTAGGACCTCTCCGAGCAGGCGCTGGACGCGTCGCTGTTGGCGTCGTCGTCCGAGTACATGCCGTAGTTCTCGTAGCGCCGCCGTGCTGGCTTCTTCTGCGGGGAAGGGGGGAGAGGACAGAAAACAAAAACAAAAAAAGAAGAGAGAAAGGCAACAAGTCAAGCCCGCACCGGGAAAAGCTCCAGTTCAATTCCCGTCGGTCGTACGGCATTTCCCGCCGACCGCTTTCCTCCGGTTATTGTGCCAGTGGCCAATTGCCAACAAAGGTCAAAACGCTTTGAGCGTCCGTGCCGCCCAAGCACAATGACCGGCCGGTCGACCGGCCAGACGTCCCCTTTGCCAAAGGCCCTTTTTCCTTTGGCCCCCAACAAAGTCAAGTTTCAAGTACGTTTGGAGGTGAAGAATAACACCCGCCCGCCCCCCTCCCTCCCTTCCGAGCAGTAAATGCACGTGTCGAGACGGCACGACACTTAAAAGGGGGGAAGAAGAGGAAGCTGACCTTGGATCGCACGTCTCCCAACAGCTGATCGCATTAACGAGAGGTAGAAGGCAGGTTAGTTTGTTTACATCCGAAGACGGTCCGGCAGACGGGCGTGCACGCGGGAGCGGACGCTGGGGATTTGGACTTACCAGGGCGTCCGCCAGCGCCTCTTCCACGTCCGAGCCGGTGTTGAGGACCCTCATGGCGCTGACCGAGGACGACAGGCGGCCGGACTGACCCGCGCCGCCGAAACCGGAACCTGCCGTCGGGAAAAGGGACGGACGGTGAGGACGGCGGGAGAAATGAACCGAGTCGGCCCGCGTGCTTTGGATCAAATGAAGAAAGGACGGCGGGCACGACGGGTCGCGAGTTCATTCTTAGGATGGGTTAGGTGACATTTCAGAAGCAAAATAAAAATAAAAATTCAAAAAGAAAACAAACAAAAAAAGAAAAAGAACAAGGCGTCATTGTCCACTTGTTGTGTTGGGAATAGCAGATTGGATTCAGGCGTGTTGCTGGAGGGAGCTACTTTGGAAAACAGACTGGATAAGAGACAGGGGGCGTGCCGTGTTGTGCCGTCAAAATCGGCCCACCCCACCCCACCAAGGAGGACCCTGCATTTTGGATGGATTTCGATTGGATGCCGCCTAAGCGCTTTCTGCTATTTTGAAACGCAACCGCGTGGAGGAAGGAAACATGCGATTCCGTCGTCACCACCTAAAAGGCCAAAACCCCCAAAAAGAAGCAAATGGCAAAAGAAAAAGATGGCAAATGGAAGGGAGGCCGGCCGCTGGCAAAAACAAGGACGAGTACTCAGCCTTGACCTGCGGCCCCGAAAGCGTCGGGGGCGTGGAGGGCTCCCGTGGAGCGAGAGTAGCTCCGCGAGGCTGCCAGCCAAAAAACAAAAAAAAGGTGAGCGTGGGTGGCAGCACGTAAGGTGAGCCACGTGGGGAGCCGCGTCCCCAACCTTCCGGGGGGAAAAAAAAAAAAAGGCCGGGCTCTCCGAGCTACTCACCCAGGGGCGCGAAGGAGCGGACGGGGCTGGCGTCCCGGCTGCTCTCCCTGCTGGCCTCTCGGCTGCAGCCCTGACTCATACTGGGCCGGGGGATGCGGCTGCCCCGGGCTGGCGCCGTAAAGGGCCCCCCCCAAACGCAAACGCAGAAATGGGAAGAAGAAGAAGAAGAAGAGTCAAAGAGAGAGACAAACGTCAGGAAAAAAAAGGAGGGAAAGAGGCTCAGGAGCTGCCCTGGGCATCGGGACCACCTTGCGCTCGCTTCAAATCTTGGCTTTGTTTTTTTTGTTTTTTGTTTTTTGTTTTCCCCCAAGGCGACCCTTAACGGGGGCAAAAAGCCAGATGAGTCACGGGGACGGCCGACGACGGCTCGCTCCATGCCCGAGAAGGTCGGGTGCCGAGGACGGAGACGCGACGACCGGTGATTTGGTGAGAACGGGCATCAGAAAGGGGCCGACAGAGGAGTGGGAGCGCGGCCCAGAGTTAAGCTTCGGCTTAGGCTTAGATTTAGGCTTACCTCCTCTGCTGGCACCGTTGTAGATGCAGCTGGTGCTGGAGGGAGCTGGAGAGAAAGAGAGAAAAAGATCAAGCAAAAGATAGAAAGAGAGAAAAAGAGAGAGAGAAAGGTGACAAAAGACTTGACAATCAAAGGCTTCAGACACAAACGGCCACGTGTCTGTCTGTCTATCTGGCACTCACCCACGGACAGGCGCGTGGGCGACGAGTCTCTGGAGCAGCCCTGGCTGCGGGGGATGCGGCTCCGCCTGCCTCCCGGCGCCGCCCGGCGGGCCGACGACTTGAGCGTGCTCAGCGCCGTGGTGGTCAGCACGCGGCCGGGCGAGCCGCTGCGACTTCCGGCTTGGAGGAGGAAAGGAGCACGGGTCAGACCCGGGCGGCTCGTGACATTCGGATCCAGGACGGCGGCGGGAGGGAGAGAGACGCCCAACGCACGCCGCAAACAAAAATGGGGGGCCGTTTTTCGCCGCCGGCGTTTTCACGCCCGTCGCCGTCGTGGCTGTTCGGAGGCCTCTCCCCGGCCAAAGGGATTATTTATCCGCGGGCCTACGCTGCGGGATACCGCCACCAAATACCGCGAGCCATCCATCGTCTGCTCGCCAAAATAGAACAGCCGAGTATACGTGCCGGCCTAGTTTTTTTGCAAGAGCTTTTTGCCTCAGTACGGGAACATGCATGCGGTGAAGCAAGCGGCGCTCCGGCATGCGAGGAGAAAGAAGCTTGGGGTGTGGGGAGGGCTGCGAGACTAACAGAAGGGAGACCGCAAAATGGCCCAGCTGAAAGGGGAAGCCGAGTCGAGTGGAGTCGAGTCGAGCAAAGCCAACACAAGTCGAGTGGAGTCAAGTCAAGTCAGGTCCAGGCAAGTCAAGTCGAGCAAAGCCAACTCAACTGTAGCCAAGCAAAGCAAAGCCAAGCAAAGCAATATCCACAGCATGGGGAAAGGAGCAAAGCAAAGAAACTAAAGACACTATTTTTTCATGCGTTTCACGTCTTTAGAATTCCATCCTACCTGGCCGGCTAACGTCGCTAGCTTAACGCCGCCGATTTTTTGGAAGAGTTGTCATTTCCTACACCCGCGTTTGCTAACCAAAAGGTGGCATGCAAGAGAACGCCCCCACCGAGTAGAGAGAGTGGAACCTCTAAAGTGGAAACCTCACCTCCATAAATAACTACATGAAAAGGGCGTATGGAAAGATAGACAAAGCTCCTCAAAGAGAAAGACATTTTTGCGGCCAACTCAAAGCGATCAATGTTTTGTGTGCCATGTTCACATTCAAAAAGAAAGGCCACACGTTTAGCCGGGTCCATTTTTTCCACCTATCAAAACGCTTTTGGGCCAATAAAACGCTTGGCTAGTCATTAAAATGAGGAAAAAGCCACAAATAATAGTGATTGAGTCAAAAGCCAGGTAATAGGTCACTAAGAGGGTCAGCAACTTCTTTAAACTAAAGCTAGGAAATATGACAACATCTCTGTACGGTACTCACGTGGAGACACACCATCCCTTATTACCCCACAAAACAGAAGGTAACGGATTCCATATTTTTCCCAATTTGTGTCTTTTGTCAATGGGGCCTCAGAGGTTCCACCATGTTTTGAGTGTAGATATAAAAAAAAAGCCAACCAACCAAACAAACAAACAAACACAACCGATGATGAGATTAACACGCTCCCACGATGGAACGACGTTACAAACACGCACATGTGATTGGACGTATGCGCGCGAGGGGAATACCTGGCGTGCAATCGGATTCGTCGGAACCTGAAGGCAGAAAAAGAGCGCCGCTGCCGTGAAGGCCGGAGGCGGAGAAAGGCGAGGAGGAGAGAGAGCCCACGCCGCCGAGCGCGCCGCCTCGGAGGCACCCACGGAGAGGGGGAGGGGGGTACTTACGTTGAGACTGGGACACCATTTTGCTACGGCTGCGTCCCCTGGAGTCCGTTTGGCCCGAGGCGCCGCCCCCACCACCGCCGCCGCCGCCGCCGCCGCCGCCGGTCAAGGGCTGCTTGGCGCGTACGCGGCCTGCGAGGAGATAAAGGCACATTCAAAAAGGGCGGCTCCCACCGGGAAAACATTAGCGTTAGCGCCCTACGCCAAAGCTGCAAAAACTCCAAGTGTAACTTGGGCTTGGAGAAAAGAGGAAGTGAGGGTGCCGGTGCAAGCAAGCAAGCAGGCAAGCGGAAGATACAAAAATGGAAGACGGCAGCAGCGTGATTAGACAGACGGCAGGGGGCGCCGCGTGACTTTGGAAGAGATGGATGATCTTACCATCCGCTCTATCAGAGGCATCAGCTTTACGGGCGGATGGATGGATGGAGAAGAAAGGATCGGGCAAGGGCGGGAAAATGGAAAAAGGAATGCGAGGATCCAAGAGCAAAGGCCCAAAAAGACAAGAGAAAGAACAGCCGTGCGTTAGTCACCGGCTCCGTCCGCCGTTCAAATGACTCAAAGGACTCTTTTCAACGGAATTTTCAAGATTTGCTGGAAAAGAAGAAGGGGAAAAAAAAAAAAGGCCATCGACTCCTAAAACTTCAAATTCAAGGCGACGGGTCTTCCGTGAGCCAAGTCGCGGGCTCTCGAGGCATCGGGCTAACAAATAAGCACTGCCTTCACAGAACTTCAGAAACCATCGGACACGTGTCCAACCAGGAGTTTAAGTTAGCGCCGCGGATAGCCACTTTTTTATTTTTAATCTACGGCTGCGAGTGCTCACTCGTGGCCAGACGTCGATCCCGACCCAATGAGCCAAAAGTTGGAAAGAGGATGACAGACGACGTGCGAGCGTCGGGAGTTTGGAAGTGGAGGATTTTGGGCAGAGGGTGAAAGATTAGAGTTTGGCTGCTGTGGCCCAGGCGGCCGCCCCTTACCCAGTGAGGCGTAGGAGCCGGGGAGCAGGCGGCCGGGCCCCTTGGGCGGCGCCCGCCGGCTCTGGGCGGCGGCGTTGACGTCTACGTCGCTGCGGGAGCGCTGCAGGGAGGCGGCCGCCGACACGCCTTTTGGGCCGGTGGGGACTGACGGTCGGGAGTGGTGGTGATGGTGGAGGAGATGGTGGAGGAGTTGGTGATGGGTGCGAGACAAAGGTCGTGACCGGACACATGCGGGAATCACAGTACAAAAATCACCGGGTGGGATCAGATGCCATGATGGGTGGGTGCCTGCGTGCGTGCGTGCGTGCGTGCGTGCATAGACTGTGCGTTTTGCGGCGCGGCCGGCGCAGACTCACCTCGACCAGGCGCCGCCGACCATTTGGAAGACAGCGGCCGACTGTGCGGGTGACAAAATAGGACAGATTGTCAAATACTGATCCACTCGTGTACGTACATGGCTTCCACGCTCTCCAAACTTCCTTACGGGAAGACGGACGGCGCGGGTAAAATTGCTCCAACGGAAGAATCAAATAGGAAAAAAATGCTGGCGATCCGCTGGATCTTACTTGATCTTTTTCAAGGGCTCTTACTTGAGGCTCTCCTGCGAGGACGAGGACGAGCGGTCGCTCTGAGGCAGCGAAGCCACGCTGCCCGAGCTCCGGAGGCAGGACTGCAAGGTGCGCTGGTACGACGACTCCAGAGAGTTGTACAGGGCGTCCGCCTCTCCCGGGAAGTGGCTTCTCAGACCCCAGTAAGCCCTGGGAGAGAGAGAAAGGAAAATGGAAAGGGAACGCTTTGGTCAAGCGCCCGAGCGAGAGAGAGAGAGGAGACCTTTTGCCCCACCCACGACTTACTTGCGGGCTTCCACTCGCGCTTCCGAGTCGGCGTCTCGAATTCCCTTCTTGATGCTCTCCACCAAAACGGCGGCGTGCCTGCCGGCCACGGTCCGACGGTTTAAACCAGCGCGCGGTCGGTCGGTCGGGGTGGACGGCGGTCCACGCCGACTCACCTCTCCAGCGAATGCGTGTGCCACTCTTGCAAGAGGAGGTCCAAAAAGTCGTAACAGCGCCTAAAGGAAGGAGGAAGTCCATTTTAAAGCGGCTCGGAACGTCTTCTCTCTCGCCCGGCGGGGGACGAACGGGCGGGGGACGAACGGGCGCCCACCTTCGAACGGCCACCGACTTGGACGCGCAGTTACCGGTGATCAGGGGGATCAGTCGAGGGACGTGCGTGTGCTGAAACAAACGCAGCGGCGGCGCCACCAAAAGGGTTAAAACGGATTTTTTCCCCCACTTGTTTTGTCCAAATATTTCAACGAGGGGGTCAGTGGGTTTTTGATGAGTTGAGTCAAGTTCCATTGACTTAGCGGCGATTTTCATCGTCTCCAATTTGATTCATCGAGTCAGTTCAGTTCATATAAAAGCGTTGGCGCTACCTTTATGATGATGCGGATAGCGGAGACGCCGGAGGTGGCCATGACTTTGGCGCAGTTGGGGATGAGGTTGAAGAGGACGGGCACGATGGCTTCGGCGCCGTGGTCGAATTTGTTGCCCAGCACGGAGGAGAGGTGGCTGCGCGGAAGGGTTAGGCTTTGGTCACGACGGAATTCAAAAATACATTTCAAAGAAAGAAAAAAAAGAAAAAAAAAAAGGGCCTTGGGCGGCCGACACCTACGCCACGGTGATGCAGGCCTCCCGGACCACTTGGGATCGCAGGTCCTTGGCGGAGAGCTTGAAGGCTCCGTCCAGGAGGCGCAGGTGCTGGTAGAAGCAGTCGTGGGAAGCGGCGCCGGCCACCAGCAGGGAGCGGATTTTCTTCATCTAATGGACGGACGGAGAAAAAGCATTTCGTTTCCAGCTCGCCGTCGTTGGGCCACGTGGAATTGAAGGGCAAAGGGCACTCGGCGGCAAAACGCTCGCCCGGCCTGTCGACGGTGCCAATTTGGGACACCAAATGGCGCGTCCAACGACGACGCGTCGGTGCCATTCGTGGTGGCGCTCTACCGGCAAGCCGCGTCGGGGCCCGGACTTACGGCCACGGCCCGCTGGTCCCAGTCGTGCTTGTCGTCGGAGCAGATTTCCCGGATCTTGTTGAGGTTCTCTTCCAGGTCCCTGCTGGAGTAGATCTGCGGGCAAAAGATGCAGACGCTGACGCTCCAAAAGCCTCGCTTGGCTTTGACAAGAGCGCCTTAGAGAAGACGGCCTTCCACCTGGACGGCGGGGACGTCGGTGAAAGCTTTGACAAAGTCGTCCTCGTCCATGGCGCCGGTGCCGTCTTTGGAGCCTGCAACCCACACGTTGAGCGCTCAAACAAATGGCCAGCCAGAGCGTCCAAGAGGCGGGACCGTTGGAAAAGCCTCCGCACCTAGCTTCGCGGCCACGGGGCGTCGCGACGTCGCCGGCTCGGCCGTTTTCTTGGGAATTTTGGGGACCTTGAAGGCCGAGGAAGACGAGCGGTTCCCGTCCACGCTGTCGTCGTCGCCGTCCTCGTCGAAACTGCGATCTGCCGAGAGAAAGGCCGAGGGTTAGGTCCGGGGCTTTTTTTGCCACAAAAATGCCCACCTTCCCGTGTCCCGTGTTCGTGGATTTTAAAGAGCGCGCGACGGAGTTTTGGAATTGGACCGACGAGCTTCGAAGCCAGGGAATTTGCGGGGAAGCTTCATCCGGATGCGTCTCCGAAGGCAGAGCCCGATAGCATAACGGAGCGCGATAGCATAACAGCGTGCGTCTACATACGCCGTGACCCGCTGTCTGGCGCAGAGCCACGGCGCGATGGATCCGCCCCATCGCCGGAGCGCTCGCACTCACCACCGTCGCGGATGCGCCGACAGACGAGTCGTCTCGTGCCGGCGGAGGAAGCCCCCTCTTCTTAGACTAAAAAACACGAGGCTACCAAGAAAAAAAATCCTAAAAGCCTTCCACCCGCCCCTGGTGCTACCGGCATTTTTTTCCCCACTCCAACTCCGAGATCTCTTCCCCTTTTTTTCCTCCCTCTCCGAGGGCCCTCCCCGCCTCCCTCCCTCCCTCCCTGCCGAACGACGGCGGCCAATGGGACGAGAGGTGACATCATCCCGATCCCGTCGCGGGGAGGCGGCGCACGTGAAACGAGAAGAGGGGGTCGACGGAGACGAGCGGCCGAAAGACGTCGGGCTGGCGTAGTTGCCATGGCGACCTGCGCGGCACAGCATCCGGAGGCAAAGAAAAAGGCGGCACATAGCAAAAAAAAAAAAAAAAGAGCAAATTGACAGAACCATAGACGTTTTGCCCGTTCGTCGTGAGCGAGGACCAACGCGACAAATGTCTTCCAGCAAGACGCGGACGCAGGGGAGGAGTGGCCAAATCAATTGGGGAAACGACACGGTCCTAAGTAGCAAAGGCCACCCGCGGCGGTAACGTCAGGCGTCCACTTTTGTTCCATCGCGCAGATTCTATTTCTACCGGAACGAAGTGAAAGGTCGACGGACGGACGACCGAGTAATCCCGTTAGATTGGATGATGTGGCAACGGGCGCAACGTGCGCACATGGGGGGGGGGAGATGACGGACGGTCCCGGTTTGGGCCGGCGGACGAGCGCCCCCGCCTCGCCTCGCCACTTACCGTGACCCGGGCTGAGAGCCATGTTGCCGGAATTCAGAGCCTCATCGAAGCGAGCCAATATGGTCTGCAACCTAGCGGGAGGGAGAGAGGGAAAAGAAAACAAAATGTCATTCCGGAACCGGGACCGCACTGCCAAGGGGCGCTCGACGGGTGGGTGGGCACGTCGAGTCGCCGCCGCCGCGAGCTGGCCGTCGGACCAAAATAGAAGCGCGACGCACCCTGGCGGTAAGAGCGCGCGCGCTTTGCCGGTCCCTGCAATTCCGCCGCGTTAAACGGACCGCCCCGCGTCCTTTCGCTCGCATATCAAACACTCGGCCAGAGAGAGAATGGCGGATGGGCTCTTTGGATCCTACATGGCGCAGCGGCTCTCCGAGGGAGGGGGGGTAGGGGGTATATCGCCACCTACTGTTCTCCTCGCGTAAATGGACATGCGTGTCGGTCTCGAACAGCGTGGAGCCAACTTTGACCGCGGGTGATTAGCAGCCAGCGGATCTGGTTCCCCTTTACATAACCTCTCGGCACACACACAAACACACAGCGCGCGGGAGTGCTGTGGTCAGAGGGGGGAGGGGCTAAGAACAACCCCAGCCTGTCTCTCTCTCTCTCTCTCTCTCTCTCTCTCGCTCTCTCTCGCTCTCTCTCGCTCTCTCTCGCTCTCTCTCGCTCTCTCTGTCTGTCAACGCATTTGCCTTCTTCACGCTTTATCCACCACAAATCCACGTTTTGATGTGACGATGCCACCATTCAATGCCGATGGAATTCATTGACGGCAGCGAGTTTATTTGGCGTGCCGCAAGAGCGATGAAAAAAAAACCCTGACAGAATGCATTATTAAGCCCGTACGGCACCAGGACCGTGAAGGGGTTTTTCAAAATTGCTGTCATTTTGATTGTATTTCTCACCTAAGCTTTGAACTGGAATGCTAGAGTAATGAGCTTTGCGTTAGGATCAATAGGAAATTTCCACCAGTCAAGAACACGTGAACGTGGCGCGGCTCCGCCCACCGGGCCGCATTGTGCTCGGGATCAAAAGCGCCTCTGTGAGAAGGGCAGGGCGCCGCGTGGCGCGGCACGGCACGGCCTGGGACGGGCCAGCTAGCCGGCTACCCGGCTAGCCGGTTACCTAGCAATCTAGCTAGCCAGCAAAAATAACTGACCTTGCGGCAGGAAGTCCCCTCTTGGCCAAGTCCGCTCGCACCCGTTCGCCGACGTGCCGGTAAACGTCCACGATGGTCGCGATGGAGGCCTCTCGTACCTGCGTGACACGGGCCGGCAAAGTTTCATTGACAGATGACCCGCGTTTCCAAAAGCGTGCCCACAAACTTGAAAAGAGACAACTGGTTTGGATGGCAGATGGCAGGGTAAGGCTTTGGTTGGAAATGGAAGAAGGGAGTCCAAGTCCCCTCTTCCATTTCCATCCCAAGGGATTCATTCACTCGCCGAGAAGAGACCTCGGAAGAGAAAGCCGGGCGGCCCATGGGAAAAAGGCCCAACGGGTGTCGGGGATGCCCATTGGCACAGATGGGGTAGAGTGCGGGTGGGTGGCTGGCTGGCTGGCTGGCTCCCCGGGAGCAGCTTTGGCCTCCGATGACACCCACCACCCGCAAAAAAAACCCTGCATTTACGTCCAAAAGCGGCGCCGCTTACCTGAGGGTTCTGGTCCGCCGTCAAAACGCACAGATGAGGAATGATCTTGCTCAGGCTCAAGGTACGAGCGCTGTACCTGCGCGGGGCCAAACATCAGCATTACAAGAAGAAGATTGCCTTCGACCACGACAATATTTCGCTCCATTTTGTGGAGTCCAGCCAATAGAAGAGGCGTTCGTTCGGGTTGCTCAGAAATATTGGCCCTCGGCGTTAGCGTATTTTTCCTAAAACAAATTTTGCTCCCAATGCACATTTGACCTTTTTTAGACCCCTTTTTTCCCATGTTGCCAGAAGGCATTTGTAGTTGAAAAAACAAACAAATGGATTTATAAACTATGGGTAGATACAATGGCTTTTGACCTGCTCAATTCGAAATCCACATCCGCAAATAAGCGGCGGCGGTACAATGCACGCCTTTTGCGTTTGGCTATCTTTTGGTTAACATTTCAATCTAGTGCTGTCGTGTTCCGTTACCGAAAGGAGGCGGCTGGGCTCCGACGAGGCTTGCTATTAGCAATGACAAGAGGATTGGCTGGCCCATGCATTTCTCACTGGTTTTTGTCTTCCGCGCCAAGCCGCCGACCGACCTCGGATCAAGCGGCGGTGCTCGTCGGCATTAGTGCGAGCCACTGAGCGAAAGAAAGAAGGGGGGGGGGGGCTTCCAAAATATGCTGCCTCGGCTAGTTGGGGCCCCCCTGTACTTTCTCAGCTGGAAAACCAGTAGGAATCTCTGCGGTGGAGAACGGGGGAGGGGCCGCCGTCGCGTCGTGTCACGTTACGTTAGCTTTGGCAATTGAAGCCACCAGATCATGCGAGGAGAGCTGAAGCGGACTTTTTTCCGAGGCAAATGGGTCCGCCTCAACTTTTCTCCCTCTCTCTGTCTCTTATTTTAAAAGCAAAGAGCTCTGACAAGGTTATTGGTAGACCGGGAGGGAGGGGGCAAGCGGGGGCTAGTTTTTCATCAATAAAACTCACTATTTCAATCAAGCCACATCATCAAGTGTTTTACTTTTATTTTTGCGCCAATTGATACGATTGCAAAAAATGACTTTTGATTTCCAATTTTCTACGACGACTAAGAGTCATTTAGCATTATTTGGGAAAATGGACGGGACGAGGCGAGGGGCGGCCCTGGAGAGCCTTAATCCCCGAGAGTGAGGCCACGTTAAGACGGCACGCTTTGTGGACGCGACACCCCCCCCCAAATGGGGACACGCGCTCCTTCTTCCCGAGAAGCTGTCCTACTTACGAGGCGAGCGTGGCGCCCAGGCAGTGGCACAGTCCTTCGCGGCTGCGGAAGTTCTTGTGCTTGAAGCCGGGCAGCAGCCTTTCCCACACGTGCTGGAGAGAAAGAGAGAGACAGGCGGCGGCAGCGAGTTAGCGACCGGTAGAAAAGAGCCCGCCGGGGAGATTAAGAGAGGCTGCGCGAGCGAGAGAGACGGCGCTCGACGCTGGCCACGCGCACGGCCGAGGATTAAGAGCCGAAAGAGGGCGCCGTTGAGCGCCGGCTGGAACAACATGACGAGAACCTAAACCGGCCCTTCTTATTTAACTCTCTAGGCCGGCTAGGATGGCAGTCCGGCATTGGTTGACGGTTGGCTCCATTTGAAAGACGGCGAGCATTTGGGCTTTACCGTGGGCGAGGCCGTCCGCTCCATGCAGCGAAGGATGAGCGCTTGGCTGTTCTCCCGCACTTGGTCCTTGCCGTCCCCCAGGCGGTCCACCAGCGCCGGCAGGACTGCAAAAAAACACGCAGAGGAAGTCCTTTTCATGACATCATTTGTTCCCCGGCGGGAAGACGTGGAGTGACTCGCCGGCTCACCTGTGCCCAGGTAGCCCCGGAATCGCTCGCCCAATCGCTCCACCAAGGCGGCGCAGATGTCGATGCCCAAGAGCGCCACCTGCCAAAATCCACAGTACGTGAATGAAATAGGCTTTTTCTAATCTTTGCATTGCTTGGACTGGCTTTGGACGCCAAGCCCTCGTACTGTAGCAAAATGAGCAAAATGCAGAGCTGCCAACCTCCGTCGACCCCATTTCAGGAGTACCCTTGTCCCATTTCTGGAGTTTATCCGGAGTGAATGCGGTTGAGGCAAAATCGATATGCGCTGAAGTCGCACAAGACGAATCAATCATCAGAACCTGTGACTCGGATGATTCACAATGCACTCTTGTTACCAAATTCTTCCGGTTTACGGTGCAGTTGAATCGAGATGACAGAAGCCATAGCGATGGTGTGAATTTCGAGGCATTTCAATAGGAAATTTGGTACTTTGGGCCGACATTTTTGGGGGATTTTAGGGAGGTTGTCCGGAGTCCCGGAGTTTGCGTTGCATTTCCGGGTAAACTCCGGAAATTCCGGAGTAGTTGGGAGCTCGGAAATTGATCGAGGATTTTTTTTCCTCCTCAAAAACATTGACGTAAACTCGTAAAGAGTCCTCCCTTTTGTGATAAGCCCTAACCCCGCCCCCAACCTATAGAGGAGCACGCCTCCCTCCGTCCCGACAAAGGGCCCAACTAAAATAGACGTGCAGCAAACGCAATTCATCTTTTATTCAAGCCGCAAATGGCTGGCTCGTCCCCAAAGAGGCACGTCTGTCCAAAAGAGGAAGCGGGCAAGCACGCACGCCGCTCCTGCTTTTCCCCCCCCCCCAGCAGCCAGAGAGTGATGAAGCATTCCATCTAAAAATCCATCCGGATGTGCACATGATGGAAGGAGAGTTACTCAGGCATTGGGTAGGAGCGCTTCCCTTTAGCGGACCGCTTGAGAAGATGAATCAGAGAAGATGTCGGGGGAAAAAAAGGCCACGCCGGGGGGAAAAGCCCACGTCGGGGGGGGGGGAAAGGGTCGTGCAGAGCGTGAATATGTTTCCAACATCTTGCCCTCACCTTGAAATTGCTGGAGTTGATCCAGCCAGAGAGTTCGTCCACGCTCTTGTCCAAGCGGGGCTTGTCCTGCTCCAAGTCCGGCGAGCGCGACGGCTCGCTCAGGTAGTCGATGAGGTGCTGGCCGACTTTCAGCCGGCGGCTCACGTCCTTCTGCACGACCTGCTGGTAGAAGTAGTCCATGTTGTCGTGCTCCTCCATGGTCCCGGCGGGCGGCCGTTGGCACTCGGGGAGTCGGAAGGAGCGGAAAATCCTCTAGGAAGCGAGGCCAGGGGGTAGAAGGCTCGGACCGGCCCCGCGGGTGTGTCTCGGAGGTCTACGCGGTGCGGACTACGTCTCCTGGATGTTGGCGACCATCAAATTAGTCCACCGTGCGCACAATTGGCCACCTCGGCTCACCTCGGCTTCGGAGTCATCCCCGCGCCCCCTCACTGCGTTAATTAGCCACACACAAAGAGCCACAAAGCAGTCAAAAGGGTGGGCGGCTTCAACTCCCTTAAAAAGTACAAACAAAGCGAGCGCTGAATACTGAAAATGGCTATTTGAGGGGGGGAAACCAGCAAAACAATCCTATCTTTGCGCGAAAACACCAATTAGCAGCAGGCTAACTCCGCTAGCTCGGGCCTTTAGCGTCAGGGGTTCCCACTTCCAAAACAAAACAAAAACAAAGGAGGCTGGAAAAGTGTCCACGAAGGCTCTTGGGCTAGGTCCTTACGGCGAGCGGCAAGTTTTTACTCCGACCCAAACGAGCCCGAAGAAGAGGAGCCCAGGTTGTTTGGAGCCGCGTGAAAGCGGGAGGAAAGCTGCGCGACACCCGGAGTACCAGCGCATTTAGGGGCGACGACGTCCGAGGCGAGCCGTCCTGCTCTCTCCGCCTCCGGTTCGAGCAGCTAGCTAACACAATGGGTCCTTCGACACCGCACAGCTGCCCGGCACGATGCCTGAAGTCAATTCAATAAATGGTTAGGGCTGCGCCAATTGGTAAAATAGCACTCAAGTATAGACATTGCCCCTTCTTTCAAATGAACGCAAAGTCATTGATTATTTTCAGGCCGAGAAATGAAAACTAGTGAGCCCAGCCGAGAAATGAATACGTACGAGTGAGCCCCGTTCCACGACATTTAAGTACGTGTGGGCTGTGAGCCGCCCAAGTGGAGTGGATCTTGGCTGCCCTCTGTCGGCTTTGTACGGGAAACAGTAGCAATCCGGGAAGGTTTTTTTTGCCCCTCCATCATCTCACTCATCTCATCTCATCTCATCTCATCTCATCTCATCTCATCTCATCTCATCTCATCTCATCTCATTTTCAGAAACCCCTTTTTTAGGGTTGCGGGGGGTGCTGGAGCCTATCCCAGCTCACTCCGGTTCAGAGGCAGGGGACACACCTCCTTGTCCTTCTCATTCTTTCCACATGGGCGCAAGAGGCTCAATGGAAGTGCCCTTTGTCATCAATTCCTGTCAGGACAGTGAGACATTTGGTATCCATTCCGATCGAGCTCAGAGGCTGAAATGACAGTATACTACAGAGTTGGTAGGAGTATATCAGCTTCAAGCTCCTCCTTGTTTGATCATGTTCTCATTTGCCACGGAAAGGAAAGTGGTGTAGAACTTGGAAAGTATGCAACATTCATGCGGTAGGTGCCACTTTTCACAGCGCTTACCTAGCGGACCCTTGGCCTCGCCCCATCCTCGTCCTCCGCTTACTTACGGGAGGGACCCTTGGCCCCGTCCTGGCTCTTCGTCATCGTGGTGGCATTCCTCCTCATATCGCGCCCGCTCCTCCTCCCTCGCTCATTCTCACCTCCGCCGCCTGTGGAGGAAGTGGGGCCCATTTGCGGGAGGACGACTCGGTCTTGGGGAGGGAGACAAGAAGTCAAATGAAAAGTCTCCATCCAGCGAGGAGAAGGATGCCGGCCTTCTGGGGGTGCTTGGCTTGTCTTTTACTGGCTTCTGCTGTCGAGGCTGACGGTAAGAGAGGACAAATCCATAGACAAAATGGGGATAAAGCTCCACTCGTGACTGGACTTTTGCCTGTCCTTTTTAGCCCACGTCTTACATTGTAACTTTTCTCCTTTTCAAATCCCGTCTATTGTTGGTCAAACTTGACCGAGCAAACGTATGGTCTATTGGGATGCCAGAGC
The DNA here is from genome assembly GCF_051989625.1 of Stigmatopora argus. Classification (NCBI taxonomy): domain Eukaryota; kingdom Metazoa; phylum Chordata; class Actinopteri; order Syngnathiformes; family Syngnathidae; genus Stigmatopora; species Stigmatopora argus. Next base: position 86,162 of record NC_135407.1, read on the forward strand.
GTCTTTGCTTGGTGTCTAAAAGAGCAGTGGAAATTTGGCGAAAATGCTACCGGGACCTCTTTTTAAACATGTTTTCCACCCATCAAATGACTTGACTCTGGAGATTTGTCCATTGCGCCCCATTTTTAAAGCCCAAGAAATGAGTTGGAGGAAGCTAAAGGAAAGCTATACGCACGCTACGGCTAGGCGGAACTTTTGTCATTCACCAGTAAGCTTTCATGACTCGCTTTAATGACCGTGAAAGTGCCGCATTTATCAAACATTTCCCAAAGAGCTCGATTTTTAAAAGGACAACTTCCACCCCGTGACAATGTCAGGAGCTGAGTGAGTCCAATTGTGCACGGCAGGTCGAGTGTTTGTGGTGGAGCTGGGGAACTCGTCGTCCGCTTCCGGATCGGAGGACGCGGAGAGGGCCTGCGCCGCCCGCCGGGCCCGGCCGGCCTCGGCCTCCGAGCTGAGGCACGCCGTCGTCGAGTGTTACTTTTCCCAGTGCGCCCGCGGCTGGCTTCGCGGAGGCTCCGTCGGGTAAGCGAACCGTCCAAAGAGGTGGTGATCGACCCGGGAAGAAAAAAAAACGTCAAAATGTTAAAAATGGAGATGTTAAAAACGAGGAGAGAAGCCGCCGCGCGAGGCCGAGGACGCCGCCGATGGCATCGGGAGGCGGGGCGGCGACGGCACGGCGCCGAGGAAGCCAGTTGTTCCATTGCGAAATCATTGGACGCCACTTTTGACCAAATCACTGGTTTCCTTGCAAAGTCAAAGCCAGAAGATAGATGAGAAGGAAGGAAGGAAGGAAGGAAGGGCCCCACGCTTTTGGCTTCTGCCATGTGGCGGCCAACAGGCTGCGCTAAAGGCTGAGAGCAGGCGGGCAGGTAGACTGACTGACAGACAGGCAGGCGGGCAAGCGGGCAAGCGGGCAAGCGGGCAAGCGGGCAAGCGGGCAAGCGGGCAAGCGGGAGGACGGGCAAGCAGACTTGAAAGACGGACGCCGGCAAGCAGACAAGCAAGCAGACAGACGGGCAGACCGAGAGACAGATGCCGGACACGCTGAGGTGTGAAACATGGTGAGGACGTGTCAAACGCACTGGCGGGAAAAAGCGCAGCGTCAGACTCCGCTCGGGGTTCCGCCCACCGCTTACCACCGCTCCGTGCTTCGGCAAAGGGGCCGCTATCACACATTCCGTGGATGTGGAAATTTGGCCGGACGTGACGGCTTTGTACGCCAACGCTTGGTTGAGCTAGCCCAGGGTGGGCAAACCGGTCCTCAAGGGCCGCAGTGGGTGAAGGCTTTTGTTGCAACCGTTGGCCGCGCCGTTGTTACGCGCACACGGGAGCGACTACGGCGAGTCTCTTTCCAAAATGCCTTTTCACGGCGTTTCATTTCCCGTTCGGATTCCCGTGGGATGCGCGGCGCCTTCCGCGTGACGTGCGCGGTCGTACTTTTAGCCGACGCTTCCCTGGGAGCTGAGCCTTCTCGTTCCAGGACCACGGTGTGTCACGATGCGGGGGGCTCGCCCAAAGCGGTGGACGTGAGGCTGGAAAACGCCACGGGGGACGGCGCCGTGGCCCACGGCTTCTGCGTCAAAGACCGAGGTGAGCCGGGCTTCCGGGGGCACGGCCAATGAGGGAGGCGCGCCTAACCCTTCTGCGGGCCGCAGGCGTGCCTTGCGGAGACCCCCCGTCCTTCCCCAACGCCCGTCTTCAGGCGCACGGCGGGCTGGAACTGGGCGACGAGCTCCTCTACGCCTGCTCGCCGGGTTACGTCATGCCCGACGGCCACGGCGCCTTCAGCTTGCTGTGCGACAGCTGCGGCGAGTGGTACGGACTGGTGCAGATGTGCGTCAAAGGTAGGGGTCTCTTGGGCGGAGGCCGGCTCGGCCTTCGGCCCGTTTGCCGGAACAATGTCTCGCTTGTGAGTCCGGGGGAAAAGGGCCGCCGCGCCACCCGGGTGCGACATGCCGGCTCGCCGTGCCCAGAGAAGACAAGCCCTCGCTCGCTCGTGTACTTTGCTGGAAATGGACTAGATGAATTGCGCCACCTCCTCGTGGACGCAGACCATCCGACAATGATACTAAACTCAGTGGTGTTTAAGTACACAACTCAGAGACTAATTACAAATCACGCGCAGCTGCGCGAACCAACGGCAGGGCAGGAGGGAGGGACAAACGAGAGTGGGAAGAGCAGCAGCAGCAGCAGCAGCAGCAGCAGGCTGACATGCTGACAGCTAGCCGGCCCCGGGTGGTTGGGTCCTTTGGCGTCGCTTTAAGACGTCCCGGACCCTGCTCGATTCTGGGCTCGCACCGCACGTACACTTTTCTTTTCCGCCGAAACGTCGTCGTTTCGGGAGCTCGTCGGAACTGACGGCCTTTGTGTATCCGCAGACTCCACCGAGACCCACGTGGACTACGAAGACCGCTTCGCGTACGACGAGGCGGAGCGCGGGAGAGAAGACCACGGGACGAACGGGGACGCCCGGGCCGACGGGGAACTCCGGGAATCCACGGCCGAAGCCCAAACGCCGGTGCCGGGCTTCCCGAGAGAAGGGGCGGATCCGGGCGCCCGGCGGGAGCCGCCGTTCGCCGCCGCCGCCGCCGCCGTCGAAGAGACGAGGCCGGGCGCAACGGAAGCGGATTCCGCCAGGAAGACGGAGGAGGAACGCCAGGTGACGACGGTGTCCGCCGCGGACCCGCCGGTCTCCCTCCTGTCTCAGAAACACCTCTTCTGGTTCCCCTCTGACACCTTCCAGCAAGAGCAGCGTCCGGTTTCCGCAGACCCCGTTGGCCAGACCTACGGCGAGGGGAGCCCGGACCACGACGGGCCAAAGAGTTCCCGTCCCCCAGACGTGAGTCAAGGGGCGGCGCAAATTCCCCTCGGCCGGGAAGACCCGGAGCGCCACGGCGAGGGCCGAGACGTTCGCTACGGCGGCCGGAACCGTAGCTCCGAGGAACGCGGCGGCGACGGACATGGCGTCGATGTGCCGGAGCGACCGGACGCTTCGGAGGAGAGCGCCGACCGCATTCGCGAGGAACCCGGCGATAACGACCACGGGGATGAGGACGAACGCTACCGCGGCGGCGACGACGACGACGACGACGACGACGATCACGACGATCACGTCGATCACGTCGATCACGACGATCACGTCGATCACGACGATCACGACGATCACGTCGATCACGTCGATCACGACGATCACGTCGATCACGACGATCACGTCGATCACGACGATCACGACGATCACGACGATCACGACGATCACGTCGATCACGACGATCACGTCGATCACGACGATCACGTCGATCACGACGATCACGTCGATCACGACGATCACGACGATCACGTCGATCACGACGATCACGTCGATCACGACGATCACGTCGATCACGACGATCACGTCGATCACGACGATCACGTCGATCACGACGATCACGTCCATCACGTCGATCACGTCCATCACGACGATCACGTCCATCACGACGAGGATCACGACGATAATGACGCTAACGACGTTCGGGACGACAACGACGACAGCATTCGCGAGGAACACGACGATAACGACGACAGTATTCGTGAGGTACACGACGACAACGACCATCGGAATGAGGAAAACGACCACAGGGATGAAGACGAACGCTACCGCAAAGACAACGATGATCGTGATCACCGCTACGACGGCCGAGAAGAAGCCACCGATAGCGACGACGGAAGACGCGACCACGGCAGTCCGGGAGACGACGACGAAAGGGGCCAAACGAGTCCGAACGCCACCCGGGATGTCGCGGATGAGACCTGGCTGGACGGGCACCCGGTGGCCGTCCGCCCTAACGAGTTGGACGAAGCGGGCCCCGACGCCCTCGACGCCGGCGTCCCGGCGCCGCCCGAGTCCGAGCAGAGGGAAAGCGCTCTTCCGGAAAGCCCCTCGTCATCCTCGTCTTGGGACGCGCCCGAGTACGACACGCAGCAGGAGGCGCCCACCCGTTCTTGGCTCCTGGACCTCACCCGCCGCCCCCTTCCGCACCCGGCCCGGGAAGGCGAAAGCCCCGACGGCCCCACGGGGGAGCGCGCCCTCGACTTGCCCGGCCAGACCGGCGAGCGTGGCGAGATGGAGGGCGAGAGGGGCGAGGCGGCGTGCGTCGGGGACGACTGCCCGCCGCCGCCGCCCGGCACCTCGCGCGGGGGCCCCGCCGTGGCGGCCGTGGTGGCGGCGGCCTGCGTGCTGGCCGCCGCCGCGGCCGCCGGCGTCTGGTGCTACCGTCGGCGGCAGCGGAAGAGCTCCGTCTGCGACGGGAAAGGACAGCAAATGGAGATGCGGCAGAAAGTTTGAGGACGGACTCTTGGGGGAGGGGGTGGTGGCGTTTGCAACAGGATGTGGGGCAAGGGGGGAGCGACGAGAGAGGACGGACTGGCGCTGGACTGACGCTCCCTAGGCCAAGCCAAGGAGTATCCCTCTGGGTGATTTTTTGACTATACGTGTCTTGGGTCCATTTTCACCAGAGGGGACATTCCGGTGCGGCCGATGCATTGACGAGGCGAGACCCCTCCCCCTTAGCCGGCAGGTTAGCACGTTGGAGGGAGCAACTTTTTGTAGGGAAATCCAAAGAGAAGAGAAGCTAGCCAAAGTGAGAGGAGCTAAGAATGACTGTAAAGTACGCCTGTCCGTCTTAGTTCTTTGGCGGATTAGCCGGCCATCCTCACCCTAACTCCTTAACGACCCTAACCCAGCCATCATAATCCCGTGTGTTCCATCTTTAATTTTTTTTGTCATCCAAGCGTACCATTTTTCATTCGGGTTCCCTTTCGCCGTAGATTGTGCACGACGGTTTGAAATTTCAGCCGTGGACCAGGCCGGCCACGTCAAAAGGGGACCGGCTCCCGGGGGCGGGGCGGGGCGGGGCCACCTTTGAGGAACCCGTTGCACAATGTCCTATTTGAGCTTGATTTAGCGCCCTCGTCCAAGCCTCATTTATTGCCCGGTTGGTGGGTGGTGCGTCACGCCATGCGTTCCCTTCAAATGTTTAGCGAGAAAATGACTCGGTCCAAAAAAGATCGCCCTTTGCTTTGCGTCGTGATGATGAATGTAACAGCTGATATACATATACTCCATGTGATTAGTACTGGCGGTAGGCAATTGTGTTTAGAGACCCATAACGCTGTGTGAAATGTATCCGCCAAGTGTGTAGTCGTCTCCATTTGTTCCCATGCCAGGATATGGGGTGACGTCGGGCATACCTATTCTGGCAAATCACTTTTTCTTGCTTGTTGTTGTTAAGATGGAGGCTTTGTGTGACCTGTTGCTCCTAATAAAGTCCTAAAGGTGTGTGACTGGGCCTTGTTCTTCATAATAATAATAATGATAATCAGACATAGGCTTTGTCATCATCATTGACTCGACAAAAGCCTAATTGTCATCCTACCCAGCTGCGTAGGACCAAATTGGTAGTGCCTCTCCACAAAGTGCGCCTACCCGGCAAAAGGCCCAAATAAGTGATCATTTCAGACACATGGATACATGGCATCACCCCCCCCCGAGCGCAACCAAGTCCCGGCGACTGCAGAAAAGGTTTGCCTCGCCGATGCCAACAAAGAATCAAATGGATCACTTACCTCTCACTGTCTTCTCACTTACCTTCAGTCAGCCAGCAGGAGGCAGATCAGCGCCCAACGTCCTTCATGTTACCGAAGGCGGTGTTGCGGCATTTGACGAGTGCCCGTGTCTCCTTGGTCATCCAGGGTTTTTGGTTGGGGAAAAATCCGTATCCGTTTATTAACGGTGACGTTGGCCGTGCAGTTTTTGATGTAGGAAAGTACAGTGTCCGTGTAGTCCTGGAGGTTGTGGTGTTTGAAAAGTTCCCAGTTGGTGTGGGAAAAACAGTCCTGCAGCTGAGAAAGGGCGTCCTCGGGCCAACTTTTTATTATCTTGATTTGTGGCCTTGTTAGCCTCCGGAGCAAGCACGCATAGTGACCAAAAAGAGCCTCCAGGTTAGCACGCGCGCGCACGCTTTGATTCCAAGCAAACGCGTAGCGGCTACGGTGACATCTCCGGTCTGCGGCCTTTGCTCTTTTTCAAAGGATTCCACAGGCTAAAACACGAGAGAATTTCCCCCGTGTCACACGCCAGTGTGACAAACTGCACAGAGACTCGATGTTCGGAGACCATTCAACACGTGCTTGCTTTTGCGTGCGTACGTGCATACGTGCGTGGCCATCCGCTCTGATTCCGGCCTCCCTCGGAAGGAACGCACCTTCTCCTCTTTTTCGCACAAAGAGCATTTTGGGGTCAAGGAAAACCACCCTGGTGTTTTGGCAACGTCTTTTATTGGAAAACTTATCAAACGGGGGACAAATTCATTTGTCCGTTCGTTTGCGTAACGGCAAGCACGACGGACGACTTCGAGGCTTAACAAAGAGGGAAAATGGAAGAGCAAATGTCAATAAATACAGCGGGCGCTCGGTTTTCAGGGTTCGAGAAACTCGTCGATAAACTCCACCACCTCCCCCTGCGGATGACACACAGAGAAAGACGGGATGAGATCAAATTCAAAAGGAAGATGCTAAACACAGTATCTCGATGTGCCAGAGTGAGCCGGGACGAACCTCCAGCGCCCCCCACCCCCTGCCAATTTGCGCGATTTGCTACCCCCTGGTGGACTTTTGCGACATTGCAGCCGTCAAGGAAGCAAAAGTCACCTCGTCATCACTGGCCAGATGCTTGCTGGAGAAGTCCAACATTTCCTCTTGCATGGTGGTTTGGTTGTAGTAGCGGACCGCCTCCTACAGCACATACGCAAAATGTTATTGTTCTAGCGAGTGGGCCGGTGACGGTCGGTCGGTCGGTCGGACGGACAGACAGACCGACAGACAAACAAACAGAAAAAACAGACAGACCGCTCTGGGTAAGAAGTCTTGGTCGGTGAGCTCCCACTTGTCCTTGTGGAACTTGTAGTAGGCTACGTTGTTGTTCATCACCTCGTCGGCGGGGTCAAAGAGAAGGTAGCTGGCGGCGCACGGCACCGCGTTCTTCAGGTCGTTAACTGCGGGCACAAAATGGACCGGTTAGAGTTTTTTTCCCCCCTTTTCAGGTGGGCCCCGCCCCGGCAACTCTGGCGGCTACTTACGCTTGAAGTAGGCGAACTGCAGGTAATGGTACATGGTGGCCACAAACTTGTCCACCACAAAGCCCCCCACCATGGGCGTGAGGTCGCTCTCGCACTGCACTTTTCTCTTCAGGACCTCCGTGTAGTGATCTAGAGAGGACGAGACGGAGACTTCATTTCATCTTCTGTTGGCGCATCTTTAGCAGTCGACCTAGTTTTCCGGGATCTCATTATGATCTTTCTTTTTTTGTTTTTCCTCCACACTGACCGGCTATATTGGCGTAAAAGTCCTTGAACTCGGTGATGTCGCGGGGTCCTTCAGAGGCAGCCAGGCACTCGTCGTAGACCTTGAAGAAGTCCCGCAGGGCCAGTTCCATGTCGGACACCGACGTCCGGAAGTTGTCGCCGTTGTACGCCCGGACGGCGCGAACAAACAAAGTCTAAAACAAAGGCCGGAAGGCCGGAGGGGCCGCTCGCTCGGTCGGTCGGTGGCTTTAGCCACCCCCGTCGGTCGGTCGGTCGGTCGAGGACCATTCCAGGCTCACCTCGTAGGATTTGGTCTCCAGATCTTTCAGGTGCTCTTCGGCCCCCGGCAGGCTCTTGTAGTAGGCCATGTTCTTCTGCATCATCTCGTCGTTGGGATGCTTGAGCAGGAACGTGTGAGCAGCCGACACGGCTTTAGCCAGCCTGTCGGACTGAGGAGCCCGAGTCGCGCGTCACAAATACGCCAACTAGTACGGTTACGTGGCCAACTAGTACAACACGTGGACTTTTGTTTGGGTTGGGGAACTTCCGGCGTGCCTCGTCCTCACCTTAAAGTAGGCGTACTGCAGGTAGCGGTAGGGCTCCCTGGCGTCAAAGTCGTCCAGGGTGTCTCGGGGCGGGGGGCTCTGGCGGAAGGCCGGCAGCCCCCCCTTGCAGCGCTTGAGACAGCGGGCCCGGAGCATGACGTTGCCGAAGGCCCGCAGCTCGGGGAAGTCGGCGAAGCGGCTCTCGTCGGGCCGCCGGGCCGAGCTGCAGTTGAGGTTGCAGAAGGCCTCGCTGTCCCGCAGCAGGCGGTGGAGGCGCAGGGAGACCTCCAGGAAGTCCGCCGCCTCCCCCCACTTCTCGGCCGTGTACTGCTCCAGCCCGTACTTGTAGGCCGACTCCAGCGGCATGAGTTCGCTGCGGGGGAAGCTCCGGAAGCTGTACTTTTCGTACTGGCACTGGACCGCGCCGAGAGCGACGAGAGCGATGAGAAGAAAGCACGACGCCGCAGAGGGGGCCATCTTGCTTTCGTGCTTGCTGACTCGAGCCCTTTCTTTTTGCCCGCCGACTGGCCTGCCCTCCTACACTCGACTGGACTCGGACTCGATAGACGTAGCCGCAGCGAGGCTCTCCGCCCTCGGCGCCAACCCCCCCCTCCTACACACAACCTTTCAAATCCCAACTTGCGGGAGGGAGAGCGCCGCTCACGTCGAAACACGACGAATGTACATTCCTTCAACTGTGTGGAAGTTGACTCGTTATCGCTCGTCCAGGTCGGCTCTCTCGGTGTCTAATTAGAAGCCGCCTGCCCCTCCCACTGCCACGTAGAGGCATTCATTTGCTCTCGCCAAAGTTCTTCCAACACGGCCCCAATTCGGGCTAAAATGAACCGTTTTGTCAATAAATAAATAAAAACCGAATGTTGTCGTTAGCTTTTAGCCAACCGTGTCGTAAAAGCGGAAAAGTCCTGCCATATGATTACGTGGATACGTGGAGACTCTTACCACGTTGACACTTTGCCGAGGCTTTAATGCGCATGTGCGCTACGTGGTACCCCGAAAAAAAAGCGGCTCCCGTTCAAGCTCAGGGGCGTGACAAGCTCGCGTCGATATAGCCGCGCTTTCTAACGGAAGTAGTCAAAAGAAAAGAAGCCAAAACTCCATTCTCCCTTGTCTCGGGTAAAACAAAACAAAAAACACCAACTTTTGTTCACGGCTAATGATGAGTTTGATTCATCTGCATTTAATCAAAGCCTTCACAATGAAGGGTTTATTTCAGATGTCATCATCCACAATGAAGGGTTTATTTCAGATGTCCCAACCGGATGTCGACATGACATGCCATCAACAAGCTTGACTGCAGGTCCTTCAAGCACAGGGACAGGGACCGGGACCGGGACCGGGAAGGCAGAACTTCGGGCCAAGTCGGCGAAGACTGCAAGGAAAGGGGGAAGAAGGGGAGCACAGAACAAGTTTTTAGTTTCTCCTCCTCACAGTCTGAAGGCGCAGCAAATAAAATGGTGCGAGACGTCGACGGATTGTGCTGGTTGGCGGTTCTGGTCGCGCTGGCCGCCTGCAGCGCCCCTCTGGTTCCGTTAGACGACATGGTCATCGAGAAGACTTTCGTTCCCGACAAGTGTGCGCGCGCCGTCCAAGTGGGGGACTACGTCCGGTACCACTACAATGGCATGTTTCCGGACGGCAAGAAGTTCGACTCCAGGTGAATTGCGCACATGCTTTTCCCGCTTTGCCCGCTTGGTCCGCTTGGTCTACCGCACGTTCGTGGATCGCTGGGGTTGGTCCCGAGAGCCACGCAGGCAGGCAGGCAGGCAGGCAGGCCGGCAGGCAGGCAGTTAGTCAGTCAGACGGGCAGGCAAGCAAGCAACATTTCGAAGCTGTCTGTACAAATGGCATAACACAAAATATTATTATAATAATAAACAACAAAGTCTAATCCAAAGCGGTTGAGGTTCTTTGGACCACAACGGAAAGGAACCGTCCTTCCATTCAATAAAGTGAACGGCATCCCCCTTATTACTATCTAATAACATATATCTTTTTTAATTGCTCAAACCAAGGACAGATTGGTTCAGGTTCACTTTACCAAGGTCCATTTAGTGCAGGCGTGTCAAACTCATTTTTTGTCGTAGTGTCAATTTCATCCGGATGGCCGTTATGTCCTCCAACTAGGCTGCCAAAATTAATCAATGACTGAATTGACAGCTTTTACAATGGTGCTGATCAATAGATCATTTTGATTGAAAAAGGGGAAAGACGGGAAATATTCCCCCTCTTCACTATACTCTGTCCAGTCCAGTGGAATAGCATTCCGCCCAGCCAACGTCCACTTGCGTCGTTGCAGTTACGACCGCGGCGCCACCTACAACGTGTTTGTGGGCAAGGGCCAGCTGATCCAGGGCATGGACAAAGCCCTGCTGGGCATGTGCGTCAACGAGAGACGGCTGGTGAAAATTCCACCGCGGCTGGCCTACGGGGAGCGAGGATACGGTGAGTCGGGGCGGGGCCTTTGGCGAGGGCAAAGGCCGCCGGGTGGAGCCGGGACGCCGTGCTCGAGCCGGGACGCCGTGCTCAAGCCGGGACGCCGTGCTCAAGCCGGGACGCCGTGCTCCTCAGGTGACCTGGTCCCGGCCGACGCCGTCCTCCACTTTGACGTGCTGCTGCTGGACGTGTGGAACCCCGAGGACGGCGTGCGGATCGACACGTATCACGCCCCCGCCGCTTGCCCGCGGAAGGTGGCCGTGTCCGACTACGTGCGCTACCACTACAACGGCACGCTGCTCGACGGGACGCTCTTTGACTCCAGGTACGCGTCGCGTCCCCTGGCCGGAAAAAAGTGTGCACTCTATCGCCTTTCAAAAAAAAAAAAATTAAACTCAATCTGATGATTCCCCCGGCAAACCGTTAACGCGTCCCGACGCCCTCCTCTCCTCCAGTCACACCCGAATGCGGACGTACGACACCTACGTGGGCATCGGCTGGCTGATCGCCGGCATGGATCAGGGCCTCCTGGGCATGTGCGTGGGCGAGAGGCGCGTGCTCACCATGCCCCCCTCGCTGGCGTACGGCGAGAACGGAGACGGTGAGTCGCTATGTGCTCAAAAGCCACGGAGGGCCGTCTCTCCTAACGGCGTGTCCCCTTGGCGCCGCCTTCAGGCAGCGACATTCCCGCTCAGGCGTCCCTGGTCTTCGACGTGGTCCTCCTGGATCTGCACAACCCCAGCGACGGCATCACCCTCACCAACCGCCACGTACCCGACTCGTGTCCCCGCCAGTCGGTCCCGGGAGACTTTGTGCGCTACCACTACAACGGCAGCCTCCTGGACGGGACCTTCTTCGACTCCAGGTGCGTGAAGACGGCCGTGGGCCACCGTACCTCCGCCGGCGGGTCTGGGCGGGAGTCGCCGTACCATCTGTTTGGCGCCATGTTTGTTCTCTCCATCTTCTCTGACGTGAATAGCTATTTGGCGTCGGGCAAGTCGGCATTTGAGCAAAAGCAAAGTAGCGAAAAAACACCAACTTTCCTCCCAGCGTTTGGCACGTCACGAGCCGCCCCGACGCCAATTGACCGCGACCATTTTGCCCTTCTTCCTCGTCCCGCAGCTACTCGCGTAACCGCACGTACGACACCTACGTGGGTCGCGGCTACCTCATCGCCGGCATGGACGAGGCCATGGTCGGCGTGTGCGTGGGCGAGCGGAGAACCGTCACCGTCCCGCCGCACCTGGCCTACGGCGAGGAGGGCACCGGCTCCAAGATCCCCGGCTCGGCCGTGCTGGTTTTCGACGTGCTGGTGGTGGACTTCCACAACCCGTCGGACGGCGTGGCCGTCACGGTGACCGGCAAGCCCGAGCTTTGCGCCAAGCTGACCAAGAAGGGCGACTTTGTCAAGTACCACTACAACGCCACCCTCATGGACGGGACCCCCATCGATTCCACGTGAGGGTCGAGGCGGAGGCGGAGACGGCGAAATGGCCACCGATCCCGGCCTTCCACTTTTTGCCGCTTTTCTCATTTGTGACGCCAGGCACAAGTACGGAAAGACGTACGACATCGTGCTGGGTGCCAATCAGGTGGTGCCCGGGATGGAGGAGGGCCTGCTGGGAATGTGCGTGGGAGAGCGCCGCCACCTGCTGGTGCCCCCGCACCTGGGATACGGCGAACAAGGAGTCGGTAAGTGGCCAAACAGACCCACGGAGCAGCCTCCGCTCGGCCCTTCCTCGCCCGCCGCCGGCATCCGGCCACCCCCCCGCCGCTTGTTCACGGGCCTCCGGGACGGACGGACGGAGCCGTCGGGGTCGAGTCCCCGGACGTTTGTCTCTTGTGGGTCAACTGGTTGGAAGGGTTAGGGTTCGGGTTAGAAAAGGAAAAAAAAAAACGGTGTGTGAGAGATTGAGGAAGAAAACATAACCAAGGTGAACTAGGACACCACAGAGCACGTAACTTGTGTGTGTGTGGTTGTGTAACTTGGAAAGGTCCAGTCCGAAAGCGAAGGCAAACGTGCGCTCGCGGCTGACAAATACATGTCCTAATATCGCCCTCCCCTCCCCTCGCCCAGTGGACGAGGTTCCCGGCAGCGCGGTTATGGTCTTTGACATTGAGTTGATGGACCTGGAGGACGGCCTCCCCGAAGGCTACATGTTCATCTGGAACCAGGAGGTGAGCGGCGACCTGTTCACGGAGATGGACGGCGACAAGAACCAGCAGGTGGAACGCGACGAGGTAAGCGGCCTGGAAAAGCAGCCGGCGGCGGCGCTGGCACGCGGCCCACGGTCACGGAGCCACCGTTTCCGTCTTCTCCTAGTTCGCCGACTACATCCTGCAGCAGGTGAGCGAAGGCAGAGGGCGCCTGGCGCCCGGCTTCCAGGCGCAACGCATCATCGACAACATGTTCGACAACCAAGACCGCGACGGCGACGGCAAGATCACCGCCGCCGAGTTCAGGCTCAAAGCCGACGAGGCCGCCTCGCACGACGAACTATGACCAGATGGCGAGGAGGCCCGACGTCTTTGGACCGGCCCAATGGCGGAATGTGCCGCAGGAGATCTTCCGTTGGCTTTGGATTGGGGTCCGTGCAAAAAGTGCCGCGGGGCATCTCGGGCACCCACCGAGCCATCGCTCTTTTTCTCTTCTCTTTCTCCACTGTACAGTCAGTTGATTTCCACATGGATTTCCCTGGACCACGTGTCTTCATCAAACTAGGGGCCAAGAGTCACTTGGCCCTCTCGGAAGTTGAAATGCCGCGGCCAACGTCACGGTTAGCCGCGGAGAACCACAACTTTGAAGTTGACGAACGTTAAGGTGGCGATACTCATCGCATCCCTTTAGGATGCCAGTCCCTTTGAATATATTGTGCAAGCGCAAAGCCAGATAGTCGCTCCATTCACTTTGCAAACGGACTTTGGTTGTTTTCTTGTAATGTTTTCCACACTAATGCTAATAGGAAGGTATTGTATTGTTTGATGGGCTGTTTGGAGGCGGGGGAGTGGGGCGTGCCACGCGTCGTCAAGCAACCAACGCATATGCTGTAATCGCTCATAACTTGTGTCTTTCCCCCAATTTGAAATAAAAACAAAGAGAAGAACAAGTGTTGTTGATGAAATGAATGCAGTGGCCTGATATGTGGTTTTGGTTCCAACCTGTGAGGAAAGCTTTCCACAACTTTAGGATGTTGCAAGTGCAAAAAAAAAAAAATTCAGACATAGGCTTGTCATGATCATTGACTCGACAAAAGCCTAATTGTCACCCTACCCAGCTGCGTAGGACCAAATTGGGTGCTTCTCCACAAAGTATGCTTTCCCAGGCAAGGGCCCAAATAAGTGATAGTTTCAGACTCGCTGGCACTCTGCCGTGATGGCTACATGGCATCACCCCCCGAGCGCAACCAAATGCCCGCGACTCCGAAAAGGTTTGCCTCGCCGATGCCAACAAAGAAGAATATGGATGGATCACTTACCTCTCACTGTCTTCTCACTTACCTTCAGTCAGCCAGCAGGAGGCAGATCAGCGCCCAACGTCCTTCATGTTACATCAGCCCGAAGTCATTACACAGAAGCGATTGTGTCGTTGTGTCGTGCTAACGCAAATTCAGAGTCCTGATGGCTGTGGGAAAAAAGCTGTCCTTAAGCCTATTTGTCCATACTTTGTGAGACCCGTAGCGTCTGCCAGAGGGCTTTCCTAAAGAGCAAGCTTTCCACAATACTAGTGTCCTGCGAGTGCAATCAGTGGATTGGCGTCAGGTGCTTCTTGCAGCACAACCCCCGCTCCTCCTTCAAGTTTGTCAGTCAGCTCGGTCGGGGCTGGATGGCTGGAGCAAAAAGCAAAAAGCAACTCCCTCCCCTCCCCTCCCACAGCGGCCCAACCAACCCCCGTACGGCCATTCAACTTTTTCACCTATATATGTGCCTTTATCACCTTTGCAAAGCTAAACTGTCAAGAGCCAATTCAAGACTTGAAGCTTTGACTTGGTTGCTGGAACCTGTTTGTCACATATTCCAGGTGGTCCCACGCCGGTTGGTTGGCCGCCTCCTTTGAGTTGCAAATGTGGATGGATGTCTGGACTTTGTGACTCGGCTTAAATAGCATGTAGCGCTTCAGCTAAGTGACACAATAATCAATCTTTGAGAATCCCATCAGTCTTAGAAAAACTTCTTTTTATTGAATACAAAAGTATTACAAAAAGTACTTTTATTGCTCAGAACCAATAGTTTTCACAAGGGAAAATATACTAAGCGACAAAGAGATTAGACAGACAAATTAAAGGCAGATTATAATGATCAGGTGGCCTCAAAACCATGGCTTGGTAAACTTGGAGATGCATTCAAACTCATAAATACATGCACCGTTTGTAATCCAATAGTAAAAGGCCGCATGACCAAACGATAGATACTCCGATCAGAGCACATGCAAGCAGAATAAATAGAGAAAATAAAGCTCCAAAAAAAAAAGGACGGACGGATGGACGGACGGACGGACGGACCCATAACGGTTGCCGTCTGAGATGAATTGTTCTTTGGTTAGGTGTGCAGAAAAGGAGTCAAAATACACAGGGTGTTCCCAAAGGTTTGAGCCCATTTCATAGGCCAATCATTTTGACAACATGTCTAGTAACGTTTGGCATTTCTTTCTTTTCAGGTGAAGACATTTTCAGGAAAAGGCCTGGAAGGTGGGAATGTTTCCGTGGCTGCTCTTCCGAGGACCACGCAGGAAGCCTTTTACTCTCTCTGCTGTCTCAAAATGATGAAATGATGGGCCTACCAAATGGCCTCAAACATTTTGGAACACCCTGTATTTGGGAGCCTGCCAAAGCCCATGAAAAATCGGCACCAAACCGGTCGCTCAGAGTTGGCTTTTGCTCAAATGACAGGTGCTACTCAAAACAATCAAAGCACTTGAGCTGCTCGCTTAGCATGTGAGCAGCAGTGGGATCTCTCATTGACACAATGTCTATTGGCGGCCCTTGGCCCAAGGAGTTAGTGCATGAGCCTGGTCGGCTCCAATCCCGCTCGCTCCACCCGTGTGCTTTGACCGCTTTAGTCTCTTGGAGATCCCACTGTTTGGCACATGCTAATAAGCGAGCACTTGAGCTAATTCTCCTTGGTAACATAAGTAAGCTAAGTTACAGCAGCAGGCAGGCAGGCAGTCTCCCATCCATCCATCCAAGTACTAACCAGACCCAACCCTGCTTGGCTTCCAAGATCAGACATGATAGTAGTTTGCCAAAAGTCAAACTAGGACATGAGATCTGATGTTTTGAGTAGCACCTGTCATTTTAGCAAAAGCAAACTTTCACCTGATGAGTGCAGACTTTTCATAACGTTTGGCCCATAAACCAAGGGGGAGCAAACCCAGGCGGGAGTCAGACGCCGCTCCTCGTGGCCGGGCTTCCGTTCCCTCCGGGCGAGCGCGGCGACCCGGGCGACCCGTCCTACGCGTGTCCCGAGATGCTGGACAGATCGTTCCGGATGATCTCGTTGACTGCCGGGCAAAAAGAAGAATGGTGAGGGTGGGTGGCTCCGAGAGGCCACGCCCCCGGCCGGGGGAGCTCTTTCCATTTAAAAGCCCGCTTTCTCCACATGAGCCACTTACCGTCATCCAGGTACATTTGGTCCAGCTCCTGCGGTTCCCGCTTGACGCTGACGCCAACGCCCGGGGAACCGTCGACGTCGTCGTCGTCGTCGTCGTCGCGGCGCCGCCGAAGCCGCGCCTCGCCGGGGGTGAGGGGCCTCTCGGGGGGCCGGAAGCGGCCCGGGGTCTCCCGGATGATGGAGACGTGCGGCGCGGGGAAGGCCGGCGCCAAGTCGTCCGGGAAGTGAGGCTCGGAGACGCCGTGCCCCGGGGGAGCGTCGTAGTCGTCCCGCGGCTCCGTTTTCACGGTGGGCGCTGAACCGGAGGGCGGAAGAGCCAGGCCGTGAGCGGCGAGGGAGGACGCGCAGAGGAAAAAGGAGCCGGCTTACCCGTGGAAGGCACGTAGGTGAAACGCCGGTACTGACTGCGCTTCCTCTTGCCGTTGCAGACGTAAAAGTTGACGGGCGCCGGCGCCGAGAGACGCCGCTCGCGGTACGGCGGGATTTCCACCAGGAGCACGTTCTGAAAGGAAGGAGCCCATCTGACAATTGCATTTCACGCGGGACGCCCAAAACCGCCGGGAACTGGTTTTAGCATTTCTACGGGGCAATTGACGGCGCACGCCAAAGAGGAGGAGAACTTGAAAAGGCCACATTGGTGACAAACGGCCCAAAGCGGCGAGGACCCCCCCCCCCGGCCGGCGTCAAAATGAAGACTAGCGGCCATCTACCATTTAAGAAATACATGGGAATAATAAAGTGTGAATCATCAGCAGGGAGCTTTCTAAAGACAACCTCTCTCTAATCCTGGCTCTGGCCCCAAAAGGTGACTTTTGGAGGAGCAATTGAAAAAAGAAAAGGAAAGCGTAGGCCATGATGGCGGCCGGCCATTCAACTTACGTGCTTGGAGGCGTCGCGGTCCACTCGGGCCTCCGTCTCCCAAAGGTGGTGCCCATCTGCGCCAGAGAGAAGAGAAAATGCTTTTAGCAAAAGCCAGACGCGGCAGCGGGAGCGCCGCGACCATCCTTTGCGACACGGCTAACGGGGAAAGCAGCCGTCGATGCCGACGCCGAGCGACGTCACGTCTGGCCCCGGTGAGCTTGCGCCCCCCCCCTGGACGGACGGATGGAGAAAGAGAGAGAATGGGAAAAGACTCATCATTCCATGCAGGAGACATCTGGTGCTAGCGCGGAATCCCGACGGCAGCTGGCGAGCTCGTTAGCCCGCCGCGTCTGGAAAGTGGCCTCTGACGCCGTCCGGCTGGAATTTGCGCCGCGTCACAAACAATTTCCCTAGCAACGTGCTCGTCTGACACTTTGTTCCGATCGTCCGTGAACGTTGACTTCCCAAAAACTTAAGCCCGGGTAAAACTGCCGGCCACCTTCACAATCGTCAAGCGTCACTTCATTGGTGGACTAAAGGGTCAGGCGGCGGCGGGAAGGGAACCCTGGTCTGGGATTCTTCCTTCCTGACGGACCCCAAATGGAAGCGGTGAAAGCTAAGCTAGGCAAGGAGAAATCCCCAAAATAAAACATGCACAACGCCATTCAAAGTCGGACGCCGCCGTTCATCCCGTGGCCACACGCACGCCTGGGGTCAATGGGTCGCAGCCAAGAGCGATCCCCCGGCGGAACCTGACACCGAGCAATTTCCCAAATGGGCCGGCTTATCGGCCCCGGGGGCGTTCGCCGGCCGGCAAAGGATCGGAGAGCCGCGGCCGGCCGATCTTATCGCCGTGAATGACGACGGCGCCGGCCGGCCGGCAGGTGCAAAAATAGCTGACAGTATTAGCTGCGTACGAGTCAAAAGCAAGTAGTGTTTGTTTGTTGGAGTCCCTGGACCTAACAAGTCTCCACTTTTCGGTCCAGAAGGTCCTCCCAGGGGAAAGTCGGGCTTCCCTCTCGGCACGACTCGCGCTTCCTTTTGTCACGTGAGCGAGCCGACGGAAAGGGAAAAGTCAGCAACGGGATGCGGCGGGCGCACGTGCTTTGCGGGGAGGCGGCTTTGCCGGATGCCTTTTTTTTGCGCGCCTCACGTTGCGGAGGGGGCGAGAGGAAGGGGGAGGGGAGGGGAGGGAGAGCGAGAGCGAGAGCGAGAGGGAGAGGGAGGTCTGGGCTTTCCGTGCCGGCCTTTGCCAAACTCGGGGAAACCCTGGTCAACAAGGGCGCCCCGGCTCCAAAGGGACGACAACAAATAGCGATTGCGCCGCTTTGAAGCTGGATTCCAATTGTTCAATGAGACCAGCGCACAAATCCAATAGAAAGAAATGTTGGTAGCTTGATTTTTGGGAATAGCAAAAGCACAAGCGACCTTGCTTCCTTCCTTCCTTGTTTGTTTGTATGCCTAACAACCTGGTAGAACAATGAAAAGCCTTCCCTGGTTTGGGGAAGGACACGTGAGAGCCCACCTTGGCCCGTAGGTCACGTTTTTGGGCTTTTGTTTTTTTTACCCCGTCAAAGCCAATCAAGAAAATTGCCGTTTGTAAAGCCAGCCACCAACCACCACCAATCATCGCCACCTCCTCCTCCTCCTCCTTCTCCTCCTCCCTTCTTCTTTTCTCTAAACTCAGCCAGCGAGCTCACAGTCACAAATACGCACGCACACACACACACACACACACACACCCTGCTGAAGAAGGCAATGGAAAGTTGTGCAAATGTAAATGCGCTCGGTTAAAAATACAGCGCATTAATGTGCACCACATGTGGCACTCTGGCAAGGGTGGAAGACATTCTGAAGGGGGACAGAGGGGGGGAGGCAGGGGGGAGGACCAAACACTCCCGGGCTTTCTCCAGGGGGAGACAAACTCACTCACTCACTCACTCACTCACACACACTCAGTCAGTGGCTCACTCACCTTGGGCCTTTTCCACAAACACCACCTTGGAGTCGGCCTGAAAGTTGTGTCCGTCCAGCCTGAGTCTTTGTCCTCCGGGGGCGACGGCGGCGCTCTCCAAGCTCTGCTTGTCCACCAGGGGCAGTTCCTGGGCCGAGCGCTGGGCTGCACGCACGGGAAAATGACAAGACGCCGGCCGGCCGGCTCCTCGCTATTTGCTCAGGAGAACCTTTGCCTTTTGGACAAACGTGTAAGGAAGCGGGAACACCACTCACAGCACTCAATGGGGTTGGAGGCGGTCTGCAGGGAGACGGTCCTGCCCCCCGGCTGGCCCACGTGAACCCGGAAAACCATGCGCACCCGCGTGTTCTTGCGCCCGATGTCCGTCTCGCCTTTGCGCAGCTCGATGTCGGAGTTGCGCAGCTTCAGGATGCCGGCGCAGTCGATCCTGAAATCCAAAGAGGGGGGGGGCGTCGGTGGAGGAGGAGCCCACGCCGAGAAAATGGCGGACGGCCGACCGACCGACCGACCGGGTCTGGCGGCGGAAAGCATCCCCCGAAAAGCGCGACTCACGTGGCTCTCATGTCGTTGGCGGGCAGCAGCGGAATCTCCAGCACTTTGGTGTTGGGCTGGCGCAGCGCCTCGTGGCTGGGCGTGGACACCGTCTTGCCCGTGATGCGGTGCACCTGGTAGAAGGCGTGCGGCCGCAGCAGCCGCTCGTCCGCCGTGCCGATGAACAGCTGCAGCGTCAGCGGCTCGCCGGACGCGTAGCCGCGCAGCTGAAAAAAAAAAAGGGCCGAAAGGAACGTTGACCCCGTCCGGCGGACCTCCGGCAAACGGCGCCGGAAACCCGAAAGCCCGGGACCACGGCGGCCTTTGCTTTCAAACTCATTCTACTTGCATCATGACCACAAAAACATTCCATCCGGTGGAAGGCCTCGACGTCAAGTTGGCCGGACGGAATTCGCTTAGCAACGTGCGATTAGCGGGAGGGAGGATAGCGCCGGGTGCCGGCCGGCCGCCACGGCTGTTTGTGTAAGGAAACCCGCCGCTGCCTAGCAATGCTGTTTATTTAAGCGCAGCCGGGAAAGCTGGCGTTCGAATGCTCCTCCGCCTTTCCCTCCATTGGGCCTTCATTAATTAGAGGGCGGCAAAACGGCTCGGAATTTGGCGTCTGCGCCGCGGCCGTTTCATTTAAGAAAATCCCTCGAGCGCTTCCCGCTTGGGCTCGCTGGGATTCTGCAAAAGGGAACGCCAGGCACCATCTTCCGGAAGAAAAACGGAAGGCGGGGGTTAAGAAGCGTAATGAGAAAGGTGGGGGCCCGCTCGGGACCCCGGCCCCGGTCCCGTCCCCGGCCCCGGCCTCGGCCTCGGCCACCTCCTTCGAGGCTCCCTCCGACGCGGCCGGCCGCAAACGTGTGTGGTTTCGCCGAGATGATGTCAGCCGCCGCGCACGGGAACTTTCCTAAACAAAGGCACGTCTGTGCGGTGGCGGAAAAGGAGGGGAAGGGCGGGGGCGGGAGCGGGAGCGGGGGGCTGTCGGTGGGCGTCTTGCTTTTTTTATTTTTCAAGCCAGAACACACACACACACTCTCTCTTTCACTGCCTCCTGTTCTAAAATGGTTAGCACCTAGGCTTCCCAATGTCTCCGCCATGGTCACGTGGCCGTCAATTTGACAACAATACGGAATTTGGCCCATGAAAATGGACCGGGTCCTTTGCAAAAACAACAACAACAACAACAACAACTTAAGGCTCACTCCAATTATTTACTGTCATTCCAAATTGACAAAGTGAACGGGACTCCGCTTTAGCGTCGGAAGCCACGCGCGAGTGACGCAATGGAAAAAGCGGCGGCGCGTGGCCCTGGTCTGGACGGGAAGTCACCGAGCGGCCCGATAGCCTATCCCGTTCGGAAATGCGACATCTCCAAATAGTCACCGCCGCATTTTGACACGCCGGCGACAAAGTGGGGCGGCGGAGGTGCGAAGGGGCCAGCTCGCTAACGTAGACGGACGGACAAAGCACGGCGGGCGTGGTCACCTCTGCCAAGGAGGCTTTCCATCGCCGTGGGCTGAAAACAGAAGAGCGGGGGCCTTGACCTCGACGCCCTCCCCTCGGAACGTGGCGCCGGTTATGCTAACTCCGGAGCTAAAATGTTCCCGGAACGGAGCACGTCCCCAAAATGAAACGTTAACCCCCACCGCCACAGAGGACGACGCAGGCTAAGCAACACGCGGAAGGGTTCCAATCAAAAGCGGGGCGGGGCGGGGCGGGGAGGGGCCAGCCGACCCCGTCCGTTAGCCTTGCCGGCGGCCAATTGACACCCTGACATAGACGTAGCGGGGCAAGGACTCGGGGAGCAAAGTGGAAAAGCATTCTCAAACCTGAACGACGGGGTGTCCTCCGCCCGGGGCCTTGACCGCCCCCCTGCTGCCTTCCGTCTCGTAGTGGGCCCGGTGGTGGGATTTGGGCTGCACCTCCATCTGTAGGCTGTAGGGTCCCGAGGCGGACGGCAGCTGCCAGTCCAGGGCCGGCAGCGACGGCGCCGTCGGCAGCGACGGCAGGGACGGGCTGAAAAAGACGGGGCGGGGCGCCAGACGTTATCCCGGGCCGTCCCCCCGGCTGCCCTCGCGTTGGCGCTCGGTCACCTGACGTAAGGCTTGGGCCACGAGTACCGCTGCTGAGGGACGTCCAGAAAACCTCCAAAGTAAGCTTCCTTCTTCATCGGCGGCCGGTCGCGGTCGCGGGGCCGCTCCTCGCCGCACGGGTCCGGCGACGTCCTCTCGTCGCCGCCCCCGCCGCATTCCGGGCCGGTTCGACGGGCCTTGACGGCCACGGCTTCCCCGAGGTCGGCCGCTCCGTCCGTGCTCAGCGCGTTGATGGCCGCCAAGATGGCCGAGTTGGCGCTGGGCGGCCAGGAGTCCTCCGTGAAGCTGAGGCGGGGCGAGCTTCGGGGCGACGGCCCCGGGGAGGGCGAGCGCGCCGGCCCCCCGCCGCCGCCGTTGAAACTGTACTTCCTCTTGGCGCCGCAAGGGGACACGGGCCTGGAGCCGGGGCGGCCCGCCGAGGGCTCGTCCGGGGGGCGGGGCGAGCCGCAGGGAGAGGCGCCGGGAGAGGCGCCGGGCCGGGCGGAGCCCTTGGGGGACGGGGAGGGCGACTGCCACGGCGAGTTCTGCGGCGACGGCTCGTAGTTGTACGAGAAGCCCGACTCGTAGGACGAGGCCTCCGACTGGCAACTGCGGGACGACACGCTGCTGGCCGGGCTCAGGCAGCTGGGGTCCCGGTAAGCCTCGCCCACGCCGCCCACGCCGCCCACGCCGGGGAGCGTCAAGGTCACCACCGAGTTGAGGCGCTTGGCCGCGGCGGGGAGGCCGTCCCGCTCCGCCTCGTCGTCTGCGGCGCCGTCGTCGTCGGGAAACTGACCGTAGGCGGTGATCTCGATGCGGGGGCTCTCCAGGGCGGGCGTCCCGTCCAGAAGGGCCGGGTAGTAGGCCGCCGACGCCAGGCTGGCCTCCCGCGAGATGGCGGGGCTGGACTGGAGGCTCAGGTACTGCGGGGCCAGGCACACGTTGGGGGCGAAGCCGTACTTGTCTGCGGGGAGAACGGACCAGTCAGGACGCCACGGGAAACCGCCGTGCTCGACGGGTACCATGGCGTACGCTTCTTTTATATAGTACACACGTGGCGCCGGGCTCGGGCGACAAAATGACGCACGCGAGGAAGAGTGGTTGGTTGGGTGGGACGCACGGCAAATTAAAGTCGACTAAAAATAAAGTCCGTCCGGCCCAGCTCGTCGCAGCCAGAGCCAAAGAAAACATGGCTTTTGGCTGCCGTTTAGCGACACCCTAACAAAGCGGAACGCTATGGAAACGCCGTTTTTTATTTGCGTCCGTGCCGGACTGGGGTCCCCGGACCACCGATCGAGATACTAGAAGGCCTTTTCAGGCCAAGGCGGGCCATTCTTTGGCAAAAGGCGAGAGGGAGCTGCCTTCTTTGCGAGCTCACAAATCCCGATGGCAAACGCCGGGGACTTTGAAGCCAACTGGAAGGGACAAATGGAGCGTGCCAAGTAGACACTGCAATAAGAAATGATTTGGGGGAAAAGCTCGGCGTACCTCCAGGGGGACGCGGCGTACCACACTTTGAGAATCACGTTACACATTTTCAACACTGACTCAAGTACTGAATCTATTTGTCCATTTGAAAAATGTCAAGCTACTCTCAGAGGTTCCTTAAGTGGCCGTAAAGAGGCAAAACATCACAAGCCATCAATTGACTGCTGTTTTTTTTTTTTTAACTCAGGCTCATATATTTGGTAAGTTGAAGTAGTACAAGTTTACAGCACCTCTACAAAGGGACGTGACTTTTTGCGACAACGTGAGCTAAAAAGGGCATGTTTATATATCGGGAATGGTGCCAAGTGCCACATTGGACAAAGATGGAAAGGAGAAAAAAAGTGAAGAAAGAAAAAAAAAAAAAAAAAAAGGAAAAAGGTCAACACTCACCCTCCTCGGCCGATTTCATCATCTCCTTTTTTGAGCTCCGCCAAAAGCACGAGGTGACGTCAAACGCTGGCTCCGGACGCAGACGGCGACGTGGGGCGATCCATAAAGTCCACTATTTCCTGGCTGGGGAAAAGGAGGCGAGAATCCAAACGGCTGGGGTACTTCCGCCTTCCGCTGCTGGCTGGCAGGCAGGCTGGCAGGCAGGCTGGCCCGTGACGCGGCACTCCGGCGGACTGGACTGGACGGACTGGACGGACTGACTGACTGACGCGGCGCTCTCCGGCCTCCTTTTAAACCGGGGGATCACCTCAGAGGAGGAGGGCAGGAAGAGCCCTCCCCCCCCTCGGCCGGATCCGCCTCCCGCTCTGACGCCGGCGTGGAGTCCCGGAGGAGCCACGGGAGGAGCCACGAGAGGAGCCACAACCGCGGGAGGAGGAGCTTCCCCCGGCGCGGCGCAGAGTCCCCTCGGAGAGACAAAGCACCACAAACGGTGTCAGCTAAAAGACAGAAGAATCAAATGCACGGCCGGCGACTCACTTTGTTACATTTCAGGACACACCTTCAGCCATGTCGGATAGATTGGGGCCCCTCTTTTTTCCCTCTGTCTTGTCTCTCAGTCCAAGCGTCTCCACGGCGACCGCCACCACTCATCAGAGAGACGGGAAGCACGGACAAGCGGTCCATCACCAAAGAAGCCGTGACTGGACTCTGCTGTCCAAAAAGACGTCCTAGTGTGGAAAGCGCTGCAATTCCTCCAAATTCCTGCTCAAATCTCAACACGCATGAAATGATTGATTTTTTCTGTACCATAAATGCATCCACCCGATTTCAAGTCATTGGATACAACATTAGGATTTTTTCTTTTTTTCTTTTTTGGGACACGTGAACTTTGGGCAAACTTTCTAGACCTTGAATTTGCTCCAGCAAAAACTCCACATTTCCTTTTCAAATGGAGTCAAGGTGCAATTGAATTCCATTGAATTCAATACCTGGAGCCACCATCTATTGCAATAAACACGTGGAGCACATTTGAAAGGTTCCTGGAGCTCTCCAAAGTTGCCTCTTCTTTGGCCCTCGTCACGACGTGTCCCCCCCAGAATAAAGTGTCCCCACTTGACAGTCTGCTTTGTCTCTCCGGTGGGGACGGAACATTGGATGATGTTTTTGTGTGCAAAGTTGTGCTTTCTTGGCGGCTGACTCATCATCACCTGCTTGTCTTGGCAGCCACCAAAAAAAAAAAGACCTTCGTCCATGTGTATTTTATGATGCATTGCGGCAACGTGCCCTCCTAAGACCTTTCCGTTGTGGATGCTTGCGAAGCGTCCTCATTAAAAAAAATAATTTAAAAAGAAGTTGCCTGACAATGGCTTCTTTGGCATTTGACTGCTTGGGAAGGCTACATGGTCAACTAGCTTTCATTTGGCCGGTCCTGCGCCACATTCTCTTACGGGATTTTAAAGCGCCAAACCAGCAAACTGAGCTGAGCTAAGCTAGGCTAGGCTAAGAGGAGCGTCGGTGAGCCGCTCACGGGCCGCATCGGCGAGTAAAAGGCCGCATGTCTTTTGGCAAAGTTGAAGAAAGCGGCTAACGTGAGCGAGCGCCCACGCTGGAGCTACTGGACGACAAGGTCCATTTACGTCGAACTTATTTCTTTTCACCTCCCCTCCCTTTATTCTGGCCGCTCAGACTTCCTGTCTCTCATCAATGTTCTCCTTTTTTCTCCCGCCGCTATGACGGAATCCCGCGTTTCCTGTTGTGAAGGCCGCTGCCGAGTAACGAGGCAGCCCTGGGAGGAGCTTGGAGGGGGAGGGGGAGGGTGGGAGTTCCTTTTTCCATTTAAAAAAAAAAAAATCCTTTCCTTTTTTTATTTTCAAAAGCGTTTTCTTCCTCCGAACCCGGCGAGGCTCCCGCAGCCGTGTCACGGCGGCGCCGCCGCCGCAAGAAAATGGTTAGCAGACATGTTTGCGTCTATGACTCATCTCTACGAAGGATAGCTGGTGGGGGCGGGGGGCATTTTTAGCCATTTCTGACTGACTCACAGCAGATTTTTGAATATAGGCGCAAGTTAGTTGAATGGGAATCATTCTTTGAAACTTCACAAAGGCCATGTCGACCAGTTTCCTTCGAGAAATGAAGATACCTCATCTTCCAAACATAGTCAAAGTGACATGAAGAGGAGCATTTAGTGCTAAAATTTGCCCCCGCGTAGTCTAAGCCAGGAATGCCAGCGGCAGTAACCATAGCTTGTATTTTCTCTTCCTCTCGCTGGAATTCATAAGCAGCGCCCGAGATGGACGGCGTGCTCTTCTCTTTTGGGTGGCTGCGGCCACTTAGCAACCAGATAGGATAATAGCGTACAATGGCAGCTCTCCTTTCTAGACTCATTGGGAGGGAGACATTTTTTTTTTTTAGCTTTCAAGCACGTCGGAGAAGGGTGAGGAAAAAAAGGGGGGGCTGAACAGATGTTCCATGCATCTGCAGTTTGTGCTGTGTCAGTGAATTTGACATCCCAATTGAGGCCCGCTACAAAGCAAACGTGCGCAAGTCAAGGCGAGTTAACGCTGCAAAGTTCACGCAAAATCCCAAGGTTTGCGACAAAGACAAAAGGTCGAAAGGCAACGGACCATCACGTCGTCCGCGTGCATCCATGCATCCACCCACCCACCCATCCACAAACGACTTCCAGCACAAATTGATAACACATTGGCCCCACGGCCACTTTACGCTAAGCCCCGTTTGCCTCCTCGGAGTGGCACTCTGTAATTACGACCGAGCCGAGTTCAAGTCAAGAGAAGGCATTTGGTTTGGATTCCGAGATAGGAGCCCGCCGGTGAAATCCGCACGCTTGTTTGCCACATTTTTGCCCCTCTTTCAAATAGTGAGCGAGAATTCCACTCATTGTCTAAGCAAACAAGCTGACACTGCAACTAGTTTGATGCTGGCACACGGCACCAAACACAGAGCATTGGTTTCCGAGGCAAAGCGCTAAAATTAAGTATGGTGCTCGGAGTTCTTGTTAGGCCCGCCCCCCAATTCCCCAATAACATTTCTGCCGCCAAAGGAAAAACAAAAGTGCCGTTTGTCAAACGTGTGGTGTTCTCCTCACTCTAGCGGCCATAAAAAGGGAATAGTGCGGGTTGTGAATTGACGCAAATCCGTAGTTCCTTCCACATTCACTGACAGCAATGAGTATATATATATACATATATATGAAAGTGTGTGTGTATATATATATATACACACACACACACACACACATATATAGAGGGAAAAGATAGAGTAAAACAGTCGGGTTAAAAACAAAACAAAAAAACAGTTCAGTTTGTCAAAAACTACGGTCAAATATCAGTTGTCTGTCTCCACCTAGCGGCCAAACGATGGCCCATGCGCCAAAGCTGAGCTGAACTTCAAAACAAGAAGCTTTTCCAATGAAGCCTTTCAAGGACAGTGGACCGTTTTAATGATTCATTCGATTGTATTATATATATATTATGTACTAATTAGATAGAAAGTGAATACGATTTGTAAAAAAATCATTCAATTCGAAAGAAAAGGACAAAAATACAATATTAAAGGTTGCAGCAGAGAATTGAACTCATTCCAGTTCAATGGCATTAAGAGGACTTTCTGTCTGTCTGTCTGTCTGTCTGTCTGTCAGTGCCATTGGCAGCGCTGGACGTCTAATCCAAGGGCGACAGCGTCAAATGGATTGGATGTCTAGCGTTCAAACCAATGCTCTATGAGGGGATAACTTTATACATATTTGAAACGTGTCCATGAAAGACTCGGGTCAACGTATCCATTTTTATTCACTCTCCAATGGTAAAAGAAGAGCGCAATCAGCAGCAGCGAGTGATACACTTTGAACATGCAGTGCGGGCGGCCAATAGCAAAAAGCGGGACGGGACGGGACGGGACGGGACAATATTCCTTCCAGCACAGATCCTCACAAGACAACAAACACCATACGTGCCAGCACAAACGCACAGGCAGCTCTCGTCCGCGAATGATAAAACTCATTGCGGATGACGACGATTGCACGTTGTGTAAAAAAAAAAAAAAAGAAGTAAAAATGTATGTAAAAAAGTATCAAAACAACACTCGGATTGAAGCGCATTATCCCTCTTTTGGATTGGTGAGGAGATCCTATTTTGTGCTTGTTCTGTTCAAGTATTCCCAAAAAATCGATGCAAAAAAAATGTCTGATTGCTCCAGTGGTTTTCACTGACCTCAATATCCAGTGTGGAGGGTTAGGGTTAGGGTTCAAAGAAAGATTGCAAAAGACTGTCTCAGGAGGCCAGTTTGGAGTAGCTGGAGGGGGAAAACTTTCGCTTGAGGTACTTGAGGACGTAGAGCGGCAAGCAGCTGACCAGCGTGATGGCGGACACCTTCCACAGGAAAGGCCACGTGGTGATGAAGCCCAAGTCTGAGGGCACAAAAACAACAAGCAAAAACGTTAGAAACATGCACACGCTCCAGAGTAGAAACAAGGATCGGGCTGGCGCAAAAGTCAAATCATAGTCCAACTAGAAATGTCAAGAAAAATCTATGCAAATCATGCCTCCTAGCATGCTTTGACTGCAACCTAGAGGATAGAAGAAGTACTGCATGTAACAAGGGGGAAGAGTGGTAGTACAGAAGGCCTGAGTCTCGCTACATTTTAGTTTAGGATATCAAATGGATGGATGGATGGATGGATGGATACTTTTTTTAAAGCCTTACGGGGCACTCGTTGCCGTTTACGTCATTATTTTGAAAATAATCGTTTTTTTTGTCTAGCCACATTTTCTCCTACAAAAAAGGACATTTCGTTTAAAAAAATAAAAATACGCTGGCTTTGTGGAAAACAAACAAACAAAAAAAAACAGTGACATGATACAAGCTGAGATAGGACAAGTTACAGGAACCATGCCAGGAGGTGAAACGCTGTGCGGAATGGACGGATGCTAATGAAAAATTCCGTGCCGACGTTCACGCGAGTATCAAACGGGTCACTGGACGGGCGGACGGACCTACCGAGAAAAGCTCCCAGGGACACCCTGCCCAGGCCTGAGAAGAGCGGCGCGTCAAGTGCAATCATTGAAAGGAAAGGGTTAGGAGCGTTGTCACAAAGATCCATCTGTCTGTCAGTCAGTCTGTCTGTCTGTCAGTCTGTTTGTTTGTTTGTTTGTCTCGCCGTCTGTCCGTGTGTCTCTCACCAAAGTACTCGTTGAGGAAGGCCAGCGAGGCCAAGTAGCAGCCCAGGCTGAGGAACTCGGCCAGCACCATCAGCCAGTGCCACGTGCGCACCGTCAGCGCCACCATCAGGAGCTCGGTCAGGATGAGAGCCGTGAAGGAGATGGCCACCACGTGCACCAGCTCCGACTCGAACAGGACCAGCGCCCCGTACATCAGGATGCCCCCTGGCGGTTCAAAGGAAAAGTCAGCGTAGCCGGAAAATGGCCACACGGTCGGTATGCGACATTTCTAACGACAAAATCGAAAATACGACACCGACACAGTGAAAATGTCACCTCTCCTCCTCCTCTTTTTTTTTCTTACCTTGATACACGCTGATCAAAACCCAAACCAGGAAGGTCTTGAAGGAAAGCGAACGGCCCTTGGTCAGGTCCTTGTAGAGCTCCGGGTAGAGCAGCGCCATCTCGGGCTTCACGTCCTGATCCAACACCAGCGAGAACACCGGGAACATGGTGTAGACCGTGGCGTAACTGCACCCAAAGTTGGCCTTTTAGGACCTTTTTTGGGTTTTGGCGCCACAAAAGGAGGTGGCCAACAAATGGCCTTTGGACGTAGCGTTTTGGTCAAATGAGCACCTACCCGACCATGAGGAAGCCCTGGTACAAGGGCACGGAAGCAAAGTAGAAGATGGACGAGAAGACGGCCTGAGGAAAGGAAAGGGTGCGTCGTGATCACCACCCGATTAAAAAAAAAAAAAGGACTAAAAAGACCCATTTGGGAGTGTCTTTGTCTCTCACCTGCATGGCGGAGATGATCATGCCGCGGTGCATGACAAACTGTCCCAGGGCCGCCGAGCGCTTGTAGCTGTTCCTGCCGTGCACCATGAGGAGCGGGCCGATGTGCTTGAACTGCGTGATGGAGAAGTCGGCCGCCAGAGACGCCTGTCTGCCCTCCTGGCGGAGGCGAGGCGCCGGGGTCAGACGGGTGCGGCGCGCCGGGCGGGGTCCCTCGGGACCGAGCCTCACCTTTCCCTCGATGCCAATGCCGCAGTCGGCCGCCTGGATCATGCTGACGTCGTTTCCGCCGTCGCCTAGACATCAGAGTGTCGGGGTCAGACAGAGAGAAGATAAAAAAGGAGATGAGCTCATCCCCAGGCCACCGTGAAGTTCACGGCCAGGCCAGGCCAGGCCAGGCCACCCACCCACGGCGCAGGTCCTGTTGGCGGTGTGCCGCTGGAGCAGCGTGACGATCTGGGCCTTTTGCGTGGGAGAACAGCGACAGCACACCACGGCGGGACACTGGCACGCCAGCTCCACAAACTCGTGCTCGTAGTAGCGCAGACACACCTCCAGGGAGTCGCCCGAGATGACCAGGGCGCAGTCGTGCTTCCTCCGGAAGGCGTTGAGCTCCAGGTGGGCTTCCCCCCGGTTGGTCACCTGAGCGCAAAGGAAGTCGCTGTCCAAACGTCCGCCGCGCGGCGTCACGCTTTGCGGGGAAACGTCTCGGGATGGAGACGTCCGGAAGCGTGGATTGAACGGTGACGTTAAGAGTGGCCAAAGCACCAACCGGGCGGAAAAGGTGCACGTCCTGGCTCCTGGAGACCAAATGAGAGCTTTTGGCGATGCACGTGGCCGTTTCCAGCTTGTCGCCGGTCAACATCCAGATCTAAAAATTAAAAAAAGAGCACGAGAAACAACATTTGAGCTTGTTCAAATCATCCGGATGGGCCCGGGTCATTGGCGGGGTCACGGTCGGTCAGTCCGGCGGCCCACCTTGATGCCGGCGTTCCTGAGCAGTTCCAGCGTGGGCCTGACGTCCGTCTGCAGCCGGTCCTCCACGCCGGTCAGGCAGAGCAGCTCCATCTCTCGCTCCAGACTCTCCACCACCGCCGCCACTTTGAGGGCGCGGTCGTGGACGCTCAGCTTGGCTTGGCTGTAGCGACCCTGCGGGTGGAGGTGGGCTCGTCGCGCTACCGCCACATCCCAAAAGCCCGAGGCAAACGCCAGCGGTACCTCAAAATCCTGGTATTGCTCCTCGGAAAGCGACTTCTTTGCCACGACCAACGTTCGCAGACCTTCTCTAGCCATGTTGCCACACTGACAAGACAGGGGGGGGGGGGAAACAAATCTATTAAGGCTCGTTCCGGAAGATGATTCCGAAATTGCACGTCGGCTTCCAAATTCTCCAAAAATAAACATTGGTCACTCTGGCCTTCCGGTGGCCATAAACTAACAGAGATGGGATTGGCTTCATTTAAAAATGAACGGGAGCGTTTTTATTGTATTATTTTTCCAGGTCAGAGCAACTGGAATGCGACTAGCGTTCGCGTTCCCCACGCCGCCGCGAATCGACGGATCATAAAATGTCCGCCGGTGCGACGCAGCCAAACATTAAGTGGCGGACGCGGCTTGATTTTGGGGTGAATACGAGGCCTCCATTGGATATTGACCAGCACGGCGTTAGCGTTCCATTGTTTGAGAATATGACATAGTGTAATTACTGAGCGACTATCTGGGTCACTAATTAAATCAAAAGTGGCCCCCGGCGCTCTACGACTCAATAACGCCAATATGATTATGATGAACAAGGACCTTCGACCGGGTGTCGACGCGGTCCGTTGATCCCTGGATGAACGTCCTGATTAGCAGAGGACATCCACGTCCCGTCATGGCACGGCAATAATAATTGTTTGAATCCATTCTCTGGCTCTCTATTTCAAGGATAAAAATAACTACCTCCTCTTCCAGCCAGTCGTTGTACTGGACTATGCTGGACATGGCCACGTCGGCGCCCTTCATGTAGAACGTGATGTCTCCCGTCGACTCCTCCTGAAGGGGGGAGAAAAAGAAGAAAAAAAAATACAAATCCATCAAACGGGTCGGCGGCGGGCGGGCGCCACGGCAACTTTAAGGAGGCGGCGTTCGGCCAGCGTCTGACCCTGACAATGATGCCCATGCGTTTGCTCTCCGACGTGAAGGGGAAGATCTCCAGGATGGCGTAGGACAGGATCTGCCCGCCGGGTGTCTTCAACTGAAGGGAGGACAGGTCTCGGTTCACCAGGGTGAGGCCCACGCTCTCCGTCCACTTCACCAGCGCCACCTGCCACCCGTCACCCGTCACGCGTTATCGTCTACTTCTTTCATCCAACCGGAGAGAGACATTTTACCATAGCAATTGGAACCATTGGCGAGCGTGACCTCCACTTTTGTGGAGGTCGTAGTCGTACCTCAAAAACAACTTGCCCCCCCAAATGCCCTACACACACCGATTATTTTTTGGAACCTCTTTTTGACCGGCAGTGGTGGGTGGCATCAAAAAGAGTCATTTGTGCGTGAAGGGGTTCAAGTATAAAAGTAAATAGAATTCAATTTAACGCGGCTAATCCCAGAGATTTTGCGTCCGTCTTTTTACACGGCTGTTGGTGGCGGATTTTGGAGAATGAGCGCCAAGTCCGAAACAATTGATCAACAGACTTTGCAGGAAAACCCTCTGTGCAGAGATATAGCAAAGCATTCAGGGACGTCCGTCCGGCGCCAGATGAGCGCTTTCCGGCGCCCCACGAGTTCACCCGCTCGCCCCGCCCCCACTGAAGCTAGCGTTCAGCTGCACACAGCACTCAATTCTCAATGGCTTGGTTTTCAATTTGGCTCACTCAAAGGTTGTTATTATACTCGGAGCTACAAATTGGGACTTCCTGTTAATAGCCACTCATCCCTCGGCGCGCACACACACACACACACACACACAAAAGCCTTTGAGCCGTCTTCCTCACTCAACACATGCCAATCATTATCCGGCGTGCGAGCGTACGACGGTAGACGACCAATCCGTTTGAACGGGGTTGGTTCACCCTCCCACTTGAAATTACCTCATCGGGACTGGAGGCCTGATAGGCGCGGTTGTCGTCGCCGAAGTCGCGCTCGGCCTCCGCCGAATCCGTCTCGCCACACGACTCGTAGACGGGCGTGACATTGTGGCACAGCGCGATGGCTTTCGTCGCCTCGTGAATGCGGCTGCTGACGCTCTTGCGGATTTTGGGGCCCGGCGCTTGGGAGGCTTGGGACTTCTGGGACTTCTGGGACGCCGTCGCCGTCGCCGCCGCGCTCCCGCTAGCCGAATTCTGAGCAGGAATGACAGTCGGACTTTGAAAATGGCGCTAAATCCCGACGTGGTCTCATCTGATCGTTACGGCACGCCGGACGGGCAATGAAAAAAAACAATCCTTGCATCCAAAAGTCATGAACAAATTCCATTTGAGCGCTGCTCCATTCAAATCGCTTGTTCTGACCTGAGCGTAGGATTGGATGATATGACTCTGGATCTCATCCATGGTGTCGGTACCATAGGATACCGTTCCCAGGTGCAGCCGCTTGAACACCATCTCGTTTTGTGTCAAAGTGCCTGCGGGTTGTTGTTGTTTTTTTAAGCCCAAATCTCAATGATTTCACAGCGGCGTACGCTAAAAGAAAAACGAGGGCACTTGCCCGTTTTGTCGGTCAACAGGTAGACCAGTCGTCCCAGTTCTTCGGGGATGGTGCTGGTCCTCACCACCGTGCCAGGAATGTTGTCATCCTTGGTGATCATCCAGCCGTAGGCCGCTTTGCCCATGTCCAGGTTGACCCGCAGGCTGTAAACGGGCACGCCACGACAAACATGACTTTTGGCCTTTCCTTGACTAGCGCCATCTCGACTGTTGAGACGGAAGCATTTTCACATCTACGGCTAAATGAATCATTGCTAAGCACGTAGGACAAGAAAACCCGAGTCACGGATTAGACTCTTGCCAAGTACCTTATGGGGATGATGTAGGAGAATAGGACGACAAAGCGAAAGAGGTTGCGGAACCACGGGCCCACAAAGCCGTGCAGCGCTTCCATGACGATGGCCAGAAGCAACAGGGCCAAAAACAGAGCCTTGGTCAGCCGGTTCAGCTCCAAATCAAGTAGTCCCACCTGTGGAAAGACCAGAGGGGGGAGGGGGGAGTGGTGGGGGCCACACCATTTTTAGTTCATGGCTAATACATTGCACCGGACATTGAGCCAAATAACACCAATGGGAATGTAAGAAAACGCTTCTCACTTGCACGCTTTTGTCATGTAAATCACGCCTACAACATGAAGCCTTCTTTTTCTTTTTTTGCAAACTATGTTGTCGACATTGAATACGATCCGAGGTCAAAGGAGTTCTCATATTGGGATGGCACGAGGGAGAAAAGGGAGCAAAAAGGGGGGTGTGGCCTCAAAGTTGCCTTTTATTTTTCAAGTGCATCTCGCGCCCAATGGAGCATGTGGGAAAAAGATGTCAAATAAAGAAGCGGGCCGACCCGCTTTTGGCAACGTACACGGGGGGTGGGCTTTCATGTGACGTGGGGCCCCGACAACGACAAAACAAAACAAAACAAAACTCCAACATAACATTTCCCTGCACTCAAGGAGCCACGATGAATAGAACTAAGGCGAGCAGGGACGGAGAAGGAGAATTCCTGCGCTGCTACCGGACCCCCGGCGAGCGCAACCCCCCCCCTACGAGAACCGGCCCGGTATATCGGGAGATGTTAAAACGCGCAGTCGCCGAGCGCGGAGTGGGCGGAGGGGTCCGACCGGGGGGGGCGGCGACGACCTTGGCGCTCGAGCTATTGAGAAAAACAGAAAAGGAGGCGGCGAGCTGGGATTCAAATGAAGAAAAATGAAGACGGAGCGCACGGCTGAAAAGCCAAAGGATGGCCTTCGGTCCGTCGGAACAATGAGCGCTCTTGGTTTCCCGGGCCCCGGACGGGGATGGGATCAAGTCATTACGGGGCCGGTCCCAGTGTGGGGAGGGGGCGGGGCGTGAGGGCTCAATTACCTCAACCTTGGAGATGTGATCAGTGAATAAAAAAACGCATTTCACTCGAATGAATGCTTGGGAGGCTGGCTTAAATGTGCGGGTGAAATCTGCCTTCCTACGATACTTGGGGTTTCTTTTGCTCACTCACGTTGGCAAAACCGAGTTTGGGCCACCAAAGGAAGGATGGCTTAGTGGTAGCCTTTCTTCGTACTCGAAAGAAACCCTCGCTGCACCCAAACTATTCCCGTCACGCGCAAAAAGACAATCCTCGTCTGGCGTCCCGTCAGCCAGACGGTTGTAGCGCCCGGATCCTAGCGGGCCAAAAAGATTGCGCCGCGCCAATATCGACCGGAACGCCCGGCGATCTCCAGCGAGCGTATCGGCACTTGTGACATGGGCGCCTTGAAATATTGACTTCCTCTCAGACCGGAGGCGCTATACGCTAAACGTTTGGCTGGATTGAAATTGTGGCTGCGAACGCGCAATGGCCATTAAATACGTCCAAAATGTTTTCTTTCCAAGTGGCAGAAAATCCCATAGATGTAAATACTACAAGGACCCACGTAAATGCCACAGGAGAGAAAAATCTAAGAATTGATCCAAAACACCAGAGCATTAGCTGATGCTAAAGTGCATGGAGAATGTCAGTGATGTGATACAAATGCCCTTTTTTCCCTTCCCTCGAATTGTGTGACTTGAAGCACACCGTCTGTGTCACTCCAAAGCTCCCACAGCCAATGGAGAAGCGACACATTTGTTTTCCGCGCTGAAATCCTAAACAGGACATGTGAAACCTCAGTCCGCCGAGCGTCAAAATCATTTTCATCAATCTGTGGGAACAAAACACTCGACTGGGGATTGTGCCGGATTAACTCCTCGCTGGAAAATGTCATTTAAATCCCTCCCTTAGTTAATTTCCCTTTTGGGTAATTAGCCAACGGCGCTGACCTTTTCCCTTTTAACAAGACAAGCTTTACCAGGAAAGTCAAGGTTACCACACACACACACATATACACCCACGCACACACACACACACACACACACACACACACAAAACACCTCAAGGGCAGAAATGGATTGATTGGCGATTTAGAGGTACCGTTTATAACATTTCATTCACCGCCACGGACACACGTGATCATCAACTGGATCTCAATATACAGTACTTTAGGGCCACCTGGATCATTGCAGAATCGGGGGTCAGTAAAAACGGCTAGCTAGCATCTGTACTCCCGAGATAAAGCTAGCCTTTGCCCTTAGTCCGTCACTGTGATTATGCCAAGTATCCCAACTATTAAACAAAAAAATGTGAGCGCTGTCTGACAGATCTTGGCCTATCCCTAACCCTAACCCTAACGTTCTCCAACTCTAGGCACGGCGTGTTCCCCACAAGAAAAAGGCCAAAGAAGCGCTCACCTTATTTTTGGCGTCTGACGTGTTGAGTACACTGCGAGTCTCCTTGCCGGTGTAAATCACCACGCCGATCACCGTGCCTGGCAAACAAAAACCGGGGGAGGGAGCAACGGTGTTCATTAGGCAGGCCCCAAACTCACACGTTCATTTTGTCCAGATGAAGCACACGGGAGGAAACACAATAAGGGCATGGTGTTTCGTCGTCGTCGTCGTCGTCGCTCCCGTCATGCGTTTAATGCGCAGGGCGCTTTCACAGCTCATAAAATCCAATCCATACGCCGCCATCTTTACTCGCCAATTCATTAAGGTGGCCTTAAAACAAAGGCCCACGGGGTCATTAATATTGGATGAAACTGCAAGTTTAATGCGGGAACTAAACAAAATAAATAAAATAAAAAAAGGCCCGTGAAAGAGATGAAAAAGTTGGTGGGAGGTGATCAAACGCTCGCCGTGAACAACGATGCCAAACAGATGACGGCGTGTATGGTAATGTGTTGTGAAAGACGATACGTGTGGTGAAATGGTAGTCTTTGGAAAGGTCTCCACTCAGCTCCACAATGAGAAAAGTTGAAAGAGGCTCACCCGAGGCTACCACCGTGCTGGCCCACAGCGTGTTTTGGATGCTCAGACTCTCGCGGACTTGAGGCTCGGCGTCTTCCTACAGGGCCACAGAGAAAAAGAAGATCAAGCCAGACCCAAGCCAATCTTACACTGGCCCACAGCTAGCCAACACGTCCATACTAGAAGGAGCAGCATCATGCCCATTCAATTGTGCTTAGAAATGGGGGGAAAAAAACAGTCTTTGCTGTGAGGCTAGGGGATATATATCTTTAAAGTTCAAGAAGTTTTAAGTGGCGGTATCACTTTTATTCACTCTAATATGGGAGAAGGTAGTATGAGAAAATCTCCAATTTCCAAAGGTGAGCAGGCTGTCAACTTTTCACTTGTGTAATTGGCTCCCACATATATAGCCACACAGGAGCTCTTATTGACACTGTGGGAAATGACAACTAAACCCCAAAAAGTTTTAGCGAGGTCACGCACGTAAGATTTCAGAAATAAATGAGGCTCCTTGTTGGAGGGCTGATGTTAGGATCTCCTTTCACGGCTCGCTCTCTCTCTCTCTCTCTCTCTCTCTCTCTCTCTCTCTTTCTCTCTCTTTCTCTCTCTAGTCAAGGCAAACGCATTAAAAAGGCTTCGACTCAAATGACCGGCCTGATGTCATAATTATGATAGCCAAGCAGCCGCATCCTGTCAAGTGAACAAGTGCATGAAAAATAAATGGCGGGCGCGCTGACATTGTCACCTAACCCTCTGCGGTGGTGGCTGGTTTAAAAAAAACAAAATATAAAATAAAGTGGGTTCATTTTCTCTGGGTCTATGGGAAGCCCTTTTTTTTTCTCTCCCCGCCATCTTGCTCGGATTCAAAGCGCACGATATGCAAAGGAAGGCCGCGGAGGAAGTGCTCGCTCGCTAAGCCTGGTGTGTGGCCAAGAGTGAAGACAGACCACAAAGGCTGCCTTTGTAGTAGGACCCCCGTCTTGGCGGGGGCCACGCTAATCTGCTATTAATACAAAAATATATATACACAAAAAAACGGGGAGCAAGACAGGATAGATGGGAGCGCGCTCGCTGGCCCGCGTGTGATGTAAGAGGGACGTTAAGACAAGACCCCCATTGTCGCCAGCGCGGCCACAAATAGCTGGCCAACATCTACTTCCACGGGAAATCAATAAAACAAGTGTACCCGTGTGAAGTTTCCCTCAAAAGTGTGGATGTCCAGCTGAGGCTTGTGAGCGTAGACAAAGGCGTTGATGGAGAAGAGATCCTGCACAAGAAAGACGCAAATCATCAGGAAGGGCCACTTACTTGTAAATGACCCGGCTTTCATACGGCTTCCACATTTTTTGCCCTTCTATACACCTGTTCCATTTTAGATGCTGGATACCAATGACCATTAAACCAGCAGCCACTCAGATGACCGACAAGGAATACCATCCGATGATACAAGTGGACGATCAAACCTTTTACGAATAAATTATGGCAGCTCAAAAGATACACTTTGCCCATTGCAAAGAATGTAAAGGCCATTCAACTGTACCAGTCCCCCCCCCCCCCAAAAAAAAGCCTAATGGAAAAAGTCTTGATGATATTTACCCCAACTGCTGGAAGGCGCTGCGTGCAGCCCACAGCCACTTTCAGCTTCCAGTCCGTCTCGCCATCCAGTTGGTCGGTTCGAATGAAGCACGCGCCTGGATCACATCAGATGTCATGGTGAGTTCTCCTTCTGCTTGAGCTGCAGCTGTTTAAATCATGACTGAAACATTCATATTAGCTACGGTTCTGCCATTGTTCATCATCATTCACGCTATGAATCATTTCAACGTACAACGTGTCCCTTGAGGGTTAACCATGATGGAGAGAGAGCAAGCGGACCATTCACGCTTGTCGGCAGTTTGGCCCGCCAAAGACAAATATGCGCTGGTGCTTGCCGCGCGTGTCCAAGGCATAAATGTGTCAACAACACCACGGCCCAACCTATTATTGCGATATACAGATTGACGGCGACGGCGGAACGATCGGACGCGGCTCATTGATTCGTTCGCTTCATTCCTCGCTCCGACAACGTGAATCGTACGAATCGCTGGAACGGCTCATCCCGTGGCGTCCGGACAGCGAGAGGGCGTCGCGAGTCGCATTTTCAAGCCGACGCCCTTGGTCAGGGAGCTACAAAAGGTGTATCAAAGTTCAACGGGATGCCCCCGGTGGCGCCCCTGGGAGATTTATCTCAGCGTTTAAGTCGGTCGGAAAGAGCGGAGGTTGGTGGGCCAACTCACCGTTCTTCTCCGAAGTCCTCAGGAATATCATGTCTGCCGGAATCCTTTGGTTCTAGGATGAACACAAAAGGTGGAGGGAGGAGAGTTACCAACCGCAATTATGGCTGAAATACTGATGAATAATTAAACAAGGTCCCCAGTAGGAGGCGGGTGACTGACTTCATTAAAAAAAATAAAAAAGTGTGACATTAAAGCTCGTTTTCACTTTCTGGCAATTAGCAAGATGGCCATGTCCAGACAATGAGCTGGAAGAAGCATCACTCGTGTCTGTAGGACAGTCGTTAAATATGGCTTTTTAAACTTTCTGAATTGACGCACTTGACCGGTGCATTGGCCCCCTCTCGCGTTAAAAGGAAGCGCCAGGTTGCCACTTTTTGTGCCTTTTCAAAAATGCACACGCTCACCTTCTCAACGATAATCAGGTCCCCCACTTGGATTTCGGAGCTTTTCACCTGCATTTTACCTGCGGGAAGGAAAAATAAAAGCCACAAGTCAACGGCAACATCTAAAGCCAGGCCTGACAAATCAGTCACCCGTTGACTTACCGCGCGGCGTCAGCTTGCCGTACAGCTGCGAGTTCATCTCCTTGTCCCGCCGGTGGCGCCGTACCTCGTCCGCGGCCTCGCGCGCCATGGTGACGGCCACCACGAAGCCCTGCCGGGAGGGGAGCAGAGGGGAGGGAGGTCCAATTGAAACGCAATTGGACGTGCTCTGGAATGACAGCGGCTTCTAATATTGTATCCTAAAGATGGGCGGCTGCAGGCTTTACCAGGGGCGCCCAGTACGTGTACAGGTATCCGATCTTCAGAGAAGGCACAAACTGGGAGCAGGCCACCACCAGGAAGTAGAGGTTGAGGAAGAACTTGAACTGCTGATAAAGAACCTGAGCAAAAGCACGCAAGACGTCAACAGACGGCGTCCGACTTTACCGGAGCGTCTCCGGTTAACGGGATCTGGCTCGGGTCGCGCTTTGAATAATGCTGGTAATAATGAGAGCGCCGGCGGATCAATAGGTGCTTAACGAAGCCCGTGACCTTTAGGGCGGCGCGGGGCTAAACTCAATTTGCGGCCCTTTAATAATTCAAAGCCCAGGGAGAGCATTTGTTCGGAATACGGCGAAGGACGCGAGCCCCTTCGTTACCAGGCCGTCGGCTTTGGAACGGGTGAGCCGGATGGCGAGTAAAATTGCCCAACACCCGTTGGTGGTGTTTGTCTATGGCGGTTTAAGGGACCGAAAGGACCCCAAAAAGGTGTCATTCATAGTAGTCAAGCCATTACCCCTGGCACAAAGGTGAAGATGTTGTACTTCTGGTTGCGGATGGAGTTTTTGGGAAACTTCTCCTGGCACTTCTCCGGGTGGCCCAGCCACACGCTGCGGGCCTTGGCTTCCTTCTTGCGCCCACACATTCGGAGCAGCCAATCGCAGCAGCTGCGGGTGACATCGTGCCATCTTAAATCCATGATCGACGACTCGCTAAGAGCAAAGTTAAGGCGGATGGATTTATGACAGCGGGGCAAACAAAGAGCCAGGTTGGACTTTGGATCGGCGCGTTCCCGACGACACGCCGGCAGATCTGCCGCCTTTAATACAAATGGCGCCCGTCCGTCCGTCACCGCGTGTGAATAAAGGCATTTGATTTGCAGAAATCCAATCCTTTCTCTAGACACCTTCTTGATTTTTTCGCACGCACAAGGTCCGCTTTTTGAATTTTGCTGGCGAGCCCAGACACCAAGAGTCACCTCGGCCGGCGTAAAGGGTCACGGCCATTGACTTGGCTTTTCCACCTCGTAAGCCAGAAAATTCACATTACAGCGACTTTGGCGGCGACGGCTTTCGACCGTGTTTGTGTTTTGCCGGCGCGGTGCTCCGCCTCGGTGCGCTCGGGGTCCAGATTCGTACGGCAGATTATTTGAGCAAATGAATGCTATTTAAACAACGCCTCCGTTTGAACAGCGGCGGCTTAGTCGGCCAGTGAATTATTTGCCTTTTATAATCCCACGCAGTGCACACACAAAATTACTGGAAAGCATCAAGCTGCTCAGCTGTGAAAAATCCAATTTGTTCATTAGCCAGGGGGCGCCAAGGGCGCCGTGGATTCGGGCCCGAGACGCCCCGCCGGCCGGGGAGAAGCTAACGGCGAGCGCGTGGAGAGCCCAACTTCCTCGGAGCCCGGCCCGGCGAAAAGCTTTTTTCGGGAGGGGGACGGAAAGCCCCCCGGGACTTGCCGAAAACTAGTGATCCCGGTGGCGACTTTGGGCGTCACGCGCGGCAGCCGCGGCGTTCGCAAGTGAACTGGCACTTGCGCCTATGCAATTCTTATGCCAAGCCTAACATTTACAGAATGAGCAAAATGTCATGGAAGTTAAATAAGGGTCACAGAATGCTGAACAGACACTTCTCATTGGACTGTGCAACCGCTCCCCGGGTTTGTTCATTTGAGACCGATTTTTGCGGCTCTTTGGCCAATTTGGAGTAGCATCTTTATCCTACTAGTAGCATCTTTATCCTACTAGATTTCTGTTCCGTGAGGTTTTTTTTATCCTAGTAGATTTCTAATGTTTCGGTTGAAAGAGTGCGGTACCTTCCACAGAGGACTCGCCAGCCGCCCAGGAGGAACCAGCCCACGCCCCGCCGTCGGCGGTCGGCTCTGGCCCGGGGTAACGTCTGGTAGTCGCTCTCGTCGTTCTCCAAGGCCTCGTCGGACATCATCAGCGGCATCTCGTCCAGGCTCGACGGCTCATCGTCGACGGAGAACCTGCCGGGATCGAAGCCGTGCTTAAGGGATGCGACATTCGGGCACCGCCAGTCGTCCGCGCCATTGTTTGCTTTGCAGCTTCGGGTAAACACACTTGGAGTGTACTTTGAAAACCTGTTATGCTAAGGATGGAACCGTGACTAGTCTCTTGGAATTGGTCCTTGTCACCACTGGTACTGACTGCCATTTAACAGTTGATTCTGAGGCCAGAGAGGGGTGGACTTTTTACATTTAGTGCGTGTGACTTACATTTTGGTGTGCTCAGTAGCCTGATCATTTCAGTACAGTGGAACACCCCTACATACGAGCTTAATTGGTTCCGTATGTCGATCCTCTCGTCACTCGAACGAACGTTTCCCATTGAAATGAACTAAAAACAAATTCCTTCCTTCCAAACCCTCTGAAAAAACACCAAAAACACGATGTATTGGATTGGGAATTTTTTTTTATTTCTTCTAATTCTAATATATAATAATTATTTGCTCAAAATGTTCCTTGTATCTCGAAATGCTCATATGTAGAGATACCACTGTAAATAGATAGGTCTAAAGCAGTCGTCGTGGGCCGCTGTGGGTGGGGAGCGAGTAGCTTTTCGTTCAAGTCATACAGCACCAACCGAGTTGACTGACAAAGTTGAACCAGCGGGGGTTGGGCTGCAAGAAGCACCTGACGCCAATCCACTGATTGCACTCGCAGGACACTAGTATTGCGGAAAGCTTTCCTCTTTGGAGGTTGAAACAAAAGCACTCCCTTTTGCCCTTTTTTGAGTTTGCCCAGCCCTCTTAAATAAATGCCTAGTCTTATGGGAGGGACGCTATGTCTTCCTTCATATGTCCAATGCTTCAATTTCCTCAAGGTGCTCGCTTGCTCTTCAATGGTCAAAAGTTTGCGCTTTAATGGTCCACGTTTGAAATAGGTCCAAAAAAAGGGTTGAACTGGCTTTGACAGTTGATACCAGGCAGGGGTGGCTTTGCAAAGATGAAAAAGGCACATACATAGGTGACAAAATTGAATCACCGGGGGTTGGGCCGCTGTGGTGGGGAGCGAGTAGCTTTTCGTTCAAGTCATCCAGCACCCAACGAGCTGGCAAACTTGAACCAGCGGGGGTTGGGCTGCAAGAAGCACCTGACGCCAATCCACTGATTGCACTCACAGGACACTAGTATTGTGGAAAGCTTTCCTCTTTGGAGGTTGGAACAAAAGCACTCCCTTTTGCCCTTTTTTGAGTTTGCCCAGCCCTCTTAAATAAACATACCTGTCAACCTCTGCCGATAACTGCCCTTATAAATGATTATGATTCCCCTTACAAACCCCCCAAAAACCTTACAAACACCGTACAACACGTACAGTGTTTGTAAGGTT
Source organism: Stigmatopora argus (assembly GCF_051989625.1). Lineage (NCBI taxonomy): Eukaryota > Metazoa > Chordata > Actinopteri > Syngnathiformes > Syngnathidae > Stigmatopora > Stigmatopora argus. The sequence goes on from NC_135407.1 coordinate 128,803, forward strand.
CTTTTGGGATTTGTAAGGGGAATCATAATCATTTATAAGGGCAGTTATCGGCAGAGGTTGACAGGTATGAATAAATGCCTAGTCTTATGGGAGGGACGCTATGTCTTCCTTCAATATGTCCAATGCTTCAATTCCTTCGAGGTGCTCGCTTGCTCTTCAATGGTCAAAAGTTTGCGCTTTAATGGTCCACGTTTGAAATAGGTCCAAAAAAAGGGTTGAACTGGCTTTGAAAGTTTCTACCAGACAGGGGTGGCTTTGCAAAGGTGAAAAAGGCACATACATAGGTGACAAAATTGAATCACCGGGGGTTGGGCCGCTGTGGCTGGGGAGCGAGTAGCTTTTCATTCAAGTCATACAGCACCAACTGAGTTGACTGACAAAGTTGAACCAGCGGGGGTTGGGCTGCAAGAAGCACCTGACACCAATCCACTGATTGCACTCGCGGGACACTAGTATTGCGGAAAGCTTTCCTCTTTGGAGGTTGAAACAAAAGCACTCCCTTTTGCCCTTTTTTGAGTTTGCCCAGCCCTCTTAAATAAATGCCTAGTCTTATGGGAGGGACGCTATGTCTTCCTTCATATGTCCAATGCTTCAATTTCTTCGAGGTGCTCGCTTGCTCTTCAATGGTCAAACGTTTGCGCTTTAATGGTCCACGTTTGAAATAGGTCCAAAAAAAGGGTTGAACTGGCTTTGAAAGTTTCTACCAGGCAGGGGTGGCTTTCCAAAGGTGAAAAAGGCACATACATAGGTGACAAAATTGAATCACCGGGGGTTGGGCCGCTGTGGGTGGGGAGCGAGTAGCTTTTCGTTCAAGTCATACAGCACCCAACGAGCCGGCAAACTTGAACTAGCGGGGGTTGGGCTGCAAGAAGCACCTGACGCCAATCCACTGATTGCACTCGCAGGACACTAGTATTGCGGAAAGCTTTCCTCTTTGGAGGTTGAAACAAAAGCACTCCCTTTTGCCCTTTTTTGAGTTTGCCCAGCCCTGTTAAATAAATGCCTAGTCTTATGGGAGGGACGCTATGTCTTCCTTCATATGTCCAATGCTTCAATTTCCTCGAGGTGCTCGCTTGCTCTTCAATGGTCAAAAGTTTGCGCTTTAATGGTCCACGTTTGAAATAGGTCCAAAAAAGGGTTGAACTGGCTTTGAAAGTTTCTACCAGGCAGGGGTGGCTTTGCAAAGATGAAAAAGGCACATACATAGGTGACAAAATTGAATCACCGGGGGTTGGGCCGCTGTGGGTGGGTGGGGAGCGAGTAGCTTTTCATTCAAGTCATACAGCACCAACCGAGTTGACTGACAAAGTTGAACCAGCGGGGGTTGGGCTGCAAGAAGCACCTGACGCCAATCCACTGATTGCACTCGCGGGACACTAGTATTGCGGAAAGCTTTCCTCTTTGGAGGTTGAAACAAAAGCACTCCCTTTTGCCCTTTTTTGAGTTTGCCCAGCCCTCTTAAATAAATGCCTAGTCTTATGGGAGGGACGCTATGTCTTCCTTCATATGTCCAATGCTTCAATTTCCTCGAGGTGCTCGCTTGCTCTTCAATGGTCAAAAGTTTGCGCTTTAATGGTCCACGTTTGAAATAGGTCCAAAAAAAGGGTTGAACTGGCTTTGAAAGTTTCTACCAGACAGGGGTGGCTTTGCAAAGGTGAAAAAGGCACATACATAGGTGACAAAATTGAATCACCGGGGGTTGGGCCGCTGTGGCTGGGGAGCGAGTAGCTTTTGGTTCATAAGTCATACAGCACCCAACGAGCTGGCAAACTTGAACCAGCGGGGGTTGGGCAAGAGAAGCACCTGACCGCGATCCACTGATTGCACTGGCAGGACACTAGTATTGTGGGAAGCTTTCCTCTTTCAGGGTTGAAACCAAATAAATAAAAATAAATAAAATCAGACTTAGGCTTGTCATCATCATTGACTAGACAAAAGCCTAATTGTCATCATACCCAGCTGCGTATGACGAAATTGAAGGTGCTTCTCCACGAAGTGCACTTTTCTCAGGCAACGGTTCAGACTTGCTGGCATTCTGCCGTGATGGATACATCGCATCACCTCCCGAGCGCAACCAGCTCCCGGCGAAAACACCCCCACACTCACTGTGGTCCTTATTTTGCCCAGCCCTATTAAATATTATGGGATGCTACGTTTTCCTTCATGTCCAATGCTTCAATTTTTTGAAATAGGTCCAAAAAAAGTATTGAACTGGCTGCTTTGTGTTTTCCAAGCCATCAGGCACAAACATAGGTGACAAAGTTGAGCCACAATGATAAACAGCCTCTCATGTCTTGGCCATCTGGCTTTCTCGCATCTCGAAATTTTTCTCGTATCTAGATAGAATTATTTGCTCGAAATTTTTCTCGTATCTAGAGATAATTATTATTATTATTTTATTATTATTATTTTTTATTATTATTTTATTATTATTATTTTATTATTATAATTTTTTATTATTATTTTGTATTATTATTTTATTTATTTTATTTATGTTTTATTTGTTTATTGTTTTTTTGTTTTTAATATTATTAGACATTAACTGTATTTGCTGGTTTTATTAACAAGATTAAACTGGAAAGTAAATAACTAATTATTTGCTCGAAATTTTCCTTGTATCTCGAAATGCTCGTATGTAGAGGTACCACTGTATATACATTTGACGGTGTACAGAAGCGTATTCTTGCTGCACACAAATACACGTTTTTTCAGCAATACAATAATAAAAAAAAAACGTCAATTTTTATTGTAGTTTTTTTATTGCTTTGGTTGAAATGTAACTTATTGGCTCAATTGCGGCCTCTTGAATCAAATCGTAGTATAAACTTGGTGACATCAGAAAATATCCCCGTCCAAAGATTTGACATGGTATTAGAACGGCATGTAACGGGAATTAACCTCGTTCGGTGCGCGTAATGATGATAGACGTCCAATCGTGCGGCTCTTTTCTCCTCCTTATTTAAATGAGATGATCTCTAGTAGACGTCCAATTGCCACCTTCCTACGTCGTACGCTATCAATGGCTGCCAATGGGTTAAAACCGATGTTACATTTGTAAAATACACAAAAATGAGAAAATTCCATGGGGCTTGTTTTGACAAAGGTGTAAAAGACACTTAACACTTTAAAACTGGAAACGTATGACGTTACAATTCAGTTCCGGAATACGCTTCCGTAAACGAGTGGCCAATAGTACCGATTGATTCCCTGTCATGTGTCTTTATTTGACGGGCGCAACACAGCGGACACTCTCGCAAGATTAGTGCAGCGGGAACCACGGGAGGGGCGTTTACTCGTTTTTATCACGGCACAACAACTAATATTGATAACGTTCGACCGAATAAAAGGTGTCTGTTAATAGCCGTTCACTGACCGTCAACTACAAATAAGAAAACGAAACTAAATTAGACGGAAGTCAACAAAGCTACTAGCCGCCCCAGCTAACATTTCGCCATTGTAAACACGCGCATGAAGCCACTCCATTTGTCAGCAGAAAAGAAAAGCTCAGTATTTGAACACTTTCACTCATCGCTCGACCTTGGAAATTGATGTAAAAAATAGCAGAAATACCTCGGTTGTCTGACAGATTGGTAGAAATAGTGGCTCCTTCTCAAGCTCTTCCGTATCGGATCCAAGGGGATGCCGTCAGCCATTTTGGACACAAAGTCTATCCGGTGACGTCACTAGGCCCGTTTGGCGATTTAAGACGCGTTCACTAAATCGTGTAGCTCATCCTTTTTGTTTTCTTTGTGCATGAATTATTATTATTATTATTTTATTATCTACAGTAAGCAAATACGCGTTCTATGTCATGTTTATGAATCAGACCGGATTCTAAATGGTCACCTTTTTTGAAAGGTCGTTTGAGAGAACAAATAGTAGCGATAATTCCGAGGTCCTGAAAGGCGACACGTCTACAGTTATCAGTCACCATACGTGTATACTGTGCGCATAAAAAATTGTGGCCAATACCTACTTTTTGCCACAAAATGTGTCATGTTTTCCCCCCCTCTTTGATTTTTGACTGTGATCCACTGCATATAAAAAGAAAACAGCTGTTTTACTAATACTTTATTGTCCATAATGGATTGCATCAGTTGATTCCAATTCATTTATTATCATCAATCAGCATAGAAAAATGTCCGTTGTTTCCCAGTTCAACAGAGTTCTTGGACAGACTGCTCATGGTCCTCACCACACCGTTGGCAAAGTCCGTGCCGCCGGCTATGGAGCGCAGTGGCGTCGCGCCTCGATTCTGGATCACCGATATCTCGTTGTTCTTCATGGCCAGGCCGCCGGCGATGGCGCTGGCGTAGCGACTCCAAAATCCTGCGTCCACGCGCACGGCCCGGGCAGCCAGGTCGAACTTGACCGCCTCGGAGCCCAGCAGAGCCACAGGGTGGTCCAACGAGAGGCGACGGCCCCTTCTGGCCGGCGCGTTGCTCCACATGTGCGTGCCCATGTGAACCTGCCAAAAAAAACGATTGTCAGTATTAGAAAGTCAGCGTCACTTAGGCAAAAGCTAAAAAGATAACCATGTAAATTTCTCTCGGCAGGCTTTGATAAGCATTCTCGTACTTAGCTTATAAACATTGTGACAACTTATGGGCAAGCTCGTCACATTGGAAACGCTCGGCCAAAGCACCCGTGCCCAAATCTAGGGCTTGCGAAACCCATTTACGTGAGATGGCGTGAAGGAATACCACAGGCTAGCTCTAGCCCACGTGCCTAAAACTGGGCTGGCTTCATTCTCTCGTAAGCTTTTCAAAAAGAGTCCACGGCAGTACCGCAAAGGGTCAATCTGTTCACGCTTGCGTCAAAGCGAATCAGCTGGACACGACCGGGAGGCCGCCGAGGGCAAAAGCGCCAAATCTAAGTGAACGGCCGCCCGCTCGCCCTCTGTGAAAACCAGTTGGAGTTAAGCCTACCTTCAGGTTGCCCTTGGTGGTGAAGGCTCGGCCGCAGACGGAGCAGACGAAGGGTTTCTCGCCGGTGTGCGTGCGCTCGTGGATCTGAAGGGCGCTGGCGGAAGAGAAATTCTTCCTGCAGGCGCCGCAGTTGTGCTGCCTGGCCGCCCGGCGAGGAGGCGGCGGCCGTCCCGGTGGGGCGGCCGCTCCCCTCCCGGCGACGGACGGGTAGGCGGCCGACGAGTCCGAGCCGTACGCTTCGGCGTGACCGTCGGCCTCCGTCTTTATCGCTATTCTTGAGCCGCTGCTCGGCGGACGGGGGGTTCCTTTTGATCCCGGGGTGGCAAAGGCGGGAGGTTGGCCCAAATCTTCTTTCTTTGCAGACGCCGAGAAGGCTTGGGCGCTTTTGGCGGGCGACGGCGGCGGCGTGGCGGGGGGGCTGGTGGTTCCCAGAATTTCCATCTCTTTCTCAGTTAAAGAGCACTCAATCTGAATCTGGTCAACATCGACGAGAAAGGTATCCTTGTAAGAGCAGAGTTTGCTCGCCCAGTTCTCCGGCAAAGATTGAGGAGGACTCTCCACATTTTCAAGCGCCTGACCTTCTTCCTCCTCCTCCTCCTCCTCCTCCTCTTCCTCCTCCCCCTCAATGGAGAAATCATGGGCGAGATGGTGACTGCCGGGACTGTCTGAGGTCTTCCGGCCCCGGGCCTCCGTCTCCCCAAACGCGTGGGCCGCGGCCGAGTCCCGGATTTGGCCAAGCGCGTGCGCGCCGATGTGCCGCCGAAGGACCGGCGCGTTGGCGAAACTCTTCTGGCAAACGGGACACCGGTGTTGGACCCGTACCGGCGGCTTTTCCCGGTAAACGCCCGCGTGGGTCCCGAGGTCGCCCTCGTTGACCAAGGCCCGGCCACACGCCTCGTACTCGAAGGGCCTCTCGCCCGCGTGGAGGCCCTCGTGCATCTTCACGGCGCAGTCGAGGTCCCTCCGGCACGCGGCGTCGCTCATCCGTTTGTCGATGTTCTCCACCAGCCGCCGCAGCTTGGAGGTTTCCGAGCTCCGCTCGGAGTCCCAAGGGCCCCCGGGGGTAATATCTCCCGACTCGACGTCGGGAGGCGCGGGAGACGCCGACGTCACGGGCGCGTCGGCGACGGCCGCTCGGCCGCCCGTCCCGGTTACGGCCGGGCGGCTCGGCGGGCGTGGCGCTCCTTCTCTTTGGGCGGCCGGGGGGGGCTCGCCCTCCGGGTGGGAAGAGAGGGCTCTTTCCGACGGCGCGGTCATCCCGTAGGGGATCCCCGAAGCGGTCGGGACTTGGTCCAGGTACTCTGGCACGGGGTGAGGGTTCATTTCAACTTGAGGATACTTGTCTCTGTGCCTCTGGAAGTGCACCTTCAAGTTGCCCTTGGTGGAGAAGCGGTTGCCGCAGATGTTGCACTTGAAGGGCCGCTCTCCAGTGTGCGAGCGCAGGTGGATCTGCAGAGCGCTGTCGCTGCCAAACACTTTGGCGCAGAAACGGCATTTGTGCTTGAAGAAGGGCTCGTCGCTTTCCAACCGGGGCACGCCGCCCGCCTTGCCTTTCCGCCGCTTCGCCGTGGTCGTCGCCGCCACGCCGGCGAAAGGGCGAGGGGAGACGGCGCCACCGGGGGGGCTTCCGGGCGAGTGGGGGAGGTCGCCCCGCGAGCGACAAAGCATTAATGCGGAGACGCGGCCACCGGCGGAGAGGGATCGATCGGAGTCCTCGGAGGAAGAGGCCGAAGCCAACGAGGGCAGATTTGGCCGGCTGGCCGGACCGGCGGAGGGCGCCTTTCCGGCCGGGGGAGGGGGGCGCGCTTGGGCCGCCGCGGACGCCGGGTCGTCGGACGTCTCCCGGCTCATGGTGGCCACCTGGCTGCGGATCTGCTCGATGAGGCGCAGCTGGCGGACCTGCTGCCGTCGCAGAGCCAGCAGACGCTCCAGGATGGCGGGGACGGCCCGGCGGCCGCCCGGGCGTCCGCCCGAGCGTCCGCCCGAGCCTCGAGCCAACTGGGCCACGGCCACCCGGGTGCCGCCCAGGACCTCCAAAGTCACGTTGGTGCCGGGCAGAGTCTCGGGGATATCCGGAGGGCCCGGGGCCCGTCCTTCCCGCGCTTCTTCTACCTCCATGGCCCGGTCCCAACCGTCGCTCTCGGCCGGCGGCGCCGACTCTCCCGCCGAGGAGTCGTCCGATTCCGGCCGGGGGCTTTTCGGGGAGCGGCCGTCCGGGCCGCGGTGGCGGCGGCGGGGCGACGCGTCCTGGCCGCTTCCCGTCCCGCCGGGGTTCTCTCCCTCCGCGCCTTCCGAGGATTCTGGCGGACAGAAAAACGTCAGGGTTATTTGTCACTTTGGGAAGGGTCCCATTTTGGGCCCGACCCGCTGCCGGGGAGCTCTTTTCTATGCCACGGCTTCTCGGACATTTTGGCTCGGGGGAGAAACATCCCTCACGAACTAAAAGCAAGGACTGGTTTGACCAAGACTAAAACAACCCCCTGCTACAAACCCTCCTTTGCACCCTCACGTTGGCCCCCACACTCGTTTGGCCACGTTATTGATCTGCCGGGAAAAGGCAATCAGACTCAATTAGTTATTTGACATCGCCGTTGTAAATTGGGACAGATGATGAGCATTGATTTCACTGCCAATTTTTTTTACATTTAATTCGGTCGGGGGGGAAACGAGGGCACTTTTCGACCGGAGAACAATTCACTTTGACCTCGACCACATTCAACGCTTTGTCGTATTTCACCTGGTTTGCCTTCGCGCCGTTAGGGGAATGAGTTTTTTTTTTTTTGAGTTAGGATTCTCTGGCGTCGGACGCAACTTGAGCAACTGGCGCACCCTTCCGACTGGGAAAAGGCTCAAAAGCAGAGAAAGCGGCCGCCTCGCGTGTCGTTGGACCGTCCAGCGCTCGGCGTTTCCCTTCATTTGACACGCGGACAGGACGGCTAAAGCCGCGTCGTGGCGAGCAAATGATACGAGTCGATAAATCCTCCCGCAAACGCCATTTGCTGGCATCGAGCGGCGCCTTTCTAGGCCTGACAATAGCAGGCTGCAATTAGGGAATCCGTGCCAAAGTAGGGCCCTGCCTGTCAGAGGTAAAGCAGCAGTGGCGGCTCACCAAGTGGGTGGTCTGGCGCGTGGGGGACGGACAGAAAGAGAGAAGGGGAGGGAGGAAGAAGAACTAAATAAATCAATCAATAAGAAAAGAAAAGAAAAAAAACAACACCTCTTGAGGCTCGCTTACTTGACTTGACTTCCAGAGACGACAACAAAGGCCGGGAGTGTTCTCATTTGCAGCTTGGCAATATTTATGCAAGTCAAAGAAGATGCGCAAATGTACCGCCACCCTTTCATTAGAACAGGGGCGAGACGGCAGATTTGAGTCCAGCCGCCGGCCGCCGCTTTTTGGGGGCGGAACTACACACGCCCGTCCGTCCGTCTCTTCTCGAACTGGCCAGTGTATTAGGACTGAGGTCAAGTCACAGGCCGGCGAAGAAATGGAAACAAATGTTCTGAAATCCGCGTTCTTATGGCATGATGCGGTTGTACCATTTTTTTTTAATTTTTTTTTTTTAAATCACTCCGTCCCGGCACCGTGAAAGGGTTCAAATAACATCTGCCACGTCGGATATGAGCGGAATGACACGGCAATTAAAAAATGCAACAAAATAGGCAGGCCACAAAATATTGTCATTGTTTACAATGACTGTCGTTTTTGTGGTCGACAGCGTTGGAGAAAACTTTACGTTTATTGCTAAACCATTTTGTCCATTGAATGAGAGAATCCAAATATGTAAATGTGCAAGAAGGGAAATGGATTTCTTTTTTTTAATTTATTTTTGCAACTCACTGAACTCAGCGTCTGTCATCCCACAAGTCAATGGAAAATGCAATAAGGATGAAACATTTGAAATGTAATAAGAATGGCTGATATTTCAGTTTTGGAGGTGAGCAAAAAGTGCTAGATACTAAAGAGTTCAAAGGTCACAAGAGTCCACTTTGGAAGAGCACTGCACTGAACACTGTCACTGTCCCTCAACAGCTTCATTTAAAGTCAATTTTAAAAGGTCAAAAAGCAATAAAAACAATAAAAAGTTGGACTTGATGTTCATTCTACGTCTTTTTATTCCTCCCCACAGGTAAATATGTACATCTGATTTACATCCGTGTGTACAGAGGGGATATCATCTCTTTTTTTTTTTAAATTAAAAGCCGAACCAAAGTTTTTTTTTCTTTTTTTAAAGACATACTGCAAGCATAAATATTCCAGAAAACTGAGAAGAGCCTCCTAAACGTGCGGCCATTTCAACGTACCGTGGTGGCGGAGGTGCCGCTGCGGCTTGGCTTGCTTGCGCCGGGACATCTCCTCCCCGTCCGATGGCCCGAGCCGCCGACCCAGCCGCCGACCCAGCGTCCGAACGACCGACCGCCGCCGTCCTGCGTCAGCTGGCGGCCGCTGGCAAATAAGAGCTCGCGCGCAGGCACGCCGGGGCCGCCGGGCCGGCGGGACCCCCCCCCCCCTCCGTCCGCCGTGGATTGCGCATGTCCGGCTGACGGGGAGGACGGACGGAGGGGGTGGGTGGGGCTTCCACGCTTGGAGGACCCGCGCTTGGGGGGGGGGGGCTCTTCCGCTAGCGCCGGGTTCGCCGCCCCCGATGCCCGGTTGAAACGGATCCGATGTCTTCACAAGGAGTCCCACCATTGGACGTCCGTGGCGGTCGGTGGCGCCGAAATATCCGCTGGAACACAATGTCACGGGGGGGAAATGATCAAATGGTGACAAAGAATGCCAAGTGGACACATACGGGCAAACTTTGCCTCGATAACCCCAACCGTAAGCCTTTGACAATAGAAGCGGCAAGGATGACTTTTGGAAAGCCACTTTTTTTTGCCGGCCAGCCCGGGTTTGTGGCAAATGAGCCCGGGTTTGGAAAAGCGCGTCACTCCAACACAAATGGGATGCCCGGCCCGTGGACCAAAGCCCCGCTAACCCTCCTCCTCGAGTAAGGGCACACCGGCTCTTTCTTGAGAGGAGCTGGATAAGAATTTCCCCAGCTTCCTTCCTGCTCCTTTTTTTAAGAAGAAAAAAAGTCAGCTTTTTAGCCCTAGACTTAAGTTACAAGTGCGTGACACGAAGGGTTAGGCCGGCCAGTGGGAAGGTAACGGGAAGGAAGCCAAGGACGGGCTGGCTGGGAAAGCGGCAAGTTGGCAAGTTGGCAAGCGCCCGCTGCGCCAGGTGTCCACTTTATTCAAATGATACTATTATTCATAGACAGAGGAAGAGCATTGAAGCCCCCCCCCCAAAAAAAAACTCTCACTGCTCCCACCAATGATTTGCAAGTGAATGCAGATATCATCCTGGAAATATAAGTCTCCATTAAGGCTATCCCCTTTAGCAAACAAGGCGCCCATTGTGTGGCCTGTGGCTTGTTTAGAAATGGCAGTTTGGGATAGACAGGGGGGGGGGGGGGTCTGGGAGGGGTTGCCTAATAAAGAGTAACATTGAAGGAGAGATTTGTGTCACATGACAGTCAAGAGCGTGTTTAACTTCTTACCATGCCACACACACACACACACACACACTCATTGATATCCATCTCAAACACACGAGACGTGACGAATGCACAAATGTTATGTACATATACGGCTGTATTTGTCCATCTAGGCTAACTGATTGATTTCTTCCGACTTGCCGATTGCTCCGTCATTTATTATTCCAACGACAAGTATGTTTTGCCTCGCCGACGTTGTTGCGCCCGGCCGGGTCGGTAAGAGTACGGAGTAACGGTGGTCAAACGGCGACGACGCGGCGGGGCGGCCACAGAAGGAAGCCGCCGGCTAATTATCGGAGCCCCCTCGTGTGCAGATACCGTGACGTGGGGACCCCCGCTCCCCCTAGCACCCAATAAAGAGGCCACCACATTCCTCCACACCCTCCTCCTTTTTTCCATTCTTTAGGAGAAGATTACGTTTCTTCTTTACCACGTTTTTGGGATGACAAACTGGGGGAGAGGGCAGCCCGTATGGAGTGGGTGGGTGGGACCGAGGGAGGAGGGGGCTGACTACATTTGGGGGGCCTTGGGGCAGTCAGCACTGCCCTAAAAAGACTTTCTCAAGCAGAAATATCTCATCTTCTCAGGGCGAGAGGGAAAAACTCAGGGGACAATAAGAAGCCGATCAAAGTGCAGCCCTCACCAAGCCTTGTGGCAAACCAGCCCGCCCCCCCCCCCCCGTCTTAGTAATACCAACGCAAATGGCCCCCACCTTTACCTGCACTTTTTGGACGGATGCAAATCCAGTGGAAAAAAATGAACAGCCTTCACGCCACGTCCCGCCACGTCCCGCCACGTCCCGCCACGTCCCCGACATGACGGATGCATTGGCAAAAAGTGGTCGGGCACCAGACGGAGCCGCCGGCCGGCACCCAAAGTGCCGGAGACGGACAAAGCATTTGTCCCCGCTGGTCGGCGACACTTTCATTTAAGACAAAGGTCAGCGTCAACTGGTTCATTAATGAAGCCTTCTGAAACGGACAAGTCGTTTCATCATGGGAACAAATGAAGCGCTCAAGTTTGCGCCAGGTGTGTGTGTGTGTGTGTGTGTGTGTGTGTGGGGGGGGGGCAAAGTCTGCGGCTACGTCGCCTTTCGTTACGGCCGGAACTCTACGAGCGTCGAGCGTCGGGTATCGACGGAAGATGGCCGCGCCGTTTGATGCCGTCCGTCGCCTTTTCACGGGGAGCCATTTGCATTTCCCGTAGGCCGGCCCTGGCTCCAAACGCGAGCGTATCAAACGGCGCCGCCCTTCATCTTGACCATTTATTTGGCTCAGAAAGCAGGGCAAAATAATGCAACGTGGAAGCGAGGATGACGGCGTCATAAATGCGCCCCCCCCCCCCCCGCGTTTCAAGTGTCTTTCATGGATTTGGGCTCCCAATGGCGTTCCTTTGATGCGCCGGGCTCATTTGCATGAACGACGGACGGCGCCTTTGGCGCGAGCAGGTCAATAGACTTTGGCCCTCTTTGATACCAAGCGCGCTTCCCGTACGTGCATCGTCTCATTTACGCAAAGGACACGAAGACACGACGAGGACCCACGACACAAACGCAAGGCGGTCGAGGAAGGCGCTAACTTTCCCCGTTAAAGCCAGCCACCCCGTTTAAGAGCACCGCCACTTCCTAATGCAGCTTTTAGGCCACGCCGATAGATCAGACGAGGTAATGGACCTTTGTCGCGCACCATCCTAATTGCTAACCATTAGCCCCCCCCCCCCCCCGAACGTGTCAATGGAACCGTAAATACAGCTCTTTAAACGCGGCCCAGACAATCTCTGCTAATCACGGGCATATAGTGCCACGCGACCTTGCGGAAAATCCCATCAAATGAAAAAGTGGGCGCTCCAACGGGCCAAAGACAACAAACAAAAGCGCAAAATGCCGGCGGAGCGGCCGGCAGAATTGAGCCACCTGAAAACTGTAGTGGACGTAAACGAGCGCGCCCTTTTTGGTAGAACGGCCCCCCAAAAATCGTCCAGTTGATCGGCTCGTTTGAGAAATGACGTCGTGTCGCAGAGCGGTTTGGCCACGATTGAAGGACATAAGCAAGCCGCCAGCATTTGATTATGTGACCATGACACATTGGCGTCATGCTCGCGCCCGGCTAAAACAATGTCGCCGCAGCAAGTAAAGGGCAATTAAAGCCAAATGCCTCGCGTTTTACAAGATTAAAGTGGTCCTTCCAGAATGAGGGCTACATTGCCGGGTTATTATTATTATTATTATTTTTAATCAATCCGCAAATTGCCACTTGATGGGGGGGGGGGGGGGGGGGGGGTCAATATTTCCAATTTTGGAAGAGCATCTCCTCCCAAATGAGACGATGATATTTTAACTAGCTGGAATGAGATTCCTTCGCAAAGGCCTCTCGTCCCACGGCACTGAATCTCCGTTTGATAGTCACTCAACGATCTATGACGGAAGCCTGTACAAGTCTGCCCTCTACCGGCCAAGCGTCATCACAGCGTGGGAAATGGGAATTGTCGGCGGTGTCAACGTTTGTTGTTTTATTAAGAAAGGACTGTGAAAGTGCCACGTAATTGCCCCCATTTGAAGCTTACACTTATAAATACTGAAGTGTGAATCTCAGACAAGTATTCCATATACTGACCTGGCTGGAAGCGAAGGCTCGGCTCCATCGACTCCATCGCAGCCATCTGAAGATCGTCGACTCCCAATGACGTCCCCAAACTTGTGTTTACATGCGGTTGAAAAGGTTTCGTTAGAAATCTGTAGTTTTCTACATGAGCAACGGCCGCTCACGATATACTTACCACGCCACTTGTTTTGGACTAAAATCGTTCCAGTGTCCGCCATGAATGTTTGTTCGCTTCCGTCCGTTTCGCTAAGTTGAGGAGTGATTGAGCACCTGTGTTCATTAAGAAAGGACTGTGCGCAATCACTCCTCAATTGGAACCAGTACGAGTACACCGAAACCTATATTTATAAGCGCCAATAACTATTTTCTTTCATGCCAATATCAATATTGGTAGTGCGTCACGATAAAGTTCCGTTGTCGTTCTAAAGTTCTAAACCGTACATTTATGAAGGCACCATCAGCCGTCGCTCACGGATGACGACATGCTTCTGCCGTCCATAGGTTCAATAGTACGAATGTCAAGTTTGAATCCCAATTCTGTTTATTGTCCCAATCTAGCCCCCCAAGGGACTCACTTGACGGGGTCAAAAGGAGCTGTTTAATACTGCTATAGGTTTGAAAAAGGGTTAGCCCAGGCTAGATTAACCCTAACCTAACCACTAAAACCAGATTTGAGTCTTCTTGCCAACTAGTTGTAGTATTTACGGGTCTTTGATAAGCAAGCCGCCAATTCCAGGAACTTGTTTGATTTGATCTGTGAGCAAAGAAAAAAAGAAGTAAATACAAAATATATTTGATTAAATCAACCTGTGAGCGATGGATGCTAGCAGTCCACTCAAATCAACCCGCATAAGTGACACCTGGTCAGCCATTCTTTTGTCAAGCTAAAATCAAGTTGGGCTATAGAATGTAAGGCCTTATTTATCCAAATATCATTTTTAAAATGCACTTGTAACAGTGTAACAGCATGAGAATGGAGGCTGTATGTAAAGTAAGTCCGATGCTTACGTTTAAAGGCCTCCCGGTGGACTTTTTCATCTCAACGACTCATCTTTGGAGAGATAAGAGCAGCATTAGAAGGAAGAACGAGGCGATGATTGCCGGAATGTCGCTCCCGGGCAACATCTTAAGAAATGTCCCCGCGCCTCATTTCCATGTCGTCGGGAGCATTCCGACAGAAAACAAAGGGAGCTTATTGACGTGCCGTGCGTGCGTGCGGGGTGCTCTCAGGTCTTAACACATGGACGTCATCTACACCGAAATAAATCATTCTTTCACTAATATTAGACCTAGTGATTGTGCCTTTGTACTTTGATTTGTGAATGCTATGCTATTAGAATGACCCCATCCTAAATTAAATAAAACGAAATTAAAACTCCCCAAAGTGATTGTGCATGCATGAGTTGCATTTTAACTGGTAACCGTTTGTGATAACTAGTTGTGAGACTTTTAAAAAAAAAGACCAAAACAACGCTACTTTTTTTTAGGTTAAAATCCTGTATTATTATCGTAGCTGTAAACTTTGGTTTTACTCCAAATTGCATTTTATTAAGCTACAACATATACAACAATTAAACCAAGAAGAATGCAAATGGAGACAAAAAATAATGGTGTATTAAAGTGTTTTGTTATATTAACAAAACCTTATACAGTGAGTAATACTGATGCATTAAATTGATGGGGGGTGGGGGGTTAGACTATCCATTCATTTGAAGAAGGGTCAATCACATCACTTCAGAGGTGCCCCTTGCATTTTAACCCCCGCCTAAACCTGATATGCAAGCAAAAGATGTTAAGGAGCCTCTCAAGGTTGTTAGCGCCGATCGGACGAGCCCATCACCGACACAAAAGGATCAAATGGCTCCCGCTCACCCTCCAGGACGGAAAATATGCGGGTGCCAATCGACACCGAATCGCGGTCCGCTTGGTCACGGTGGTCCAAAAAAAATGGAGCTTCTCCAAGAGTCTGGAGGCGTCCAAATAGACATTGTGCATGATCATAAGATGTCACGTAGAAGTCCAAAATATAAAGGAGGACATATTGGACGCCCATCGCTTCATGTTCCTTTGTGGGCGACTGGCCATTTTGGGGGCCATTCCGGGGACAGGCGAGGATTTGCGCTCACTCCCGTGACGTTGCTTCTGCCCAAGCGGTGCTTTCTCGGGAGCCAATCTTTGGGCTGCTGATGGATGACCTGACACGAGCTAGAAAAGGGACGCTCCTCTTTAATTATTAATACATAGTGTTTTTATCCACTTGAAGTTTTTGGAAGCGGGATCCAGCTGCGAGCACTCGCAGCTGCCGAGCCCCACCCATCTCCGCTAACGACCCATCCGAGCATCAAAGGCCTCCCTCCCTCCCGGGGAGAACCCCCCCCCCCCCCTCCATTGTCCCGGCGGGCCTAAAAAGGGCCTCGCCGGGACCCCGGCGCCTCAGTCCGTCCATCCGACCCATCCAGAAGAGCGTCATGCCCACCCGCGGCGCCGACTTCCCATCTCTGCTTCCCGCGGGCATGCGCCGAGACGCCTTCCGGAAGAGCGGCACCTACTTGGCGCGCATCGCCGTGGTCCTTCGGGACGCCCCGGACAGAATGCTCACCTTCGTGCAGGTAAGCCGGGAGGAGACGGGCGGACGGGCGGGCGGACGGGCTCGGGCAAGGGGACAAACTGACGCGGGCTCCTCGGTGGGCTCCCAGTTGATGGAGAGGCTGGGGCTGCTGGTCCCGGAAGACAGGAAGTCCATCGAGAACAACATCCGAGTTTGTTTGTCCACCCACAGCTGCTTCGTCAAGGTAAGAAAGCGAGGGAGGGCTAGCTGCAAATGGTGATAAACATTGTGATAGAATTTGATGGCAGAACACAATAGAATAATACTTTGTACTTTAGAAAGGTGGGCTCTTTCAGTCCACTGAAAAGGCCACTTCCTCTCGCTCTCTCTCTCACGTTTGCATTGAGGAAAAGGGCTTTTTGGTCAGACATTCTTATGTCAATGCAGTCACAGTGAAGTCAAAAAGAAGAAATTGGTCAGACTGACTCTCTCTCTCTCTCTTTCCCTTTCTGGCCCACGGCAGATCCCGCTGGCTCCAGACTCGCTGGGCAAGAGGAACTTTTGGAAGCTGGACCTGAGTCACGTGACGGCCAAAATGGTGCGCCGTCACTTTAAGGGCCTCCTCGACTTCTTCCCCGAGTTGAGCGGCCGGCGCGAGGAGCCGGCGGCCTCCGTCCAAATCCGCTGCCAGCTCAAGTTCTCCGGGCCCTTTTCCATCGAGGCCCTGCTCCGGCGGGATAGCCCCGCCTGGGATTTGCCGCGGCCGCAACCGCTAGGGGGCGCGCTCGTCCCCCAAGGGCTTAGCCACCATCGTCCTCATCATCATCAACAACAACAACATCATCAGCATCATCAGCGGCAGCATCTCGTTTATCGTTCACCACCGCCGGACTGGGAGCATCACTTTGGTAGTCCCGTCCAGCCACGTACGGCAGGGGGCGCCCTGCCACACGACAGAACGAGCAAGCGTTTGTGCGTGGCCGTCGCCGAAGCTCCTTTGCTCAGCAGTTCCAGTTCCATTTCCTACTACTACGTCCCCTACTAGGATCCGCATCTCCTTCGTTTGTGAACAAAAGCAAAGCTAAAAAAAAAAAAAAGAGGAAATGCACTTTTCGATCTATGACACTTTGTGTTTGTGTTGTTACCTTTCTTTCTTGACTCAAGACCATTGATGCAATGCAACACGTTCACTGAAATCTTTTGATACAACGGCATTCCAACTTTGACACAATAAATCCACTCCTATCACCATTTGCTCTTTGTTCCTATCGAATGTGCTTAGGGTTAGTCTTGGTCACCCACCTGGTGAAGCCAGTCGTGTAACCGCCTCAGATGGAGGAAAACATCCTGTGTTTGTATAGAAACGGGTCGGATTGACCTGCCAAGGAATGATCTAGAACAGGGGGGGGGCAAGTCCGGTCCTGGAGAGCCCCCATCATCCAGTCTGTTTTCCATGTCTCCCGCCACCAACACACCTGAATCAAATAAATGCTATCAAGCTTGTGGACAGCTTGCTGACGAGTTGATCATTTGATTCAGGTGTGCTAGAGGAGGGAGGGACATATGGAAAAGAGGCTGGATAGGGAGGGGCTCTCCAGGACCGGACTTGGCCACCCAGCCCTGATCTAGAACCATGTGTTTTCACCAAAACCATCAAGATGTAGTATCCTATTTTCATTGACAAGGGGCTGATAAAAGATGAGTCTTGCATATAAAGATTTGCGTCTAGCTCTCGTCTCAGCGTGCACTCACTCGGTTCAAGGTCCACTATCTTGAGTTACAAGGTTGCCAGATAGTTGAACAGTCAAGAGCAGATAAGGAGTTGTTATCGCAGTGCAGCTTCAAGGCTTCAAGCGGGTGACCATCCATCTCCTGAAGCTTTCTGCCCATTTGTTCCTGAACTCTTACACATGTTGAATCTTCAAGTGTGCAAAGCATAGAATGATGATTGAAGCAGGATATACAAGATATTAAAACAAGGTTTATTAAATCCAAGACAATTATTCTCACAATGCTTAACGTTACCAAAAAAAAAAAAAACACAGAACGCTTACGGTTGCATTGAGGACAAGGACAAGGCTTTTGGATAGACCTGCCTATGTCAATGCAGTCAACAGTCAAGTCAAAAAGAAGAAATTGGTCACGTCAACACCAAGAAATGAGTCACACGCCAAACAGACGCAATTGGCCGCGGATCTCATTTGGACTCCCCTGGACAAAACGGATTGGGCGTCTATTTGTGCCAAGCTGACGCTAACAACCCCCGTGCCATGCCTTGTGCCAAACATCACAAACTACCCCAAGGATGATGACATTGGAAAAAAAAATACAAGAACGACCAGCATTTCAATGGTCTCTCTTGGGGAGCAAAAGTGAGTCAAGGGTCGCCACATGAAAACGGCAAGCACGGTCCCCGAGCTTCTTTCGTCGGCCAAATAATACGTCGACACAGGCAGCTATTCTTATTGACTAGCTAGCCAAAAACAAACTTGGCGCGTTCAGTCGACTCGAGCGCCAACACAGACAGTCATTCATTGTCCAATGTAAAGCTTAACCCTTGACGGCTTGCAAACTTTACAGTGGGTCATGGTGGTTGGGGCGGGACACGTGAACCAGAATGCGATGGAAGCAACGCGGCGACGGGTGTGGCCATTGCGGGGCGGCGTGGCGCTGGGGGGTTCCGCCGAATGGAGGCGCGGCGTGGCGCTGGGGGATTCCGCAAAATGGAGGCGCGGCGTGGCGCTGGGGGATTCCGCCGAATGGAGGCGCGGCGGGAAAACTCTGGAACTCCCACACCCGCGGGCAGGCATGGGGCTGGGGGATTCCGGCGAATGGAGGCGCGGCGTGGCGCTGGGGGATTCCGCAAAATGGAGGCGCGGCGTGGACGCTCTGGACCTCCCACACCCGCCGGGCGGCGGTCGGGTCACGCTCCGCCTCCGCGGCCCACGGGACGGGCGGCCCGTCGGTGGGGGGAAGCGGCGACTCGTCGGGGCGTCGGGAGCCCTCCGGGGCGTCGTGGGGAAGTGGGCTTTGGAAGTGCCAACGGGAGGTGGTGTCGGGGATGCCCGAGTCCCAGCCTTCTACTTCTACTTCTCCTTCTTCTTCTGGCCGCCCGTCCGGGTCTCCTTCCGAAGCTTCCGGGCCAAAAGACGTCCTCTCCAGCAGCAGCGGACCTCGGCTCAGCGGAAGGTTTACCTTGAACACCACGCCGCTTTGGGGGGAGCACTTGGCACCGCCCCCTCGCTTCTTCCCTTTCAAACCTAGCGCCGGGAGGCCACGTACGTACGTATTCAGCCACGTTCATGGTTTTGCGGTGGCCAGAGGCAGGGTTTGGCGGACAAAGACAGACCTTTCTTGGCTCTTTCCCCCTGCCCGAAGCCGGGGTAGTTCACCTTCCAGAGAACGCGGATGCCTGCGTGGGAGAAAATACGGACAAAAGGTCAATTGGGGTGTCCCGACCAAGAAGGCAGACCCCCAGGCGCCAAATACGCCCCGCACCCGTGACCTGCAAAATCAGGGACGGACTAGCCGGAACCCCCCCCCCAGCGCAAGCCGCTCCCCGGATTGGCCGCGCCCGGGCATACTCACACCAGTGGTAATTCTTCCTGGCCAGTTGTCGGCAGAGGAACCGGGAGGCCGCCAGCACCTGCCGACAAAGAGGGTTAGTCAGCCCGTGGCCCGAGAGGAGGCGGTGGCGGCGGCGAGCCGACCTCCCTCCCTCCCTCCCTCCCCCTCGGCTTGGCCCACCTCCATGTCTCCACGTCCCTCCTCCCTCTCCACCTCGGCGGCCAGCGAGTCCGTGGGCCCGGCGCCGACTCGGGAGGCCCGCTCGCGCTGCGTTTCCATCTGGCACGCGGTGCCGGTGGTCAAAGGCGGCCGAGAAGCCGGGGCCGGCCGGCCGGCGGGGGGGCGGGCGGTTAGACGGCCAATACCAGGTAGGCGAGCGCGTGGTCCGAGCCACTGACGTGGGGGACGAAGAGCCGCGTGGTCACCCGCGTGCGGCAGCAGTGGCACAGGAAGCAGGAAGTGCGGCCGTCCTCCTCGCACACGCACTCCGTCACCCTGAAGAGACCTGAGAGGCGGCATCCCGGTTCTTATTTCCGATTCCCGCTCGGCCCACGGCGTGCGCCCATCCCGGCCGGCGCCAAACTAGAAGAGGGCCCGGCTGGGACGGCTAGGACCCGTCCGTGTCCCCGGGGGGTGCCGGCAAAGCTCCCCTTCCCCATCCTCATCATTAGGCCAAAAACTAACGTGAATGATTTGAAAATAGGACAAAAAGGAGGGCTGACCGATGACAGGTCTGGGTCCCTTGTAGCGGTCTCGCAGCGTGTGGCCAAAAGTGGGAGGGATTTCCAGGGAAGGGCACGCGTGGTCCCCGCGGTCCACCGCCGCCGGCACCTCGTCTCCCTCATCTTCTCTGTGGTCGCTCGTGAGGCTCTCCGGCTCGCCGGCTCCGCCCATCAGGGCCCGCAGCAAACGTATTGCTTGAAAATAGAGGATTCAAATGAAGGCGGCGGCCATCGGCGTGGCGCCGGCCGCAAGGCAAGGCCAACCGCCGACGCACCTTCGTCGTCGTCGCCGCCGCCGCTCAGCCTCTGGAACGCGGAGCCCTCGGCTCGGAGCAACTTTCCCAAAAGAAGAGACGTGTAGCAGATGAACGGCGGCGGTCGAGCGGAGAGGCGCCGCCGGACTGACCCGGATGTCGCCGGGGCCCTCCTTTTCCTCCAGCGTCCTGGCCACGTCCATCAAGGGGCGGGCCAGGAGGGACACGTCGGCGTGGGCGTCGCTCCGCTTCCCGTCCGGCAGCAGGTGGGGATGGCAAGCTTTCTGTTCGGGCACAGACCTTGGTCTCGGCGAAGAGAACCCCGGAGCGGAATGCGCTCGACGCCTACCACGTAGTTGTATCGGTGGAGGCTGCCCACGATGTGGTTGCGCACGTCGCTTTTGCTCAGGCGACGCACGCACACTTCGCAGAGGTACACGGCCTCGCCGTCGCCGCCGGGGGAAGCCGCCACGCATTCCGTGATGCAGCGCAGACCTGGGAGCAGGCGTCAGAGCCGCGCCAGTCGACTCAAACCCTCGCCAAGACCGGACGTCCGGTCGTACCGACAATGGGCTGCAGCCTTTTCCCGTCGTTCAGGTACGCCTTCAGGGAAGCCGACAGCTCGCTGGACGGACCTGCGAAAGGCCGGGAGGCCGGGGGGAGCGCGGCGATGCCGTCCATCAAAAGGCCTTTCCGGCGGCAACGCCGTCCGTCAAAAGGCCTTTCCGGCGCCGGCGGCAACGTGGATGCGGCGCACCTCTCGGCGTCCCGTCCTGCATGTCGGTCCGAGGCGCTCTGCCGGGAAGGGAAAGCGCCGCCGTTAAAGCCCAGCGGGGATAAGACGTGGCTGGTGACTCTAACCCTAACCCTAACCCTTTCCAGAGACGGAAACAAGATGGCGCTCAAGCGAGCGAATGTGATAAGGCGCGATTCAAGGGATTTCTCGTCACCGTTTTCTACGCTTCGCATTCCTTCCTTGACCATTTGGGGGTTAGGGTTAGCCATGGCGAAAAGCGTCAACATTTTGGCCAGCTCGTAGGAGCCGTCGTAGCCATCCAATTGGTGCAATGACTCTTCGGCCGGCAGTCGCTTTTGCTAGCATTTCTTCTTCAAAGCTAAACTGAACAAATCGAACGGCGACTTGAGTGGCTACTTACCCCCGGAAAGTTGTAACTTGGCTACTTGTCCCGCGACGAAGAGCCAGAACCAGAGCCAGAGCCAGAGATGGACACAGAGACGGACCACAGATTACAGTCTTGGAGGGGAGGTTGTGACTCCTACACTCCCCCTTTCCACTTACTGAGTACCAAAAGGGTAACCAGCGTGGAGAAAGTTTGGGCCGAGTGGCAAACTTGGAGACGCCACTTCCGCCCTCCTCCTGCTCCTCCCGCCCCTTCTCCCAAGATGCGCATGCGCTGTTGAGGGAGAAACGGCATGAGCTACAGCAAGGATTTTTGACTGATACGTATTAGTATACACGTATTTGTACTAGTGCGTACTAACTCGTACTACTATTGCCACGTTGAACTGTTATCCAGACTATCGTCATGATTATCATGTTGTTGAGCAACAATGGGGGAACACACCATTTACCTGGCAGGCAAATGGAGAGTTCAATGAAGCAAGGAATACAAACAAAACACACATCAGACTGAGACGCGCACCTGCGAGGTTTATTGCGACAATTGACCACTTCTGATCATCTCATTCCCGTTCTTACATTGTAATGGTACATTTGAATATTATTACTGGATGGGTTTCAGTTTAAAAGGAATTTCCATAGAAGGATTTTTCTACGGCTAGCTAATCTGTTAATTGACTTGATTTAGCACTTAGGTCAGGCAGGATGCTTTGGGTTACAATTGACATTGTTAGACGTACAGTTTTAGCACCTATCCCTAATTCCTTAACTCAGTCTGATCCCGTCTAACAACTGTGCGTGTAATCAGCATCGAAGGAAGAGACCAGGGTTTGCGAGTTACTCCACAGATGATTTATTCCAGATATTGATCCTTACAGAGCTCCGGGCCCCCTCCCAAATAATAGTAAACCAGCTGCGCGTCGTAATGCACAGTGGAGGATGAGAAAGACAACGGTCCACACCCGCGTTTGCACAGTTATAGTTAAACAAAAATGAATATTCATTCGCTGATTCTAATGATATGCGGACTGTCCCACGACGTTCGGCGGGGGTGTCCTCTCCTAGAGTCTGCTTGTCCGTGAATCCACGTCTGGCCTGGTCGCCCTCTCCGCAGGGATTCCTTTGTCTTTGGTTTCACCTGGACCATCGCCCTCTCCGCAGGGATCCCTTATCACCGACCAGACCTTGAAGCAGAAACTCAAACAAAAGACCTTTTGTTCATTGTAATTGAGTTGAGAACAATAGTTTTAATCCTACTGTGGTACCATACCAAAATGAAGGAGTAAAATATGTCATATTCTTCAACACATACAAGACTTGAGTGAGAATAAATGATGAGTGGGAGTCATGTCAAAAAAGTTCTAGGCTGGCTAGGAAAGATTGTCAATACGTGACAATGCCTAATGGAAAAGGGGATGGCCTACCAAGGAGTAGGACCGAGGGCGGGGGCCCACTGATCTCGGGGCCTCCAGACGTCTCCCTCCTCCGACCGAGTGAGGAAACCACTTATCTCGGGACCTTGAGACGTCACCTCCCCCCAACGGTCTCGCTCGGAGATAAACGCATTCCTTCAAGCGTTGTTGAGTGAGTGTTAAGATACTCTGGGGAACAGACAACTCCTCTTTTCTGACTCGTGACTTTTAACCTCACTTGGATGTTCTTCCCAGGCCTTGAGGGACAAAGAAAGAGATACGAGGAGGACAACATCAATGCCATCGTTCGGGTAGAAATACAATCCAGTGTTGACCAAAAGAAAGCAAAGAAACGCAAAGATATTTGTGGCTGGCTTCACATGACTTGCCATTTATTTCACTTGCATCCCAAAAACCTTTAATACAGGAACATCAATTGACACAACTGCCACAGCAGAATGCCAAAATACAACGTAGCCAAGCGACATGGCAGAAACCTTTCAAAAAATACAAAAAACTAAAAATGGAACAAACCAAGCCATCATTCAATTCTTATCGACAGCGGTAACAGGGAAAGGCAAACTTAGTTCTTTTGTGAGTACTGAGCCAGTACAAATGGATTACTTGGCTGAGAAACGCTGTCGTTCACTTGGCCCCCGCCGCTAGCGCCGGCATCACTGACACCGCCACCGCCACCGCCACCGCCGCCAGGAACTGCCGTGGGGTAGAGCGTCGCTGGGAGGGGAACGTTATACAGGTACGTGGAATTGTTGCTCACAGTTACGGCATTTTGAATCCAAGGAAAAGCGTAGTAGTACTGCTGTTGCGGTGGGAGCGGCTGCGGCAACGGCTGCGGAAACGGCTGGTTGACCCATCCCATCACGTGTGGATAGCCACCAGAAAACGGCACCGTCAAATGGCCGGCCGGCTGCGGGAAGTAAAGCTGCAGTGCGCAAACCTCGTCTCCTTTTTGATTTCCGGCTGGCGCTCCGTTATCCCCATCTGGCGCACGCTCACAACACACGTGAGTGCCGGAATTGGACGGCTGAGCTCGAGTGGGACGGTGGTCGCCGTCTAAATGACACTGCGCCGTGACGTCTTCGACGCTTTCCGCTGCATCGGCATGGCGCCGACACTCCGCCGTCGCTCCGGGGTCCTTGACCGACACGCGATTGTATCCCGTCGGCGTGCTCTGAAGCACTTCCATTTGTTTGGGAGATGAGCTTTGGGCCACTGAAGGTTCGGCGCCGGTCTCGTGCAAATCCGGGCCGTCACGGGGAACGGTCGCGGCGGTCGACTCGTCGCTCGCGACAGACGACGACTCTCGGGGCGGGGCGCCCTCGGCCGGCAGACTTTTCTTACGAGTCTTTGAATCCCATCTGCCGGTCCTCGTCGCGTTGACGGACTTGGCGGACGCCGAGCCGCTAGACGCCTCGGGGGGACCTTTCTTCAAAGCGGGGTTCCTCTTTTCCGTCACGGAGGCGTCACCGTGGGCCAGGTGCCCGGGGAGGAGCGTGGTCGGGGGGGAGGTCCGTTCCGACGACAGGCGTCTGCGTTTGACCGGCAGAAATGCGCCCGTCGGGGCCTCTTTGGCGCAAATCCCGACGGGCGCGTCCAGACGCTCGACGGCTGCTCTTTTCTTGGGGTGAGGGCCATCGTCTAGAGAAATTGTTGGCGCCGCGGCGAGTGCCCGTTCCACCACGCGAACACCGGCGGGCATCCGTTGGCGGCCGGCGGGCTCCTCTTTCACGGCGACGCTCGCTTCGGTCTCCGCAAGCCGAGCCACGGCGGAAGCGGGCGCGTGCGGCTCCGAGGGAACGCTTCCCGCTTTGACCCGAAAAGCGGCCGCCATCTCGGTCTCTGGGGCAGGACTCGCAAAAGGCTTCCATCTGGAGGGATCGAGCCGGTCTTTCAGTGGGGTACTGGGTTTAGGCGCCGCAACGCCAGCCACGCTTGAAGGAGAGAGCACACTTTCCGTCTTGACGTTACGAGCAGACGGCACTTTCCCCGCGTCCGGAGGTCCGACGCCCGAGAGGGCCGCTTCGTCTTTTATGCGGCTGATCTTTGGCGTTGAAGCTTCTTCCAGAAGCGCCCTTTCGGGACCTCGGCGCTCGGCCCACGTCATTTGGACGCTGGGGCGCTCCTTACGATCCGGACAGTCCCTTTTGTATAAATCTTCGGACGGCGAAGTCGTGGATCCGGGCCTCCGTTCCTCAAAAGAGGGAGCGGCGCTTTGGCCGCGGCGGGACTCCGAAGGCGTCGGGTGGGGCTTCCCTTCCGAGCCAATCCGCTGGCAGAGAGTCCTTTCACGTTCCGGCCCCGCGGGATTGGCGTTTGCCCTTTCGGACTCCGGCGTCGCCGGCAAAGGAGACGGCTCCGGGCGCACGGGAGCGGGCGTTTCATGGAGCGGCCACTCCCAGGACACGGGCTCGGTCTTGATTGGAAAAGGAGCCACCGCGGCGGTCAGCTTTTCGGGAGGCTCGCATCGCTCTTCCTTCACTCGGAAGGGAGGCGGCGTCGTCGTCGTCGTCGTCATCGGCGCGGGAGAGGCGGGAAAACAAGGGTCCGCCGAGCCATCTTGGCGCCGCTCGACCGTGGGGTTTGCTTCCGAGACACAAATTCCAAAAATGAGCCCAGCCGGCGTCAGGCGACACCGACTACCGGCGCGGACCTACCCGTTTGTCGGGATGCCCCGGCGAGCCGACGGGTGTATCGCCGCAGCACGTCCAGTGCTTTAGGCAACAAGAACGTGGATGTGATGAGGACGCAGCGGTGATCAGAGAGAGACCTCGGAGCAATCAATACCTTCTGCAAATGAAGCCTTCCACACAGCCTGGTACCAATCTTGATAGAGGAATACAACCTTTGCAAGGGGGGGGCGGGGGGGGGGGGAAGTTTGGCATTTGGAACAAGGGGGGCTTTTGCCACATGCTAGCTAGCTAGCTACCTTGGCGTCGATATTCTTGGAAGCCTCCTGCGCTGCCACTTTATCCATCAGGTCATTGAGGATATCCACTTTCATCTCCTGTACCAATTCCTTGTCGTACCAAAAGGAATCCAAGAGATGAGGATACGCTCCTAGCTGCAAGAAAAGAAGAGAAAAGAAAAAAAAAAGAGCACACGCCGGCTCAACGTCCCATTTGGACGGACTAGAATAGAAGCCATCGCCGCCTTACCATGTACTTGAGCCGATGCTCGTCGCTCACCACGTGCGGGCAAATTTGGGGGAGGGTGAATTTTTGGCCGCAGCTCTCGCACAAGTAAAAGGAATCCTTCAGTGTCCCACGGCACTCGTACACGGACGACAGACCTGTCGGGAAAACTTTCTCGGCGTGAGGTTTGGGACGACGGGTGGCGCCGAGCTCGGATGCGCTTTCCCACCTATGACGGGCTTCTTGGAGTGGTACCTCACCCACAAGAACGAACTCAAGTTACTTCTAGTTCCTGGAACAAAAAACAAAGAAACAAGTGGCAACGGTGCATTTTTTCCTCTGTTGAGGTGCTCAACCTACCTGCCCACAGAACGGGCACCTGGGAAGCGTTTAATCCTTCTTCATCCATTGCCACGTGAGGCAGAGAAGAGTCGCTTTGATTTGGGCATCTCGCAAGCGGATGGAGCGCGTTTGCGTTGGACGCGGGAGGTCCCTCCGGTCCCTCCGGTCCCTCCGGTCCCTCCGATCCCTCCGGTCCCGGCGACCGAGGGGAGAATTCCCCACGCACGTCCGCTCCCGTCGGTTCCAAAGGAGAGAGGCCCCCCTTAGCGGGAGCTCCCGGGTCCTCCACGTCCTCGGAGTCGGTGGCGCCGACGGCTTGTTGCGGGCCCGATGACGGCGATGGCCAGGGCCGGGGCTCACCCGGGCCCGCCACCTTCTCCTCCGTGGCGCCAACGCGCAGCTCATCTAAGGTTTGCACGTTCATCTCAGCTTCCTCTCCCTCATTGGTCTGTGGTTTTGAGTCCAGGGGGGTCACGGAAAACGCCCTTTTTTCTTCGGGAAACAGATCCCAATCGTCAATCTTCCGCCGCCCGGGGTCGGGGCTCCCCCCGGGGGGGCTCTCGGCCGTGGAGCGAGCGCCGTCGCGAGCCTCCGTCTCGGACGCTGCCGACAGAAAAATGGCGTGGGCAAATGATTCCAATGAGGAAAGGAACACGCACGCATTCTCTCACGTAGCTTTTGACACCAACCTAGTGAAGTTCACCAAAATGTACTCGCTATTTTCAACACATTTAGTCGTCAAGCATATAGTCTAGTCCTACTACGAGTCCACGCGAGCCGTGAGGGATAAAGTCCATTACCATCCGCCGGACTTGAAGGGGGCCAAACTGGTCGTGAAGTCATCGAAGTTTGGGAGGAAACCATGAAATGAGTCTTCAGTTTCTGTAAAGCTAAAAAAAAAAACAAGTTATTTTCAGGTATGCACGGACAAACCCTTTGCTCAGCTTGAAACCTTTTTAGAATAGGAGCGCACCCTTCTCCAACATGTGCCTCACCCACACAAAGGCATATTCCCCCATGCGCAAATAGAAGAAAATGCCTTTATTGTGACACAAGTACAATGAGATTTCAATGAGCTTCAACCACCAAGTAAATAAGTCGTCTTAAAAAGAAAAGGTAAAAAGAGAGGCAAAAATGTCAATGCTGATTATGAAGTATTTGATTGAAAACAAAGAAGCACGCTATGGCTGATAAGGAACTTAAGCGAGAGCTATGATCAAGGTCATCCCCGGACCTCATTATTGGCACCAGTGTAAAAAGGGCACCTAAGCTCACGGTGGTATCGGAGTGGGCCCAAATTTGAGCAAAAGCCCAGCTCTTTTGGCCTCCATTCTGCTCAATCAATCAATCAATCAATCCATCGGTTTGGTGGTGAACCGAGACCAATGGCAAGTTATTGATATCTGGGGCTTACCTTGGGCCTCGGGGAGATCAGACAGCTCGTTGTACTCGTCGGCGCTCACTCTTATGGTCTAGCGGAAACATTTCAGAAAACGTCACCCCCACCCTCTAGAAAGGCTCAAGGCAGACTGGCTCTGGACGCAGGGGCTCATCTCTCAAGGCCGTATTGTAAAAACACACCTGGAAGTTTCGAAGTCCCACATGCTTCTCCACCTTGGTCATGCTGAATATAAAGTCTTCCACCTGGACGGCCGCCAAGCGCTCTTCGTTCAACTCTGGAAACCTCCGTTTCTTTTTAGGGATGAAAAGTGGCATTCCCCGTGAACATCCCGGACGGACAGCGTCCCAAAACACAAATGAAAGGCGCCCGCGAGCTCACACACACACACATACCATATAGTTGTAGAGATGAATGCTTTCCGTGGGGTGACTGGAACGTTCCAATCGGATGCCGCAGAGGGTGCAGTAGGACTGCTTTCTGTCATCACTCTTGACGGCCACTATAAAGCTTAGACCTACAAAAAAAAAAAGACAAAATCATCCACCAAGACCAAATGCGGCACGCAGTCAGCCGCCCAACATTGGCACACACACACTCACCAATTTTAGAAAGCGTTCGCCGCTTCATTTTGCCGTTGGACGGCTTGGCCGTGGCGTGTCTGGCGGAAGGACGGCGACGTTCTACGCCCACTTTCTCCCGTCTGGCGGAAGCGTCCAATTTTTGCCGTGCCGGCGCCGGCGCCGCCGCCTCGGCCGAAACGCCCACGGAGGCTCCGGGGCCAGAGTTTGCCGCAGTGACCGCGTCTGAAGGACGGCGGAAGGTCGCCGCTCCGCAAACGAGTGCCATCGGCCGCGGCGAGGAGCTATTCCAATGCCCCGTGACAGGAAGCACCGTAGTTTGGGTGGTGGGGGCACCGTGGCCGACTGGTAACGTGGACGGGGCGGGACTAACTGTATTACCCCTCGAGGGTAGAGCGGTCCGAGCGGCGGCGGCGGCGGCGCTTCCGCCGGACAACGTTGTCGCGTCAGATGATTTTGCGGTCGGCGTGGTCTTGGCAGAGGGCGCCGTACATTTGGTCGTTTCCGGAAGGCCACGGTCGGAACAAGGCGGCGCCGTGGACTCGCAGCTGGTCGTACGGGGCTTGGTCCCCGACGTGGTCACTCTGCTGGATTTACTCGCACGCTGGCTCGTAGACGCCGGCGGTGGCGGCGCCGGCGGACGGGCGAGAACGGGAGCGCCGGGACTCATTTGGGCCACCGGGACATCCGCGGGGGCCGTCGTAACTCTGCCGGCACGGCGGTCGGCGGAGCGAGCGGTGGCGCTCGCCGTACCTCCGGCCGAGTGGCTTCCGTGGACGCTCGTTGAGCGGACGAGGCTACATCTAGGGGCATTTTGGTCCACTTGGATGCTGACCTCCTCCTCTTTCAAGGTGGCCGTGGTCCTCTTTTGTTCAGGGCTCTGGCCATTTACTGCCAAAGTTTCCTGGCACGGGGTGTCGTCTCCGGAGCTTTTTGGGCGCCTCTCTTCCTCCCCGGCGTCAACACTTGCCATCTTTTGCGCCCCTTCTTCCTTTACTGCGACCGGAACATGGCCACTCTTCCGTTTTCCCATCCCACCTTCCGTCTCTTTGGCCGCGGCGGCGAGACCGGCGTTGCCATTTTTCAAAGGGGCGTCCTTCAACTCGCTTGGCCGACCCTTTTCCGGGGTGGCGGATTTTTGGGCAACTATGGGGGCAGGGGAGGGAAAAGGATATATAGAATGCCCTCGATTAGTTTTGGCCATCAAAAAAAAAAAATGGCAACCCCGTTTTAACCCCGCAGGATGTCGGGTTAGGGTTAGACTGGGACAAAAGAAATCCATTTTGTTCCTTCCCAGATATAACTGGGATGTAGAAGACATTTTGTGTAAAGGCAGCATTTTCTCGCTTGTTGACCTCGTCCAGAAAGTCACCCAACGTAGACAGACGGCGACACGGTTTTGGGTTTGGCTTACCCAGCGGCGCTTGGCGCAGGATGAGGGGTATGGTGAAGCCCTTGCCGCCCCTCTTCTTTGCCGAACCCAGGATCAGCTTCACTGGCGTGGAAACGCGCGCGACATGATATCAGAAAACTCCAGCCGACGGAGCGACGCCCGTCGAGAGGAAAATAAAGTCATAATAATAAGAGCATTCACCTCTGTCGTAATTGCAAGGTTCCTTGATGGGCCGATCCAACTTAATTTTCTGCGCAGACGACACACGGGTTACGACTGGCGCTTCCCCTAGTTTACCTCGGCGCTACCTGTATATGCGACACGGTGTGAATCCCGGCGGCCTTTGTCGCCAGCTGCAGTAACGCTCTGGCGTCGGTCTGGGGAGTCCAGGAGCCCGGGTGGAAGCGCTCCTTCGGAAGAAGGCGCCGGTTCAAGTGGCGTTGCTTTCCGAGGGACGAGCGGGCGGGCGGACGGAGGACTTACGAGAAAGGTGAAGACGTGCTCCCAACTGAAGACGTGAGCGTAGCCCTCATGGGTGGACAAACGCCTCCCGCACATCAGACACAGCAACGACTCGCACTCGGGCTCGCGGGACGACAGAAGGCACGCGTGCGACACCAGGAAATTGCGCCCTGCGACGGTCCAGAGTGGGACTTTGCCCAAGTGCCCGGGGTCTGGCCGCTTTACTCACCCAGAAGGGGATACGTCTGGTTTTCCTGTCGGCGGCTGTAGGTTTGGCACGGCGGTACTGAACACACACACACACACACACACACACACACACACACACGGCAATAGCAGTGACTGACGTGACCGGCAAATGGCGCTGGCTGCGGTTCCGGACTGGCACCATTCAAACAATAGGAAATCATCCACAACAAGTTCTTACTGTTCCGCTTTAAAACAACGTGGTGACTCTCGAGTAGGTCCATCACTGCAAATACACGGAGAAATGGAAAGAGGTGAAATGCAAAGAAAAAAGTCAAAATCAACCACAGATGGCGCTTGGAGATGGACCTTTCTCGTAACTGGGCGGGTCGATGCCGCTCATCACCGAGTAGGGCAAATCCATCACCTGGGTGAAAGGGAAGGTAGAGGGAGGGGTGTAAGATAAGATGACAAAGTCGCTTTGCAATTGCATCAGTTTTTGTAAGTATAAAAACATTGTTGTCATGGAGACTGTTTGCATCGTTGTCATACAAACTTGGCCTGTGAATGGTTGACATGTCAGCACAAACACTTAACTGTCTGACACTGATTAATCAGACTTTGCCCTGCAGATGACTAAACTTAGCCCAAAGTTTGGTCCTTGTCATAGAGACTTGACACCGATTAATCAGACTTTCCCTGCGAGTTTGGTCATTGTCATAGAGACCGTGCTCTGTTGTCCGAATATATATATTAAGACTGAGCCACTGTTCATTCGGAGAGTTGCAAGGACAACAGGCTGTGCTATTCGCAACTGTTAGAGCTCTCTCCCCATCCTGCAGTCTGGTAATAAACGTATTTCCTTTAAATAGCTCTCACTCCTCTTCCTCTTTCTGTGCCTGTTCCTAAAGCTGTTTTACAGACCCAACAAGGGGCCAAGACAAAGAACCGAGAGGGAAAACCTGGGCTTGGTTTCCACGGCCAATCGCTGTACCTTAAGAGCAACCCGACTCCAGCCTCTCTCTTTCTCCTCCAGAGTGACCATGGACTGCAAAAATTTCCTTGCGGGAACTTTCTTCCAACCGAATGGCAATCGCCAGGGATTCAGATGCATCTAGGGCACATACCCACGGGCACATTTGCCCAGGTTACCATTACACTTGGAACCTGCCACAACAGGTTTCCACGGAGACTCCATAAAAGAACAGGTGGGACGGACGGACAGACAGACAGACAGACAGACCAGCGTCTGTAGCAGGTGCTTGTGTGATCCCAAATGTTTCCAGAGGAACCACTTGGGAAAGGCGTCGTGGCAGACGAAACAAGTGACGACGGCCTGGCACTTGGCCTCCGAACTGTAGCACAAGACCATCAAGGAGGCGCCTAGGAAAGTCAAAAGTCAAAGCGCTCGTCGAGGCACAGATTGCCATGCGCGAATGGCGAATGCCGAGTGCCAAGCCCCCCGCCCCCCCGGCCTGTGTCAAATCGGCCGTCACCTGGCACGTGCCGCAGGGGCCGCTCGTCCAGTTGACGGAATACGTCCTGAACCAGCGTCCGACCGACGACGCATGGCGCGAGTGGTGGGCCACCTCGTCTTTGGCTGGCGCTCGGGTGCCGAAGAGCTTGGGCCTCCTCCTCGCCGTTGCCTTGCAAGTCTTGCGGATGAGACGACGACTTCTGGTGACTTGGTCTGGCGATGCGCTTTGTCCTCTGGAATAACAACAAGAAATAAAAAAAGAAACCCGACCAACCAGATGAACACAGCTTGACTCACCGTCTTATGTTTGTCATATTGCACATGCAGGAAATACTGCTCCAATGTGTCCAAATCCATATTGCAGTTCTGCAAATAAAATCATGGTTGGCTTGTTTTTTCTTCTTCTTTTCTTTCCTCCAATTCATATCATTTCCCCAAACGGAACCGATAGCAACGCATTCCCAAGGATATTGAACGTGAGCCGACCTGACAATGGACTTTGTACGACTTCTCGGAAGCATCTGACGGAGAAAATCAAATGGCAAATGATTGCAGGCATTTGGCAAGAACAGATTCATCTTGGTAGCAGACATTCCATTGAGCGCTCTAACTTTTCATGGGAAGACTAGATTTCGTCATATAGTCAGAGGAAGAAAAAACAATATCTGGGCATGTCAGAGCTTTTAATCTTTTGAGCAACTTGCAAAAAGTGACCAGGGGCCAGACTCGTCCACTCACTTTGTGGCGGGTGATGGGCGATGGGCCGGGAGGCCAAAGAGAAAGTGGCTGATTAGATGCAATAGAAGATAGCGCTTACTCACCCGGAGGAGGGGGACACTTTTCTTGAGGCTCTTCTTGGCTCTTTTCCAATTTGATTTTCTTTGGCACAGCATCTAGTGGCGGAATTGAGACTCCACTGACGTCCAGACTTCCAATTCAGCTGGATTCAATGGTCGACGCTTACCTCCAAGCAGTTTGGGGAGCTTATGGTACACGTCCAGCGACTCCATCACTGGCAAAGAGGAAAGCCCGCCGCGTGAATACCACCCCGTACCATTGGCAATACTAAAATGATCGCTCGCTCTAACCTTGGGAGTAGCTCAAGTGTTGGTACGTGTCGAGGAGCCGGTGAGGCAAATTTAACATCTTAAAAAAAAAGACAAGAGTGTAGGGGAGAACAAAAGGGAAGAGATGAACAACTTTTCACAGTGCACCAATCCATTCCCAACCTCAATCTTTTAACACCATCAGGCATATTAGAACATTTCTTTTGACAAATAATTTCACTTCTGTGGAATGAGATTGGGGGGGGGGGTTCTGTCCCGTAAATACCAGAGAAGCTGCATTTTGGCTCCTCATTTAGCCAGCGCTGGCTAGCTGCAAAGTTAGGACTTGCTGCAGTTCATTTTCTTCTAGAATCTGCTGTGAACTGCCAGACCCTCAAGTTTAACACCAATTCCAAAACCAGCACTTTCCACAGTATATATATATATATATATTCAATTCGGTCTACCCTACGAGCACTCCACTATTCACACTAGTTTCAACTATCAATACAAATTCATCCAACTACTGCACTCTGTCTGGAGGCCATTTTTGGGTCACAAACGTTCGGCCGGGACCAACCTGAAGCGGGACCGTCTCGCCGACGTCGGAATGCTCCCACATTTTTCGCTTGGGCGTCCACTCAGAGGGAAACGGCTCCGTACGCGGATGGCTCTGGGGACAAAACATTTGCGTGAGAGAGTGGCTCCGTTTGGAAAAGGTACGCCCGACTCACAGAGCGGTAGTTGTTTCGGTGGTCACCGGAGTCCAGGTGCTCCACTATTTGCTCGTCAAGCACCTTTTCCCGGCAGACGTGGCAGAGGTACAAAACTTTGGAGAGCGCTCTGCTGAAACACACCGTCAGCAGTTGCAAACCTAGGAGAGAAGTACTTTCAATTAGGGGAGGGGGGGAATAAATAGTCATACCTCGTCATACGACCGCTCGTCATACAATATTCTCATCTTACGATGGAAATTTCGATCGAATAATTTGCCCGAGATGCGATCAAAATGTCGTGATGCGACCAAGCCAGGTGTCCATGGCACTGTCTTTTTTTGCATTTCTTTCAAGTATAACAATATATCTATGAGCACTGGGCGGACTTTGCCACCAGTGTTTCAAACCTAGAAGGGGCTGTTGCATGCTCAGTTTGATGTCTCGCTCAATAATGATGATGCGAGGAAGCCTGCCTGCAAAGAAAACAAGAGGCACCCATAAGCTCATTTCAAGAGGAAGTGATGTGGCATTTCTTTTTAAAGTCACAAAAGAGAGAAATATGCTCATTACAAATGGTGAACCCGGCCCGGCGGCTCACGCACTCATCTATGAATGCTTCTCCAGACTACCCGGCAGCCAGATCAGACTCAATTTATCCACGCCAGTTGCGGAACGAGACCATGGAGAGAGAGAGAGAGATAAACAACTTACCAGTAGTGGAATCCCTTTCTATAGAGTCGTCGAGAAAGGGAAACGGGTTAGAATCTTTGCTTGAACGTTAACGCAGGAGATGCCTCGTGAGTAGTAATACAGTACCTGTGAGAAAAACCTGATCCATTTCCTAGATTTTGGGGGGGGGGACAAAATGTTTAGTCAGAACTTTTTCCAACCCAAAGGTCACTTCAAAATACACGTTACCTTTTGATGCTCTTTTGAGTATATGTGGCGCTTAAACTCTGCAAATATTTTATATCGGCTGAGGCACACCTGTAACGGAAAACAGAGCGCTCGGAAAGCCTTCTCGTCTTTACGCTACTGTCGGGACGAGTAACAAAGATCCTCCAACTCCAAACGACGACTACAACAGTGGTCCTTAACCCGAGTTGGATGGAACTCTAGGGGTTAGGGGAGTCGGTCTCAGGGGTTCGGTGGGGCCTCTGCCAAGGGCGGAAGTCAAGACACATCGACTCATTAGTGTCGATTCACAATAACGTGCCCCGCTTGACCATCACTGGCTGCGGATGATCACGTGACATTGCTTGAGCAATCAGTGCCACGGGGGGATTTACAAATCTTGAATTTGAAAATAAAAAAATCATATTATTTTATACTAAAGTAGGGTTCGTGAATGCGCATATGAAAGTGGTGGGGTTCAGTAGCTCCAACAAGGTTAAGAACCACTGGACTACAAGTTATCCTATTAGCATAGCCTTCTAATGTGTACAGTCAAATCAAAATTGGACCCCAACCGTAAAATGACAAACCGTCATTTCGGTTACGTTCATGCCGGGGAGGGAGCTTTGAAGTTTGACCCACCCGAGCGCCCCTGGCAAGAAGGGCCACGCAAGTCCGAGGGTGGAGCCAACAGCCAAAAAAAAACGGCATTTGAAGCAGGGGAGATAGAAGCGAAGCACAAAACATGGCAGTCAAAGACGACGACAATGACATCAAAACGAAAGGCACTCGAAAAGCCCAAAGTGAAACTCGGGACGACATCAAATATTTGGAAAAACCAAGACAAATAACTGGGCCAGCAAGAATGGGGAGAGCCAGCCAGCCAGCCAGCCAGCCGGTCGACACGGAATAACAGACAACGCGTACATGCGTGCAGGAGAGGGAACAACATGTCAATTTGAACGGCCCTCATCTTCAAAGATTCGATGCAGCTCTTTTAAATTCGGTTAGACTTTTCAGACACGCGTCACAAAAATACAAAGTGGGCAAATTGGCTCTTTAGTGACAATAGAAGCTTTCAATTCAATTCAAGTCTCCTAGTCCAATAATTATCCACACTTGACTTGAGGTAAAGGGGAATTAAGCTAGCACTTACCTGACATGTTAAACCGTCGCTCCACTTGGTGTCAAAGTACAGCTCAAAAAACGAGGCCATGTTTCGACTGGAAGGCACGCAAAACCAATGGAATAGCTACAAAAGTCCAAAATGTCACTTCCTTTCGAGGCGAGTCACTGTATAGAGAAGTCAAATAAAGTAAGGCGAGTTGGACTGGACGACTTTTACCTTCCGTTCGAGTGAGCACCTCCGAGTTGGCTATCGCTGCGCACGGCCCATTACAGAGCATCTGATGGCCTCCGACTTTGAAGCCGCCGCTCGACAGCCAATTGGCTAGACAAGTGTTTAGGGGCGGGGCGGGGCGTAGACGCTGCAATTTTGGGTCCATTCATGAGTTCGGCCTTGGGGAGGAAAGTTCTTTGCGTCACATTCGTGGTTAGTTTGCAACTAGGTCTTTGGGAAAGGCCGCGTTCCCGTTTACAGATGTTTTTGGAGGACAGTAAATCAGACACAAGAGCAACAGGGCTCCCTGCTGCACGTATCAAGCCACTGCATTCATATAGTTCTTCAATCGCCATCTTGACCAGTGTGCTTTCATCAACGACGCTCTTGTTCTTCTCGTTGTTTCAATTTCAAATTGGGGGAAAGACACAAGTTATGAGCGATTACAGCATATGCGTTGGTTGCTTGACGACGTGTGGCACACGGTTAGGGTTAAGACACATTTCAATCCCCCTTTCCAATACTTGAAATGAAGAAAATTAAAGAAAGATACCAGCGGCGTCATCGTCCAAAGTGGGTGGTCCAACGGGCATTGGGCCAGAAATGGGAAGCAATTCAGCTCTCATATAGGGTGGATGATCATTCATGTCCTATTTCTCAATGGCACCAGTAAAAAAAATCACTGACACAGGGATTGAACACAATAACGACCACTACCACTCACAAAAATGAAAAAAATAGCAGCATAGATAAGGACTGTAAGGCCTTGTATTTGCAGAAGACACTAATA
Source organism: Stigmatopora argus (assembly GCF_051989625.1). NCBI lineage: Eukaryota > Metazoa > Chordata > Actinopteri > Syngnathiformes > Syngnathidae > Stigmatopora > Stigmatopora argus. The sequence continues at coordinate 165,295 of NC_135407.1, forward strand.
GTATTATCGTACAACTTTTCTTATTGATTTTATCTTGCGTTTTGAACATCAACCTGCACATGGGACTAAAGATGGAAATGAACCTTCAGCATCTTTTCCTTTTGCAAGAAGCCAGCCAGCACCGACCGAGCTGGCAAACTTGAACCAGTGGGGGTTGGGCTGCAAGAAGCACCTGACGCCAATCTACTGATTGCACTCACAGGACACTAGTATTGTGGAAAGCTTGCTCTTTATGAAAAGCTACATTTTGTGGAATCGTTTGGAATGAAAGCCTAGTCTTATGGCATGCGAGGCCTTTATAGCAAATCAAACGCTGCTGTGTATGATGACAAAGGCTTTGGATTTGATATCGGCAGGGAGGGACACCTGTGACAAGACTAATGACCTTTTACTAAAAAAACTTTCAAAATTAAATTTTACATTTAATCATGACATCAAAATTTGTTAAAATAATTGGCCTAAAAAATCCAAAGACACTGGCTATTAGCGAGGATTTCAAATAAGCCACCCTTTAGTGCACACAGTAGAGTATATGCCTACCGTGGCGTGATTGCTGGTTCAAACCCCGCAGACGTACTCTTGGTGCCCCTTCGGCGCGCAGGGGCACCTGCGACAAAAGACTTAATACCTTTTACTAAAAAAAACGTTATCATTTTTTAATTTTACATTTAGGTCATTACACCAAAATGTGTTAAAATAATTAGCCTAGGCAACAAAACGCAATCGGCAGTCCCAATCATCTTGAACTGGTTGCTGGTGATAGACATCCAAACCATGAAGGGGGGGGGGGGGGCATGTCAGCCTCCGCTCACTGGGGCGCCGGAGACTCCTGGAGGAAGGCGCAATCCGGGGTGCGCCGGTGCGAGTCTGTCAACAAACAAGGCAAGGCAAGACATGAACTTGTGGGGAACATTTCCTCCATGCTGTAACTTACATTCAACAAATATCTTGGATGTACACGAGCCTTGTGAGGATGAGCCAGAAGCCAAGACTCATTCATTAAGTATACAATAAAGTCAAACTATTATTGCTCAAATGCCACACAATGCGTTTTTTTTACAAGAAGAAAGCCTTACTATACAAGGTCAGTTTAAAAAAAATAAAGCCATACTATACATGGTCATTTTTACCTGTTGGCTCTTTCACGGACATTGGGTTTTGCACGGGTCTCCGGAAGCAAAGAGGTTGTAGACGCTGACGGCGGGGAAGACGGCGAGGGCGCCCAACAGAGAGCCCAGCTGCACCACCGCCCCGCACCACACCAGGGCTCCGTGGCCCTCGTCGCGCAAGATCACCCCAATGATCACCTTGACGTAGGACAGGCTGAGAACAAACGCCATCCACGCCGCCACCTGGGAGAAAAAGGTGGCTCCGGGTCGGGAGGTGCGGGGAAATACCGTGGGTCCAGGTCACGACCCTACTGGGGCTGGAAAGCCTCGGCCCGACTCACCATGATGGCACCGCCCCACGGGTCATTCACCAGCAGGGGGCACGGGCTGAGGGCGGCCATGCTCAAGATGAAAACACCGACACCGCTGCCCAATGCCGTGAGCGCCCCCATCAGCCGCAAGGACCTGCTCGCAAGCACGCGGGCGATATGAGTTAGGGTTAGGGATTTTTTTAAAACCAAAAAAGTGCCAGTTTTTTAAACAAATAAAAGCCTATCGTTTAAAACAATAAAGTGCCATTTACCGGCGACGTTACTACGCTTTTGAAGAGCAACTCGTAGAGTCTCGCGCCGATACGGATGGCTGCGAGCGAGCGCGTTGACAAAAATAAAAAAGGACCAGCACTAAGAAAAATGCGCGGTAGAAATAGAGCAGAGTTGGAAAGATGGCGTGCGGCACGCTCTTACCTGACGGGAAAGAAGGTGGCCACCAAGCAGGCCAAAGGGTTGGACGCGGCCGCCACGGTGGAGGACAGGTGATAGACCTTGTTCCCGTAGGGCGCGCACGAGTACGACTGCACGGACGGGAGCACGCCGTTGGTCAGCGCGTTGCTCCACGCCAGGACGGCGAAGATGTAAAAGACTTGCGTCCGGCCGTAAGTCCCCAGGCCGAAACGGCTTCTCCTTCCTCGGGGTCGGGGCGCCTCCGCCATGGGCGCCTCCGCCATGGGCGCCTCCGCCATGGGCGCCTCCACCATGGGCGCCTCCACCATGGGCGCCTCCGCCATGGGCCTCTCCTCCGCCCGCTCCTTTTGGTCCGGCCCCCGTGCCCTCCCCTCGGCGGCGGTGGCGCGACGGTTGAGCAGCAGGAAGGCCGCCGAGCACGCCAACATGATGGCGCTCAGGAAGAAGAAGAAGACCTCGGGCGAAAAGCGGGCCGGACGAAAGGCGGGGACGGCCTCGCTGGCGTTCCGGCCGCCGGGGCCCCGGACGCAGTCCACCGCGCCGGCGCCTTGGACCAGGGCCACCAGGGCCGGCAGGAGGCCGCTGGCCCCCTCGCCCACGTAGTAGGTGGTGAGGTAGCGGGGCTCCAGTCGCGCCATGAAAGGAAGGAAGGTCACCGAGGACGTGCAATCCACGGTGGCCAGGAAGAAGGCCAGGACCAGGAAGGCCACGCTGCGGGGCGCTCCCGCCACCACCAGCGTCTCCTTCCAGAAGAAGGCCAAGAGGAAAGTGGCCAGCGTGCCCAGGGCCAGCACGGCGTACACCGCCGCCCTCTCGTCCAGGCCGCCCGGCCGCAGACGATGCGCCAGGGCCAGGGCCAGCGGGCCCACGTTGGCCGCCTGGATGATGACCGACAGGTAGGACGGGAGGTGCCAGCCCTCCGGGACTTGGGGGACGATCAGGGGCAGCTCCACCCACAGACCGTTGACGGACACCCAGGAGCCCGTCCCGAAGAGGCACACCAGGAGGTGGGTGAGCGCCGACATCTACCCGGGCCAATTTACGCCGGACGTCGCCGGGAACAAGAGGCGGAGGCGGGCTTTCGGGGTACTGGGTCGCCGGCGTGAGCGGGCCGAGACTCTGGGCCGGAAGGTCCGCCTGACGAGCACACCGAGATTTTTGGAAGCCTTTGGATGGCGTGTCGAGGGAGGTTAATGGTTACTTGTTTGTCCGCTCCTGCGACAGTACAAAGAACAGCTTTAGGTGGAAATCATTAACGCAAATAAGAACACCCGAGTTTCCACGCGGCTCTCGGGAGTCGGGTGCAAGTTAAGCGAGCGCCCCCCCATGCACGGCGATTACATAAGCTGGCCAAACACAAGACCCCATGGATAGTTTGATGATAGGATTTAGCTTTTGCTGGAGCGGAGGAATTCCCGCCGTCTTTCCTCAATCTCAGACGAGACCTCTTGTGTGTTATTCCATCGGTGGTTATTTTACCATCCCGTCTTCCGCTAAATGCGTTATTTATTCCAGTCGGTCAAATCCAAGGCCAAAACACCAAAACGATAGTATTTGCTCCATCAAAAATGATGGAAGAATGGTTGGGCGAGTCTACTGGATGGACGCAAGCATGCAACAAACAAATGCAAGTTCAAAATCAAAAAGTATACTCACGAGTTGCGGCGTGCTGGACTTACTGAGAAAGTCCAGGCGGGGACCGAGAGCCTTCCTGGCCCAGAGTGGGCGTGCACGCATTTATTCCCGCTCATCAGGCCGTGACATGTGCCGCTTTCAACGGAACACATTGTTTCTGAAAGAGCGTCAGCGCGCCATACCTTCGGGGGGCGTCACAAGTTGACGCTTCACCATCGTGCCTGCCAGCTTTTTTTGTTTTTTGTTTTTTTACTCATAAAGTACATTTGTAACCCGGTCGCTCACAAAAGGGGGCATTATTCGGGGCCGACGTGATGCTTTCAGGGAGCGCCGATCTCAACGTGTTACAAAAAACAAAACGTCCTTCATCGGACGCCGGACAATTTGAATAGTTGGCAAATGTGTCGGCCTACGGGTATCCGTCCTCCGTCCTGCGTTCTCTGTTCATATTCCCGTCCCCGTTTTCTTATCTTTAGCTAGCGCTACCGTGACCGTCCGTGACTACTCTATTTGCTGGGCCTCCCTGTCATTTCACAGTAAGGCGCTATATGGAAAAAGCCTACAGACATCTTCTAGAAAGCAAGAAAAAAAGAAAAAAAAACAACTTTATTTACACTTAATCAGAGGCACTTTACAGTCCATTCTAGCAAGCATGCTAATAATAAATGTACTCCGTTCGGATGACGTTTCTTTTGGAAATTCACGGTGTGATTCTTTTTTCTTTGACTATCAAAGAGCAATAGGCGACGCAAGTCATCTACGTGACGATGATACAGTCTATTCAAAGGTAAACGAGGAAGACGCAAGAAAAACAACCCGGAGGTCCACATGAGCAAGGTGGCTCCCGTGCAGCAGTTCTTTGTAAACACTGGTGGAATGGAATTTGGAAGGCAGGATTAGATGTAGTTAAGTATTAGTATTGGAGAAAAAGTGCAGATTTGAAGGGCTCAATCAAGGAGGATGTGGTTTCCCTGAGGCTAAGGCATCGCATGTCCAAACTGTAAACGAGCGCGCAGGTTCAGTTCTGGCGCGTTGGCTTCGCCAAAATGGTCGGGGGGTTACCAGTGAAGCCACCGCCGTCGTCGTCGTCGTCGTTATCGACCGCTTTATGCTTCAGAACTACGGAACGCCAGGGTGCCTTCTTTAAGGGCACTCAAAGCAGTCCTTGGCCTGCTTAAAAACCTGATAGACGTTGACCAGCGGGAACATGGCGAGCGCGCCCACCAGCGAGCCCACCTGAATGGAGATGCCGCACCACAGGAGGCCGGCGTGGCCCGCCTCGTGCAGCAGGGTGCCGATGGCGACCTTCAGGTAGGAGAAGAGGCCCGTGAAGAGAATCCAGGAGGACACCTGCAACGAAGGTACGTGTCTTTAGGCGCTAGGTTGGATTTTGTCGACTGGCTATGCTTCAGTCCCAGATATCGGATTTGTGTCAATGGAATATTTTCTAAGGGGATGCCTTATTTGATCAAAGTGCAAGTGGCTCACCACGAGGACCACGCCGGCCGTCTTCCCCTGCAAAGGAGGACACGGGCTGTGGACCGCCAGGACCAGGAGATAGACGGCAAAGACCCCGCCGGCCAACAACAAGATACCCAGGCGCGCGGAGGACCTGGAGGGCAAGGCAAAGGTCTCAGCTCGTAAGCCGTGCCGCGCCACGCCACCGCCACGCAGCCTCCTTCGATGAACCGACGTTCCTCCGCTATTCCCAGCCAAAACGGACTGGACGTCTAGCGGCGGTGGCACCGGCAGAGGAGCGATACGACGACCAATCCACTCACCTGAGGATGACAAACATGGCGAGAAAGCAGCCAAAGGGGTTGGCCATGTTGCCGAGGACCACCGACAGGTGAAAGGCCATTCTGCCGTAGGGCAAACAGGTGAAGCTCTGGACGGACGGCAGGACGCCGTTGGTCAGGGCGTTGGAAACGGCCAGCAGGCCCAGGAGGTAGACGTTGTGGGGAGTCCAAAAAGACCCGGCCGCCACCGTCGCCGGCTGCGCCTCTTCGACGGCCGACGGGGAACTTCCGTTGTCGAGCTGGCGCGCCTCGTCGCCGTCGTCGCTTTCTAAACATGTCAAAAACTTCAATTCAGACACACTCAAATCTAACCATAAATGTGCGTTCAGCTTTTGTAGACCTACACAAGAATAATATACTTGCAATCCCACATAGTACTTACTATGCACGTTAGCGTAGGACCCTCGCGCACCGTCGTCGGTGGCGGCCTCTTCGGAGGTCGCGGGGCGCCTCGTCAGAGCCAGGAAGCACAGGGCGGAAATGGACAACATGACGAACAAGAACCAGAAAAAGTTTTGCGCAGGGAAATTCTCCTCCAGCGAGTGAGGTTGCACCGTGCCGTTGACGCTGGGGCACTCCACGCGGCCCACGCCTTGCCCCAGGGCCACCACGCACGGGAAGAGCGCGCTCAAGCCCTGGCCCACGAAGAAGGTGCGGATATAGCGCGGGGGGTAGCGAAACATGAAGGGCAAGAAGGTCACGTTGGACGTGCAGCACACCAGCGACAGGACGAAGGCCATGAGCAGAAAGGGCAGCGAGCGCCGCTGGCCCGCCACCGCCACCGTCTCTTTCCAGAAAAGGGCCAGTAGCGCCGACGCCACCACCGCCAGCGCCTGGAGGCAGACGATGAGCCGGCGTTCGTTCAGTCGGCCCGGCGCGCAGCGGTGCGTGGCGGTCACCGCCGCGGGACCGATGTTGCCGAAGGCTATCAGCACCGAGAGGTAGGCCGGTAGGTTCCAACCTGCAAAAAAAACGCCGCCGTGGTTACGACGTTCCCCACGCTGATGGGAAGGGGCGACAAAATAGGAGTCTTTTTTTGTGGTGACAGGCAAGTGTATATTTTTGTTTCCAAAGTCTGGCAAATAAAGGTGTGAAATAGTGTGGCGTGCTAATGCAGCATCGTGCCATTGACGATGATGGAAGTCCAATCATGTGTTGTTTTTTAATCCTTCCTACTACATTGGATTCAATTAGTTCACCGCCAGAACCCCCACTTCAAATTAATTGTTAACATAAAATATTGCTATCATCTTGATTGCGATGTCATTTTATTAAATGGGAGGTAACGATTCTATTTAGACTATTCCCGTGCCATTTTACTGACTGTACGGCAAATAATAAGTAATTCTGAGCTTGTCGTAAACTACTTTCCAAAGTCTCGCGAGAGAAACAAATATCCGGAAATGACGACAAAGGTCATTTGTCGCGTAGACTTTAGACATACTACTTTGCTGCCACCGTCTCAATCAAAATGAATGACAATTAGGTACAATTCGAAGGCAAACAAAGTCGCGAGGGCCTTGCAGCTAGCCCGACCGACCTGTAGTGAACACGAAACGGCCACTGACCTTCGGGTAGCACGTTGACGACGACCGGGAGCTCGACCCACAGGCTGTTGACGGAAATCCACGAGCCCATGGCAAACAGCGCCATGAGGCCGTGGGTCACCGCGTCGCTACTCCACCAAGCGGTCGACATGACGCCGGAACAGAGAACAGAGCACGCTAAATAAAACCCCTGAGCTCTAGTTCACCTACGACGATACATTTAGTCGAGAACAATGCGCCGGCACACTTGCACTCCACGCTCCTATTGTGATTTAAAAAAAAAATGGTGGTCAATTGCCAAGTGTTCACGCCCCTTGAGCTGCCTTCAAGTACTTCTCGTAAAATTGCAACACGCTAACTTCAAGGCGCTCCCGGTTGTATGGAGATATCTTCTTCGAGAGTAACCGATTCAATCTGTGCCAACGACTCCAGCCCGAGGGCAAAGACCAAAGCACGCTAAATAAAACCAATGAGCTCTTGTTGACCTACGACGAGACCTTAAGTGGAGGAAAATCGACCGGCAATCTTGCACTCCACGCTCCCATTCTGTGCTGAAAGATGGTGGAAAATTGTTCCCGCCCCTTGAGATGCCTTTACGTACTCGTCGTAAAATTGCCACACGCTACCGGTTGTACCAGAGTTGGTGCCCCCTGCCCCCTGTTTCATAAGCATGAACTTGCCCGTCTAGTTTGGGACACAACCACTTGGTGACCTTCACCTTTCACGATAAAGACAAAACACTCCGTTTTGCGTGACTTCAAAATGACGGGTCCAACATGGCGTGGACCCGCCTACCACTTATATTGTTGATGATCAGTATACGTATTTGTCACAGCGCTTTAATGTTAAATATTTTCACAACGAAACAAAGGCAGACTGTGACAAATACAAATGAAAATACATTCAGTCTCAGAGTAAAAAAAAACGATCACATTATTATAATAATAATACCGGAGAAGACCCAGGATGGACCAATGTCTCCATTTACCCCCGTTCATGTAAATAATTAGATCACCTTGGGGTTCCCTCGGGTGTCGGGGAAACTACCGGTGGCGTGCGTCCTTGGCGCTCGGAGCAGCGGGTTTTATCTTGGCGCTCGCCCTGGGGGTCAAAACGATGGAGTAGCCCGGCTTGAGGCGGGGCAGCGCCAGCTTCAGCTTCAAAACCATGTCAGTGCTGGTGCGGAAAGTGGAGTTGAGAATGGGCTCCGTGTTGCGCAGCACCATTTTCTGGTAGAGAATCTCACAGCGGATGGCTTCCCGCTTGCCCTGCCTGTTTAAGTCGGCCACGCGCAACAGCAGCTTGTCCACGTCCTGCTGGCTTCGACAAGGCCCCCCGTTCCTCTCCACCGTGGCCGTGATGTACTCCAGGTCCGTGCTTTCCGGAAAGGCTTTCTTCACCGCCGGACGTTTGGCCGCCTGCGCCCGTCCGCCGCCACCGCCGCCGCCGCCGCGCCCTCTCGTCGCCCAACTGGCCTCGGCCCGGGGGTCGGGCGCCGGCGCCGGCCCCTCGGAAGCATTTTCCGACTCGGACGAACTCCACTCCTCGGAGCTGTCCGAGCGCGCGGCGGCTGCGGTCGTGTTTTTTTTCCCCAGGGGGTGGTCGTAAGGGTAGTCGGCCGTCAGGACGCCAAACTTGCAACTCAACAGCTCGATGTTCAGATGGGACGGCGGCACGGTGGAAAAGCATCCCCCCGGCAGGAACGCCCCCAGGTGTCTGGTGGCGACGGCGGTGACGTCCTTGACGATCTTCTTCAAGAGGACCTTGATGAGTTCTCTGTTGGTGTGCAAGTCGTGGCAGTAGCGATACACCCCAGTGTAGGTGATATCGTGCAGCGGGAACTGCAGGAAGACGTTGGTGACGTTGTCGGGGGCCATCAGGGTGGAGGGGTCTTTGGCCCACTCCAGGAATTTCTGGTACAGGCACAGCAGGTACTGGCTGTAGAGGGAGTATTCGCCCGCGCTGTTCAGGAGCTCCCAGTAGGGGCCCACCACCTTGCAGTAGATGATGCCCAGAACGCAGACGGTGCTCTGGATGACGGGATCGCTGGAATCGGCCACCAAGCTCTCCAGGAGCACGTTGGCCTCCCCGTCATTGTCCAGCGCCAGCATGTCCGAGAAGAAGAGCGCCATCTCCCGATGGTGGTGGCCCAGGGCGGCGGCGGCCTCCAAGTAGCTGGCGAAGCGCGTGGGCGGCTTCCTGACCAGCAGGGACGGGTTGTTCTTCTCCTCGCAGAAGGCCACCCAGTGCTTGCTGTAGTTCAGCAGGGCGCCCCTGCGGGCGGTCAGCACGTGCGGGGCCATGTGGACGAAGCGGGAGGTGGCGCTCTCCGGGAAGTTGACCACCTTCTGGAAGAGCGGGTTCCGGTCGCGGCCCAGCTTCTGGCCCAGCGATCGGCCCAGCTCGCCCTCGAAGGCCAGCATCTGCCGCTCCACCGCGTCGTGCAGGTCCACCAGGAAGTTGGCGTTGTGGTGCAGAAAGACCACCGGCGAGGCCAGGGAGACCTCCTTGGCCACCGAGAAGAGCATCCTCTCAAACATTTGCATGGCGGGGTGCTCCTTGCACGTTAGCGCGTACTGATTCCTCAGGAGTTCCAGGGAAATCTTTTGGCATTCTTCGGTCGGGCCGCCGTGGATCCTGGACAGCTTGAGAACGGAGAGCATGGCCACGTCCAGCAGAGAGGGCGCGCCCTCTTCGCTCGGCGCGGACGCGTCCCCGACGACGTGGTGGTGGTGGTGGTGGTGGTCGTTGTCGCCCTCCGCGCCCCGAGGCCGGCCGTCGCCGACCAAAGAGACCCCCTCGGGCTCCCCGCCAGAAGAGATTTGGCGCGGGTGGTTTTCCTCCTTGACGGTGGCCCTTTCCCCGGTCCACGGCTGCGAGCGCCTCTTGGCCAGAGTTTTCTGGTAGTCTCTGGAGCTCAGCAGCTCAAAGGGACTCTGAAGCATGTTCTCCATCACGGCGTTGCGCCTGTGGCTTCTGGTGGCCCAAGTGCGGGAGCACAGCTTGAGCTTTTTGATCTTTTTTTTCAGGTCCTTGTAAGCTTTTGGAATTTTGCCGTCTTTGCAGTATTCCGGGTTGAAGTTCCTCAGCCAGCTGACCAAGTTGATGGGCGACACCCTCTCCCGGCTGACAAAGTCGCTGAGCTCCAGGATCAAGCCGTTGGTGACTTCGATGGACTGCGCCCGCTCAGAAAAGTCTTTCATCTTCAGAAGATGTTCCCTTTCCACGCCGATGCTGTCGCAGATGGGACCCACCAGGTTAAAGTTGACCTGGGATTCCAGGAAGGCCCGCCTGGCCTCGCCCGCCAAGCTGGAGGCGGTGGCGGTTCCTCTCTCGATCAAGCAGCGAAAGTCAGCCGAGTGGCAAGACGGGAAAAGCCTCTTGAGCCAAGCGATCAAAGAGCGCCATGAGAAGTTGTTGTCCTCCCTCAGGAGTCCACTTTGAATCAGCAGTCTGTTTTTGCAAACTTCTCGGTCCAGATTCAAGCCTTCCCCCGTCTGCGGACCAACAAAGTCGGCCACCAGCTTCCAGTAGAAATCATCCCCTGAACAAGAGGAGAGAGAGAGAGAAGAAGAAGAAAAAATGACATGCAGACAAATATCCATTTCAACGTTATGAATCAGATGCCTCAAAACTTACTCAAATTGGTTTCAATCACGGATGCCTTCTCACTAAAAGAGAAATTCCTTCCCGGCTCCATTGCCAACTGTTTTGAAAGAGAAACATTGAAAGTTACCTTTAGTCTATCACTTTGTACAGTATTTTGATTGACAGTCCACCTCATGTATGAATTCTGCTTGTACTTAATGACCTCCAACCTGTTTTGTCTGAACATAACAGTCTTCCAGTGAGCCGGTAAAGAGCTAAAAACGCACATTTCTTTTTCATCCAACCCTTAAACAAAAACGAACAGATGAAACAATCCTTACAGTGATAAAAAACAAAGAGCAAATGACACGCACAGTAAGCATATTGAAGTACCATTTCCCTTTGGAATGACATACTACAAGTTATGCATGAAAATAAACGTGTGATTTATAATCTATGCTATGCATAGAGCATGCATAAATGTCCTCGGATTCGTCAAATTTACCGCAATCGTTTGTCTTTTGATGAAGCTTATCAACACGAGCCAGAGCGCTGGGATTGTTTACTTCCGCATTTTAGCCCGCCCACACGGTTTTGCCCAATGATCGAAGGGATGTATGCACATGGGTACGTTTGTTGTCAAATCGTGGCTCGCTTGCAAAAAAATTGCAATGTGAAAATTAACAGCACCAAGATAAAAAAGAAAAAGAAAAATGTTGGGACAAAGTGAATTTAGGTCCGAACCAAAGAAAGCAAACTATGGACTTCTGGTAGTGCGAATAAACCTTAAATTAACACCTGGGGCGGTGACAACACAATAGATGACACTGCGTTAAACAAAGTAGACAATACACCATTTATGGCTGGTGTGTTCTAGTGCCACTAGGATGAGGAACGGTGATCGTAAACATCCACAATAAACCGCCTTTAAAGCTACACGATGTGCTATTCGTAACGTACGCGCTATCATTAGCATTGCTGGAGACGTGAAAGACTTATCACCAGGCGGATACTCCAGATCGTAACATATACAATCTAGTGTCGCTAAGATGTCAAATAAATGATAACATAAAAGACATTTTAAAAAGTTGAACGTAGTTTTACCCTGAGAAGGTCGACGCTATCTCAGGCGTCTTTTCACTCGTGGTCTAGCTTGAAAGTCAATGCAAGTGATGGCGGCTATGAAAGGCGGGTCTTTCTCTCCACCAATCACATGATGCAGATCTTCTGGAAACGGACTCGATACACTAGCACGGGTAAAAAGACATGTCTACGTGGCGGCCATCTTTAATGGGGAAAATAGGCTTTTTCATTTGTTGACGGATTTTTGTAGTGTCTTTGAGACATACAAAGAAGAGGACAAGTAGACAGAGAAGTAAAAAAGGGTTTTAACACAAATACACATTATAAGAAACATCATGGTAATAAATGCAGACCAAATGATCTGATTAGCCAATAAACGGTAAAAAAAAAAACGGTTTGAGTAATACTGAGCCAGCACTATTCCCTGATTTTTATTACTATTTTTGAGGAATAATAAGTAAAAAGAACATTTGATCAGGGTGCAGGCTAATACATCGAGCTATAGGATCAAGCAGCCAATAGTATTGCTGGAGTGCATCTGCTGCAGCCAATCATTTGACACCAGGGCGTGCCCTGCCCAGAATGACGAATTCATAACATTAGCCGATGGCATACTTTATACTTTTAACGATTTAGCTTCCCTAAGGTAGCAAACTCAAGCACAACATTTTCCCACGAGACATCGGTTGTAAAACCTCGTAAAATATAACAGGAGTGTTCAAAGCTGGTTCGCGACCATTTGAGTTGGGATTTTTTTCTGGTTGTTGTATGTCGCTTGTTGTTGTTGTTGACTTCCCTAGCTAACTAGCAGCTAGCTAGCGGCTTTTTTTACTGTGCCAGTAACACAGTGGTCCTCTCAAAATTTGACATTTGCGATCTGAAAGACGGATATTGGCGGAAAAGCAGCTGATGATGACGGCATAACTTTTAGGTGCGATAACACCACATAATCATTCTCCACTTGACTGGAAATCAATGGGAAGCAAGAACAGGAAAGATGTGGGATTTACGTGTATTTCCTCTATGATGCATGTCTAGTTGTTGTAGTTTGCATTAAGTGCGTTTTTAAAGAAGTCTGAAGCAGGTGTAGTGGGAGTTACACTAGTTAAACGAGGACACATAACTAATAAATAACATCATACTTCTTAGTTAAAGCAATTGTACCTTTACCTCTTGGAATTATTATTTGCGCAAATGCTTGAAATGAGACTCAGCGACCCAGTAACAGTCCTTTTCTGTCTATTTTCCAGATGAATTCCTGACCGACTTTGTTGGCTTTATAAAGACAAGGAAGCATCCGTGGGATGGCGTCCACTGACGGGGCCGTTAAAGATGCTGGGGCGTGCACGTCCAGTGAGGGAAGCGATCAAGCAAACGTTTCGGTGAAGAGAAAAAGCACCAAAGCCAAAAGGCCAAATGTGAAAAAGCCCCGGGTCAACAGGGTCAGCTACACCATTCACCAGGGAGAGGACATGCTCCTGGTCATCCCCAACAGCACCACCCGATACGACGACCCGGTCTGGGCGCCCAACAATACTAAAAGAGGCAAGAAAAAGAAGGTTTCGACCCAAAAAAGTGGACGGAAAAGCACTCCGGCGAAGAAGGAAAAGCGCGCATCTATCATCTGTACAACAGCCGACCGGCGCAAAGAGCCGAGGTCGCCGGCGCCTGCGTTCGTGTCAACGATGCCAAATGACCACAGATGGGGGCAAAATCTTCCCGGGGAGGTTCTGGTCAGCATTTTTCAGATGGTGGTTATGCAAGATGGCGCCGTGCCCTTTCTCTGCAGGTATTACTCATTCTGACATGATGAGCTTTTTCAAAAATGCACTAAGGGGCTTTTCTACGTCCATCTTGGCCAGGGTGGGAAGGGTGTGCCGCTCGTGGAACGCCGCCGCCGCCACTCCCGTCCTGTGGCGAAAAGTCTCCGTCGGTCACTGTTGGGTGGCGCCGGGCAAAAGTCAGCTGCCCAAAACGCACCATCGGATAAAAGACACGTTCAGCTGGCTGGCGCAGAACAGGTATGCTACTTATCACATGGCTTAGTTAGTAATACATACAGTCGTGAGTGAAGCCATCATTTGTTTTAGGTTCAGCCAGCTGCAGGATTTCTCCCTCCATCACTGGAAGACAAACGTGGACTATGCAGTGGACGTAAGTCAACTCACATTTGCTTCCTGACGCATCCCGTCCCATTCAAAGCAAAACATGACTAAACACCTGTGATACGTGCACATCGCCGTATTAGAAATCAAGGAACCAAGCCATTTTCAAATTGAAATGAGCAGCGCCATCACTTCCCCGGCAGGTGGTGTCGCAGTCGTGTCCTCACTTGAACGCCCTCACGCTCTCTTACTGTACCGGCCTGACGCCGGCGGCCTTCCAGAGCCTGGGCCTGCACGCCGGCTCGCTGCGGAGCTTAAATGTGCAGTACACGGAGGTGAGTAAGTGAGTGAGAAGAGAGAAATGTCTGCAGCAGGCCAATGGTCTGGAAGATAAAAACGGTTAGCTCAGTCATCTGGTCACATTACGAGACAATCCGTGTCGATGTTCAATTCGGGCCGGAGGTGCTTCACGTGACAACGTTGAGTTGATGCTTGGCGCGGCTCTACTTTCAGGTGGAAGGTCTGGCCCATTACCTGGAAAGCCACGGTGCTCAGATCCAGAAAATTTGGTTCACTCACGGCCCGAAGAACAACCGACTCCTCGCCGCCATCACCGTAAAGGAGCGCCTGACGTTTTTCCCGTCGACCAAGCTCGCCACCGACCTGCGCTTCTGTCTTTAAATTTTTTTTTTTTTTTTTAGAGAAAATGCTGTCCCAATTTAGAGTTGCTGGAGGTCAACACCATGCTGGACAGTCAAAACTGTGAACTTCGCATTTGCACCCAAGCGTTACAATCGGCTTGCCCCAAACTCAAGGTAAGCCATGTCGGAGGTGGCTTTGCAGACGTCCATTGTTTTTTTTTTTCTTCCTGGTCAGACCTTCCGGATGATGAACGTCAGCCCGCTGCACAAGAACGTGCAGATCAGTGGCCAGCTCCACGCCGGATTCCCCCTTTTGGAGGAGCTGTGCATCGCAACCACGTCCTACTCCTACATGACCGACAAATACCTGCAAGACATTCTCTTCGGCTCTCCCCGGCTGCGAGTGCTGGACCTGCGGGGCTGCACCTCAATCACGTCGGACGGTTTGCTGGCGTTGCCCTGTCTTGGTGAACATTTGTTTTTGCAAATCTGGGCCACCTAAGTTTTTCATTTTCAAATGAGGGGTTTTTTTGAACGTTTTTTTTAGTCTTTAAAAGGAGGTTGTTTTTTTGGAAGATTGGCGAATATACACGTTTGCTTTTTTTGTCGTCTGGCAGACCTAGAGTGCCTCTTCTGGGGTCAGTATTTCAGCAGCAACGTGTTGACATCGTGCCAGAAGCAAGGCATTTACCCGGTGGCGCAAAAGTGGAGCCACACGCTGCGGCAGCTGGACGTGGCCAACCAGCCCTTCTCCGAGGCGGAACTGGAGATGGCCGTGGGCCACTTGGCCGGGGCCCGCAACAGCGACAGCCTGCGTAGTCTCAACCTGAGCGGCACCAGGATCACCACCGCCGCCCTCAGGTAAGCCGCCATCCGACGGCAGGATTGGAAAAGGCCCCCGATGGCTTTGAACATCCTCGTTGTCGTGGCTTGGCAGAGCCGTCATCGGGCAAAGCACGGCGCTCAACTACCTCAACCTGTCCTCCTGCCGGTACCTTCCCAGAGGCCTGAAGAGAATTTATCGCGGACAAGAGGACATTCGCCGCTTGCTGGATAAACTGGAGTAGAGATCCGACCCATCCTGACATGTCAATGTTCTTTATATCGAACTTTTGTAAGTGGCCGGTCAGATCAAACTTTTGTACTGCCTGCTCTTCTGGCAATTTGGGGGGGGGGGGGGGGGGGGGGTTGTAAAATAATAAATGAATGCCATTTCCTATGGTGCGTGTCAAGTTCTCTCTACTTTCTTCCAATTTTGCCCCAAACTTGAAAAGGGGCCCCGATCTTTTGACAGCAGGAACAACTCAAATCCTTCCAGTTTACAATTTTATTGAAGTTTTCCAGTGAGAGGAAAGAAGTTGTTGAAAGGGTTAGCATTTGCTGCAAGGATTAGGTTGAAAACCTTCAAAAGGGAAAGAAGGAAGCAAGCATGTGACATTTTTCAAGGGAAAGGAAAGTACAAAGAATGCAACTTACGGTTGTGAGAAAGCAAACTAAGCATTCATCAGCTGGCATCTAAGTGCTACTTATATTTGATCCTACCAGTTGCGTGTGATCGGGTCTGAAGGGTTAGTTCTTGTTCCTTTTTTGCCTGTCTTCTTTCAAGGCTGGACTACTGAATTTATATCCTGGTTCATGACCTATGACCTCAGGCAGGAAATGAGGTGAGGTGAGTTTGATTGGGTTTTCTTTTCTGCCCCCTGTTGGTCTGGAGGAGGGGCAGACATATCTTCTCCATAGTTGACTTGACAGCACAACTATGCATAAGAATTTCTTTATAAGGTAAACAGAGCGACCGTATTTTTAAACAATAATGCGAGTATTTTCGGAAGTTGATTGGATGATCGCCATCTGCCGGAATCCAAGTCAAAACAATTTAAGAGTTCCTCGTAGATCTTCATTGCCAACTCAGATCAACAGTGTCGGCCTGGAACATGGTGTCCCGCTCGCTCAATAGTCCTGAAAACAATGAACTGGCCTCCAAAGCAGCTGTGGGGGGAAAGTGTCCTCCAGCTTACTCGCTCCCAACATAAAGTATAGCACAAATTAAATGATAACTTCATGACCTATTAAATGCTTAATGAACATATAGTAACATCCCAGAATAAACCCAAACAGTAAGTAAGCCTCGCTCGCTCACAAGCATATGAAATATCAAAACAAATGGAAATCAACCCCAAAAAGTGTCTCAATTCCTTCAAATGAAAGGCCACTTTTCAAAGTTGAGGCGTAGCGGATATCTCATCGCGGATGGGCAGGAGGAGCAGGCCCGTTTTGGCATCCTTTTCGCACTTCTCCAGCAGCTGAAGGTAGGAAAGTCTTTCTTTGGTGTTGGGGTCAAAGAATCCCTTGGAATTGTCATCGGGCTGGAGCAGAAGGCTTTGGAGCGGCTCGTCCAGAAGTCCCCTCTTGACGGCAACGTCGGGGGGCAGCCTCAGGCTGGCGTCGGGGTCCACCACTCCGCCCGTGGCCATTTGCGCTCGAAGGAGACGAATGGCGTCGCTTTCCGCAATCAGCTCCGACTTTGTGGCCTGGAACAGCGATAGGGTGCTTCCGCCGCCGCCGCCGCCGGAGGGATCTTTGTAGCCGGCCACGGCCCCCTCGGCCAGCAGAAGCTTCTCCAAGGCGTCCGCTCCAAACAGCTCCTCCTTGGCCGCCTCTTCCACGGCGTAGAACTTGTTGGCCAGCGGGTCGAGGATCCATCCCGTCGACGCCTGGGCTTCCAGCAGTAAAAGGGCCGCGGGCTCCGACAAGGCGCCCCGTTTGCTTGCGGCGTAGACGCTCAGAACCTTCTGAGACGGAGAGGCTTTGACGCCGGCGATGCTCCTCTTTCCGCTCAGGTATTGTTGGAAACGGGCACCTTGAGTGACTTTTTCCAAAGTGGCACGCCCTTCGCACACCTCCTTAAACGTGTCGTCGTCGATGACGCCAGAGTCCAGGAGTTGTTGGGCCGTGACGGGCTTCCTCAGGCCCGCGATTGTTTCTTGACCTTCGAGCTTGATCGGGATGAGGAGCAGTCCGGTTTCTTCGTCTTTGACGCACCTGGCCAACATTTCCGTGTAGGTCAGATTCGCCTTGGTCGCGGGGTGAAAAAAACCTCTGTTGTCGTCGGTCGGGTTCAGGAGAGTCGCTTGGAGGTCTTGGTCCAAATAGCCTTTGGCGTAGGCCACGTGGATGGGCAGGTGAAGACCCTTGAAGGGATGGATGACGCCCCCCGTGGCCACCTGGGCCTCCAGTAGACGAACGGCGTCCTCCTTGGTAATCAGACCCTTTTCCCAGGCTTGGAAAAGAGAGATCTTCTCGCCCGTGTAGGGATCGTCGTAACCGTCGACGGCCTTCTCGGCGGACAGCAGCCTTTCGTACATCTGGGGGCCGATCAAGTTTTGCCGGAGCGCCTCGTCCACGCCGAGCTTCTCGTCGGCCAGCGGATCCAGCACGAAGCCCGTGGCCGCCTGCGCTTCCAAGAGGAGGAGAGCCGTGTCGGGCGTCAGGCTGCCGTCCCGCTGCGCTTGGTAGATGCTCAACTTCTGATTGGAGGGGCGCAGGAGCACGCCGGCCACGGCGCCCGTCCCCTGCAGGCTGGCCCTCACCTCGGCCATTTGCAACACGTCGCTTTTCTTCAAGCTTCCGTCAACCAAGCCGGCGAAGGTTCTTGTGTCCACGATGCCCAGCTCCAAAAGATCCGCCAGGGAGACCTCTCCCCGGAGGCCCGGGAACTTGATCTCCTGGCCCTCCACGATGGCCAAGACGGCCGCCGAGATTTCCTCCAGCGTCATTTTCCCCGACTTGAAGAACTGGAAGAACTCCCGCCGCTTCTCCTCGGACAGGTACTCCGAGTTGACCAGGTCCCAAAGGGTGGCGCTTTGCCCCTTGCCGTGGCGCACCGGAATCAGCTTGGTGCGGAACTGTTCCCAGACGGCGTCGTCGTCGTCTGGCTCCTCTTTGTCCTGGAGCGGCAGGAGGCGGAGTCCCGTTCTGGGGTCGGTGACGCATTGGGCCATTAACTGCGAGTAGGTGAGGTTCTGCCGAGTGTCGGGGTGGAAAAAGACCTTGGTGTCGTGGCTGGGGTCGCCGAGGATCTGGCTCGCGATCTCCCGATCGAAGTAGCCGCGCTTGTAGGCCACCTGGTCGGGAACGCGATGGCTGTTGACCGGGTCGATGATGCCGCCGGTGGCCATTTGCGCCCCCAGGAGCCAAAGGGCGTGCTCCTTGACGACGAGCCCTATTTGCATGGCTCGGAAGAGAGAGATGGCGGCGCCGGAGTAAGGGTCTTTGTAACCGGTCACCGCCTCCTCGGCCGAGCGCAGCTTCTGGCACACGTCGGGCCCCACGATCTTGGCCCTGACGGCCTCGTCCACGGAAAACTTTCCGTTGCCGACGGGGTCCAGGACGAATCCCGTGGCCGCCTGGGCCTCCAGCAAAAGCAGCGCCGTCCCCGCCATCAGTCGGCCGTTCTGCTTGGCCTGGTAGATGCTGAGGATCTGGCGGTCGGGAAGGAGGACGCCCGCGATGCTGCCCGTGCCCTGAAGGTACACGTCCAGCTTGTGATCCTCCATCACGTCCCGGACCGACCTCTTCCCTTTTCTCAGGTCGACGAGGACCTCCGGGCTGAGGATGTCGGCGTCCGCCAGCTGCTTGGCCGTGACCGGCTTTCTGATGCCTTGGAAGACAACCTCGGTCCTCTCGACGGAGGCCGCGACGATTCCCAGCAGCGTGGCGACGACCGCCTCGGCGCTGGCCTTTCCTTCTCGGTACTTTTTCACCAGCTCTATCCGCCGCTCTCCATTCAGGTATTCCGACATGAGCAGCTCCCACGCGGACACGTTCATCCCCGAGTACTTCCCCAGCATCACCTTCACCTTCTTCTTCCGGAAGGCCACCTTCGTTGGGTGGTCGATGAAGTTAAAGTTGGGCCCATCCGTTTTGTCCCGCAGCGGGAGGAGGAGCAGTCCGGTGATGGGATCGGTCACGCAGCGTTCCATCAGCTGCAGGTAGGTCAGGTTCTCCTTGGTGTTGGGGTCGAAGAAGCCCTTGGTGTCGTCTCCCGGATCCAGGAGGACGGCTTTCATTTCCCGGTCGAAGTAGCCTTTTCGGAAAGCCACCTCGGTGGGAAGCCTGTGGCCGTTGATGGGGTCGATGATTCCGCCCGTGGCGATCTGCGCCTCCAGCAGGCGGATCCCCTGCTGCTTCACGATGTACTTTTTGGAGAGCGCTTCAAAGAGGGAAATCTTCTTCGGTGTAGTACCGGCGCACGGGTCTTGGAAGCCGGTCACCGCTCGCTCGGCCGAGCGCACATCCCGGTGGAATTCCGGACCCACCAGCTGGCTCTTCACCGCCTCGTCCGCCGTCATTTTCCGGTTCTGCAGCGGATCGATCAGGTGGCCCGTGGCGGCCTGCGCCTCCAGCAGACGAAGCGCCACCGACGGCATCAAGATCTTGAGCTCCTTGGCCCGGTAGACGCTCAGTCGTTTGCTGGTGGAGAGCACGGCCACGCCCGCCACGCTGCCTTTGCCCTGAAGGTATTTCTTCACCTTCTTGTTGAGCGTGACGTGCTGGGGCGTGATCTTGCCCTTCTGCAGGTCCTCGTACACTTCTCTGTCGATGATCTTCGAGTCGAGGAGTTGGGCGGGGGAAATGACTCCCCTCAGGCCCTCGAAGGTGACGGGGACGCGGACGGGGACGGTGACGGGGCCGGGGTTGGGATCTTTGCCGGGGCTGGGCCCAGGGCTGGGGCCGCCTTTCTTCTGCCCGTCTTGATCTGCCATCTTCGACATGAATAGCTGCGGAAGTGAAAGCTTTGCGTCAAATAAAAGGCTCGCGATTGCCGGGCCGGGACTCGATAGCAGCTCGCGGACCGAGTATCCACAGTAGGGAAGCACCAGCGCGACATCCCATTTCTCGGGAGAAGCCGGCCGGCCGGCCGGCCTCCAATGAAAACTGCACACACACTTGGGCCGAAAAGCCATCTTTTTTTGGAATGGATTGGATTGGATCATTTGATTCATCCCGTACGGTGGTACCTCGACCTACCATCAGCTCTACCTATGACATGCTGGTGGTACGATGAAAATTTCGATCGAATAATTCACCCTAGATACGATCAAAATTTCGATCAAATAATTCGCCCTTGATATGATCAAAATTTCGAGACGCGACCAAGCCAGGAGGCCATGACATGAGAGGCTGTTTATCATTGTAGCGCACTGTCTTTTTTGCCACATCTCTTTGGTGTATAACAGATATCTACGAGCACTGAACGATTTATTCAGTTTCGACCAGGAAACCCCACAACGCGCATGCGCGGGCAAAAAGAGGGCTTTCTGGGTAATGAAGTCTACTCGTGCACACAACACCCGATAGCCAATGGCACCCTTTCTCAGAATAAAACTTCATTACCCACAATCAATACGTGGGTAGGCTGTTATTCCTTCCTTAGCCCGTTAGCTCCCGTTAACGTAGCGATCGCTCATTCAAGACTACTTCTCGTTGGCAAGTGGTCGTGCGTTATCCTATTGTGAGGACATTTGTCTGCATCATTTTGGGAATATTTTGAAGGGAATACAAGAGCAAACAGCCCATCCATAGCCAACGTGACGGTGGAGGCGTGGCAAACAGCTAACCCGCCCAGAACGAAGGTTAAAAGAAAATTAAAAGAAAATTAGAATTCAGTTTTGTGTAGTTACATTAAACATATGTTTGAGTGTGTCTGTATATATGAATCCAAGTTCATTTAAATTTGTTTGTTCGTTTCCGAGTGCGTTGCCGTGGATAAAGTCCCCCCAAACACCCCCCCCCCCTCCGCCTCCGTGTATGTCGCTGTCTCTATCCTCCGCGAAATGCGTCTAATTTTACTTCTATTAAACACATTTTATTACTATTAAACCACTAGTTATGTGTTACTTTGTTAATAGATGGCGAATTAGAAGAAATTCAACATTGTTTCCAATCCAATATCCTGTTTTTGGTGTTTTTTCAGAGGGCTGGAACAAATTAAAATTTTTTTCCATTAATTTCAATGGGAAACGTCCGCTGGAGTTACGAGAACCTCGTCATACGATCTCAGTCTCGGAACGGATTACGCTCGTATGTCGAGGAACCACTGTATTTGGGAAATTTCGTTGTCACAGTAGCAAGAGGGTGAGAAAGCATTTTAGACATCAATAGATAGGTAATAAGTGAGTTTGAATGATACTTTGTGATGTCTTCATCATTTCCGTATAGCTTGGTCAGATCCAATTGATGAAAAAATGCTGACAAAGCACCCGCGTGTTTTTCCACTGTACACCTTAATTGCCGTCTAATCATCGATGACTATTACAGCAAAATGTTTTTCCAAATAAAAAAGACCTACCCAATGACAATGACGTGTGGTTTGGTTTGTTGGCAGCAGAATTCCAAAATTCCAAAGTACTTTTCTGGCTCAAAGTCAGTCCCTGTGGGCAAAAAAAGGGGGGAGGGAGGGAGGGAGGGGTGTTAGGGTACATTCTTCAAACATGAATGATAGTTAACATCTTTTGAATACGCAAGACACTGACGAGGCCAAGGTTTTTCCGCCCGTTGCGTGACGGCCTATTTGAACGTAAAAGGCAAACTTGACATTTTGGCGCGAGCGTGAGACACGGCGCCCCGCGTCTTGACGCGTCAAGACGAGGCCAGGCAGGCAGGCAGGCAGCGTTTCCCAAGCCAATGAAACGCCAATTGACATTTCACACCGCATATTGTCATCCACAGAGGGTTGCGACACTATTATTTCTATTTTAGTTCGTTTATTTATTTATTTACATCGTTTTTAAACGTAAAAAAAAACGTCATCAAAAGACACTGGAAACTAGAAAGTGTCATTAGTACGGCTCCAACATAACAGAGCAAACATTCAAGGGAACATATGAATAATAGAATAATACAAGCAGTCATAGCAAATACTAAGTTTGAGTTTTTAGAGAGGTTTTGTTTTGTTTTTAAACAAAAACAATAACGCCTACTTTTAGAACTTCCACCTTGATTAATCACGTTACGTTGAGAAAATACGCCATGAAATAAAGCGTTCAAATGCGTTACGACGAAAGGGATGCTTTTCAAGTTCCACCCGTCCAAAACAGGAAAGCTTTGGTGTCAAAGTAACAATGTCGTAAGTCGTCAAATCCTCTTCTTGTTTATGCCCAAATAATCAGGCGTGTCTAAAAGGGGAACGCATCTTTTGACATTTCCAATTTTTGACATACGCATTAAGTTGGCACTGCGCTCTTTTTCTTCCCGTCACGTCTGCGTCTCTTCAGCTAAGAATGACCATGTTTGTATTGGCTAGAAGAAAAAGCTTGCCTTTGTCCTTTTCTCCTCAAAAAGGGTGCTGGCCACCAGAACCAGAACCAGAACCAGAACCAGAACCAGAACCAGAACCAGAACCAGAGCCGGACCTTTAACCCCCTAAAACCAATAACAAAAACTCAAACGCGCTGCGTAAAAGCTGTTATTCGTTATTGCTTTTGACTGGACGTACAAGATCATTGGCGAGGAGAAAAGAAAAGAAGAGAAAAGAAAAGAAAAGACTGGACATAAAAGATCATTGGCGAGGAGAAAAGAAAAGAGGAAAAAAAAGAGAAAGAAAAGTAAAGTAAAGATGAGTTAAGTAAAGAAAATGGCTTACGTGTGTCTCTCAGCAAAAAGCTCAAAGTGCAAAAGACTTCCTCGGAAGCCAATTTTATTCCATGGTAGAGACACGTTCCTGAGGTGCGGAGAATTCTGCAGAATTACCAAGGAACGCCACAAACCGCCCGCCCGCCCGCCTTTCCGATAACATCCTCCTGTCGGTGCAGGTAGGCAAGGAGGCCGGCCAAGTTGGCCAGCCAAAGTTGGCCAGCCGAGGCCACAGAGAGCTGCGTTGAACATGATCTCGGGGGAGCGCAGCATGATTCCTCCAATTCTTGGCCGCTTCCTTTCAACTGCCCCATTGTCTCTGAAAACAAAAGCACACAATATGGTGTGACAGGTGCGCTTTGGAATGACACACATGACCACGCTGGACCATTTGTTTTGTACCTTTGGAACAATTTCCCATTGCAGCCACGGTGCTTCAATAAGAAGAAGAAGAAGAAGAAGAAGAAGAAGAAGAAGCCACTGGAAAATAGTGGACATTTCAGCCTGCAAATGGGAAATGACACACACACACACACACAGGAGTAGAAAACAAATCGGAAAAAGAGAAAGGCCGTCAATGTCAAAAGTGGTCATTTGAAAACCATGGTATTGTTTTTTTTTTTAAATTATCCATTGAACTCGTCATTGACTGTCTTTAATGTGGTGATATGGTCAAATCGTCACAGCTCATTTGTCTATTTGTCGGAAAGTTCATTCTCTTGTGGCAAATGCGGCTCGAGGGTGGCTCACTTAAGCTTGGGCAACGTCAACCTGCTTTTTATTTGACGACGCTCGGTCTGCCTTTTAAAACCTTAAAAAGCGCTAACTTTGGTCCGGTTCAAACCATGGAATTGAAAGCCGCCGCCGCTGCCGCCGCGTCACGTGCTTGTTTAAGCGCAGAAAAAAAAGAAGAGGAAAAAAAAGCCTAGCCTTCTCCTTCTCACGACATTCGTTGAAAGAGCCCGGCTTTGCCCACACTTGCTTTACGGTTAGAAAAAGCTGCCAAGACAGAATTTGGCCCGGTGCCGGCGACGTTTGGAATGGAGCGCGGACACGCCTACCCGGGCTGGGGGGGAGCTTGCCGTCGGCTTGGCTTATCGGCAGACCCCAGAAAATTAGAGCTCGATTTAGACGGCGCCGCCGTTTCATCGACGTCCCATTCGATCCAATAGGGGGCGCCCGCTGGGGAGAGATGGAGAAAAAGCTGGACACGTCAAAAGCGTACATGCAAAAATGGATTTCGGTGGGCGGTGTGGGATAGACTGGCCAACTGGCTTAATCATTGTTTGTTCATGTCGCGCCATGTGGCCAAACTGGCTTTACAATAGTTTGTTAAGATGGTAAAATCTAAGATAGACTGGCCAAACTGGCTTTACAATTGTTTGTTAAGATCGTGGAATGTAAGATAGGCTAACTAGCTGGCTTTGCAATTCGTTTTTTCGCATTGCAAAATGTAACATTTAAAGGCTTTAAAATAAAATAAAAAATAAAAATAAACCCAGACATAGGCTTGTCATCATCATTGACTAGACAAAAGCCTAATTGTCATCCTAGCCAGCTGCGTAGGACCAAATTGCTAGTGCCTCTCCACAAAGTGCGCCTTCCCGGCAAAAGGCCCAAATAAGTGATCATTTCAGACTGGTTGGCACTCTGCCGTGATGGATACATGGCATCACCTCCCTCCCTCCCTCCCGAGCGCAACCAAATCCCGGCGACTGCGAAAAGGTTTGCCTCACCGATGCCAACAAAGAATCAAATGGATCACTTACCTCCCTCCCACTGTCTTCTTACTTACCTTCAGTCAGCCAGCAGGAGGCAGATCACCGCCCGACGTCCTTCATGTTTCCTCACCCCGAAGTTGTTACACAGAGGGGACTGTGTGTCATGCTACTGCAAATTCAGAGTCCTGATGCCGATGTAAGGTAGGCTGCGGCAGTTTGTACGAGCTATACAAATATCGTGTTTGCATACAACTTAGCCCTGCAAATGTCCAACCATATCAGCCTAAAGTTTTGTTTACATAAACTTTGTCCTACATCGCTGTCTTAGAAATATTACCCTGTTTCCCTATATAAAGACTGACCCACTGTTCATTCGAAGAGAGAGTTGCAAGGACAACAGAATGTGAGCGTGTTCACAGCTGTTTGAGCTCTCTCCCCATCGTGCAGTCTGGTAATAAACCGATTTCCTATTAAATTGATCTCACTCTTTCTTAACCTGCTCCTGAAGTTGTATTTCAGATCTATCGGGCGGAATGTCAAGGTTACTTGGAAATGGACCCTTTTTGAAAAGTTGGCGGCGTCAGCGAAATAAAAAGACATTCTTTCGTGTCCTTGTTTATTTACAGAGCGGGGGGACGGGGACAGTACAATTCTGTTCCTTCCTAGAATTTCTTCTAAATACACCACCTTCAAATATAGGCTTCAAATCCCTTTGCTGCATCATCACAGGAATAATAATACAACTAATGATTTCAAGGTTACAACCCCATTCCTGTTGGCTATTTATCTTTTCCTAATAATCATGCAACTCCCAAATATAGCGCGTAGGAAAATAAAAGGATATAGGCTAGGTCTTCATTGGGCTAAGCTTTGCCAGGGAGATTTAGCCACCCCAAAAAAAAAAAATTGAAACGCGGCAAAGACAAGCCCGCCCGCTAATGGCTTTCAGCAGTGAGTGCGTACAGTCGCGTCAAGATTAACGTTGGCGAGCGTTTCAAACGGATTGGGAGAGCGACCCCATCGTTCCGTCGTGCAAAAGGTCAATGGTTTATCGCCCGCGGAGGCGGCCCGAAACGTCTCGGCGGGACGTCTTGTTTTGCGGGAGGCACTTTGAGGCTTTCTAATGTCGAGTCCACTCCAAGGGGGGCGGGCTTAGTCAGCACACGGACATTTGCATACATCCTGGCTACGCTCGCATTTTGGCGCTGCGGGGGTGGGGGGGGGAATGGGGGAAATCCGGGATCTCATAAAAGGACCACGCGCCAGACTTTCTTTTGGGTGGATCGGGTGCCCGGCGGCCGTCACTTTGGCGTCAAGAGTCCATAAGGTCCCATTGGGGTGTGGCTTAGTCTTTCGGCTCGTTGGAACGTGCTGTTCTCCTTGAGCTCCAAGTCCGGGCTTTAGGAGGTGGGTCAGGTCAGGAAAGGAGGTGCAGGCTTTAGGAGTTGTGTCGGGAACGGTCCAGGTTTTAGGAGTTGTGTCAGGGTCGGGATCTGGCTGAAGTAGTGACCGAGGGGAAGGCTCGCTGGAGCTTCAGCATCCAGACCAGACTGCTCTCCATATATTCAAATGAGTCACAAATGCATTCCACACCGAAGAACTTTGCTTTGAGCGTCGCACTCCCTTTCCTCTCTCTTGCCAACGGATAGAGATCACCAAATGTGGAGCGCTCAAAGGGGAGAGCCGAGTCTCGACCCTCCTCAATAGCGGCGGCCGTAGCTCGGCGAGCCGTACGAGGAGGAGGAGGAGGAGGAGGAAAAAGCGGTGGCGGTGGTGCCGGTGGTGAAGGAGGATCCGGTGGCGTCGAAGCTGCCTCTCCTGGAGCCAGACCTGGAGCCGGTCCTGGAACCCGAGCGAGAGCTGCCGGCCGAGCCGTAGGGACTGTACGGGCCCTTGGCGGACTGGGAGGACGCCTCCAGGAGCCGCAGACCGCTGCCCTCCTCCAACATGCTCCTCTCCAAGGCCTCCTTGTAGGAGATCTTCAGCTTGGTCTTGGGGCAGGTCAGGTACTTGGAGTGCGCCTTGACGTCACGCAGCTTCTGCGCCGTGCGGGCGTCCAAGGTGCCCTTCTTCAAGGCCTCGTCCAGCGACACCCTGCCGGCGGCGTCCGGTTCGATCAGGCCGCCCGTCAGGTACTGGACTTCCAGGAAGCGCTGGCCGGCCTCGTAGTACAGCCAGCCTTTCTTCAGCGCTTGCGCCGCAGACATTTTGCTTTTGGTGCGGGGGTCCTCGAATCCGTTGCAAGCCTTCTGCGCCAGGCTGATGCGGTCCACCATGATCTTGTCCACCAGGCCCCTGGCCATGGCGTCCGCCACCGAGAATTTCTGCCCGCTGTGGGGGTCCACGATACCGCCCGTGCAAGCCTGAGCCTCCAGCAGCCTCTGCCCGGTGATGTTGTCCAGCAGGTTCCTGCGGATGGCCTCGGTGACTGACACCTTCTCCAGGGTGTCCGTGTCCAGGATGCCGGCCACGGGGCCGCTCTCCTCGGCAGGGTCGTCCCAGGCGGCGGCGGCGGCGCCGACGGCGGGGGACGCGGCGGGGCTGGAGACGTAGGAGGAGGAGGAGCCAAAGGAGGACGAGCGCGATCGGACGCCACCGGAATTTCCCGACAGCATGTCGGCGAACTCGCTGATGGAGAGCGTTCCGGCGCGGTACTGGTCCAGGGCCGACTTGTCGATCAGGCCGCTGCCGATGGCGTCGTCGATGTCGTACTGGCGGCCGGACCTCCTGTCGATGATTTTGGACTTGACCACGCCGTCCGACGAGGTGCTGGTGATTTCCTCCCATTCGCACTCCTGCTCCGCCAGCTCCAGGTAGGTCTGGTGGTCAATCAGGCCTTTCTGGTAGGCCTCGTACACGGACATCTCCTTGCCCGTCTCCGGGTCCACGATGACCACCCGGCGCTTGCGAACCGACGACTTGGAGGACGTCTTCCTCTCTCGCTTCTTTTCCTTCAGCGGCAGAAGGGCCAGCCCCGTCTGCGGGTCCGTCAGGCACCTCCCCAAGAGCTGCAGGTAGGTCAGGTTCTCCTCGGTGTTGGGGTCGAAGAAGCCCTTGGTGTCGTCCGACGGGTCGGTGAGGACTCGGTTCATCTCCTGGTCGAAGAGGCCGCGCTCGTACGCCGTTTCCACCGGCAGGCGGAGGCTCTCCCGCGGGTCGATGATCCCGCCGGTGGCGATCTGGGCCTCCAGCAGGCGGATGCCGTGGTCTCTCAAGATCAGCTCCTTCTTCATGGCCTGGAAGAGGGAGATGACCTGGCCCGAGTACGGGTCCTTGTAGCCGGTGACGGCCCTCTCGGCCGACAGCAGTTTGTCCTTGAACTCGGGACCCACCACGCCGGCGGTCACGGCCTCCTGGACGTCCAGCTTCAGGTTCTTGATGGGGTCGATCACGTGACCCGTGGCGGCTTGGGCCTCCAGGAGCTCAAAGGCCGTCCCCGGGCGAATCATGTTCTTCTTCATGGCTTGGTAAATGGACAGGCAGTCTTTGGTGGATTCCACGTAGACGCCGGCGATGCAGCCGTTGCCCCCCAGGTACTTTTTCAGCCGCCCGCTGACCTCTTCCACGCTGAGGCCGCCCCGGGCGACGTCGTCGTAGGTCTTTTGGTCGATGATCCTCAAGCGGAGCAGGTCCTCGGCGCCGATTGCCTTCCGGACACCCGGGAAGAGAAGCCTCCTGTCGGCCAGGGGCAGCAGCAGCATCCTCATGCCGCTGCCGTCGCCGTCGCCGTCTTTGTGGGCCCGGCACCGCTTCAGCAGCTCGCCGTAGGTCAGCTTTTCGTCCGTGGCGGGGTCGGCGTAGCCGGCGTGGCCTCGCGCGCCGTCGCCCCGGGGCTCCGATATCCTGTCCAGCGTCTCTTTGTTGATGTAGCCGCGCTGCATGGCCACGTCGGCGGGCAGGCGGAAGTAGTATTCGGGGTCCATCAAGCCGCCGGTGGCGTTCTGAGCTTCCAGGAGCCGGAGGGCGTAATCCTCGGGAACCAGCTCCTTCTTCATGGCCTGGAAGAGAGAAACCACCTTCCCGCTGTACGGGTCTTTGAAGCCCGTGACCGCCCTCTCGGCGGAGAGCAGCTTGTCGTGGAGTTCGGGCCCCACCAGCCCTTTGCGCACCGCCTCGTCCACCGTCAGGAGTTGCTCCTTGGCCGGGTCCACCATGAAGCCGGTGGCCGCCTGGGCCTCCAGGAGGCTCAGGGCCACTTCGGCTTTCACTTGGCCCTTTTTCATGGCTTGGTAGATGGGCACCCCGCCGCCGGGGGCGTCCGACACGATCCCGGCGACGCAGCCGGTGCCAAAGAGGTAGCGCTTGACCGAGGGCGTTTCCATCAGCTCGCCCACGCTCATTTTGTCTTGCTTCAAAAGCTCGTAGGTGGCCAGGTCGACAATCCGAGCGGCGTAAAGCTCCTCCACGGTAATGCGCCTCCGGATGATGTCACACGAGGTGCCCGCCGCGCCCTCCCTTTGCTCCATGATTTCGATGATGATGACCAGCAGCCGCTCCTTGGTGATTGTGCCCAGGCGGTACTGCTCCACCAGGCGCCGTCGCTCCTCTTCGGGCAGCGCCTCGGAATTCAGGATTTCCCAGAGGGTGGTGGTCTTGCCGCCCCAAATCTTGTGGGGAATCTCCACGGGAGCGTGGGCCAGGTCCGCCCGAGCTTGCTCCTCGGTGTACCGGTACGACCGGGCGGCGGGGGGATCCGCTTGGGGCGGGCCCAGCGGCAGGTAGCACAGACCCGAAGTGGGGTCTTTGACGCACTTCTCCAGAAGCCGCTCGTACGTGACGCGCCCGTCGTGGACGTCGGGGTCGGCGAAGCAGCGGACGTCGTCGTCGGAGGAGGCTCGGCCGAAGGACTCGGCCAACCGCTCGCCGATGAGGCCGCGCCGGAGGGCCACGTCGGTGGGCACGCGGTGGCTTCCCAGCGGATCGATGAGGCCGCCCGTGTGGAGCTGGGCCTCCAAGAGGGGGATGGCGTGCTCCCTCGACACCAGTCCCTTCTCCAGCGCTTGGAAGAGAGAAATCCGAGTGCCCGTGTAGGGGTCCTTGTACCCGGTGGCCGCTTTCTCCGCAGAGAGGAGCTTCTCGTGAAGCTCCGGGCCGAGCGCTCCGGCCTTGACGGCGTCGTCCACGGAATACTTGGCGTTCCGGACGGGCTCCGTAATGAATCCGGTGGCGGCTTGGGCTTCCAGCAGCGCCAGGCCGGCGCTAGGCCGCAGGAGGCCCTTTTTCAAGGCCTGATAGACGCTCATCTTCTGGTCGCTCCCTTTCACCACGACGGCGTCGACGCGGTCCGTGCCTCGCAGGTAGCGCCCGACGGCGAGGTCTTGGCTCACCTCCTGTGGAGTCTTGGTGCCCTTCTGGAGCTGCTCAAATGTGGCACGGTCAATGATGTTGGCGTCCATCAAGGCGCGGGCAGAAACGGCCTCCCTCAGTCCTTGGAAACGAGGCCCTTCCTTTTCCTTTTCCTTTTCCTTTTCCTTTTCCTTTTCCATTTCCTTTTCCATTTCCTTTTCCTTTTCCTTTTCCTCCACGATGGTCACGACAACCCGCATCAAGGTCTGGATGGTGACGTGGCCCGTTCGATACTGGCGAATCAGCTCCAGCCTCTTCTCCTCCGTGATGTACTCGGAGGTGATGACTTCCCACACGGTGACCTTTCTGCCCCGGAAAGGTCCGCAGTCCAGCTCCACCGTGCTCCGGCTCAGGGCTTCTTTGCTATCGGCCTCGGCGAGTGGCGCGTCCTCTTTGGCTTTGGGAGCCTGGCGCGGCAGCGGCAGCGGCAGCAAGGGGAGCCCGCTTTCCTGGTCCCAAAGGCATTTCTCCATCAGTTGCGCGTAAGTGGCCTCCTCCTGCGTGTCGGGATCGCGGAAGACCCGGGCCTCCTCGGTGGCGCCCGTCAAGATCCGGTGCGTCTCCTCGTCCAGATAGCCCCGTTTGCAGGCCACCTGGTGCGGGAGGCGGTAGCTTTTGACGGGGTCCACGATCCCGCCCGTGGACAGCTGCGCTTCCAACAGACGGATCCCGTGGTCCCTCTTGACCAGACCTTTGTTCATGGCTTCCAGCAGGGACACCGTCTGGCCCGAGTAAGGGTCCCCGTAGCCCCCGACGGCTCGCTCGGCCGACAGCAGGCGCTCGTGGAGCTCGGGCCCCACCAGGCCCAGCCGGACGGCCTCGTCGACGGAGACCCGTCGGTCGGCGACGGGGTCGACCATGAAGCCGGTGGCCGCCTGGGCCTCCAGGAGACGGATGGCCGCCTCGGGCGAGAGGAGCTCTTTCTTCACGGCTCGGTAGAAAGGCATCTTCTCCTGGGTGGCGGGGTCCAGCAGGCCGGCAATGCTGGGCGTTCCTCGCAGAGCTTTCTTCACGGGATCCATCTGGGCCAGCTCCCGGATGCTGATGGTTCCGTTGCCGAGCCGGTTGAAGACGTCTTTGTCGATGACTTTGGAGTCCAGGAGTTCGCTGGGCCGCACGGGGGCCCTCAGGCCGTCCAGCACGTTTTCCTTCTCCTTCTCCTTGGCCTCCGCCACGGTGATGACGATCTTGATGATCTTCTCCACCGTGATCTTGCCCGTCTTGTACTGGCGGATCAGGTCCTTCCGCTGGTCCTCGGTGAAATACTCGGAGTTGATGACTTCCCAAATGGTGACCGTCTTTCCTTTGAACTTGCCGAAGGGCACGTCCACCTTGGCCCGGCCCAAGGCTTCCCTCATCTCGGCGTCCGTGCAGCCGGTCTTCTCGCCGGGGGCGGCGGGGGCGGCGGCGGCGGCGGCCTCGCCGTCCACGGGGAGGATCATCAGGCCGGACTCGGCGTCCCTGGTGCACCTGTCCAGAAGCTGCTTGTAGGTGAGGGCCTCCCGGGTGACGGGCTCCTCAAAGAGCTTGCGCTCGGGCATTTGCTTATTGGTTTCGGCGTCAAACTGGCCCTGCTGGTAGGCGGTCTGCAGCGGGACTCTGTGGCCGTTGACGGGGTCCACGATGCCGCCGGTGGCCAGCTGCACGTCCAGCCACCTGGTGGCCCGCTCCTTCTCCATCAGACCTTTCTGCATGGCCTGGAAGAGGGAGATTTTGTCCCCGGTGTAGGGGTCCCTGAAGCCCGTGGCGGCTCGCTCGGCGGACAGCATCTTCTCGTGGAGCTCGGGGCCAATCAGCCGCTCCTTGACGGCGTCGTCCACGGAGAGGAGCCGGTTTTCAACGGGGTCCACCAGGTAGCCGGACGCCGCCTGAGCTTCCAGCAGCGCGGTGGCCACGTCGGGCGCAATCTGCTCGTCTTTCATGGCCCGATAGATGCTGAGCTTCTCCTTGGAGGGGGTCAGGACGGCACCGATGCAACTCTGGCCTTTCAGACACGCCTGGATTTTGTCCGTCTTGGCCAGGTCCCGCAGCGACACTTTGCCCTTTTTCAATTTGTCCAGGTCTTTCTTGGTCAGGACGCCGATGTCGCGGAGGCGTTGGGCGGGAACCTTCTCTCGGATTCCATCGAAGGTCCAAGGCGAAGCCCCGTCGGGCTCGGAGCCGTTGAAAACTTGCTTTGTGGCAGAAAGTGACGGCTCGTCCTTCTGCGTCTGGACCTCGCCGGTCTCCTTTCTCTGGAGACGGGCGAGGGTTGCTCGCAGCGTTTTGTTCTCCTCTTCCAACAGCTTCTCTTGCTCCTTCCTCTCCTTTTCAAGCACCTCCATTTCCATTCGCTTCTTGTTGGCGTCGTCCTCGGCCTCCTTCTGCTTGGTGGCGGCCTCGTCCAGGCCAGCCCGGAGCTTGTTCCTCTCGTCCTCCATCAGCTTCCGCTGGCCTTCTCGCTCCTGGTCCAGAGCCCGGGCCCTGCCGACTTGCTCCTTCAACTGTTTCTCCAGCCTCTGCTTTTCCTCTTCGACTTCCGTCTCTCTCTTGGATAGCAACTCCTTCTCCGCCAGGAAGCTCTTTTGAAGACCGGCCTTCTGCTGTCGGAGTTGCTCTTGCTGGGCGAGCGCCATCTAGGCGGGGGCGGGGGGATGGGGGGGGGACCGAGAGAGAGAGAGAGAGAGAAATGAGCCACGGGCGACTCTGGCTGAAATGCAAGGAAAAGGCCACGTACCTCTTTGGAATGTTTCTGTTGCTCCTCCGCCTTCTTCCTCAGCTCCTCCCTCTCCTTCTCCAGGTCGGCGATGGTCGTCCTGAGAAGGTCGGCCTCTCGGCCGCTCTGCAGCTGCTGCGTCTCCAGCTCTTGCAGCCCGGCACGGGTGACTTCCCGCCGCGACTTCTCCAGAGTGGCTTTGGCCTCCTCCGCCTGCCTCTTGAACTCCTGGGCCGCCTCCTGCGCCACGGCCCGAGCGCCGGCCAGCTCTTCGACCTTGAGCTCCAGCTCCTGGGCCCTGCCGACTTGCTCCTTCAACTGTTTCTCCAGCCTCTGCTTCTCCTCTTCGACTTCCGTCTCTCTCTTGGATAGCAACTCCTTCTCCGCCAGGAAGCTCTTTTGAAGACCGGCCTTCTGCTGTCGGAGTTGCTCTTGCTGGGCGAGCGCCATCTAGGCGGGGGGGGGGGACCGAGAGAGAGAGAGAGAGAAATGAGCCACGGGCGAGTCTGGCTGAAATGCAAGGAAACGGCCACGTACCTCTTTGGAATGTTTCTGTTGCTCCTCCGCCTTCTTCCTCAGCTCCTCCCTCTCCTTCTCCAGGTCGGCGATGGCCGTCCTGAGAAGGTCGGCCTCTCGGCCGCTCTGCAGCCGCTGCGTCTCCAGCTCTTGCAGCCCAACCCGGGAGTCCTCCAGAGTGGCTTTGGCCTCCTCCGCTTGCCTCTTGAACTCCTGGGCCGCCTCCTGCGCCGCGGCCCGAGCGCCGGCCAGCTCTTCGACCTTGAGCTCCAGCTCCCGGGCCCGGTCGGCCGCCTCCCGCTGCCCCTGCCGCTCGGCCTCCAGCGATTTGCCGAAGGCCTCCGTCTCCTGGTCCAGCTGTCGCCGGACGCGTTCTTTGTCCTCCAGCAGCTTCTCGGCCTCCTCCCGCGCCCGGTCCTTCTGGCCGCGGAGGTCCTCGGCCTCCGCCGCCAGCCGGGCGGCCTCCCGGACGGCTTGCATTTTCTCCCGGAGGCTCTCCTCGGCCAGCGCCCTCTGCTCGGCCAGATCCGACTCGGCGGCGAGCCGGGCCGCCTCCTCCCGGGCCAGGACCTCGGTCCTCTGGGCTTGGCCGGCGAGCAGCTTCTCGGCGCTGTCCCGCTCCTCTTGTAGGAGCCGCTTGTTCTGGCTCTCGATTTCCACTTTGAGCTTGAGGAGCGCCTCCGTCTGGGTCCTGACTTTGGAGAGCTCCTCCTCCACCCGGGCCTTCTGCTCGACGGCGTCGCCGGCCTGGCCCTTGACGCGCCGGAGCTCCTCGTCCAGCAGGGCCTTCTGCCGGTCGCTTTGGTCCAGCCGCCGCCGGACGGCCTCCAGCTCATTTTGCAGCAGCGACTTCTGCTCGGCCTCTCGCCGGGCTTCCTCCCTGTGGCGCTCCGCCTCGGCGTCGGCTTGGCGCTTTTGCCGGAGGGCGGCGGCTTCGGCTCGCGCTCGCTCCGAGGCCTCCTCTTGCGCCTCCAGCCTCAGTTTCTCCGAGTCCGTCTGGGCCAGGGCCCGTTTGGCGGCTCGGTCCTCGGCGGCCTCCTTCTGCCGCTCTGCCTCCTGGGCCTTCTGGCGCAGCAGCGCCGCCTCGCTCTCCGCCCGCTGCCGGGCCGTTTGGGCGTCCCGCGCCGTCTGCCGGGCCTCCTCCAGCTCTTCCTGGAGCCGGCGGAGCTCGGCTTCCCCCACCTCCTTCTTCGCGGGCTTGTCGTGGAGTTGGGTCCCCAACAGCCCTCTGTGCACCGCTTCGTCCACCGTCAGGAGTTGCTCTTTGAAGCCGGTGGCCTCCTTCTCCTCCTCGGCGACGGGGCCGGCCTTCTCCTCGGCCTTCTTCCGCCTGTCCTCTTGGTCGGCGGCCGATCGCTCGAGCGCCCGGGCGGCTTCCTCCTCGGCTCGGCGCTTGCTCTTTTGCGCCAGGTCGGCCATCTCTTTGACTCGGTGCAATTCCCGCTCCAGTTCGGATTTTTCCCCGGAGGCCTTTTCGAAGGCGATCCTGATGAGGCGGATCTCCTCCTCAGTCACTTTTCTCTGGCTGAGAGTTTCTCGGACGATGGTTCTCTGGCGCTCCAGTTCCGCCTCGGACGAGCTCCGCAGGTGGCGCATTTTCTCGGCGAGGTCAAGCTCGAGGCGCTCGGCCCGATCCTCCAGCAGCTTCCTCTGGGAGGCTTCGTCCTCGGCTCGCGTTTTCAGTTTCTGGTTCTCGGCCTCCTGGGCCCGGAGGGCCGCTTGGGCTTCCGTGGTGAGACGGGTGGCCTCCCGGATGGCCGCCAGCTTCTCCTTGAGGCTCTCCTCCGCCTCGGCCCGCTCCCGCTGGGCTTCCTGGGCCTGGGCTTTTTTCTGGGCGTGGCGCTGGGCCTCCAGTTCCTTCTCCGCCTCCTCCCGAGCTTTGCCGGCCTCCTCTCGCTGGCGGCGGAGCTCCTCGGCTTCCTCTTGCAAGCGGAGAACCATGGCCCGCTCCTTCTTCAGCGACTCCTCCAGCTGGCCGGCCCGTTGGTCCGGGGAGCCGGAGGTGCGCTGCGGCCGGGCGTCGGCGCTCTTCACCGGCACCTCCTTCGCCAGCTGGTCCCGCCGGCGTTTCTCGTCCTCGGCCAGCCCGAGGCGGCGCTCGGCCTCCTCGGCTTGCGCCTTGAACTTCTCCATGTCGTCCAGGGCCTCCTTCTCGGCCCGGGTCTTGCGCTGGAGCTCGTCGCGGGCCTTCTTCTCTTTCTCCGTCTCCTGGGCCACCCGCGCCCGCAACCCCTCGGCCTCCTCCCGGGCGCTCTGGCCGAGTTCCTCGGCCCGGGCGGCCCGCTCGCGGAGGTGCCGCAGCTCGTCGTCGGCCGCGCTCTTCTGCTGGACGGCGGTCTCCAGCCGGAGCCTGATGAGGCGGATCTCCTCCTCGATCCTGGTGCGGCCGATCAGGGCCTCCTCCAGCTGCGCGTCCTTGGTCCTCATTTCCTTCTCCGACAGGCTCTCGAGTCGTTGCCGCTCCCGCCGAAGGTCCTCCTCTTGCGTCTTGAGCTGGAGGCTGAGGCTCTCGGCCAGCCGCTTTTGTCCGTCCAGCTCGGCTTGGATTTGGGCCAGCCTCTTTCGCTCGGCCTCCTTCAGCTTCTCCGACTCTTTCTGCGTGGGGAAACAGACGGCCAGACGGAGGAGGATTGACTAGATGAGCTTGCTCTTTTTGTATTGGTTTTCGCTTTTCGACATTTCACGTTAGCGACCGTACTCTTAGGACCAACAGGAATGGGTCACGTCGCAGCGGACAGATACCTCGTCATCTTGCAGGCGTCGACGCGAGTCCCCGATGAACTTGATGTACTGGCTGACCAGCGTCAAAAGCTCGCCGTAGCGCGTTCTCAGCGTGACGTACTGCGGGAGGCGCAAAAGAGGTTGAGTTGCGGGAGGCGCCAGAGAGGTCGAGTTGCCGGCGCCCGCCTTCATTTCGAGCCGCCAAGACTCACCTCTTGGATGATGTCGTCCGAAGCGCACTCCATTTTGGGCTTCTTGGGCGGTGAGGCGGGGGGCTCCTGCAGGGCTTTGTAGGTCAGCAGCAGGAGCTCGTAATCCTGAGAGGTCAAAGCGCGAGTCCCACGTGACTCCTCCTCCCGCGCGAGTCCCACTTTGCGCAAGCGGCCCCCGGTACCCACCTTGACCGAGTCGATGTAGTCTTTGGCGTTTTTCTGGCACTTGTCAATTTTATCCTTGTTCTTCTCAATCTCGTCCAGAATTTTCTGCCGGCGTGGAGAAAGAGGCTCGACCGGCGCTCGGACTATATTTCATCCCCGGCGAAAAGGTCCAGCCCGAGACCGGAGCCCGTCCCGACCTTCACGTACCTTCTCCTCTGCCAATTGCTCCTTGAGGGCCGCCTGGTCGGCGCCGGGCAGCGCCTGAACTTCCTCCTGCCGTCGCTTGGTGTCCGCCAGCCAACGCACCAGCCACTCGTAGCTATCGCGGTAGGCCTTCATGCGGCGCCGGAGCGAGTCCAGCTCCTGCTGGCGCACCTCCAGCTGAGCCAGCGCCGCCCGCCAGCGCTCCCGCAGGCCGTCCGCCCGCCGGCGGCAGCGCTCCAGCTCGCCGTCGCGCTCGCTGTGGACGCGTGTCATTTTGTGGTGGAGGACCGTCGCCCGCTCCAGTTGCTCGTCGAGGCGGTCCAAAGCGGCCCGGTCCGCTTCCGACTCGGCCTGCATTTTCTGTTCGAGGGGGAAGGGTCACGGTTGAAGCTGGCTTGAAACACACACGTGGTGACGCGCTACGACGGTATCAAAGAGCGAAGAGCGCGGCCACGTTGCGCCCTTCTTTCTCGACCGACCTTGATCTGGCTCTGTTGCCTCTCCGCCTCCTTGTCCTCAGTGGGAACTTTGCAGACCTCCAGCAGACGGGCCTCGTAGCTCTTCAGGGTCTCCTCGGCGTCTCCCGCGCTCCTCGTCACCCCGTCGATGGCCTTCAGCCTGAGAAGCGGCGGCAGAATTTGAGCCCCGAAGGCCGGCGGGCCACGGTTCCCGACGCTACGCAGAGGGACACCGACTTCTCCAGGTAGATGGTGGACAGCGCGTAAACCCGCTCCATCTTCTTCTGCGTGGCGTCCAGTTCCGAGCGCAGCGGGGGGTCGGCGCCGGAAGGCGAGAGCAGGAGTTCCTCCGCCTTCTCCGCCGTGGAGTTGAGTTCCTTCTTCAGGCCTTCCAGCTCGCTCTGGACTTTCTGCGGGCGGGAGCGAGAGTCGCTGAGCCGGGCGGTGGGGGCCGGGACGCCGCCTCCGGGGGGCGTCCGTCTCCCTGGAGGAGGAGGATCATCACCATCTGCTCGCCGGTCTTCAGGGCGCACGCTTTGAGCGGCTCTTTGTCCGCCAGCTGGCGGAATCGCGTCAGCGTTCGGTTCTCGCAGCCCTCCAGCCTCAGGCGCAGGTCCTTCAGCTTGCTCAGGTAAAGCCTGGACACGGATTGGTCCCGCTCTCCTGGTGGGAGGAACAAAACTCAATGTTTCCCTTCTGCCACTTATCGTCCCCCCCAAAAATACGGTCAAGAACGGCGGCTACGGTATTACACGTGCCCTTCATTCCCGTCAAATCATCTAAGAGTGATGAAATGACCATGTCATGCGTGACGAGACGGTCCTCCGCACGGAGGTCCGTGGACATTCAAAGCCGTGACGGGTGCGATTAGGCCAAAACTCAGTGAAGATGATGATTGGTGAGCACAACAACAATCGGGTGGCAAAACGCCGCGCGACGACAACACACACACACACACACTGTGCACGTACACGCCGAGACAGTAAGACGGAGACGACAACAACAACAACAACAACAACACGCCATCGAGCACCTTACCCGTCTGGGGTGGCACGTAGCCTGAAATTTGAAGCCGAAAGTCAACGTGAACGACGTGTTTGATGGACTGATGTGTTTATGGTCTTAAAAAATGAATTCCAGATGCCGCGCTAAGCAGAAACAGGCGGGCAAAGTCAGTCGGTCACCTTGTTCGGCGGCGCCCACCAGCGCGTTGTAGTGGCGGTTGGCCTCGTTGTAACTGGACTCCACCTGCATGCGGTCCTCGGCCCCGAAGGACGGCGAGTCCTGGCTGTCCCTGAGGAAGTCCTGGTAGTGCTGCTCCAGGTTCCTCAGGGCCAGACGGTACTCCTCCACCGTCAGCGTCTTGAACTGCCAAAAAACAACCATCCAGTTCCAATGGCTTTTGCATCCAACACGGACATCTAAAGAAGGTTAGGTAGGGCCAACCCCCCCCGAAAGAGGCTTCCAAAGCCGGATGGAGGACGTGTGCGCGTTCGCTACGTCTTTGTATAAACCGCACTCGACGCGGAAATGTTCTCTCCGTTTAGGGCGACGTTACCATGGAGATGTTCCAGGTCCTGATGAGGTGAATGTCTCGCATGAGGTACTGCCAAGAAAGGAGGCTCCTCAGGTCCACGGACAAGCTCTGCCACGTGGTCTGCAGCTTCTGCAAGTCGGCTTCCAGCCTGAGAAGAAGCCACAAAAGCGGGTCGGCGCCGGCCAGCCGGGGGTGCGTCCGTGCCGGCGGACTCACCCGCCGACGCCGTTGACGGCGTCCTTGTTGGTGGGCGGCACCAGGAAGCAGATGGACGGCACCGTGGCCTCGCTGCCCTGCCGGTTGAGCACTCGCCACTTGTAAGGTTGCGAGTTGTTGAGCAGGGCGCACTCGTCCCCGCGGTGGACTGTAATCTGAGAGAGAGCAAAACGTCCACATCCGCCCCTTGAACGCTGCCGTTGCCGGTTGGGAAAGGCTTTCGAACACGGGACAAGGCCAAATGTCGTCGCCGTATTATGACTAGTACTGGCTTTTGGCTTTACATTGCGAGAGTCGGAAAAGACGGCAGCTCGGGACTTGAGGAGAAGCTTTTAGAAAGAAAAAGAAGAGGTCCAAGCGGGTCTGGGACTACCTCGGCTTGCTTAAAGTCGCAGACGGCCTGAACGGGCAGCTTGTTCTTGATGGCGGTGGCCGGGTTGCGCGGCTTCAACTGCACCAGCGTCTTGGCTCGCCGCTTCAGACCTTCCAGGTGAGTTTGGAACTCGCTCAGCTGCTCTTTCTCGTCCTGCGGGGCGTGGACACCGACCGACCGGTCAAGAGGTCCTTTCCCGACGGAAAGCTGGGAATATGGACGTACGTCGGCGTCCCGAAGGAGGTCCTCCAGCCTGGTGACGGTGACAGAGCGCTCGCACGTGTATTTCCGTTTCATGGCGTCCCGGGTCTTCTTCAGCTTGGCCTCGGCCTCTTTGACGTCGGCGAAGAACTGGATGAAAAGCCAAAAATAGGATGCTCGGATATAGCCACAGACAAAGCCACTTTTCAACATGGACAGTAGAGATACGTGAAGCAATGATGGAGCCACCTGGAAGTAGGCGGCGTTCTCCTTCAGGTGGCTTT
The DNA here is from genome assembly GCF_051989625.1 of Stigmatopora argus. NCBI lineage: Eukaryota > Metazoa > Chordata > Actinopteri > Syngnathiformes > Syngnathidae > Stigmatopora > Stigmatopora argus. Next base: position 204,828 of record NC_135407.1, read on the forward strand.
CGATACAGCAGCACAGCTGGAGGATCCAACTCCACTGAGTTTGCAGGGCGGCGGTGAAGGCCTGCGGAGGTAGAGCCCATCCGTGAGCGCCTCCGTGAGCGCCACCGTGGGCGCCATCCAACGCGCCATCCGCGGCCGCCGGGCTCACCTCCACCGTCTCCCGGCCAGGGTGAGCTTCTTTCAACAACTTGTCTCCCATCACCTGGGCGGCGCTCATCTTCTTCTCCCGCAGCTCCAACTCCCGCACCAGACCCTACGAACGGAGGAAGCGGTTGGACTCGGCGGGCGGTCGGTCGGTCGGTCGCGGGCGGGCCGGACGCAAAGCGACGGACTCACCGAGTAGTTGTCCTTCTTGGCCGTCACGTTGGCGTTGCGCTCGCTCCAGTCGTAGTTGACCTCCTCCTCCTCCTTCTCGTTGAGCCACAGCAGCTCCTTGGTGGCGGCGGCCACGAAGGCGTGCAGTTGCTCCAGGTGGCGCAGGCGCGCCTTGGACGAGTTCTGAGCGCGGGAGCGACGCGACACGTCACGCGCGTCGCCGCAAAACGTACGCCGGGCCGAGTGCGGCGGAGTCTCTGCTCACCAGGAGATTTCCGTACTGCTGGTCCAGTTGGCTCAGGTATTCTCGGTAGGCCGCCTTCCCGGCGGGCGGGATCTGATTCTGCGCGGCCCACAGTCTGAGGTCAGGCGGGCGGCCGCAAGCCCGGCTAAGCTACGCCACGCCACGCCGCGCCGCATCGAGTACCAACCTCGTCGGCTTTGGCCCGCTCCACCTTGGAGCGGAACTCCTCCACCGAGAGGTGCAGTCCCCGGTGGCTGCCCAGGTGCGACTCCACGGCGGGCAGGTCGGTGCCCCACTGGCCCCGCTCTTCCACGCGCCGCCGGTTCTCCTCCACCCAAGCCAGCAGGTCTTGGACGTAGCGGAGCATCCACCGGTCCGGCTCCGGGCACGGCCCGGCCGAGCCCCGCCGCAGTGGGGGGACCAGCTCGACGGGGACCGGCTCGACGGGCACCTGCGCCAGTCTCCCGCCCGATTTGAGCCGGAGGTTGTACTCGCTGCGCACATTCACCAGCCGTTCGTGGAGGCGGTACACTCTGGAAGCAATTTGGTCAGGTGGGGGGAAGCCGGCAGGGGGTTTTAGACATCTAGACACATATCTGTTATATCTATATCTATCTATCTATCTATACATATCACATATCTAGACACACCTGCGGTACATTTGCTCGGCCTGAAGGTGGCGCCCGTCTTTCAGCGTCTGCACGTCGTTAAAGAGGAAGCGAATCATGCCCTCCGCTTTTTCCAGGTCGGCTTCCAACTCGGCCGCGTGTTGGGCGGGATTGCCGGAGGCCAACAGCCGCACGTCCTGCAACGCATTCCATTTCATTATCAGTGGTTTGACTTTAGCAAATGACTTGAACACAAAAGCCACTCCAACTTTACCGAGGGTCGCTTTTAAATACGCTCCCATCATTTCACGGACAATCAATTGACATCGGAAGAGATCATGCAAATTGTGCACGTTTTTGCCTTTCTGTGGATTCCTCACCGTTTGGAGGAGCGCCTCCACCTGGTTGAGCTGCTCCTCGCACACGGCCGACTCCATCTGCACTTTGCCCACGATCCTCTGGAGTCGCTCCAACCTGCCCGAGGGAGAGAGAGAGAGGAAACCCGCTTGAAAGAAGGCCCGGAGGCGAGAGTGCACGCGTGGGCGGGGCCAAGGGCGCTTACTCCGTCCCGCGACGGCTTAAAAACTTGTCATCGTATCCCTGATGCATGAAGGCCATGACGGACAAAGACGGATGGACGGACGTAGCGCTACCACTCGACTTTCCACTTTCTCCCCAAGCGAGAAACGGAACGAATGAGCCCGACGCTCGCTCGCTCGCTCGCTCGCTCAACTTGTGATTGTATACACGCGCGTTTGGATGACGACGGCCTTTGCCCGCGGCGAAGCGACTCATGTGCTTCCCCTTGATTTTCTGGCCAAAGTAGAAGTGAGTCATCCCCGCTTGGCGGTCACGCTGTCGTGTCGCCGCATCTCATGACTTTTTCTTTCGGAGGAATAAGAGATACCGCCGGCGCTACGCTATTTGCGCGTAAAGTAAAGGGGGTAAAGCCACCTCTCAAACTCCGTCCTGAGGAGGCGCTCCCGCTCCAAGATGGCCACGTGGAGTCGACCCCATTCCTTCTCCGCGTCCAGCGGGTGGCAGCCGGGCGGCACCTTGACGCGGCCCGCCTGCACGGCACCCTGAAAAGGCAAACGGCCAGGGTGAGCTCCGAGACCCAGCGTGGGAACGGGAGAGCTTTGACGCGCCGGCGTCGCGTTGCGTTACGTCACGTCACCTCGAAGCTTTCGAAGATGTGCTTGGATCGGTTCTTGTCGGCCTCCTTGGCGGGGAGCTCCGTTTCCTTGAACTTGAGGAATTGACGCCACAGGACCTGCGCGAGGACCGGGAGGGACGCCGGCGGTCAAGCCCAGCGAACCCGGCGGGTTCCGACACGTCGAGTTGGGGGCGTCGCTACCTCGATCTCCTCGTAGCTGGTGGGGAACTTGCGCTCCTCAAAGACCAGGATGTGGTGTCTGATCCACTGCAGCAGCGCGGTGACCAACTGGTGGTACTCCTGCCAGCGCAGCTCCAGCTCCTGCCAGGCGAGCCGGTAAAACTCGGAGGCCGGCGACGGCGACGGCGACGGCGACGACGACGGTCGGAATTCGGAGGCCGGCGTCGATGGGATTCGTTTTGCACTCACGTTGGCTTTGACGCCGTCCTGAACGTCGGGCACTCTGGGCATGGCGTCGTAGAGCGACGACACGTAGGTGATGACCGATTTCTCGTCGGGATGCGCCACGTCCACGTCTGAGGAAAAAAAAAATGGTTGCCAAGGGCTGGTCCGACGGCGGCGCTCTCTGTCTGTCTGTCTGTCTGTCTGGCTCCTCACCTTCGGGGTCCAAAAGCCTGGTGACGCCCAGCTCGCGCTCGGCCACGCTGAAGGCCTGCTCCAGGTTCTGCTGGTTGCTCTGGCGGCCCACTTGACTCATGTCGATGAGGTCGGGCCTGCCGACGGGAGACCATTTTGCCATGACCGTACGTTAACGTTGCTCGCTTCTATTTTCGGCGGGCCGCACTTGGCAAATGCAGCCGTCGTCTCGCCGGTCAGCCACGGTACCGAGTCGAGTGTCCTTTTTTTCTTTTTTTACCTGTGTTTGTGGACGATGGCGTTGAAGAGCTTGCCGTCCCTCCAGTTGCTGGTGAAGTTGTCGCAGCGCAGACCCTGGTATCCCTCCACCATCCTCTGGGACCAAAGCAGCAGCCGCTCCTTGGCCGTCATGTCCTCCGACTGGCCGTTCACCTGGATGTCGGAGATCTGAGGGCGAGAGGACGGCGTCAAAATGGCGGGCGGTTGGCCAAATTCCAAAGAAATAAGTCGCCGATGGCGTTCCAGATAAATGACGGCTCATTAGGGAATGTTTTCTCCAGCAAACTCCTTTTTGGAACGGCACAAACAAATGAAAAAAAGCCCAACTGTCGTTAAAAGCCAAGCCATTGTTTGGCACAATGGGCCAGCCGCTTGGATTGGACGACTTTGCGTGCGGGTTTTTACGACTCTTTCTCGGGTTTTTGACGCGTGGCCAACTCTCGCTACCGTTTTTTTTTTCCGGAAATGAGAAGATGGGGAAACCCGGGCAGAGTGACTCAGACTCTGAATGGAAACAAGACCTCCACCCAGTTCCCTTTTCTATTTTTTGGATTATAGACCTTGAAAACACGCCAGGCTAACGAGAAATGCCAGCTGGGATCAATTGCGGCGCTTCCCAGCGCATCACGCTACGCCTACTCGGCTTCCCTCTGGCTTCTCAGATCGGGCCAAGGGAAGCCATGAGTCATGCGGGAAAATTCCATCCATCCCGCCGTGACCAAGTCAAAGACACTCAAACTTTCCAGAGTTGGGCCGTCTTTGGCTCCGCTTTGGCTTACCTGGAAGTGCAGGATGATGGTCCAGATCAGGCCCAGGGTCAGCTTGGGGTTTCCGTCGGCGATGTCGTCATTCCTGATATTGACCAGCTTGACCTGTGGGGGGGGGGGGGGGGGGGGGCGGTGGAGAGGAGGTGGTTTCGGTGGTTTCGCCCGGTTGGGACAGGACGGAAAAAAGGGGCCGGCCTTCTTTTCCCACCTGTCGTCGCTTGAGGAAGTCCAGCGCCATCTGAACGTTCTGGAGCTTGTGGAAGCGCATGCGACCTTTCTCTCGCGGCTGAAAGAAAGCAAAGGCCAGGGGTTAGCAAAGGGTTCCTTTCGCGCCACTCCGAGGGAGGCCCACGTGACCCCGGCGGGACGACGGCGGCGGCGGCGGACGCCACGGCTCTCCGCTTGTGAAAATGCGTCCACCCGAGTCAGGACGGCTTCGGGATTGGTCCGCCTCGGGTGGAGCGTGGAATGAGGGGGAGGAAGGGAGGGAGGGAGAAATAGGCCAGGAAAGCTTTTTGGATGGCAAGTCAACATATTGGCGCTGAATTTTCATTTGCATCCCATGAAATGACAATTCCAAAAACTCCAAGAAAGATGGAGGAATTTAGTGAGGAGAGAGTCTAACGCTCGGTGCACCCAACGCCAACGCAGCATGGCATTCAGATCAAAACAATAGTGCACTACCGATTGAAGGGTTTTTTTTTTTTGGGGGGGGGGGGGGGTGGATTGGTGGGAGTGATGGTGGAGGTGGTGCGTTGACACATGCCACGCCACGCCACGCCGCAACAACACTCACCATGCGCCCGTTCCTCATTGGCTCACGTTCTCTGGGCTAGCACGACAAGAGCGGGGTTCGGGTCGAGGAGGAGGAGGAGGAGGGATGAGGGGAAGGTTCAAGGTTGTTAGAGCCCCCCCCCAAAAAAATGAGACGGCGGCCAAGAATGAAAATTAGTCAAACAAGAGACATGCCACAACACGCTCCAATAGGGGTAAAAAGAGAAAGCCAGGGGAAAGGTGGGGAGGAAAGTACCAGGTCGGGGTCAAAGGCCACTCACCAGGGTCTCTCCAGAGAGAACCTCCAGCAGGGAGATGAGGTTGTGGCCATCTCGCAGGTCCTCGTACAGGTCGCTGACGTGTCGCTGGGCCTGAGGGAGGAGGGACAGATGAGCACATTGCCCGCCGCTCGTACCACAACAAATACGCACGCAGGCGGTGGACGGCTCGTTAGTACGTCGGTCGGGTTGACGGTTAGCGGTTAGGGGCGGGCTTCCCAAAATCCACATGCATGTGTGTGTGTGGCCGGCCGGAGCGCGATATTAGCCGCATTTTGGGTGTCTGGATTTCAAGCGGGGAGGCAAAAAGGACTTCACTGCACTCCAAGGCATACTTTTGAAAATACATTTGCACCGCACTGCCAGGCGGATTACTTTGGGGGGGGGGGGGGGGGGGGGTGACAAAACCAGAGCCTACCTCCACCTTCCAATGCTGGTAAAGAAAAAGAAAAAAGTCAAAAATGAACAAAGCCATAACAGACTTTCTTTTGTGACCTGCCCGAGTTGACTTCCTCAACACGAGCATCGCTAAATATGGCCGTAACCAGGGCAACCCAGAGTGATGACGCACGCCGCATTGTACGAGTATGTTATTTTTTTTAGTTTGTTTGTTGGATTGGGTTTCGTCTCCCGAGAGAAAAGCCTGGCTTTTGTTTTGTGACTTTTGCTGTTCATGGGACCGACCGACCGACCGACCGACCGACTGGTGGCGTGTCACAAGACGCCCGCGCTTACACTGGAATCATTCATTTGGCCTTTTTAATGACACGTTGGCCCGACATTAAAGAAAGGGGAAAATTGTTTTTCCAAATGTGGCCCCGATGGGAGCGAACACGCACGATCGCACGCGCATCAAACATTGGCCGGCCACCAAGTCGTCCATCTTGAGACGAGGCGCGCGTGTCCTACCTTCACTAAGTGCTTGTTGATCCATTTGGTGAAGGTCTTCTTCTGAACTCGGTCGCGTTCATCTGGAGGGGGAAAAAACAAAAAATAGGGCTTAGTGTGACGTTAAAAGAGAACTGTGCTGATCTTTTATTGGGATCATCACAATGAGTCCGATACTAAATGCCAATTCTATGATGAATTGATTGGAATGAACATGTTTGATAAAAAAGAGACAGTTAAATAACACTCGTCATGTGGCATATCATGACATGTTTGATCCCGTGCGTACATTCCTCCCTCCTCCTTCCGCTGAGAAATGTCCATACGGCGTTATCGGCATGACAGACATTCCTCAAGTGAAAGCACGACCTCTTCTCTTTCTGCTTAAAGCCAATTTTCGGTACTTGACTTGGACTAAAGGCTGATTTCTACCGGTCAAAATGGGAAAATGGAAATCCATTTACAGTGTGGTTTATGATCAATCACAGATATGAATGAAAATACATTTCTGTGACTGATACCATTCTTTTTTGATATCATTACATTTTAGCATTTTTTAAATTTGGTTTTGTCATTTTTGGGTCAGAATAATCACCAACAGATCTAAAATCAGGAAGAAAATCTAGATCAGTGTATCAATATTAATCTATGCTTTAGCAATACTAGATTTCTAAGACAATGATTTTCCTCCGTATAAAGATAGAAAAGGCCCCACATTAGCAAAGCAAAAATGCCTTGACGCCCAACCAGACTTGAACCTCAAATTAAGACAAAATGGATTTGAGTGGTCGTCCAAGTTAGTGACGGACAAAGGGGAGGGGCCGGCTCAAAGGCCACAACATCATCATCATCATCATCATCATCATCATAAACAGGCCAAGTGTTATGCGTTCCCCGCGTCTACCTTTTCTGCTATCCGTGGGCCGGAGTTTGGCGCGGTACGGCGAGCCTTCCGTCGAAACGCCGTCGCCGGACAAACTATCGGAGGAAGACGCCGCCAATTTGGGCTCCATGCTAAAAAAAATGCTCCGCCAGAAGAGGACGACCAGTTGAAAGCGAGTGTGCGAGCGCTGGCCTCCGCCTCTTGTCACTTCCCCCCACCCCGCCGCCACGCTTTTTCTTCCCCACGCGCGCACCAAAAAAAGAGAAAAGAACAGAAAAAAACCGTGCCTGAAGGAAGGAAAGCGAGACGCCCTTCCGAGGTACTGCCACGCCCCGACGTCACCGCAAACGTTCTCCTGGCCCGCGGCGTCTCTCCTCGGGTCCTCCGAGGACTTAAACACCAAGTCTATGGACGTTTGAACGGAAAAGCGCGAGTCGATCCCTGGTTTCGGCCCATTTGACAAAAGAGTCCACGTCCCCAAATTGGACGAGAAATTTTGCGCCAAAAGCTTACGGAGGACAAGTCAAAGGTTACCTTGATCGAGGAGCGCATTTCGTAAAAAATCCATAAGCGGGACTCTCTGGCTGACTTTGTACTCGATCTGACTTTGACTGCTGGCCACGTTGGAGACGGCTTTGAAACAAAGGACGGCTTTTCACCTTTATGTTTGTGCCAAACGGCCGCCCGGCACTATTGCAGGGAGTCTTGTACGTTTTGGACATGCACTCATTGCCCGTCATTGACGCCAATAGACTTCCAAGGGCGAGGGGGTTGTTTGTGGGAAAAAAAAAATCCGTTTTTTTGTTGTTGTTTTTTTGTAGGACTACCACAAAAACAACAAAGCGGGCCTAAGCCATGGCGTGACGACGTCGTGCTGCCGGGAGCACGTGATGGCGATGAGTCAGAAAAAGTCAAAAACTCAAGAAGGAAAATGTCAACGTTTCTCTTGACCGGCCGCCCGTTCGTCTTTTACAAAAGCGCCCATTGTGCGCTAAATGGCTGAACAAAATCAAAACAAGGCGGCCATTGAGTCGGAGCCGTCAATAATCTTTCTATCAAGGACGAGAGCGAGTGGCTCGTTCCTCAATTGTTCCACTTGGGCCGTCAGAAGCCAAGAATTCCTAGGATGTTTTCTACCAGAGGGGAGGCCTGTCATGACAAGACTGGCGGACTGGTGGACTGGCGGGGGGGGGGGGGGGGGGGGGGGGCTTCAGGGCACACCTGAGAGCAGAAAAAGGACCCAGCAATGCCACTCTAAGGGAGCTGCCTAAAAGAGCTGACCCGAAAGATGCTGCTTAACCCTTGGCCTGCCGTGGACAGCAATAGACATCCAAGCCATTTGAACAACATCTGCATTCTCCTAGTGACAAACTGCAGAAGATAAAAGAACCACGGGATGGGTTGTCAGTGGTAATGAAAAAATCCACCCCCACATCCCCACCCAGCCCTAAAACACATCCACAAGTCAAAGACCACCCTGAAAGAGCGCCACGTTTCTGCATTCTCAGGAAAGGCGCGGCCGGGGGCCCTCCTTGCAGATCGGGGGAGCCCCCACCTGTCAAAAACACTCTTATCTATAACCAAAACAAAAAACAAAAACAAATCCCCTTTAACTATAAGCGAAAGCACGCGTGTCCACCGAGAAGCCGCACGGGCTGGTACCACTTGGAAAAGCAGAACCTTTGCTAACGGCTCAACACTTTGTAATGCACTCACTCACTCACTCACTCAGTGACTCACTCCCTGGTAAACACGACTCCCAAGATTGAGCCAGGTGAAACATTAACCACTCACTCACTCACTCACTCACTCACTCACTCACTATACCAGGGGTTCCCAAAGCGGTCGTCGAGGGCTGCCGTGGGTGCGGCTTTTTGTTCCAACTTTGACCAATGAGATTTGGGCCGAAAACAAGAAACGCCTGACTACAATCCACTGATTGCACTTGTAAGACACCAGATTGGTGAAAAAAAGGTGTCCTCTTTCTGGGTTGGAATGAAAACCCGCACGCACCCACCGCGGCCCACGCTGGAATAGTTTGGAGACCACTGCACTATACCATCCGTCAACACCTCATCTCCCTCTAGCGGACATTTCGTGCCATGACACGCCTGCAGCCTGGAGGAAAAAGGGGCGGGGCACGGACAGTAGGGTTTGGGTGGTAGTCATGGTAATACACTGAAAACAGTGGTCTCACAGGCAACCACAGGCATTTTACCGAGGCATTAAAAAAAGGGGGGGGGGGATGTGGATGTCATATGAACGCAAGGACATCTCCGTGCATAACATTCATTCCAGGGATGGGTCATCTTTTCCTGCCGGGTCATGCTGAACAACAAATAGAACATTTAGGAAGATGCAAATTCCTACTCGAGACCGTAAGACCAACGGCAATTGCAACAACACTTGTTAAAGATTTTTAAAAAAGAATTGGCCCAAAGAAGTGCGGCATCAAAGAGCTCAAGCACCCTTGTTAAAGATTAAAAGTGAGCAGACAGGTTGGTTGGCTGTCTGTATTGAAACTAAATGAAGAAGCAAAAAGCAAAAGACGGCTCCTCTAGTTTCCATTTTCAACAAAGTCCAATTGAAAGCAACAATGTTTTGGGCCAACCCTCAATTAGCCGGTCCCTGATTGATTCCAGACATCACCAATCCATCCCAGAAGGGGAGGATAGGCTTCCCCGACTGGCCCCGCCCCCTCCGCCCCGGGCTCAGCCCTACCTGCGCAGCACATGCGGCTGTAGAGGTGCGCTCCCATTCGCTCGCGAGTCATCTCGTGGATGAAATCCACGGTCCGGTACGTCGAGGCCGATCCCACCGCTTCCATCTCGACGTCGGCGACGGAAAAGCCCCCGGTGGAGTTTTTGCCGTGACTGACTTTTGTCTCTACGCGAGCTCCGTGAAGGAAGGGGAGGAGGAGGAGGAGGAGGAGAAGAAAAAAAAAAAAAGGCCGGTTTCCAATTGCACCCAAGTCCAACCCCCTTCCGTCGATGCGTTCAGTGGCCGCCCGTAAAAACATCCATTTCTGCAATGCGCACGCGCCACTGGCTATTCTTTTCCACCCACTTTCTTTTTTTCCCCTTTTTTTTTTTTAAACGCCTACTACTTGCATAACTCACCCACCCAGAAGTCCAATGAAACACAGAGCCCTTTTCCCGTAGTCATAAATAACTGCAATTCCAATCCCTTCCTATCAAAACAAAAGCAACTATCAAAGAGGCAAAGTCAAAGCAAAACTTGCTTAAAAGTGCAGTGTCGTAACATTACATGGGATTATTTCATAAAAATAAATAAATATCTTGCCAACCAAGTGCTCATCGATATGCATCTTTCTTGAAAGACTTTTCAATGTGAAGAATATTTGGTATTTTGTAAGCATCTCAAGGTCAGTCATGTCATGCGAGCACGGCGGGCACATTTAGGCTCCGGCGGCCATGTTTGCGACAGCTGCGCATCGTAAATAACCCGCGCCGGCCGGCTGGCACCGTAGCTAAGCTATTGTTGTTGAAGTTTGCTTTAGAAGCAGTCCATGGGAAAAGCCGCCAAACCAAGGCATATCTATCCACTTTTGCTTTTTAGATGGGGGGGTCCCAGAAAAAAATGAGCAACTCTTTCTGGAAATCCGACTCTAGCGAGATCACAGAACCAGCTCGCTGTGGAAAAGATGAGTCACCACGGTTTCATATGCCAGCCACACCAAAATGGCACGCTTCCTGTCTTATTCCGCATAGCTGCTTTCAATATTTTTTTTCTTTTCGTCGTTACCCGTCCCCCTCGTCAACAAAGGAACATTGTTCTTTTTGGGTGCGGCAAAAAAAAAGCGTGCCACTTTGCCCTCCTCCATCGAGTCTGTCATTATCGAAACCAAAGGGCAGAGCGACCGACCGACCGACCGAGCGACCGACGGGCGTGCGATCGGAGCGGCGCTTTGGGTGCGGCTCCGCGGCGGCCGACCCGATCGTTTCTAACGTCGCGGTGAAGAATGGTTTGTTTGCCGTCATCGCTTCCAAGATACGAGAAGCGCCAGTGTCAAGTTCTTGGCAGTTTTTTTTCTTCAAAACTGCCCTCTAGGTCCAAGGCACCTTGGACTCAAAGCTACGCACGCAAATCTTAGTCATCATGATCTCGTGCTATCAAATTCACAGGCGAGAGCAAGATGGCCGCCGGCGCGTCCTCTGTAACGTGACGCTTTGTCCAGTGCAAACAGGCCGAGTGTTGACACGGAAGTTTAATATTTGCACGTCATTTTACAGTCTGGATGGAAGCGGACGTTGGGATACGGAACCGCCATCGTGACAATAAAGCCCGTAGAGAGGCTGAAAAGCAACCAAGAGAGTCGCCACGGGGCGGGCCGTCTGAACACTTGACACGTGTAACCAGACGCCCGACTCAACTTCCTCATCAAGCGCAGTCAAATGTTCATTAATGACAGGTGCCCGTTCGCTCGAAACTAGTCGAGCAGGTTGCGGTGCGTTCTGACGAATTGTCAAAGAACAAAAGGTCTTTCATTTCCTTTTCCGAAGCATTCCCAATGACGTGACACGTTGGCAAATATACGTTAGAGGCGCCAACGCAAAAGGTATTGGACTGGATTCAAAAGAAGGCTCACGATAAAAATGTTCCGTGCGTGCATAGTCCAAAAAATGGCTTTCCCGAATTTGTGGGATTTTTTTTCAGCAATGCTTCAGCAAACCACTAGAGAGTGCCGACGTGGCACTTTTAGGACGAGTAGCGACAAAAGTCCAGCGACAATACGACAAGATTTTTGCCGAAAAGAAACGTATCCCAATACGGCGACGGAGCCAAAAGTGATCAGAGAACCATCGATAATAAAATGGGAAATGACAGGCGCTAAATTTGGGGATATTCAAGCACATTTGACAATTCGGTCTAGTCACTCAATTTTCAGGCCGACGGGGCAATTGTTTAAGTTTCCATTTGGGTCAAATCCAGGTCCATTTCCGTTAGCTTCTCTATGCAGTTTCGCGTTACATGTGACCATGAAGCTAGCATGGTTTTCTTTGCGCTTGGGTCAAATACTGTTGACTTTTGGGTAAACTTGAACCAGACGTTTAGCCAAGCAGACGTTTGTTGTCACGTCAAACACACCCAAAAGGGAAGATTACTGAGAAAAGCAAAAGTGACACGAGGGCTAAGAGCAGGGCCCGCCTCCCGGGCGGCATTTATGGGGTTAACTCAACAGGAAACCGAGTCACGGAAAGAGGGGGGGGGGGGGGGGGGGGGGGGGATTGACGGCAGACCGGATCACAGAGCGCGAGGAAGGACGCCGTCGAGGACAGAGCGAGCGAGAGTTGGGGGTTAGGGGTGGGGGAAGAAAAAGTTAGCGCCACGGCGCTTACCTTGCTTGCGGCGCAAGCGGCGGCGCCAAAGCAACAGCAAGGTGAACAGGTGGCCCGCCGCCACCAGCGAGGGGAAGAGATTTCCTGGGGGGCCGGCCGGCATCGGGTCTGCCTTACGTCTGCGGCCACCGGGGGGCTTTGGACGTGGGGGGGGGAGGGAGAAAGCGGGGCGGGGCGACAGACAGGTGAGGAGGGAGGGAGGGAGGGAGGAAAGCAACACAGGGTGCGGGGGCGTTTTTAGGGGTGTGGTGCCATCCGGGCAGTTTGCGAGCCACAGCCAAGTCCACGCTACGTTTTCAAAGAGAGAGAAGTCGAAACAGGAGCGCGCCCGCTCCGTCAACTCCCTCCCAAACCTCCCTCCCTCCCTACCTCCCTCCCTCAATCACTCCCTCCTTGACGCTTAGCTCTACCTCCCCTTCTCCACAATGATACCAGACGAGAGCTAGGTTGTTTTTTTCTTCTCCATAGTCCGAGCCAGAAGGACTCTACATGTGAATTTGACTCAAGTAAAATACACGGCAAGTCATCCAGGAAAAAATTCACTCTGCCGATACGATTGCGAAATTGTGCCATGACAAGTCATTCCGGGCCAAAGCAGGCCGTTAATAATACATGGACTTTAAATAGGAAGAGAGCCAGGTCTGATAGTGAGTTCAAAGTTTCCAAAACCCCTCAAGCGGTCGCAGTCATTTAGCCACGGCGGAATCATGTGAAGATGACTCTTTGGTCCCTTCACAACCAAGACAAGAGCCCATATTGTACATCGGAATGGAGGAGCAACGTGCCATCAAAGCGAACGACCACCTCCAGCGAGAATCTTGTGGCAAACTTCTTAGAAGGACAGCCCATTTCATCACCGCACCAATTGAAAAGGGAAGGGGGCAAGGCATTATCCCACCCCCCGAGAAGCGGCAATTTAGCAGAAGTCATCTTGAAAGAGACTCTTCGTCTGCACCGCAATTGATTACGGAGCCAAAAGGGCGTGGGCACGGCCGGTATCGATTGGCGGAACGAGGGAGGAAGGCGGGGGCGCCGTTGGCTCTCCCAAAGGCACCCGGTGGCGAGAGAGAGAGAGAGAGAGAGAGAGAGAGAGAGAGAGAGAGAGAGAGAGAGAGAGAGAGAGAGAGAGAGAGAGAGAGAGAGAGAGAGGACGCCGTGGCAATGACAAGACCGGGCCGACAGACGCGCACCAAAATAGTTCAAGTGTTTGCTTAGGTACGGAGGCTCTCTTATCGCCGAAAGGGCCGGTCGCTCCGGCGACTGGGAAGCAAATAATCCTACGGGCAAAATGGTCGGCCAGAGTGAGCCGTCTGTAATGGAAATCACAATGAAGAGCGCCTGGTTTGACAAATGACCATGTTATATCTATACACAGATGGACATGCTAAGATATGGCGTCCATTTTGTTTTGGGCTTGGAAATGCCCTGCGATGGGTTGGCACCCTCTTTCGAGGAGTCCCCCTGGCCAAAGTTAGCACCCCCGTGGAGAGAAGTCAAAGCGATGAGAACTGAATGAATCCGTCTACAACGGTTATAAAAATACAGCCCAAAAAAGACTTGGGGGTTATTTTGTCCCAAATCTGGAGCCAAAGTTTTCAGAGGCAGCACGAAAGATGTCTGGAATTCCCGCCCCCTCGCCGCTCCCAAAGGGAGGAGTCGGCGACGGCTCCCACACGTGCGACGTACGTACGAATGAACGTACGGACGGACGGACGGACGGACGGACGGACGGACGCTCGGCATCCCGAACGGCCGGTCGCCCGCCGACTCGGGCACGAGCCCGCTTAGAGAAGAGCATGTTTTTCAGGGCAAAAAGTTGAGACGAAAGAGGCGAGAGGCGAAAGGCAAAAGAGGAGAAAAAGAGGAGCATACCGCCAGGAGATCCAGGACAAACGCAGCAGCACAAATCCATCCTGCCTTCTTGCGTGCTCGCCACTTTTGGACAAAATCCTCCTCCTCCTCAGACCTGACCTCTCCACATTGTGTCTTCTAATCAGAACCCAATGGGGAGGCGGAGGCGGATGGATTGGAGGGAGGGAGGGAGGGAATGAGGGAGAGAGGGAGGTTTGGGAGAGCGCGAGGGGGGCGCTAGGGAAAATAACGGCTTCCAAAAAAATAGCAAAAGCAAACGCTGTGAGCTTAGTGGAAAGAGCATCTCATGCGTGCTGCTGCTGCTGCTTTGCCCTGGATGGCTTCCATGTGTAGCAGGAAAAGAAAAAACTTGGACAAAGGACGGAAAAGTACTTTGACAAAGAGGCCTCTGTGGAGGTCGTCATAAAAAAAATAAAAGACAAAAAAAAAAAAAAAAAGCTGCGCCCTTTCCGCGTGATGCACTTCATTTTTCTTTTCTTGGCTCAACACATTACAGCAGAACATGATGGGCTCGGCTAACGGTCGATTCACCGGCTTCCACTTTTGTTACCGCGACAACAACAAGAATACATCCAATTTAGCCATGGATAAGACCAGAAGAAGTGCTTTGTGAACTTTAAAAAGTACAAGTGACTCCCAAGTCGCAGCATTCCACCAAAACGAGTCCATTTGACTCATTTAGTCATTTGGACACACTACATACAAGACCACCGCATACAATCTAAAAGAATTGAATCAGATTCACTTATTATTGTCAACTCATTTCATAAAGTCAGCCTGGTCTACAATTAAGATAACAAAAGAAGAGCCGGGGGGCCCAAATGACTCTCTAGCACCACTTCTGGCCAAAGGTGGCATGACAGATAAGCACCAACAGATGCTCCTGTAAAGCCAGGCCTGAATTTGCGGTCAAAACAAGCCCAAGGGAAAAACTAAACCAAAGCTTAGCCTACAAAAATAACTCAATCAAATGTCCTGGTGGGACTTTTCTAAAAAAGCGTAGACACGCTGACACCTATTGGCAAAAAGACGGCACTGTGGCCACCGACCTTGACCGATCTGAATCAAAAGCTCCATCAAGTCTCGGCTCGCCGCCGTCACTTCCATTCCACGTCTGGTCCACGGCGAGAGAAAAGAGAGAAAAGACGAAAAGCCAAAGTGCTCGCTGGCCGGCCCGATAGAGACGCGTCAAGGGGGGGCCCGCCGTCGCCACCGCCACCGCCACCGCCGCTTGCCACATGAGGCGCCCTCTTTCAGCCTCCCTGCCAGCTGGAAAACATGAGGCCGTCCGTCTGCCTGCGCCAATGGCACATTTCCCAACACAACTCTATAATGTTTGAGTGACTTTTTAAAAATCCTACTCCTATTTAAACACGTGACCGTATGATCCAGCAAGGAAGTTATTTTGCTCTTCAAATTGAAACAGGAAAATGGCTTTTCAACATTTAGATCAAAATCAGATGGCATTTCTTGCTTTTGATGGCTGCATCAAGAGTAAACAGGACGCTTGCTAGTCAATACGGACAATATGAAGACGGTAGAATGGAGCTCAGAATAAAGGGAACCCAACAAGCTAATGTTCTTCCTGTCCATATTGACTAGGACAAAATGACGTTGATAAAACGGGATGTTCCGGTGGCAGCGCAGTGAAGCCCAGCCAATGGAGAACCCCCATCTTTAGACCCCAGGACGCTCGCTTTTAGAGCGCGACGTTTCCCTTGGAAACGACTCGACTCCGTTCTCGCCGTTCACAAAGACAATTGCGAATATGTTCTTTCCATGACAAGCGCCTCGAGAGGCGGAGCTAGCGTGGTTTTGGGCCACTCCAGAAATAAACTGCACCCTTTTGCCTCTTAACTTCTCCCCCATCATTTGCTTTTCAACACGGCGATGGAAACGGGCCCTCCTCTGGTTTTCATCTGCTAAAATAGGACTGACTTCATTAAGACCCCAGACGGGGCTCCAAGACAAAAACTGTCAAATGTCAAAAGGCTGCGCTTATTCATTCCATTCATCCAAAAGACCGACAATGCGTGTCGCCCACGCCGAGCCATTCTTCCGCTCCGCCTCACGTGCGACGAGTCAAGACGGGAGGGACTTGTCAACAACATCCTAACATTTGGCACACTGCACGCCAGATTATAGGAAGAAATGTTCCACAGTAGCACGAGCCCCCCCTGGAGGAAGAAATGCGCCATCGCAGCACTAAGCGGCAAATTGCCATCCGACTGGTTTCAAAACAAGAAGAAGTCTACCCCACCAAGAGGAAAATATGACAGAAGAGTGGAAGAAACATCGGGCAATAGTTAAAACACTAATAACTGCTTGTGCGCAATATTATAGAGTGCCATTGAATCTAAAAACATAACGTGAGCGCCAACGAGAGCAGTGACTCGCGGGCCAAAAACATTTTTTACGCTAAAGGGACACTTGATTTATTTGGTAAAACTCAATCTCGACAAAAATGATACACATGGTCTCTTTTTAAGAGGGAGTCTAAGTAAGCAAAATTATGCGACAAAAATGATACACTGTCTCTTTTTAAGAGGGAGTGTAAGTAAGCCAAGTCAAGGGAAAAGCTTGGAGTAGCTCAAATATTTTGCCAGCCATCGGCTGGGACAAAAGCAGGTGAGAAAGAAATGGCGTCCGCCAGCGAGTACGTACTCGGAAGGGACCTAAATGAAAAGGTGGAATATGCACCCGGTCCCCTCAGGCAGGCACCCACCCAAGATAAATCAAACACGGCACGGAAGGTGCGCACGCCATGCGCAAACTCCCCGAGGGTGATTTTAACGACATGACGACGTAGACGTGGTATCCTTTGATAGTCAAATCATCAATCAGTCAGTTACAAATGTCAGTCGTCAAACTTTAGCACTTTCAACGAAGCGGGCGTACGCTACAAACTTTGTACGTACTACGAGGGGGAAAACACGGCGCCACCTGTGGCGCTTAGAGCGCCGACTTAGCGGAGCCTCGTCAAAAATGAGGTTACGTTGAAACGGCGACGGATCAAACGTGGCCCGGAGAATTGAAAAGCTTTCGGTCTGTCCCCCTTTCAAGTCACTTCTAGCCAAATGCAAAGCCCTTCAAAATGGAGATGGGTTCTAAACTAAGCCCACGAATGAATGTTGGCTCTTTGGTATTTCCCACCCAGATGGAGACAGGGTAAAGCCTGAAAATAAGATGGCAATATTTGGCTCCAGGAGTAGGCCAAGGCCGTTTGGCTAATTATTTTAGTCAGTGGGAAGAAATGCATTCCAGTTCTGCCCGTCAATTTGAGCCAATTTTTTTTACAAGGGCCCCATGAAACCAAGGAGTTTTTTGTCGCTGGATTCCAAAAGCTCTCTCTCTCTCTCTCACTCGCTCTTTCAAAAGGAAGGAATTTCCCAATCTACTTAGTGAGCTGGCTTTTAAACAGGTGACTCCGTTGGTCAACAACAAAGTGAGTTGTTCTAGTTTAATCGGTAAGTTATGCAGCAAGTTAGGTACCATGTTAGCCAGCAAGAAATTTAACAGGAAAGCGTCGTGTTAAGGGGTTAACCCGCAGCAAGTAGTTAGTAGGACGTCCGCTTTGTAGCGCTCGTGATCACGCACGCCTACGCGACCGCATCCGCCGAAACATTTGGCCCGTGGCGCAATCTACGCTTGTACCTCATTTTTATTCACTCACTCCTCAAAGAGGCATCCCATTAAAAGGGAAGATGGCTCGCGATTGGCCGCGCAACGCCGCCGATGGGGCGATAACCGCACCCCTTCCGATGCACTTTTGGTCGGCGCGGCAACGCCGAGTCGCGCGGGACGCGGCCGGCGGCAGGCTCCGAGAAAAAAGGACTTTGGGACGATGACGGTACCTTTAAGAGAGCTGATCTCGTGCTGGATGGACCTGGCCGGATCCATGACGCGCTGCAGCCTATCTATCGCCTGACTCTTTCTGACTCCCCGATTTGACCGCTTAGCTTTTGTTGACCCCTCCAGCCTCGCACGCAATCTCTTTGGGAAAAAAAAAGGCAAAAGCAAGGGCAAGCCAGCGCTGTGTGGCCCCACCCTGACTGACGGTGGTGCATCCTCCCCTCCTCCCTCACAGAGGGCAACCTGCTCGGGGGATTTTTTTTTTCTTCTCTTCCCTCGGCCGCAAGTGACTCAGCGTTTGCTGCACCGACCGGGGCTTTTCATCTCGCAGAGAGCGGCCAATGCGCTCGCTCCACAACATTGCCCTTCCGTTTGCAAGAAAAGCGTTTGCTGTCAGACACTTCCTGTCATATATCGATGCGGAGATATGTCGCGATACGTTTATTTAGAGAAATATTACACAGCGAGTGCCCCGCCCGCGATGGGCCGGCCACCAATTCAGGGCCCCAAGGCAGCTGGGATAGGCTCCAGCACCCCCCGTGACCCTAGTGAAGATAAAGCGGTGCTGAAAATGAAATGAAACAAAAACATTACCCAGCACTATTCTCCTAGTCTGTTTAGTTTAGTTTATTCTCATTTTTGGGCCAATTTTATAAACCTCGTCCGTCCGTTTTACATCGGTTCGGACGGGGCGCTTCGGAACGCCTCGACGTTTGCCGTCACGGTAGGGGACGTTCCGGCCAATGAGGAGAAGGTGCTCGGCGCCTCATTGGAGCCCTGACCAAAACTACAGGGAACGCTTGGTGCTCATTAAACGCGGGTGGCTTGATTGCATTCGGGGTCGTTAGTGTAGAAAAGCTGAGGGAGCGCAGCTTTTCTTTTAGGTGGACCGGCCGCTCCAATTGGCCGTGGCGTGCCTGAGCCCGCGCCTGCGCCGTTGGCCTTAGCGCCATTGTTGTGGGGGTGAGCGAGCGAGAGTGAAAGAGAGAGAGAGAGAGAGAGAGAGAGAGAGAGAGAGAGAGTGGGAGGGAGGGGTGCGCAAATATTTACCCTTTTCTTCATTAGCGAGCCGTGGCACAATCATTATTAAAAAAATGGTCATTTGTATATTTTTAACATCATTTCAATAGGTACACGGTTGATTGGTCGCCGGTCTTTTGATCACCGATCTTTTGGTCGGCGGTCTTTTGGTCGCCCGTTGTCGCGGTCGGGGCGACTAAAAGACCGGCGACCAATTGACCGCACACGTTTCAATTTATAACTATTGATGCTTAAGGTGTTATAATTATTTCATAGAATCAAATAAAAGTGTCATATTCACATGTTGAAACGATCTGTTAATGCCTTTTTTTTTTTACATTTAATACACTAGAAATAAACATGGATTTGGTGCGAGCTGGAGTAAGCCCTGCTCAAAAGGCGCAAAAATCGTCTTCACCGCGAGAGGAGAGCCGACTGAGAACTTTACGGAAAGAAATTTACAGACATGGTTTCACCTTTCGGTGGCTTCCACCCGTACGACTGTTTTTAGGATCAGATGCAGGGGGGGGGGGGGTTATGGGTTATTGCCTAAATGAAGTCAGCTGTTGCTGAATCTCAGGCTCGGGATTGGAGGAAGAAGACACTCAATCTGTGTCCCTGGTTTCCCAGATCCATTTCAGAGCACTACGCTTTGCTTCCCGACAACGAGACACCTCTGGCCGGCGAGGGAGGATTGATCTGCAAAAAGGTGCTTTTGACGGGCTGCCGACAAGTTTGCCGCCAGGTGGCCAAGGTGGCCCGCCGTCTACACGCTACGCCCAGATCATTTACGAGCGGGACTTGCGTGGCTCCACCTTTTCCCGTACGCTAACGCGGCAACGGCATTTTTGCTCGCCGCTCAAAGAAAGCAAGAACATGGCATGATACGTACAGCCAGCCAATGGCAAGAGACTCTGTCTCGAGTCACGGCATCTCCAAACCGGGGGCGTCCCTATTTTCGACTGGCAGCAGAGTGATCTGCATTGGGGGGGGCGGACTTCTATCACAAGGGGCGCTGCCACTCCATACACATACTGGCACAGCCTCTAGCTCAAAACAAACTCAACACATCTAGTCCAAGTACTACTACGGGGTTTCCCGTCACAATCCACCACCAAAACATTGCGTTTTGAACGCCAAAGCGTGGCCCCGGCCGTTTCCTCGTCACAGAGGCGTGGCACCGGAGACTCGACACGTGCGCTCGCTCGCTCGCTTGCTCGCTCGCAAGCAAAAGGGCCTCCTACGTCCGGCTTCCCGCTCCCTCCGGCCGAGCGTTACCTTTATACTTTTCCCTGACGTTCTCGTAGGCCTGCACGTAGTCCTCCTCCTGGGGCGGACGCTGGCCCGGGGTGAGCACCGGCGGCCCCCCCTCTAGGGGTCTCACGCTGGCCTTGGCGCTGGCCACCGCCTCGCTCGCGTTCATGTCGGAGCGACAGACAACAAGTGAAAGTGGGAGAAGAAGCTCCCCCGCCCTGCCTGCTGGTCTGGCCTGGCCTGGCCTGACCCAGGCTGAGCCTGGACTTTATCTGCCCCCTAACCCCGCCCCCCCCACACACACACACACAAGCACGGTGTGATTCCAGACCCTCCTCTTAAAGGCGCAGAGCTCCTGGCTATATTGCGCTCCAATGCTGTCAAAGGTCACGACGGGGTGGGGGTTAATATATCACGTGGATCTTGAAAATATGTCCATTTGCGTCTTTAAGACTTTTTCCCCCCCATCGGCGCCGCAGTACCCCACCCTGATCCTGATCAATCAATTTAAGACGGGACGAAGGAAGGAAGTCTTATTGCCCGCTTGCAAGTGGATATGCGCGCAATTCATTCGGGAGCGAGCATCCGATGACCAATCAATAGCCGTCGCAACGCAAACAAATGAGACGCCAGTTATGACATCCTTTACTTTTCTACTTAATGAAGCCATTGTTTTTTTTGGGGGGGGGGGTGCAAATTCTATTGTATTCAGGCAGGATAAAGGATGGCAGGTGGCTACTTGGTATCAAAAATGAGAAAAATGCCTACCTGCGATGCGGACGACGGCGCGCTCGGCGGGGTCCAGCACGTCGCAGGAGGCCGACTTGGAGCGCTTGATGCGCTGATGCTTGGGCAGGTTCCAGGGCAGCGTGTCGCCCGGCGACGGCCGGCCTCCCGGGGGCGGCGCCTCGCCGGCGTTCTCCTCCGACACCGCCCGGACCAGGGGCCTCCTTTTGGGCTGCTCCAGCACCTCCTCCGTCACCTGCGGTTAGGAATGCATTAGTACATGTGCGCAGCTTGAATGTTGTGCCAAAAAAACATTCCTTTTTTTTTTGTTTCTTTTGGAGATTTGATTGAAATAAGCTTTGTTTTATATATTTCTCTTTATTTTCTCATGAATGAACCCATGGACTCTGCTGAGTCATCGTCAGCCAAGGAGCAAAGCGACTGCCTGCCTGCCTGCAGCATCGCAAATCTTCTGATTGGATGGCCAGCCGACGGGAGTAAAAAGAAAAAGAAAAAAAACAACACGCTCCCCAAACAGCATCTGTCTGCTATTGGACACAAGTAGAGTGTTAGATTACAACTTCCTTCATGCTCAAGTACTATATTTGCTTACCGTTCCAATTAAGTGAGCTATTGGGAACATTTTAAGTTACATGTAGTCTTCTTAAAAGTCATGATGCTCACTCATTCAAAATTACTGTCACCAAAGTAGATGGTAATATACGTTATGTCACAAGTGTCAAAGCGGGGGACTAATTAGCCCACTACGTGCGTTTTTGTGAGCCACTCAAGCAAATCAAGTCGAACTCACGATTGATTTAATAAAAACATGAATCCTGCAATAGATAGCAGGAAGAAGCATAGCTAGATGTGGAACAAGCACGGATTTAAAAGGAGAAAGATTCGAGCATGAAGCCAGTTTGAAGCATAAAAGTTCATCGTTTAAAAACATGAATCCTGCAATAGATAGAAGGAATAAGCATAGCTAGATGTGGAACAAGCACGGATTTAAAAGGAGAACGATTCGAGCATGAAGTCAGTTTGAAGCATAAAAGTGGCATAAGATGGGCTTTTTATATTATTTTGAGGTCGCTTTATGTTCTGATATTGTTGGTTTGACGCATATCATTAAACATCGTGGCTTGGCTGAAGATAAAGAAAGTCGCACATAAGACGTCAACGATGCTCGCTTGCGCAGGTGTGCCTAATGAAGAGGACTGCGTCAGTGATTTGAGCCAACTTGCGGGGAGCAACATTGACGGCCTTCGCCGATAACTTTCGCCTTGATACTTTTTAAAAATAAATATATATACACATATCTCTAGCGAGTAAATAAGGCCGTTAACGAGGCAGGGCTGGCCGCACCTGCAAACAAACAACCGCGGAGCGAACGACCGAATTGACCGAATGACGCCGACCCTGCCAAGCCGTTATTTAGTCCGCTTTGGGCTACTCACGCTGGACATGCCGGCGGTGGCGTGGAAGGGGGTCGTGGCGAAGGGGGGCCCACGCAAACAGTGCGTTAACAAGCGCCGCATGCAGGTGTTGTGATGTCACACTTGGAGGGAGCGACGCGTCTTCCTCCGATTCTCTCCGCAGCAGCAATAGCAGCACGGGGAGAGGCGCGCATGCGCGCTGCGGAGCCTCGTTGGGACAGGGCGGGGGGACGCCATCCAATGTTGCCAATACTATCTACAAACACGCTTTCATGCAAAAACTAACTTTTTTTGCCTGCTAAAATGTCTTTATTAGATGCTTCGACGGTCTCAAAGCCGAATGAACTTCTCACGAGGACTTTGGAGCAAATGTTGTGGCGGGTGCAATGCTAGAAGAGCTCACCTTTGGTGCTCGCTGTCTCCTCCTCCTCCTCTTCCTGCCGCCGCTGCTCCAGCTGTTCTCGGGCGATGGCGAAGCCGCTTCAGATTCCCTCCGTGGCAACTCCACGGCTTCCTGGACTAACTTGAGCTTGACTTTCTTGATGGTCTTCTCCTGGCTCACCTTCTCCTCCGAGGGCTCCTTCACTGCTTTTGCCTCGACTTCATCTGCCTCCTTTCCCTGGCGGACCAGCGTCACCTTCTTCTCCACTGCTTTTGCGTTCACCGCCGCCTTTGTTTCCCGCAGCACCTTGATCTCCTGGATCTCCTTGACCTTCTTCACCGGCGTTACGTTCTCTTTCGCCTTCAGCTTCGCCTTTGTTTCCCGGGCCATTTTTGCCTCCCGTATCTCCTTCCCCTTGTCCGGCGTTTCAGTCTCCTTGGCCTTCTGAGACAGCTCCTTGACCGGTTGGGGCTTTTCCTTTGTTTCCTGGACGACCTTTGCCTGATGGATTTCCTTCACCTTCTGAATGGGCTTAACTTTCTCCTTGACCGATTTCACCTTCAGCTCCTGTGTTGTTCCCTGGACTGCCTTTGCCTCCCGGATCTCCTTCACCTTAACCTTCTCGATTGGCTTTACGGTCATCTTTCCCTCCTGGGATACCTTCTTGACTGCTTTCACCTTCAGCTCTTCCTTTGCCTCGTGCATCTCCTTCACCTCAGGAATGGGCTCAAACCTCTCTTTGATCGGTTTCGCTTTTGTTTCCGAGAGAACCCCGCCGTGGTGGATCTCCTTCACCTTCTCTTTCTTGCCCGCCTTGGTCATCTTGACCTCTTCTGCTTTCTGGACCGCCTTCCCTTTCACACGGTGGATCTCCTCCACCTCGACGGGCTTCGCATTCTCCTTCAGCTCCTGTGTTGTTCCCTGGACTGCCTTTGCCTCTTGGATCTCCTTCACCTTCACCTTCTCGATTGGCTTTAGAGTCTCCTTTCCCTCCTGGGATACCCTCTTGACTGCCTTCACCTTCAGCTCTTCCTTCACCTCAGGAATGGGCTCAAACCTCTCTTGAATCGGTTTCTCTTTTGTATTTGAGAGAACCCCGCCGTGGTGGTTCTCCTTCACCTTCTGTTTCTTGCCCGCATTGGTCTTCTTGACCTCTTCTGCTTTCTGGACCGCCTTCCCTTTCACAAGGCAGATCCCCTCCACCTGGACGGGCTTCGCATTCTCCTTCAGCTCCTTCTGAACGGCCCCCACGCGCTTGTCTTTCACGGGCATTTCCTTCACCACGCTCTTAGACTTCTTGACCACCTTCTCAGTCACTACCTTGAGGATCACCTCCTTCTTAAGCATCTTCTCCGGGACCAACTTCTCCTTTACGCCCTGGAGCGCCTTGGGTCCTTTCCGAACCAGGCCCCTGTCCTTTACCGTCAGGCTTTTGGCTCCCGAGGCCATTTTGCCGTCCTTTGCCCTCTCCATCGTGATCCCTTTCATTGGCTTCCCCTGGATGGCCTGGCCTGGCTTTTCTTTGGCTTTTTTCCTTCTCTGAAATGAAAAGGTGTTTTTAGTTTGGGCTGCAGGTTTTTGATCGAGTACAAGTGGGCAGGGCCGGACCCCTAAAGCCCGAAAGGAAGCATGACAAGTCTGGTGGGGGCTCACCTGAGGCTTGGCTTTGGATGAAGGCGCTTTCACCATCACTGTCATCATAAGGGGAGAAAGAGAGGTGATAAAAGCCCACATTTACTACCTTTACTGCACCAAGGCGGATATTCAACTTGAGAAAAATATCACAGCACATCCAAAACTATTGAATCCTATTTTTTTGTATTAAAGGAAACAATTTAAATATCCCATCTACCAATATAATATCAGAACAAAAACTATTCAAGTATCCACTCATTGGGTCCCATTGACGGCGATGGACGTCCAATCCATTGTGATTGGGAGGAGTCAAATTGGATTGGACATGAGCCCTCCCAGTGTGTGTGCGATGTTTTCAATAACTCCCCACTATTTTAGGAGTGTAATGTCGAGTATGAAAGAGTCATTGTTTGCCCTTCAAAGCATTCCGTTTTTGTTTACTCTGTAAATTTCCAACCACAAAGTGGAAGCAGAGTTTGGCGATGGAAAAACTAAAGTAGAAGAAGCCAAATTGAGCACAAGCCTATCACGGGGTATCACGGGGTGGGAGGCTCCGCCTACCTTCCAGGTAGCGCTCCATGCCAGCCGAAGAGGAACCGCCGACGCGCTTCCACGTGTGGCAGCAGAGGGTGAAGAACCACACCAGCAGCGTCGCCAGCACCAGCGCCACGATCCACAGAAGGCGCAGGGCGGCCGGATCCGTCTCCGTCTCCGTCCCGGTCGCAGCCGCGTCCATGATTGCGCCAACCAAGTCACCCCCGAGAAGAGGGAAAAGCGAGGAGTGGCACCAGTAGCGGCCCCTGATGGACTCCAGCTGTCGTGTCGGCCGGGCCCACCACGTCAACTCGAGGAAGAAGAGGAATTAGGAAGGAGGCGACTTACTCTCGAGTCTCCACTTCGGCCCCTCCTTCCGCGCACATCGGAGGCGAGCGATCCTCCCCAGCACCGGCCGTCAAGCCGCCCAAAAAAAATGCACCTGAGGAACACAAACCAGCTCAACCAGTGACTGAAAATATGCAATTAACAGGTTGCACTGCAGCTTTTTTGCAGGCGCTGAGAGGTCGATCGTTTCTTTCTTTCGGTATTGAACTGTCTGCCCAGGGAGGTGGCGCTTCTTGAAAAGGTGTGGCGACCTAAGTGGATAATTACAACTTAGTGCTTAACACTTGTAATTGTTTTGGATCGAAAATTACAGTTCGTTTGTGCTCAACACGTCGTTTAGTTAAGATGTGGGACAAAACAGACTGAGAAACACCACGGCCGATAATTCGGTCAACAGCGACGCTCAGTGGTCAAAAACCAAAGTGCAATCACTCATTGAGACGACGCTACCACCCAGTGGTCCATCTGGGGCGACATGAAGAGAGTCAAAGAAATTCAAAACTCGTTTTCCAAATGAGGCCAAACTTTTAATGTTGTTTTATCACGGGTAAACTGCTTCCAGAATATTTGACCTAAAAAGAAACAGAACAATTCATCCATAGTAATAAAAGTTCATATGTGAAAGGGAGTGACGCCATTATTCAAGCAGCCAGTTGGAATGACGGATGGGCATCTGGGTGGGTGGAGGGCCACGTAGCAACAAGTGGCGCTTTTATTCTTCAGGGGGCCCTCGTGTCCTTTTCTTTGTGTGTGTGGTTTTTTTTTTATTAGAACCCGCCGTCTTGACCCGCCCAGTTTGGTGTCTGTGGAAATGAGACAAAATGGAGTTAGCAGGAAAGAGTAATGTCACCAAAGTAAAAGCGCCGTCGATAGCGATGAAAGATGAGCAATCGCTGGCGCTTTTTCCCCCAGATAATGGTCCAACGATTAAAAGGAGGCCTTCGGTATCCATTTTTGTTTTTTCTAACAAACTATTTCCAGCCCCTTTTGGACATCAGAGAGTATAAGTACCGTATTTTCACGACTATAAGGTGCACATAAAAGTCTTAAATTTTCTCCAAAATAGACAGGGCGCCTAATATCCAGTGTGCTTTATATGTGGACCAATACTAAAATTGTTATCACGATAAAATAAAATGAATCAGTTGTTAGGGTACACCGACTCTACTATTTTCCCGTAGACAAAGTACTGCGCAGTGACTGCTGGGATATGTAGTAGTTCTTTTGTCAATACTCCCAATGGATTGTGACCTGTATACATCAACATCAATACAGCTTGACAAAGCATGGAAAGCACCGTTAGAAAAGTTACGCTAGCTACCAGCTAGCTACTATTGGCGAATGGATTGTGGCCGCCTGGACGAACGCATAAAACTCAGCGTTTTCGATGACTCATTTGGACAATTGTTCAATTCGGACACAGAAAATGAGGACTTTGATGGATTTGTGGGTGATGATGACGTGAGTAAGTTGTAAAATGGCTAAATAAAGTACAATTGAACTCAGTTTTGCTTCCGTTGCCTTTTTAAAAACGTCTTTTTAGCGTGTGGGTGTAGCGTGCAAGAACTATATATCCCAGCAGTCACTGCGCACCGGAAACCGGAAATAGGCTGCTTCCGGTAGCCAGCACTATATTGCGGTTCGATATTCATATATAATATATATGCGTCTAAAAAAAACGGTGCGTCATTTGTGTTTAAAACACAGAAATAGCACTCGTTACTGACACTGCGGCTAAAAATACGATGCGCCATATAGTCGTGAAAATACGGTACCTCGTTCCTGCTGGTGTGAGCCGCCTTCTTCTCGATGTTCATGGCCAGCATTTGGCTGCGGAAGGACAAGCTCTTTGTCTTCTCGATGACTTGCTGGTAGGGCGACACGGCGTTGTTGCCCATCACCACGTGACCCTGCGAGAGAAGCCGGCGGGCGAACCGATGTCAGCGAGGAGCTAGCGGAGGCCAAAGGCCAGAGGCCAGTCCTCCACTAGCTCCTCTTCGGGAGCCGTCTCGCTCGTCGGGCTCACCAGCTTGGAGTCGATCTTGGCATCCAATCGAGCGTTACGAATGAGGTTGACGATCCACCTCTCCGCCTCCTCGGGCGTCATGTTGAGCTTGTCGGCCAGCATGCTGCACGCACACGGACAGACGGCCGGACGAGCCCGCTCCATAAATGACTCATTTGACTAGCGACTTGGCAGCCCACCACCCTACGCACTTGATGCTGATGCACTGATGGATGCGGCAGAAGGTCTCAAAGATGAAGAGGCGAGCGTTCTCAATGAAGTCCTCCAAGCAAGCCACCAGGAAGAAGTCGTTGACGAGGACCTGGACCGGAAGCCAGTGGTGGCCGAGTGTCAAGCGGATTTCGCCCGGTTCGAGTTAAGGAGCAAAAAAAAAAAAAAAAGGGAAACGCTCTCTCACCGACTCGCACTCCCTCAGCTTTTTCTGGGCGCTGTCAAAGTCAAAGTTAACGTAGAGGCACTCCACAAACTCCGTGATGGGGTCTTTGTAGGTGTACGACTCCTAAGCAAACGGGAATATTCACTCTTTGAAAAAGGCAGCGCACTCGCACTGGTACATATTTGCCAAAAGCACAACTTACCTGCTGAATGACCTTCACCAAGTCCTTGAGCACTTGTCGCCGCTTGCGAACGTCCTTGTTGGTGATGACGGCGGTGGTGAGGTAGCGCAGGATGTGCGGGCACATGGTCTGGATGGCGTTTAAGTACCTGCAAGGTGGTTCAAAAGAGAGCTCGTTCATCCACGAGCATTTTCCGACAACTTCAAATGAGTCGGTCGGCCGCCATCGACAACGATTTCATAGAGGTCCAATAATCCATTGCGAGAGATGGAGTCGATTTCTATCGCCGTCCATGGCGGCGAATGAACAAATGTGGACGTGTGAGAGAAGACATACTCAGATAGAATCTAGGTCAAGAAATGTATGCAACCCCCCCATGTGGCCTATCCTCTATGTGACAAAATAGACGTTTTTGACAGGAGGACTCACTGAGGCTGGTAGAGGAAGAGTTCAATGATGTTGTCCCGGCCTTTGGGGTGATTGAAGAACACAAAGAGGGACCAGTGAATGAGCCAGGTCCTCTGCTGGAGCGACTGGAGAGGAGAGCTCACAGTCTGGGTGGAGACAGACAAAGATTTGTCTTAAAGTCTGGGAGCGGCGTAAAACACAAGGACAACCCAGCCGGGTTTTTTTTTTAAATAATATCTTTTCCCTTACGTTGTTGTCGATGGTCTCCCTCAGTCGCGTCAGGTCCTCCATGGAGTGGTCCCAGTTCTGCATCAGGATCTCAGATGCCAGTTTGCCCCACAGAGAACTCAAAGCATTCCTGTCTGTCGATGGAACCTTGGACACCAGGCAGGAAGGTGGAAAAGCACATTGTAACGCAGTCATAAAAAGTCTAAACACCCTGTTCAAATAAAGGGTCCTTTTTTTTTTAAAGAGACAGCAGCACACTTTGCTTTTCTTACCAGGACACGAAAGAAGTAGAGGTACTCTGAAGCCCCAGAGTAGTTTCCACACTCGTACTGGAACTTGGCGTATCTGTACAGCGTGTCCAAGTACTCTTGGCGGAACTAAACCAGTCATAACAATATGTCAATAACATGACAACACACGAGCAATTATAGGTCAAGGCTAACCAATGACACGATTCTAGGAAAACATGGAGAAGTTGAGAAATTCTTACTCACATTGTGTTTCTCTGAAAGATATTCAAAGAGCAGTCTTCCGTCTCTGTCAAACGTAGCACAAGTTGAAGGTCAATTGCCAATACTGGACACTCGCTTTCTTTGCGTTTAGGAACATATGCGACAAGCACCTGGTGGACTGCATCTGCTTGGTGGTCTCGCTGTCCTCGAACATTTTGACGATGGGTGCCGTCTCCGACTGGTGCTGCTTGAGCTGTGCCAGCACGGTGCCTCGCTTCTCCTTCAGAGCTGCAATGGGGAATTTAGTAGAAAATCACATTTGCATTAACATTTTATTTACAAAGACTACGTTCATAGTCGAGCGGGAAGAGATGAGCCTCCAAATGCGTACAAGTGGGGAGATCGGGGGTCTTACTTGGCCATCAAAGGATAAAATATGTTAAGACCACAGCGTCGACTTACAATGTGGGATCTCTTTGTCGGGATAAAGTTTTCTGTACACGTCCATGGCGAAATCCACCATGTTGGTGTCACTGAGGAGGTCCAGCTTCCCTTGAAAGAGCTCCTTTTCATTGTAAATCTATTGCGAAGGGAAAAAAAATATTTGCTACTTTTTGAGAAGTGCATCACCAAAACAGTCAATTCATTATTCAAATATACGAGTCTGTCGTCCTACAAATACGACTGAATATTAGTTGCAAAGAAATAGGGACAATGAGAAAAACACATTTTAGGTTAACATCTCCAACGGTCTAAAGCAACAATCTTGTCCTAATTCAGCTAGAGAATATTCTTTGTTTTTAGATTTTATCTTTGTGTTACGAGCTACTCCCAAACACACATTTCAAGCTAAGCTAAGCTAAGGCTAAGAATGCTAAAGAGAGGACGCCACCAGACACTCGTCATCAAACGGTACCATTTTGACAGCGTTTCGTTGTTGTCGTAGCGCACGGAAATATGTTAGTATGTTCACCTAATGATTAAAAATGTCATTTAAGAACTTTAACTCGGCCAGCTGGCAACCCAACGTGATTGCGGGTTAACATCGGCCCTGATCCACGCCGCCTGTAAACGCACGTTTCAATGGAAAAATCCCGTACAAAAATATCTGTGGCGATCTAAAACCTTATCCGACACGGAAATGGACGTACCCCTTTCACGGAAAGAAATTCCAAAAGGGGAAAAACCAAATGCCGGTCGAGAAAATGTGCTATCTTGGTGGTGAGATCGTACTCCGCCATCTTGGCTGCCTTGAAAAGAGAAACTTTATTGACACACTGAGCAGAAAACAAATGCCGAGATGACGTCACTCAGCCCCCAAACATTCACGAGATTCTCCTCATTGACTTGATATAATGTGTTTTTCTATTTCATTGGGAATTTCAAGTGCCTTATGTGAAAGATTAAATTATTTTCAGCCGTGATACGGGGTTTCAATGTGGCTATTTCATTTATTTTTGGGTTAAGAGTCACTCATTCATGATATAAATGGACAAAAAGTCCAGGAAAGTAACATAGTATTTAGGTTCACTCCTGGTATCCATTTTTTGTTCCGTTTCTTTGACGATACATATTGTTAATGATAAACATGAAAAAAAGAAAAAGAGCACAGACCTAACAGTACCCACAGATGACTAAAGTGTTGCTTTTTTTCTCCAATTGTCGCCCATGCAGTTTGCAGTTGGTGCGTGGACGAGCTTCCAACGCCTCCGCACTCGTTGGCCACACGCAGCCTTGTTAAAAAACAACAACAACTGTTGCTCTTCCGCCTCCCTCGATGCCGGCAACTTGAATGAAAAATGCCTTTATAAGAATAAGTCAAAAGGAATGTAAGGGGGTGTTCAATTGGTGAAAGAAATGATCGAGCGGCTTACCTGCCCAGGGTGCAAAACGAGCCAGGCAGGACCACATCTGCTTGGACTGATTTGCCTATAAAAAAAAGAAATGAAGCTCGTCAAAAGTAATCATGTGTTGACCGGCTCGAATGGGTTTTTTTTAATAGGGCGATGCCAAAAGTGCCCACTTGCATGCGCGCGGAGGGTGCTGTCACCAAGAACAAGAAGCTGGAGCCCACGTATGGCCAATGGGAGAGAAGGCATGACGTCAAGCCTAGTGCGTAACAGGACTCGAGGAGAAAAGCGCCCGTCCGTTCGTCCGTCAGTCAGAAGGAGCCGAGCGGCGAAGGAGGAGGAGGAGGAGGAGGTGGCTGGCTGGTTGGTTGGTTGACCGGACTTTGATGCATCCTTAACGAACCCTTCCCTTGGTCAGATTCCCGTGGACGCGCGCTCCAACTGGAACGACAAGGCGGACTTTGACGCGTGGCTCCGACGGACACAAGATCGAGGTAATGATCGAGGTTGCCTAAGTGGCGCCGTCTCACCCGGCCAGACGCACACCCGCCCTCCTTCTCGCCCAGTCCCCCCCCATCCCATCCCATCCCATCCCAAATGGACAACTCGAGCAACCAGACGATGGACGCGTGGAACGTCTCCAGCCCGCAGTACCGGGTGATCAGCACGGCGATCCTGCTGCTGATTTGCGCGGCGGGCGTGGCGGGCAACGCCATGGTGGTGCTGGTGGTGCTGAGCGCCAAGCACATGCGCACGCCCACCAACTGCTACCTGGCCAGCCTGGCCGCCGCCGACCTGACGGTGCTGACGGCGGCGGGGCTGCCGGCGGCGGCCGACGGGGCGGCGGGCTCCTGGCCCTTCGGCCGCTGGGGCTGCCCGTGCATCACCTACCTGCAGTACCTGGGCATCAACGCCTCGTCCTGCTCCATCGCCGCCTTCACGGTGGAGAGGTACATCGCCATCTGCCACCCCATCAGGGCGCAGTTCCTGTGCACGCCGTCGCGGGCCAAGAAGATCGTGGCGCTGCTCTGGACGCTGACCTCGGCCTACTGCGTCATGTGGTTCTACCTGGCCGAACTGCAGGTGTCGGTGTACGCCAACGGTGCCACGGTGAGGGCGTGCGGCTACCGGGTATCCAGGAAGTTCTACCTGCCCGTCTACTTCTTGGACTTTGCGCTCTTCTTCGCCGCGCCGCTGCTGCTCAGCGCGGTCCTCTACGGGCTCATCGCCCGCATCCTCTTTCTCAACCCGCTGCCCTCCGACCCCAAGGAGCGGCGCCCGGCGGGTGAGGCCCGCCTCCGCGGCCGCGGGGGCTCCGGCTCCACCGCCGCCTCGCGGAGACAGGTGAGGAGGAGACCATCCGAGCCTCCCGGTGGTATTAATGGCCCATTTGCAATCCGTTGTGGTAGTAGAGTGACTTTGAGAATCTGTGTGTGTGTGTGTGTGTTTTTGTGTGGGATGGCAGGTGACCAAAATGCTGGCGGTGGTGGTGGTCCTCTTCGCCGTACTGTGGATGCCATATCGCACCCTGGTGGTGGTCAACTCCTTCCTGGAGCGCCCGTTCATGAACGACTGGTTCCTGCTTTTTTGTCGCGCGTGCGTGTACCTGAACAGCGCCATCAACCCGCTCATCTACAACGCCATGTCGCAGAAGTTCCGCGCCGCCTTCCTGAAACTCTGCCGATGCGGGAGGTCCGACAAGCCGGCCCGCGGCGGCGGAGGCGGTGGCGCGACGCCGAGCTACTGTGCCGTCAAGGAGTCCTCGGTGGGCGACAGCGCCGAGCGTTTCGCCGTCGACATGGAGGAGACGACGGTCACCGAGGAGCTCCTGACGGAGCGCCGGGGCGTCCTCGCCGGGTCCTCTCCGCCGCCCTCCTCCGGCGAAGCCCACTTGGAGACGGAGGCTTGACGACGCGGAGATCCGACGGGGGGCCGCCCACCTGCGGGTCGTTCACGCTGAATGAGCAAAAAGTGTTAAAAACCCGGGAAGGAACGGCCGCTGTCAACCCGTTGCGGTAGACTTGGTACGGCGTACATTTTGTGTCTGTCAAAGACGTGGCGCGGCTCAATAACGCTTGGGGAATTGGACGGACGTGCTTTTGATGGCGACCGTAGGGGAACCGAGCTTGCGTTCAAAATGGATTCTTTTGAAGGCGAGGCATCTTTGAGGAAGATTGACGCCTGACAAACGGCACGCCAGGGGGCCGCCCACGTCAAAACTGACAGGGGTCGCTCAAGTTAGAGTGGAGCTCGATTCGGAACTGGCGTCGAGGGAGTCACGTTGGACAGAACGCAGCCCAAATCCCCCGTTATAACGTGCGCCACCACGTAAGACGGTCAAAAGATAGGAAGATGTTTTCAAGCCTGAGCGCAGAAATGGGAAAACATTCAATGGCAAATTCAGAAATGAATGTATATTTGTATTGTGACTGTGAACGTGAAATCCAGTATTTGCAATTTGTATTCGAGCGTTGCCCTTCCCGTGGAGAAAAGAAAAAAAACATTGGTCCGTCTCTTAGCAACCGCGTCCCCATTGACGAGATACTAATGAAGATGCCGCTAATTGAAGCGGTCCAAACGCGGCTTCGCGCCACATTTGAGCGTGCTCGTCGCCGACGTCTTTGCCCACCCTTTTGTCGAGGTCACCCCCCCCCCCATTCGAGCGGCCGTCGTCGCATCGTTATCGGGGATAAAAGGGCGGAATATCATTGGCGGAGAACGCGGGTGGCCGCCACTAAAATTGTGCGTCATCTAAGCCGCTCTGTGTGAAAATACGCCCGTGCGTGTGCTAAGCTGTGCTCGTGAGGTGTTTTCCTGGTTAAAAAGCATTTTCTCCTACAACTCGTCGTGCCACGTCCACAAGTCAAGTGTGTCATATTTCATGGAAAGCCCAGCCAATAAAGGTGCCGGTCAAAGTGGCTTCTCATTTATTTATATATCAGGACGATGCGTGGCCTAGGCGGCTTTTCAAAGACCGCGACCTTTCCTACGTCCGCTCGGGGGCCGGGAGGCGATTGGCTGTAATTCAATTGCGGCGCTCTCGACGGAGGAGACCAGAGGCAATGGTGAGGTTGGGGATTCTTTTTAATTGGCTCTTTTTCATTGGAGAAATTCCCAAAAGGATTGACGGCGGCACGCGAAAAGGGGCGCCGTTGACACGGCTGCCTTTGGTCTGCCTCTAGGCTATTAGTTGTTAACCTTGAGCACAAAGAGGTTGGCGGAGGTGAGGGCAAAGAGCCTCTGGTCGCTGGCCCCGAAGCCCAGCACGGCGCCGTCCGAGTCCAGGTTGGCCACCTGCTGCTGGGCCACCTCCCTCACCTGCCGCCCCTGCTTCCTGTTGAAGAGCGCGCCGTCCACCGGGGAGGGCTGGCGGTAGATGAAGGCGCGCCGCAGGCACTCGCACAGCGAGGCGTAGGAAAAGTTGGGGGCGCACGTGGAGAACTTCTTGTCCCGCTTGGAGGCTTGGACGTAGCCTATCATCAGAGAAGGCCCTCGTTAGGCTATTGTGGAAAAACTATAGCCGGCGACGGAGCCCGGCCAATGAGATTTGCGCCAACGAGCATCCTATCTAGCGAGCGATGTAAATTGGAGTCAAAGCCACTTGGGAAGGGGTGGAACGTGCCGGACGGACCGATCGATGGATGGCTGGCTGCCGTCACAAAATAATGAAGATGGCGCAGCTGGCGAATACCAATTCAAAGCGGAAATCCGTACGTACGTACGGTAGGAGATTCCCGAAAAGCTCATTCCCGGGGGAAATGGATGTGGCGGGGCCGCGCCACGGAGAATACCCGATGACGCTCTCACCCAAGGCGTTGAAGGTGGCCACGTGCTCCCACATGTCGGCGGGGCGGTCGGGGCGAGGCCGCCACAGCAGGGCGTCCACGTCGTGGCGCAGGCACAGGCACGGCATCTGCTCCGGCTCCGCCCTCACGCTGAACAGGAATTGATGGCTGCCCAGGTTCACCTGCCGTCGGCCACGCCGGGAGCACAAAAAAAAAGCTTCAATGGTTATTTCGAGGCTCTCCCCGTGGCTAACGGCGTTCGAGCGGCCGTCTCACTCACCACCCGAGTGGGCTGGAGGGACTGGCCGTCAAAGTGCACCAGGCTGGAGGTGTCCTCGGGGTAGACGTCGCACTCCTCCAGCTCCTGGGAGTTGCAGGCCGGCTTGTCCGGGTCCGGATCGCCGCCCTGCTGTTGGAGAGCGAAAAGCGCCCGTTTGTTCTCCTCCCGCCCGCAGTCGGAGAAAGAAGCCGCTAGATTTGTTTTTTTTCCTCACCGTGTCTTCGGAGGTCGGGCGGTCGAGCCTTTGGTTCCGGTCGCCCGTCAAAGGCTCCCCCCGACGGTCGCCCACCAGCAGCTCGGGCCACGAGGGCCCCGCCGTCCGTTTCCGCAGGCTCACCTCCAGGCTGAAGAGCGGCCGACGGCGACGGGGGTCAAAGGACGGCCCGCCTTTTTTTAGGCGGAAAGTCGTGCGTACCCGTCATCCTCCCGCAGCACCCAGGCGGAGGCCTCGGGGTCCACCGAGGCGTACAGGCGGCCCTCCAGCAGGGGCGCCGATCCCCGCACGCCGGCGCTGACGTCGTCGGCCGTCAGCCGGAAGTGGACGGCGTCCGGGCTCACGCCACGGGGCAGGCGCACGGTGGCTGTGACGTCGTCCGCCGTCTGGCGCCAGGAGTAGACGGGATCTGGGGGGCCGGCGGAAAACGGGGAAAATCGTGTTTTTCAATCGCGTGCGAGGTTGACGTGCATAGACAGTTTTTGTGCCGCCGTCCAAAACAAGCAAACGTACTGGCGGTTGCTTGCCGCATGGTTTTTTTCCTCTTTGAAAGGGGATCTGGCGTGTTCGCGTGGCAGCCCCAAAGGCCATTTGGCTGTTAAGATGACGGGGACGATAGCAGCAGAGCACAATCCAATTGAGAGGAAAAAAGGCCCGTTCCGTTTCAAGACCAGCTTTTTTTTTCTCCCACACTCTGGCCTCAGGTTAAAAGCTTCCCTCCCTCGTGTCGCTGTCGCCGGGCTGTCACCGATTCGACAAAGGAAATAAAGACATGCAACCTCGAGCCAATGTGACATGCTAAAGTGTTTAAGTTTTTAACGATTGCATGTTGAGAATGTACAACCAGTTTGGATTGAATGTGTTTATCGGTGTTCGATTGTTGATCCTTTGATCCATATGGCAAGTGTGTGGCATGTTAAAGAATATTGGTATTTGATTATTGATGTCTTAGCACATAGCTTGAGCTTGCACGGGAGATTTGTAGTCATTACAGTAAAAGTTGGATTGAAGAAACAACAACATATCACTGTTGTGATTATTTCTCCCTGTGTTTAAAGATTAAATGCAGGGTGTAACACGAACTTAACGCTGCTGCTGCAGGCGATTGATTAGGTGACACGATGCATGGCGCCTGTGGTTTGAGCAAAGTGGGATAATTAGCCCAACGCCACTCGTTAAACGGAGCCAGAATGCCTTTTAAATGGATTACTGTCGTTAGTTAGCATTACACAAAAGGCAATGCCTCCAATCGCATTGGACTTTTTTTTTTTTTTCGCCTTCAAAACTCGACTTTTGACCCACCTGTCTTTTCCACCTCCGCGGGTCGCTCGTCCGACCGCGGCCGGTCGAGGGGCTCGCCGTCCATGTGCGTGAAGACGAAAGGCCTCTCCGACGCCACCATCAGGCCGTCGCCCTGCGGCGTGATGGCGGCGTAATGCGGCGCCATCTTTCCTCGGAGGAGCCGCCTCTTCTTGACTTGGTAATTTTTCTCCACGCCTGCGGAGGAAAAAAAACACGGTAAACTGGTGTTTTGGGCCAGAAAGAACTCAAACGTGGGATTTAAAGGGATCATTTTTTTCCCCGTCCGCGGCGCGTACCTTGCGGCGCCACGTTGGCGACCGTGAGCCACTCCAGCGTCACCGAGTAGCCGCTCCCTGCCGTTTCTTGAGGGTCCTTGACCACGCGCAGCAGCAGGACCTCCAGAGTCAGGGCGCCCGCCTGGACGTGGGCCACGCTGTGGAGGACCACGAAGGGCTCTTTCAGGTCCTCCGTGAACAGGGGCTGCGGACAGACGCAAGCGTCAGACGTACGTCGACCGACGGCGGCTCCAAGAAGGCCGTTTATCGCCGACGGACGTCCAATCGCGTGCCCCTTTTCGTCCTTTACAATTTGATGGCCACTCCTGACGGTCATTGAGGTCCTGTTTTCAAACCAGTCCGCTCGGCCACTTTTTTTTCTTTTATCCGTCTATCGAATGGAGCGCTACGCACCTCCCACTTCCCATAGGTGCTGGCTCCCCGCTGGCTGGTGCGCAGAAGGTAGAGTAGCCCGGCGCCGTCGGAGAGGGCGGCCCAGCTGGCCGAGGTCAGGCTGAGGGAGGGGCACACGCGGTCCCGCCGCGGCTCGGCGTGGGCCTCCAGGCGGAACACCTCCCTCGGCTTGCCCAGCGCCGTGTCCTGGAAGAGAAGAGGAGGACTGAGAAGTGCCAGAAGGAAAAAAAAGAAAAAGAAAGCTAACAAGTGGCAGCTCAATGAAATGGATTTTGGCAAAGGAAAGAAACATTTGCTCAAGAGGCACTCCAGTCTTTTTCCACTTTTGGAGAGCAGCGGCGAGGGAGAAAGCGGCGTGACGCGCGACGCGGCCGCTGGGCCAAAGACGGCCGTGTCCTTCCTGTTGCCGTGGCGACGGGCCTCGGGAGACCAAGGCCACCGCCGGCCTCGCGCCTCGCGCATTTGCGACGGCGACATCAACAAATGCACGCACGCCGCATACACGCCGACCATTGGGACATGACAAGAGAACACCATTCCATTTAGTTTTCTCCTCTAGTTTGTTGGCTGATTTTCAGATATTGGTGCAGGAGCACAAATATTATATTTTCCCCATGGTTGGTCTTAAAATGTTAATGGGCAAATAGCAATGGAGGAAAATGTGAATATGCTACTTTTGAGGGCACCAGAAGAGCTGAAATCCACATTCCTCATGTGTCCCTTTCAATCATTCATCAATCAATTCACGAGGCACCAGAGCGTAGAGGTTTGCTCGGGCGGGCGGAAAAGATGGTCATCATCCGTGTGGCGCTTTTGGTCAGCGCCCACTGGTGAGTGAGTCAGAGACACGGAAGAAAAAGGAAGCGTCCTTCTTATGGAGCCCTTCCTTACCAGCGTGACGGTGAGACTGAGCACTCGCCCTTTGCAGTCCACAAACAACACGCTGTCTTCGTACCAGGGGTCCAAGTGGAGGTAATTGTACATGCCGAAGGCACGCATGTGTTCCAGCGTGTACTGCGAATCCTTCAAGGTCACCTCCTCCACGGCTGCGTACAAACCAGACACAAGAAAGGCCGAGGTGAGACCAAAGGCGGAGGCTTTCCGCTTCTCAAAGCAACATTTTAGGTCATCTTCATTTGCTTTAAAAAAAAATTAGCCCATGGCTGAGGGTGATGAAAATGAGGGGGGGAGGATTACAAAAGAAGAATGCGTTGGATGGCAAAAAGAGCGCCTCTGCTCGCTGGCGAGACAAAAAGAGCAATTTTCATGATGAGCCACTTTTACGTCCCCAAATAGGTTTGATTAGAGGTTTATTAGTGGCGTTGGGCCAACCTAATTAGTTCAGCTTCACGCCATGAATCCCAGAAACCTCAATAGGTTTGATAATCTCATCCATATCCGTGTAAAAAACTGTAGACTTACTTTCTAATAACCCTATATAGAATATAGATCATATAATATACATAACAAACAAATAATAATGAAGACCAGGCGTCCACCTATGTGGACATCACATTATTTGGGGTTAAATAGGCCTCACTTATGAAGCAAATATTAATATTTTGGCCTGCATAGCCCAAAATGTGGGCGAGGGGACTACATGCCCCCTAAACAGCTACACGAATGACAGAAAACTTCTTTTTACTTAGAAAAAATGCCCAATTTGATAATAACGAGTCAACAATCCAAATGGAAAAAGCCAAGCAACAAAGTGCTCTGGATTTGTTGTGTTTTGAACTGGTTTTGCTGGTGCTGCGTTTTTATCAAAAGGTTTTAATTACATAAATACAATTAATAGTAATAAGAGTATTGGGATGTCATTGTTGTTGTTTTTTTGTTTGTTTCTTCTTTTTTTAACATTCGGAAATGCTAATTGTGTCTTGTGGAGACATCGTGCTAACAATATGCTCACCGGCGTCCAGCTCAACGTTGTACGTGGGGATGGCGTCCAGAGATAAGCGATAACTCTCAAAGTTGGGGTCCAACAGGTCTCTGTTGACCTTCAGGGTGTAATTCGACGCGGTCATTGCCTCCAGTTGATGTTCAAACGTTTAAGAATGTCATAGGTTTAGGAAGAGAAAGAAAGTTGCCACTTGTTATGACGCCGTCGTCGTTTGTTTCCAGCCGGGGACATTTTAACAACGGAGCGAGGCAAGTGGAAGTCGGCCTAGACATCATGTATAAGAAAAGACTAGATGCGTGATGTCTGCCTTAAGCTACCACAGACAGACGTCGTTACTCGAAAAATAGGCGCCGGCCTCATTTACTTTATAAACCAGTTAAAGCACATTACAACTCTCAACAGTGCTCATGTAATTGATTAAAAATATATATTGGTCAGTCAAAGTATTGTAAATGTACACGGTGAGCTAAGACTTGCGTATTTGTAAGTTAAAAGCAGAGGGGAGGGGACGGAACAAATTGTTAGTAGACCATGTTTTGGGCCGGTGGATTACAGACGAGGAACAGCGCGTATCATCTTGACGCGAAAGGTAAACCGACACCCTTTTCGCAATTCCAATCTTTTAAACCGTGCCGAAACGCCTTTCTTGTGTGCTTTTTTGGATTTTATCCCCCATTAGGGCATGAGCAAGGACTCGCAGATGAGGGCCGCCATTAACCAAAAGATGATTGAAATGGGGGAGCGGGAGAAGTGAGAAACTGCACTCATTTACAATAACCGATGTCGTTTTTATCATGTATACTCTTTGTTACACGCTGTTCACCGACTAGGCTATTTTTATGAAGTATACCTGCACGTTAAAAGTTAGCATGCGCCACCGTGCTGAGGAGTCTGTCCCATCTCCCCAATCATTCATCTTCCCAGCCGTTTATGCATGCGGGGGGTGCTGGAGTCAAAGCCGCTGAACTATGGGCAGTAACCGGGGTGTATTCTGTTGCCGGCCAATTGCAAGGCACAAAGGGGGAAAACAAATGTTCACACTAATACGTTGCAGTACTTGAATACATTTGAGATACTTGCAAAGACATTTAATGGGAGGTATACAGGCAATGAATCACAGATGCTTTTAGCAGAGGTTGTTTGTTTGTATTCAAAAGTGAATATTTGTTATTGTAGGTTGAAAGAGTTACTCAAGACAAAACTAGTGGAGTGCGGCTGGAAGGATCAGCTCAAGGCACACTGCAAAGGTACTCACGTCACCGACCGTATTTGCGGCCTCTTGTCAAAGTGCCGCCGCTTGAGTTGCATCCTTCCTTCGTGTGCCTGCGTAGACGTGATTCGAGAAAAGGGCTTGGATCACGTCACGGTGGAGGACCTCGTCACCGAAATCACGCCCAAAGGGAGAGGTGAGTGATAGATGTCTCGACTTTTTGCCATATTGGTTGTTTGGATGGTTGAAATTCTTATTTTGTTGTCGTCGTCTTTCAGCATTGGTTCCCGACAGCGTGAAAAAAGAACTGCTGCAAAGAATTCGAGCCTTTATAACTCAGCACGCCACCTTGTGAACGGCATTTTCGTGACCTGCTCGGGGAAAATCCAGACTGGCATCCACGCGTTAGGGTTTGTGCGGTCATTTACATTTTTTTTTTCTTTGTTACACATCAGTTTTTGGAGAAAACAAATAAAAGTCATGGCTATTTTGGTTACCTGTGCTTGAAGACTTTCTTTTGATACCCGACTGACTCCAATCGGCTTTTTTTTCGTGAAAAACGGCGGCATAAACGGGACGGGACTAGCATGTGTGCAAAAGGGATTTATTTACAAATGCAATGGGCATGGGAATAAAAAAAGGGACTCAGAAGTAGAGCTTGGCCATGGCCTGCAGGAACCTCTTCTTGCGTTTTTGCGCCGCCAGCTGCAGAACCTCCGGCGGGTTGCTGGTGTTGAGTTCCGCTTGACCGATCGCCTTGATCTGAAATGCCACACAATAGATTAAAGTGGGATTTCATTTAAAAAAAAAAATGGTTACAAATGAAGCAAAGATGTTGGACTGGGGTGTGTAGACTTTTTTCCCCCTTACCGCTATTTGTCTCTTTTCAATTTCGCCACGTTTGTGATGGATGTCTGAGCACGGTTAAGGTTCCGTAGGACCATTTCTATCTAAACATCAGTGACCAACACATTGACCATCGAAGCCACGGAAAGAGTGGACGCGGAGCATTCCAGTCGTCGGATACGCGTCAGGTATTCCAAGATGGTGACGTCCCAGATGTAGTCGTACAAGGAGTCCATGGCGTCGTGACTGTTTCCAAAGCAAGCAAAAAACGGTCAGTCGCGGCAGTCGCGGCGCTCGCGGGTAGACGACGGCGAGGAAAGCGCGGCCGACCTGTTCTGCTCTTGGAGCGCTTTGAACGCCGTCATGTAGTCCACTTCCCTCAGGAACTGGCACAGCACAGCCACCTACAAAAAAAGCCACCATGAAATCCACTCCCTCGAAGCGCACGTTCTGGCGTGGGCTCATTGTCCACCGTTCCCTTCGGTTTAAGACGGCACCGCGCGAGTCACCTGCGTGTGGCAGTTCATGACGGAGCAGCACTTGATCATCCTCTTCAGAACCTACGGACGACAACAATGACGTCTCAAACCCGGACGCCGGCGTCCCGCCGAGGTCGGCACCTGCTCCGTGTAGACGTCCGGCGGCACGGCCTTGCTGAAGAAGTCGGAGGACGCGGCGCCGGCCTGCAGGTACGAGTTGAGGGCGGCCGAGTACTGATTGGTCGCTGCGGGCACAAGATACGGGCACGGTCGGTCGGCGCCGGTGGGAAGGAAGGCGCGCCCTTACCAAAGTAGATGTCCGCCTGCGTGACCAGCCACGATTGGTTGTTGGGGTTGAGCGTGAGGGCGTAGGTCACCAGCTCCTTGGCGGTCACCGCCACCGCCTCCACGTCCACCGCCTGGATGCTACGCGAGCGGCCGCGTTTCAGACGGGGACGGGCGGACGGCCGAGGCGGGCGATCGAATTACTTGGGCAGGGAGGAGGGCCAGATGGCCAGATGCTCGGCGGCCACCTCGTTGACGATCTCGTCCTGCGGCGGACGACAAAAGCCTAGGCTGAAAATTGGGCCCCGCCCCCGCGGTCCACTTTAAAGTACGTACCCCCACGATGCCGTGCAGCCTGACGAAGAGCGAGATCAGCGCCGTCAGCACCAGCGGCTCCTGGAGAAGGCCACGCCTAGGGTGAGCCGCGCAAAAGCCACGGCGTCAAAGGCGGGGAGGACGTCGCCACTCACCCGGATCTTCTTGACGAAGGTGACCAATTTACTCCTGGGAGGACGGAGGGGACGCGAGACGGGCTCAATTCCTTTCGCCGAGCCCGACGATGGCGGCGCCGACCTTACCGGGGCAGGATGCCCGCCGACGAATCCCTGTGCTTCATGAGTCCCACGCGTCCGTCGCTGCTCCTCTTGTGCTGCACGGAGACGCTGCAAATCTGCACCACCGCCTCCCACAGCTCCTTGGCGGCGCGCCGGCTCTCCTTGGGCCCCGGGAGCTCCTTGCAGGTGGACGCCAGCAGCTGGCCCAGCTGACGATGACGAGGGGGGGGGGGGGAGAGAAAAAAGGGAGGGCAAAATTGGCAAAACGGCGGAGGGAGGGGAAAAAGTAAAGAAAAGAAGCAAGGGGGTGTCACCTTGACGTAGGGGTTGCTCCCGACCGCCGAGGAAGGCACCTGCAGCGTCAAGTAGTCGTTCTCCCTCCAGTTCAACATGAAGGCCACGCACTCCTCGCCGACGACTTGCCGGAGAGGGAGGTCTGCGCGGGGAAGGGGGGAAAAAAAGGCGGTGGCGCGTCCTCAAGCGTCCCTCCCGCCCCTGGGATGTATGTGGAAACCCACCGCGTATCCTCATCTCCAGGTATCCGCGCACTCTGCTGACCAGGTCGGCGGGCGGGCGCTCCCGGCCGCCGTCGGCCGCCGCCGTCTCGTGGGCCCGCACCTCCAGCAGCAGCATTTCGTTGAGCGCCACTTGGCGAAGGCGCGGCGAGAACTCCGTCACCAGCTCCAGGCAGGCCGAAAAGAGCAGGCGCGCGTGCAGGAAATCCTGAAAGGGGCGTGGACACCCAAAAATATTTCTCTTTTTTTGTATTCATTAAGGCCAATTTTCTAGTGTGCAGGGCCCATTAGGCCATACCTTGATGGCGATGCAGTGGAGGCCCTTTGCCATATAGATGTAGACCAGGTCTTTGGTCAGGTTGTCTTTGATGGCCAGGATCACATTGATGTAGTCAGGAGGAACCTCCCACTGGAGAAAAGGACGCACGCTGGGGTGAGCCGGCCGCGGTCGCTCGGACTCGCAGGCGGGCGCCGCGTCTACCTTGCCGTTGACCCTCCAAAAGGGTCGGTCGGCGATGTCGTGGAGCTCGTTGAGGATCTGCCGGATCCTGCGCGGCTCCCGGCAGAGGATGAGTTCCTGCTCCAGTCGCCCGATGCCGACGCCGGGCGACGCTGCGGGTGGAGGACGGCGCGTCAGCCGGGCGGGGCTGACGAAGGCCGGCGTTCGTCTCGGCGCTCACCGGGAACGTCGTAGAAGGAAGGCAGCGGTTTGGCGCCGAGGTCGACGGTGGCCGAGCGCCGGCGCATGCGCTCGCCCAGCGCCGTCCTCTCGTCTTCCGTCAGGATCCGAGCCAGGAGCGGGTGGGAGGACGCGCTGGAGACCAGGGACGGCTCGTCCAGGCTTTCGCACAGCGTGCTGACGTGCGGAAAGGAAACGGGGGGAGCTTCAAGAAGTCCACGTCGGAGGGAGCCCCGCCCCCCCTCGAGTGACTCACTGCAGGAAAGTGGCCACGTTCCGCCTGGACGAGTCGGACAAGCGCTCCGTCTCCAGGGAGCGCGTGCACACCTGCGAACGCGCATTTTTTAGGGGCAATCCTTGACGCAGCCCAGACTCCTGGGCAAATTGGAGCCCCTCACCTGCAAAACAAAGTCCACCAGGCGCTTGCCGGGCTTGGCCAGCAGCTGCTGGAAGCGCACGCCGAGCACCTCCC
Organism: Stigmatopora argus; assembly: GCF_051989625.1. Lineage (NCBI taxonomy): Eukaryota > Metazoa > Chordata > Actinopteri > Syngnathiformes > Syngnathidae > Stigmatopora > Stigmatopora argus. The sequence goes on from NC_135407.1 coordinate 248,770, forward strand.
CTTCCAGGGCGTCGCGCACGGCGTTGCACACGCACAGCTGCCGGCACACCTCGTCCGCGTCGGCGTCCGACATCTCCCTGCGCGGAGGACGGGGGGTGTAGGGTTAATACCGGGACGTCCACCGATGAGGTGGCGGCGGGCGGTCGGGTCACCCTCGCTGGGCCTTGTACAAGAGCTCCCGGAGAATGGAGCGTCTGAAATGCTGGGGCAGAGTGCGGCTGACGTTGTCCTTGATGAAGGCGTCCACCACGGCCTGCGGCGCCGTACACCTTGGGATCGCGGCGGGAGAGCTTCCGGAAAGTCCGGCCCCCAAAATCGATGGCGGAGCTCTCACCTGGTAGTTGCGGGCCGCCAACATGCTGTTGATCTGGTCGTAGCGGGTCGTCTGAGAGTCGCCCGAGTCGCAATCTCCCGTCAGAGCTTTGCAGGCGTTCCAGTAGCCGGCCAGGCGACTTTCGTCCAGGTGGACGTGCGCTGCGGAATTCAGCTGAAAAAAAAAAAAGGTTGGCGAATTTCGGAATTTGGAACCAAAAAGATCAGCGAAGCGTACACACCTTCTTGGAGAGCTCCTTGGTCTGCCTGAAGTGGTCTCGTGCTTTCTCAAAGGCCGGCTGGTCCGTGCAGCCTTGCTGGAAGAAAATGGCCCCCAAGTCGTAGTGAACCTAAAAAAAGGAAGACACGGAGGAGAGTTAAATGATCCGTTGATGTACAAAATAAAGAACCTTTGTTCAAAAAAAGACATTTGTCATGTGGATGAAGATATCAGTCGGACCCCACCTGGCAGTGGAGCTCGTTGGCGCCCACGCGGAGACCCGCCGTGGAGGATTCCGTCTCGCCGTTGGCGGCGCCGCTGTCGGCGGCCAGCAGGTCCAGGGTCCTGGTGGTGTGCACGTAAAAGTCCTTCTTCAGGTGTAGCGCCGCCTCCAGGACGCTAATGGAATCGCTGGCCTGTTCCTTTAACTGGACGCGCCAGAGGCAAGCGACTCACGGTGAGTGAAAAAGGCATCGGGGAGCAAAAGAGCCACAGAGAGCCAACGTAAAATCTCACGGACCACGCCCAGGATGTTCTCCGTCATCTCCTTTTCCTGCTGCACCACGCTCAACCTGCGGGAGAGCGCAAACCCGTTGGAGTCTGCGTGTCGCGGGCGGGAGGGAGGGAGGCAACGTACATGTTCATCTGGTGCGGTCCCGGTTTGGTTTGTTTCTCCGGAAAGCTGCTGAGCACGATGGTTCGGATGGCCCTGGGAAACAAGGGAGACGTCAGTCAGCGGACGTCTCCCGGCCTTCCAAAACGCCCGCCGCCGCCGCCGTCGTCGTCTCACCAACGGTTGTAGATGAGGACGGCCATGGCGGTGGTGGGCGGCAGAGTGGAAAGATCCAGATCCACGTGCTTGACGCCCGCCGGCACTTTGCTCACGCACAGCAGTTCGTTCAGCAGCATGTTCAACACGGGGATGGTCAGGCTAACGAGACGACGGGGGAAAGCAGAAACGAGACACCTTTATCTGGGACGGTCCGGCGAACCACATGAAGAATCCCATTTGGTGAAAGAGAAAAAAAAAACACTATTTGATCACCGCCTGTACCATTTTAGTCATCCGAAGGCAAAGACTAGGGAGCCCACAGTTGCGAAAACAAGGGCTCGTGGACACGCGGATAAAACACACCCTTTCTCCAGAGCGTCCAGATCCCACTTGACGTACGCCGCCACCTTGAGCGCCAGTAGCTTCAAAGCGCGGTTCCTGCGGTTGTCCACGGGAGGCTGCACCTGATTCTGCTCGTTCAACGACGGCTTGGAGGCCTGCTCCAGGAACTGGACGATGAGTTGCGCGCCGGTCGGGTCTGAGGAGGCGCACGCACGGGTATCGTCGACGCGTGGGAATGGGGATAAAAAGACGGCGGCCGCGGGTGGGCCTCTCACCGGGGTTGGGCTTTTGCAGGTGTTTCTCCAGCAAGGATGCGTCCAGGAGGAATTCAAACCAGGATGTCTGCAGCGGCGTGCCGGGCCGGCCACTGGTCACGGCGGCTACCCGGTCCGCCGCTTCCGCGCTCATCCTCCTCTGCTCAATACCGTTCCGAAAAAGAAAAAAAAAAAGTTAAAGGACGGTCATGATGATGTTGCGTGATTACGTCATATTCATGGTCGCATTTTTCCCCAGGGCCACGATTGGCAAAAATAAATGGGTCATCTCAGAATCGTTTGTGGCCATCTAAGTTTGAGAGCTACTAGTTTAATTTGACAGGAGAAAATCCTAAAGACAAACAGTAAACTTTTTAGCATGTGTGGATTATCAAGGATGTCAGTTAGTTTAGCTATCAGCGGCAGCCCAACCTGGTGGGATATCCACGCCGTCATAACAATAACATTGACGTGTGCGGCTCCACGGTGCTAACGATGTAGCAAATCGAGCGCTCCTGCGTTAGGTTAGCTTTCGTTTAGTTCATTTTCTCGCTAGCTAGCAAATTTAAAAGTTCAGCGTGCAGACCTAAAAGGGAGCTATCTTACCTCTTTTTGGAAATTATGAACTAGAAAAACATGGAAGGTGTAAAAGACCTGAAAGCGGACATAAATACGGGGATAGCAAGATAGCGCTGCTGTTTCTCACGTAATTGATTCTGCGCATCGCCATGGTGTCGCTGGGACATCCGGTTCCGGTTTGTCTTCGGAAGGAAGGAATGGCCCATTGTGTACATATTTATACATGTATAAATTGCGGCGTTAAGCGAAATATTTTGTGGCATTTTCGTAATGAAATTATAAAAAGAACTCACTAATTCAAGTCATTTACCCCACAGGGTGTAAGAATAACCCAGTCATGGAACATCATAGAAAAATGTCCTTTTATTTGGACACAAATATAAACAAGGACAAGGGAAAAAAGAAACAAGCAAACAAAACAATTCATTTAAAGTTAACACTCCCACCACTTAAGGCATCAGGACAAGAGCTGCAAAGGCAAAATATTAGCAAGAGGCCAAAACATTAGAGGCACTGCTAATGCAACAATATGAGTCTTGTCCAATCAGCTGTTCAGCTTCCCTTTGGCCAAAGAAGCTGCCGTCATCATCATCATCATTTATTCGTTTTGCCACCCTCCTAAGCCACAAACGATGAGAAAACATCATTGTTATTCCTAGATGACAGCGAGCTTGAGCAAACAGTAAATGCACATTTTATAAATGATAGTACTGAGACTACAGGGTGACTGACCCCCAATATGAATTTGCTCTTTGACTGGCCTTACATGGTTTGATTTTGTTTCAAGTGCATATATAAAACATAATACTTTTGTGAAATGGCCAGTCAAAGAGCGGGTAACAAAAAAATAGTTGGAGGAGATTTAAATGTTTCACTTCTACGTTAAAGCCATTTTCAACTTCCTCCCGCTAGTACTGGAAAGAAATGACGGAGTTGACTCTGTAGATGTGGTAGGAGCGGTTCCAGAAGACGCGTGTAAAGTAGTTGGCGTAGGGCGAACGGTTGCTCTTGATCTCTTGGCAGAAGCGCCCATGTTTGGAGAAAGCGTACGTCTCGCCGTGGTCTCGGACCACCTACGGCAAAGAGACGATGGGCGGGCTAGTGGCTGGCTGGCTGCTTTCATCGCCGCCATCAAAGTTGGGGAGGCGGCGGGAAACTCACGTGCCCATTGGCTACGTCCAGGAGGTCCTTGATGCGGCAGCCGCGCTCCGGCGTCAGCTCGTTGCACAAGGACTCCTCCACGATCACGTAGTTGGCCTTGCGGGAGGTCAGGATTTTGTACACCTCCTCCGCCGAGCGCATGGAGTACACCTGGTAAGACTGCCATAGTTGTCCGGTCATTGATATTCAAACAATTTGTCATGGCTCTCCAGCAAACCGGAATGCATTTTCTCCCTTTTCCCAACTCACGTCTTCGCTCCTCCTCAGCATGTCGACGTCGGAATGCAGCGGCAAGCTGGTGACGGCGGCGCCGGAGCCCGACTTGACGGCGCCCAGGAGCTGAGGGCTGGCCGCGAACACGGCCGCCGCGGACGCCGGGAGACCGGTCCTGTCGGCGCCACATCTGCCGCCGTCAATCGGGCGGTGCGGAAAAAAATATAACTAAAAAAAAAAAAAACTCACCGTATCCACGCGATCATCTCGGCCGCGTCGGGGTCGTAGAATTCCTGAAGCTCGGCCAGCTCGACGATGACGCGGGGGCAGTACTAGGACGGACGAGCCGGCCCGGGGTCAAATTTCACCGTTCCGTCAGCGTTTCTGGCGAATGCTCTCACCTCCCGCCACAGGCTGAAGCCGATGATCGTCGGCACGGCCGTGCTCAGGATTAGCGACTGCGAGGAAGCGACAAATCAAGCAATAAAACAACATCCCCATCGGTTCAACTGTATTTGAGCCCAGCCGCTCCCTCACCAGCACAACGGGGTGGATGGACTTGACCCGGAGCCACCTAAAGACGGTCATCCAGAGGTCCGGCGAACACACGCCGAACGCGGCGAAGGCGCACACGTACGGCGTCCACAAATACTTCATCCTGCGCGGCAAAGAGAAGAAGCCGAAAGCGTTAGCGGCGGCGCCAACGGAGCCGGCGCCCGCCCGCCCGGCGAAGCCGCGCACCCGTGGAACATCAGCGTCAGGCCGCCGAAGATCAGCGTGTGAAAGACGTGATAGACCACCTCGGGACGCCGGCCCACCTGGCCGTCTCGGGGCTGCCGCTCGTCCGGCTGACCGCTGAGGAGGGAAGAAGGAGATGTGAGAGCCGACGAGGGGGAAGGAGCAGAGACGGACTGACGGACCCGAGTTTGGCGTAGACGGCCTGCAGCGTGGACAGCGCGCAGACGGCCAGCACCAGCAGGTAGAACGGCAGCACGGACGCCTGGGTGAGGCGCACGTACAAATCCTGAGTGGGACAACGGAGACTCTCTTGGCACACCAGGAAGTTGCTCACAAAGTCGCTGGCGCGTGCCCAACATAGACAAAAACAGATGTCCAAAATGAGTAGAAATACTTGGGACCAATTGACATGTGGAGCGTTACCGCAGCTTCAACTTTTCTTGGAGCCAACGTGTCATCTTTCATGAGAATTGTGTGACTTACGTTGTCACGTTGAGCCCAAACTTCACCTCCAGAAACTTCAGTATAAATTCACCATCACCCACAGGCACAAGTTTCTGCAAGGGGGGGTGCGGGGGAGACCCCAAAATGTTTCCGTTTCGTCTTTTCAAATCACAATCAAAGTATGAGGGTAAGGATGCATTTTGACAACATCTGAGCAGCACCTTGATGAAATAGTTGAAGGTGATGGCCGTGGTGAAGACCAGGTGGAAATGCAGCAAGAGTTTGATGACTCTGGCGATCAGAGGGCCTTTCTTCATCTTTTGCTGCAGAGAAGACGGAGCGAGCTGGGCGACTGACTCTTTTCCGATGGCCGATTCTCTACCGGTAGCCTACCTGCAGGTACTTGGCCAGGCCGGAACCAATCAGGAGGCTGAGGAGCGGCGAGCCCAGCAGGGCGGCGTTGTTGAAACGAAAGAAGAAGGCCGGCACCAGGGAGCTCACGTAGACCTTGTGGACGTCGGATATCTGCGGGCAAAGCCGCCTTTTGCAAAGGGCCAAAATCCGGAAGATGGCCTCCGGTTGGTTACCTTGCGAGACGGAACCAGGTCCAAGGAGTCCAAGAGGAAGAGGCAGAAGGCTTGGACGAAGAGCACGTAGTGGCTGTGCTCCCATACCAACAGGAAGGTGAAGGTGGTGGCGCTCATGGTCAGATAGCACATCATCTGAAGGAACGGTGTCACGGTTCACACGGCGCTTTACGCATTCCCCCCCAAAAAATAAGGTGTGGGGAAAAAAAGAACTCACTTCAGCTGCCAGGCCAAGGTTACTGGACAGGAAGCCCGTGAGAGCGGCCACCTGACAGGCGTAGTAAGGCAGAGCCCAGTTCTCCCGCAGAGGAAGCGCCTGCTCCACTTTGGTGGCGTCCGGTCTGGGAGGCGAGGAGGGACGGACTCGGACCGGACGGGACCGACCGGGCTCGGAGCGGAGCGGACTCGGGCCGAGAGCCACGGCGCCCGTCTCGGACTGACCTGCTGACGACGTACCAGGCCACGGCCAGCACGCCGGCCGCCCAGGTGCCGCTCATCAGCCAGCTGCAAGCGAAGAGCGCGGCGGCGTAGAGCGCCTGCAGCGCCAGCAGCGAGCCCACGTAGAAGTAGATGGGCTCCACCACGTCCTGCGGCCACGTTCAAGCGCAACCACTTTCAAATACTCTCGTCACGCCACGCCACGCCACGCTTCGAGGTCTCCGACCGTCGGCGGAGGCCAAAGATTTGATCTGACCTGGCTGCCGGAAACTCTGTAAATATAGCTGGTGATGAGCTCGGGATACAAGGACAGCCGCTCCACGGCGTTGATGGTTTGTCCCGCCAGAGTCCTGTCGTCTGTCGCCAGCTCGTAGAAGGCTATTGCGTACACGCACACACACAAAGACTTGTCCAGACTCCATTTTGACATCCACGTGGAAAGGGACGCACCTCGATCAAACGACGTGGCCGCCACCATGTGTTTGTAGTAGTAATAATAAAGGCCGCTGCCATCTTGGAAAGTCAGCTCACGCTCCAGTTCCTAGGACAGACAAAAGATCTCAAGAGAAATGTACCTTGACGTGTGCGGAGAAGTTGCGAGCCACCTGTCTCGTGGAGAACCAGAACCTCCTCTCGTGGAACGCCAACAAGTAGGCGGCGTACAGCGTGCCGCACGCCACCGCCGCCAAACATCCCAATGAGATCTTCAGTACACGCTGAAAAGTACCGACTGCGGGAAAAACAAGAGTTTCCATTCTAAAAGTGTAGGACACTAAATGGGCCCATTTAGCACTCCTATTTGGGAGTCATAAAATTAGAACGACATTTACGGCTAATCATGATCAAACATTTCAGCAGAAAATCCCGCAAAAACAAGAGTAACTAAATTATGTTTTGGGTTGATATAGTAGCTATTACTTATTACTGTTTAAATGGTGCATTTTCCCCCAATTTCGGTATTTTGGTGACACCATTTAGCACTTCGTTGTTTTGGAGAGAATCTGGCAAGTGTTCTAAACAAACTTACGCGCAGACGGTTTGGTTGAAGTGACAGTCGAATGCTTGCTTGACTCGTCCTCTGTCTGCTTGCAATCTTCTTTATCCTCGCCACCTTTCACGTGTGTTTCTTCGAGCTCTTTCTCCACCATTTCGTTATCTAGTAGTTCGGGAGGAGAAACTTGTGAGCTAAGGATGTCACCAGTAAACAACCATGGGCTAGCTGTGTTAGCCTTAATACCTTACCTACGCTTTGTCGGGGTTCGTTCTCTTCCTCTTGGGCCACCTGTAAAGTTTCCGACGTCCGACATCGCAAATTGGTCATGGCGAGGTGAAATATGTTTTTAAAAAAAGATTTACCGAGCTTTCTGAGAAGGCAACATGCTAAGACAGTTAGCCAGCTAGCAGGAGACTTGCCAACCAGAGTCAACACAGAATGACAGACGCACACGTCACTACGTGAAAAGTATTGTGTAGTTATTCAATCTATCATAATTCCCTTTATCATTAATAATAATAAGCATAGGTCAAATGAGGGATATTGTGACTGACTGGCAGATGGAAACAAGCCGGAAACGCTTTTACGCATGCGCGACGCTTTCGTTTGACGTCGTGACGGGCAGTTGTATTTTTTTTAATAACTCCAAGAAATGTCAAATGAATATATATTTAATTTACAATGCCTGCCCTTGAAAACGACAGGGGCCCGATTCATTTCAACCATATATCAGCATGAGTATAATCAAAATGTTTGAAATAAGATGCTCAATAAAGTTATGGCCAGTGGAAGAAAAAGGAAAACTGGATTAATGATTTAATTTTTCACTCAAACATGCTGAACATACATTGAATTCATGAAAAACTCTTCCGCTAACAGTGGTGTGCAATTTCCAACATTTACATCTTGTAAACAACAAAACCCACCCATGGAAAAAAAAAGAATGTTGGCGCACATGGCGTAATGAGTCGAATGACACTTACGAAACATGCTTATGTGCACATAAGAGCAAAACTGACATTTGGAGCCAAACTAAAAGGCGTTTGGTCCCAAACGGGAACGAAAAGGGAGGCGACAAAATCGACTCGGGTATAAAACTTGTTTTTTTGTTTTGTTCTTTCTTTCTTTCTTTCTTTCTAAACATGAAACACTGTTTGGGAGGCATCTCGCCTTGAGACATCCTTTCAACAAAGGGGTTTGAACACGGCTCCTTTGCGGCGGCGACGGCGACGGCGACGATCACTCCGAACTCTCTTCCAATTTCTCTTTGGGCTCCTCGGTCAGCCGCCATTCTGCGGTGGTGGCGGGGGAGAGACGAGACCGGTCAACGTTGACCGTCCGGCGGTACCGTTGGCGATTTAGCGCGCACCCGTTTACCCGCTTGGCTTGCCGTGGCGGTGGCTTCCTTAATTTCACACCTCTCCAGCTTGATGCGGAGCGTTTTGGTCACCTGAGGGTGTTTCACAGCTTCCATTAAGGGCTCGTCGTCTGAGCTGACTCCTGGGGGAAAGACAGACGACAGCTTGACTGGGAACACTGTGAACGACCGGCACACATTAGCCGGGCCCGGGCCCATAAAATAGGCCCAGTGTTTATCTTAAAAAATAAATAAAAAAAAAACACACAGAGACAAAATATGCATTGCAGGATTATGGGTTGAAATTTTTTTTTTTTTAAATAAACATCAAATTAGAACACAAAGAGACAAAAAAAATGCATTGCGGGATTATGGGATGAAATGATTTTTAAAAAGCATATATAGAGAGAGACAAAAAAAGCATTTTGTGATTATGTGATGATTTTTTTTTTTAAACAAGACTTATGTCGAAATGACAGATTTTTTTTAAAGCTCAAACCCCAGCACATGTTGTGCCCCCTCCCCCTGAATAAAGTAGTCAAGAGTAGTGTGTAGCGTACAGAGTAGTAATAGGCGTGTTTACCTGGCACAGACTTCTTCTTGACGGCTCTGAGAGTGGCCGCCCTCTTTTTGGGAGCCGAGGCCTGTTTCTTCAGCTTGGACTTTTTCTCCGCTTGGGATTTTTTCACCAGATCGAAAAGAGGCTCGTCATCCGAGCTCTCTTCCGATTGACCTGCTTGAAGAGGATGGAAGAATGCCGCTTTGATTCGAATGGAAACACCGGTCAGTTGTTTAAATGAAAGGCTTCAATCAACAAAAAGTCAAACAATTACTGAGCATTTTTTCCGCTTTTTATAGCTCCATTGAAATCACATCAATCAGCTTCCATATGAACTGTAAACATTTTTTTTTTTACCTCGCCTCTTTTTTGAAGCGCTGCCTTGGGACGAGGCGCTCTTTTTGGCCGGCTTTTTCTTTTCCTGCGACGGCTTCTGCTTGGCGACCAGGTTCACCAGAGGGACGTCGTCGTCGTCGTCGTCATCGTCGTTATTGCCGTTGTTGTCGGAGCCCTCGTCTAAGGACGTTTTAAATTCCCCAAGGAGGAGTGCGCTCGGGTAAAGGTACGAGGCGACGCGCCAGCCTTACCGCGGTCCGCTCGGACGGCGCGCTTCGCTCTGCTGTTCTTGGCCGGCGTTTTCTGCCGAGTGCCGATGGACTTCTTCCTGGCCAGGGTCACCGGCGTGTCCTCGTCCGAGCTCTCGTTGGAAGACGGGGTGAATTTGACTGGACATCAAAGGTGGGCAAGATTAAAAGCACTGGATGGTCAGGAAACCCTGCACGTGTTCATTTGTGCCCATCAAGTACTGGAATGAAAAGAAATGGAACTGTGCATCTTGTCATAGTACTTGTGGGATCTGGCCCACGTAGGGATTCCAATAATAGTAATAAATGACTTCCATTTCAAGAGCTCAAGACGATGAAGCTATCTTTTAGTGCTTTTGAAAGAGTACTTGAGCAATGTGAGTTTTACACGGTCAGAACGGTCGGTGGGTGATCCACCCACGGCGAAACTTGCCTCTTTTCTTGGCCGCGTTCCTCTTGGAGGTGGTCTCGTTGCTTCTTGGAGGACTTCCCCTCGGCGGAGCCTTCACTTTTTGGGCCACGGCGCTCAGGGGCTCATCGTCCGAGCTGGCTTCCTCATTTGGACTATCTGTACGAGGAATGTGGCTTTAAAAGGCAGCGAGGAAGAGTGCAATAGACGGACGGACGCCTTAATTGCCTTTCTTCTTCTTGGACTGAGCGGGCTTCCTGGGTGGCGTTTTGAATTTCTTGCCGGCTTTGCTCGGCGTTTTGGCTTTCACCAAAGGACCATTGTCAGAGCTGTCCTCCTCTTTTAGGGCCACGGGCAGGCAATTCAATGTTAAAAGCGGAGAGAAATGGATAAACGCGCTGGCTGACTTACTCACCGGCGTTTTTGGATTTTTTGCCACGAAACGGGGACCGGCTCTCCTTCCTGCTCTTTTGCTTAATCAGAGGCTCGTCGTCTGGCCGGAGGGTAAAAGCCCGTCAGACTGCAAATAAGCGAGGAACCCGACGGCCTTACCGCTCTTGTCCTCAGCGTTGGAGCTGTGGGCATCCTCGGTGGACTGCTTCTCCTTTTTCTCTTGCTTCGTTGCCATTTTTGAGAGGGGAACGTCATCGTCTGAGCTGGAGTTGTTCGTGCCTGCAGTACGACAATCAGTTACTTAGGGAAGGAGGAACGCAACCATTGCAAATTTGGCCTTTCACATTTTGGAACCGACATCAACTATATTAAAGAGCATTGGCTGACTATTGTGCTCAAAACCTCTACAATTCACATGTACTTTATGTTGAAACTTTTTTTAATGCATTTGTCCATTGGTTTACAATTTTTCTTGTACTTGTTTGAGTCAGCAATGGATCAAGATGTGATTTGGCCACATTAAAATTGCTGTTTTCACCATTTGAAATGTTCACGAGTACTTAAAAACGTTTTTGTCATTTAAAAAAAGTAGTTACTCAGTAGTGAAACAGAATTCCAGAGATTGGAAGAGTGACTGAAAGTTACACAAGTAGACGTCCTCCTTATGTGGCTTAATGGTCAATTTTTTGATCGAACAAGGGACAGTTTTTAAAGCAATACAAAAAAAGGTTGACGGGAGGCATTTTGACTCACTCATTTTTTTGCGTAACGCAATGCAATAGACAACGCATTATCTACAGTGTATGTATATCACAGTATGTACTTTCATTTTAAAATATCGCAGGTGGTTGAGCCAAAATGACGCGCATCCTCCGAAACGTGTGGAGTTGCCGACCAGGTTTTTTTTCCCAGCTTCAAAGCAGCCTTAAACGACAAACGTAATAAATGACACCAATAACTACCCGCATAATTGAGTAACGTACCGCTGTGGTCCATTTTGTTGCCAATGGGAACTGAGGATGCTCATCCAAAATGCGCCGCTCAAAAACCTAGCTTATTTTGCGTATAGCAATGCTAGTTGCACGCTCGTCTCGCGCTTTGTCGCGAAGCGGGAGGCAACGTTTTGGCAAATTTGTTCAACTTGTCAAGTTGAGAAGAGCTGTAAAAGACTTTAACGGCTTTGCGTCGTCGGGGAAAGGGAAAAGTTGCCGTTCTTCAGCACTAAACCTGAGCCGCTCGCTGACGGCTGTTTGAAGAGACATTAAGGGCTCAGTTTGATGACGTAAGAGCGCGGGCTCACGCTTTGTTTAATAGATACTACTTAAATAATGCTAGGTGTCTGATGCGAAGCCGTTATACAAGTCAATCTGTGATGCTTACTGCATAATGAAATGAGCGTGTAGTGTGGAGTACCTCAAATTCTTTCATATTTCAATGGTTTGGATTATAATAAACCCAAGTGATGCTGAAAATTAAATTTCTTACCTTTGTGAACGTAACACATCTAGCCTTATTTCATGCCTTCGGTTTGTTTTAGCATGAGCGTCGCATTAAAATGAGCGTCTATAGCTTTAGTGGTTTTTATTTATACCGTGACATTTTAAAATAAAATCCAAATATTTTCAGATTAAAAAACAAATTATTGTTGGCATCATTGCGGTTTTAATACTGAGCGAGAGTTAAGAGCACCCATGGCCGTTTGCTGAACGGTTTATTACACATACAGCGACGCAGATAAATACCAAGACGACTAGGGAAAGGAAAAAAAAAAAACAAGAACGTGGAAAGACATCAGAGACAGTAAGGATACAGAGAATACCGTAGATATTTTTTTCTTATTGAAATGAATTACTGCCTGTTCTGATGTCATCCCTGAGAAAGAACTACTCCAATAACAACCCGAAGCCCAATATGCCCATTTTTGAGGACTGCGAAACAACAAACAACAACAACATCTATAACCATACTTGCTCTCATTTAGCTCCAAAAAGTTTGAAATGAAAAGAAAAAAAGTGCAACAAACAGACAACTTTTTCGTAACTTCCACCCACAACCAACAGTTGTATGAAAAGGTTTTCATTTTAAATAAGCACTCGGCGGTGAACCTTGGCCGACTGAACCTTAGTCGAATGTTGCGCCAAAGCCCTTGGTGGCACACGTGCTACGTGAGACACGGTTTGCCGTCGTTTCGACCCGTACCGGCGAGTGGGGAGCATGCGGTGAAACCTCAGAGGGCGACCATTTTGCTGGCCTCTCGAACGCCGCTCAGGTAGGCGCCGGTCACGGTTTGAGGGAAGTGTCTGTTGGTGGCCTGGAAACGCAAGCGATTCAAATCCACCAGCACGTTACCTATCGCCTAATGGGAGGGAAAAAGGAGACTCGGTGGGTTTTTCCCTACCTCGCCGGCAAAGAACAATTTCCCCTGAACGTCCTCGGCGATGATATCGTACGCCTCGCCGCTGCCGCCCATTTTCACGAAGCTGTAGGACATTTGCGACCACGCGTCTTTGCTCCAGTGTGTGACCATGAAATGCAGCGGCTCTGGGACTTCCTGTGGAAAAGCGTGGAGAACATTTTGGGAGACATTCTCAGCGGCGCGCCCAATTTCCGCTTGGATTTCAACTGACAGAAGAACAAAGAAGACGGACGCCACCTGCTCCTTGAAGAGTTCCCGCAGCACCTTCACGCACTCCGCCGCTACGTCTTTGTCTTGCAGGTCCCGGACGGCGGCGACGGCGTCCCCGGCAATGACGGACATCAGCACGGCCTGCTTCCCCTGCGCGCACGTTGGTATCGGCGGCGGCGGGCGCGTTGGTATCGGCGGCGCCGGGCCTCCAGTCGGGGAACAAAAACCAACCTGAGGGTCCATGTCGTAGAAGACGGTGAACATGCCTCGCTTGTCCGGCGTGGGCGGGATGTGCCCGAAGTAGTCGGCCCCTTGGATTTTGCCGTCCCAGAATCTGTATGGAAACTTGAGGGCAATCTGAGGGGCGAAATTCACATTAGGATGGAAGCAATGCCAGGAGTAGGAGTAGGAGGAGCCTAAATTCTCAGCACTTGGTTCTACATGAGATGTTAGCTTGTGCACGCCAGAACTCTCTCTTTGAATTCAAGATGAGTTTGACGCCCCAAAAAGAAAATAAATCCATTGAAATAGGACACATTGGTTTGAGCAACTGTTTTGGTGTACCTTCTCTATAATGCCTCCTCCCAGACTGTGGATGGCTTTCATTTTCCTCTCTGGAAGCGGAGGGACAAACTGGATATAGTTCTTCTGCAGCAGCGTCAGTGGCACCGTCACCAGAACCTAGAAAAAGCACCAAAATCAAGTGCTGAGAGTTCCACTAAAAGGAGTGCTTAATACGCCGTTCGACCTTCTTTGCCGTCCACTGGGAGCCGTTTGAGCAAGTGACTCTGACGACGTCGCCCGAGTGGTCGATGGCCGTCACCTGAAATGGATTTTCAAGAGACGTTTGCACTTGCAATGCGGAATGTGATAGAAAGAAAAGAATATAAAAAAAGAGGTTCAATTTTCCTACCGGGCACTTTTTGCGGATGTCCAGGCCCTCGGCCAGTTTGTGGAGCAGGGTGCCGTAGCCCTTGGTGAGCAAGGTGTGTTCTCCTGAGAACTGCGCAAAGAATTCATTGTGGTCCCAGGATCTGGCGGAGACCTGAACGCACAAAAGAGACGACCGGCGCTCATACTAAGCCCAAAGGATGGGAATTTCAGTCCTGGTTTTTCTGACCTGGTTTAAAGAGCTGCCACAAGCGTACTCCAGGTTGCTGAGGTGAAACTGAAGCACCTTTTCCTCCAGCTCGCTGAAGTGGATGCCAGATTCCTGAAGAAAGCTCTTTTTCAGCTCCTGCACTTTTTCTGCCGGCAAACACGAGCGGTTTCAATTTCTCCGCCGAGGCCCCCCCCCCCCCCCCAAAAAAACCAGGCCCATTTTCCACAACGGACACCACCTCCGAGCGGCACGTCTTGGCCCTGCGACTTGTCCTTCCTCCACTCGGACACCACGTCCAGAATGGCATTGAAGTGGAAGTCCATGCGCTTGTCGATGGAGGGGTCCGTGGCTTGCCCGCCCTCCTGAAACAGGTCGCAGCGTTCCCCGAGTTTGTGCATGCGAACGCCCATCTACGGACGGGGAGGGGGGGGGACGTGTTTAGACGAGGGGCGGGCCGTCACCAGCACTGATGTGAATCACATTAAAAAAATACATTTTTGTACATATCCAAATCCAAATATCTTCAATGAATGTGGCTTTCATTCCAAAGCCTTTTATAAATTCACTACAATTCAACGTGGTCAATGAATTCTTGGGCTTTTTTATCAATTGGTCGCAATTTGGCGTTCTCAGTGGAAGACAACGGAATGGTTTTTTTTTACTGATTGCTTTCTATAAAACCAATTATGTCTACTGATTTTTTTTTGGAAAAGGTCCATTGAAATGATAAGAAAAAAATGTAAATTAGAAGTCTTGATAAGAAATGTTTTTGTACGGCTCGTGCCGGTGTTTGGGCTGGCCGCTCACCTGCTCGCACATGAGGGCGATGGGGTTGTTGACGCAACCGTTGACGATCTGAGCTCCCCGGCCCACGACGACGCCCATTCCCGCGTCGTCCCACACGCGCCCGCCGATTCTGTCGCGGGCTTCCAACACCAGCACCTGGCCACGGTTGGGTGGAAAATTCAATCCGTTATTTTCTGCAATCGTAACTAAATAAGTGGAGTTTGTTTACTTTTGCTTTTGAGATTTTTTTTTAAATAGACGAAAAATAAAAAAAATCATAATCAGTCAATATTTGCTCTTTGGAAAAGCAAAGCAAATCAAACAAGTGGGGGGTGGGAGGGGTCGGTGCCTGGGCTAGCTTTTTGTTCCACTAGCACAGAAAAAGCTGACCGAGTCCAAGCAAAGCGGGGGTTGGGATTCTGAAACAAGAAGCAGCAGACAGCAATCTACTGATTGCACTTGCGACACACAATATCTGTGGAAAGCTTTTCTCTTTAGAGTTTTTTTTCACCAAAGCACCCTGGCTTTGTGGAATAGTTTGCCCACTCAGTCACTGTTTTCTCCTGCTTTTCACAAAATGTCAATCAATAAAATCATATACAGACGCGGTTCCGAGCGATTGTTCATGAGTTGAATTTGTTCGTAAGTTGATTCAGTGCTATATTTTGTATTATAATTTATGTTTAAGGCCTATATAAGTATATTGAAGGTTTATATAAGTGCATTTGTATGTTTAAAGCTTGTATAAGTAACCAGCATTGGTTTGTACTGAAAAAAAAAACATTTAATAAAATGGAGAGAATACATACAGTACTGTATACATACATTAGAGGAGGGGTCGGGAACCTTTTTGACAGATAGAGCCATAAACCATTCATATTTTCAATTGTTATTCAGTGAGAGCCATTCTCAGAATTTACTAAAAGTAAAAATACATGAAAATGCGTGCATTTTTAGTCATTTCATCGCTTTCAAAGTAGAAAAAGTCTCTGAATTCTTTTGACAAAATTGTTACCCTGTTGCTAATCAATGGGATGCATGCATGCAGAAAGGTTTCATTGAAAAATTGAAGATTAAAGCGACTCTAGACGTAGTGTCCAGATTTTAGCTCACAGTTTAGCGGAGAGCCATACGCACCCATCAAAAGAGCCACATGTGGCTCCCGAGCCATAGGTTCCCTACCCCTGCATTAGAGAGAGAGAGATTTACTAGAAACTGGCCGAAAGAAGCTATTTAATGACGATTGCAGTTTTCTTGTTTTTATCATAAATGATGCGGTAGCACTGTATGGCATCTTTCAATTGATTTGCAACCTTTGTGCAACGTTCAATATTTGGGTCTGGGTCCTGCTGCTCGATCTTTATGTACCGACGGCCGAACGATTCAAGTTGTATGCCCGTGCAACGCTCACCACTTTCTCACCCGCATCAAGCTTCTTTATTATTGCCACTTTCGTTTCAAATGAAATGGCTTGCCTCTTCCTTGCACTACCACCCTCACTAGAAGCCTTTCGCTTTTCACCAACCATATTGAATAATGGATGCACGAGATATTTAATGATAAAAAGGTTCTTTGCGCACTGGAGATACGTCACGCACTTACGCAATTTACGCACTGCAACGAAGTGGGCAGAGGAAGGTGGATGCTGGCTGAGCTGAGCTCTCACAGCGCCAGGTGTCGTCGCTATTAGCGGCGGAAAGAAGCACTACTCGGAAAAAGGCGCGCAATACAAAATCCAACTTACCAACATTTTTCGACATAAACGCAATTTGCAGACATGGTCGTAACTTGACTGACAAAAAAACAAGCAAAATTGGAGCATTTTCTGTTCCCAAATGATTGGACTGTGGAAATAGCCACATAGACGGACGGATTGAAGTCAACTAACCTGAGTGCCAAAGTTTTGCAGCTGGCGGGCAGCCGCCAGTCCCGAGGCCCCGGCGCCGATCACGATGACGTTTTTCTGCAAAAGGGTCACAAAGTAAGCGGGGCGCGGGGGTTTTCGTTCGAGCCCGAGCCTCACCGTGCGATGCTTCTCGGGGAGCAGGGGCCGCTGGACGCTCAGCGCCCCCGTGTTGACCAGGCCCTTCCTGGTCATGAAGTGGAGCACGCGCTCCATCTCCTCCACGCAGCGAACGCGGACCAGCCCGCGCACCACCACGTGCGTCACGCACTCTTTCACCGTCAGCACCTCCTGCCATCGGGGTGTTATTTTATGGCCCATTGGGTGGGTGGAATGAAAATATCAGCCAACCTTGCAGTTTTTGTGCCAGGAGGCCAGAATGAGATTGCGCAGCGCCAAGTACATGGTGGGGTCGCGGGAAAATTCGGGGAATTCGTAAAGTTCATCCAGTTCCAT
Organism: Stigmatopora argus; assembly: GCF_051989625.1. Lineage (NCBI taxonomy): Eukaryota > Metazoa > Chordata > Actinopteri > Syngnathiformes > Syngnathidae > Stigmatopora > Stigmatopora argus. The sequence goes on from NC_135407.1 coordinate 265,999, forward strand.
CATGTCGGGCCTGACGCACAGAGCTTTGCCGCATTCGTTGGGCTGGTAGAAGGGCTGGAAGTACGGGCACAGTCCTGCGACTGAGAAGGTGAAAAGGTGATGACGCCACCCGTGTGGAGCGCCGCCACTGGCCGGCTTCGACCACACGCACTTTTGGGCTGGACGGCCCGACAGTGGTCGGCCCCGGGTTCGCCGGGAGAGCCGGACGGACTCATGCCCACGCAGTCGGGGTAGTAAGCCGCCAGGAAGGGGGCGGCCGGGCTGTCTTTCAATAGCGGCGGCAAAATCAGCATGGAGTGCCAGCGGCTGCTCGTCACCTCCGCCACTCTCTAAGGCAGACGCCAATCACAAGGGAAGAGAAGACGGGAGCGCCGCCCCCCCCGCCGGCCCTTAGAACGAGCCCACTGACCAGGTCTTCCGGCTGGCAGCACTGGTCCGCCCCCTCGTTCTGCAAAAGGGAGGCGCGGGCGCGTGAACCCACGTGGCATTTCCCGCGCCGGCCGGCCGGCGCTTTACCTTGACGTTGTTGAACTTCATCCCGCAGCGATAGGCGTCCGTCAGCGAGGGGGTCAGCTGGATCTCCTTGGTCAGCTGACGCCACTTCCTGCAGTCGGCTTTGGTGCACTGCACCTGAACGTCACACGACACGCCGTCCTCAGCTCGAGCGGCCGCAACGTCGTCGTCCTCGTCGTCGTCCTTTGCGTTTTACCCAATAGGGGAGCTGCTGATCCGCCATGAAGGCTTTGAGACTGGGCTCGCTTTTGCCGTTGCCGGTCCAGGCTTTTTTCCACACGGAAAAGGTCTCGTAACCGTCTTTGTGACTGGGAAGAGAAGGAGACCAAAAGATGATTTGGCCGCCGCTTTGGATCCGAGCGCGGAGACGGCCTTCCTTCCTCTTCCTCTTCACCTTCGGTAGTAGTGATCGAAGCACTCGTTGCAAAAGTGCTCGCCGCACGACAGGTGGTACCAGCGAGACGTGTATCCGTTTTTAGCGCATCTGCGTAAAGAAGGGACGACGGCGGCCGGTATGGCGCCGCTTCAGGTTCTTGCCGAGAGAGTGACGAGAACCTCGTTAAAATGCGCTTCCCACCTTTCCGAGGCGCTGGCAAAACAGACGGGATACGTGGCCGAGCAGCCCGCCTTCTCGCACTTTCTGTATTTCTTCTCCGACTGGTCCTCTTCCTCTTCGGTGTCCGTCGCTTTCCTTTTGCTCTGGAAGGACAAAGGAATGCGGTGGATGACTGACGGACGATCCAAACGGCTGATTATTCATTTTGAAAGGCGGAAGGTGCAAATGACCACAATGCCCTTGGGGTAAGCCTGGCTCCTTTGTGTGGGTTAACCGGGTCGGGTGGGGTGGCGTGGCGTGGCTTTGGGTCGACCGAGACACCTTTACCTGTCCAGGTGGAGGGTTGTTGGTGCGTTTCACCCGGATGTTGGTCTGCCTCCCAGATGAGCGAAGGGCCTGGCCCTCTCCAGGGGACTCCCCGGAGCTTCTCCTTTTGGCTCGCCGGGCACCGGAGCCGTTCCCGGGGTAGTCTGAGGAACAACAGGCCCCGTCCCCCGTGAGAGACATTGGCAACATCACGGGACAAAGCGGTGCTCCGCCCGGGCCTTTTGTCGCGCTGCTGCCGCCGCCGCCGCTAAGAAAAAACAACCTGACGGCGTTTCCGAAGCGTCGTGCTGTCGGCTTTCAAAAGAAATACGGCCGAGTGAACGACGTGCAAGTCAGTTGAGGGTGGGGAAAAGAAAGTGTCAAAAACTAGCTTTCTCCAAACAGCTAACTGCGTGCTCGCGTGCCACGTTTAGCAAGTCGCTGCTAAATGCTACATTCGTGCTCACTAACCTGCGTCCGATAGCATGTTGTTGTGCTCGCGTCTTTGCAGTGCTTCTTGGTTTTTGTACTGTTGCGTCCCGAAGCCAACTTTCCCACTCGGGCTCCTTTTATTGTTTTGCTGGTGAATAAAAGCGTTGTTGTTGTTGTTGTTGTTGCTGTTGCCGGAATAGCACTACCGGTTTTGGGAGGAAATGGGTGGTTCCCTTCAAATGTTCGACCCCCCTCTCTCGCCGTCGCCTGTTACCATGGCGACTGTACATCAAACTTTGTTTTACGGTGCTTTCAATAAGTCTTGGACATTTGGATACTCGGCCAACAGAATCGACCAGTTACGCAGTATAAACCATACTTGGCGTTTTATAAACACGCTTAAAACAACTGATTATTTTGTTTTGTAGGATGTTTTTTTGTTTTCGATATCATGTGACTCAGTTAGCCCTTTTCGTAAATTAAAAATACAAGTACCGATTTTACCATTTTCTTAAATGCACCACCAAGACTCGTACCATTTTGACAGGACCGTGATATTTTAAGTGACCACAAGCTATTTTGAAGTTCTTAATCAAGGTTACGTTTAAAATATGTCGAATGCTATAAAACTTTGTATCGATTTGTTGTCTTCTGTCACATTTGGGCGTGTTTTGTCACATTTTCGTCGTCTTTTGCAGTGAAGCGTGAGCAATGGTTGAGGACAAACGTCAATACGGGGATAAGTTGATTTTCTTCTAAATCTAAAATGGATTCATGTGAAGTTGTGCACAGAAGGAACGCGGACGTCCCAGTTGTCCGCTCGAGAATGTCAGATCAAGTTGAGACGGTACCTTAATAGTGTTTGAGTGGTGCAGTGGTTGTGTAGCTCTCAAAGCTTTGCACACTTCTACAGAAATGGGAATATAACCCAAATAACTAACCAATGTTTCCAATTTTCGTAGTACTCCAGAATTCTCGACCTCGGCAAGGTGATTTCCCTGCTTGAAGACCCGCTGACAGTAAGGGTCATGAGCATCTTTTGCATTATTTGTCCACTTTATGGCCACATTTCTCTCCCTTTTCCAGACCCACTTGCAGGAGCGACACATATTTGTGCTGAAAAAGCTGCTGAAGAGGAAACAACAGGGCTTCGTATCCTTTCTCGCGTCGGCTTCTACTACGTGGGGATGCGCGGCCAATCTGCATTTTCTCTTCCACGTGATTTCCCTGACCCTTGTCCAGCTACTGAGGGAGCTGGCGAGCATCACGAGAATCATCAACGTCTGCGGCGAGAAGGCAAAAATGCATCCCGAATATTGCCGCATTTTGTGCGAGGCGCTTAACATCTCTAGGTAGGAGGTGTTCCCGCCGTCGGCCGAGAAACTTGCCTTTCTTGACCCGTGTGCTCGCCGTGTCGCTGGAGGCTTCCCTTCTTGAAGGAGAAAATGTCAGATGAGGTCCACTACGCCGAGGATGTCAGGCGCTTCCTCTCCCGAATGGGTACGCAAGTGTCAATCCTACCTAGGGCGGAGTCGGGTTGTTGGTGTCACCGCTTGGGTGGCTGCCATCCCCTGAAACGATCACACTCTGTCAAATGCCAAGATCGTGTTGAAGCGTGATGTTTGCAGGCTACCTGATGACGGTGCCAGACAGCCAAGTGAGGCGACAGGTGGTGGTGTCGGTCAAGTCTTTTTACAGCTGCTCCGCTCCCAGCCAAGCGTCGCTCGACGGTACGGTCCCGTGGTCGGACTCTGCGCCGCCGCCGCCGCCGCCGCCGCCAGGGCCGTCTAGCCTTTCTTCACCTAACGACAAATGGCCGGCGTTCGGGGCAGATCCCCAGCCGACGTCTCCCGGCTACCGACTCCAGCTTCTGGAGCGTAGCGACCTGGCCAAGACGCTCTTCCTCTCCATCGCGGCGCTGGAGAGGGAGCCCGCCGTCAAACTGCTGCTCTTGCAAACGCTGCAGATGCTCTCCAGCACCTCCGGTCCGCGGCTCGGTCGGCGCACGCCATCTTTTTGGAAGTGGACGGCACGTGACCTGGCTCTGTGCCTAGATATGAACTGCGCTTTAATGCTGAGCGTGCGGGGGGCCGAGAGCGTCTGTCTGCGCATGAACGAGCCGGACGCCAGCGGAATGATCCTCTTCCACTCCACGGAAATTCTCTGGAATCTTCTAGAGAGGGGAAACAGGGCCGAGGCGGCCGGCCAACTCAACAGCTTGGAATGCGCCACGTACGTCCAATCGCCGGGCGGCCGAAATCCGTACCCGTCCGATCTGCCGACCGCCCCGTCGAGGCCTTTCTCGGTAGCGGAGAGGCCTCGACCTAACCCTACCGCGATTGCTGTAGGACAGGGGTGGCCAAGTCCGGTCCTCCATAGTCCTTTTCTAGTCTGTTTTTTTTTAATGTCTCCTTCATTTGGGGCTCTCGAGGACCGGCTGTAGGAACCATAGCCTTAGCCATCTCTCCCCAGTCTCGCCGATCTTATCCCCCTAGTCGAAATCAAGACCGCCACACAGCGGTCTTTTGGAACACTTGCATTTTCTGTGGCGTGTCCTTAGGTCTCTGAAAGAAGCCTTCACCCGCGCCGTGCTGAACTCCTCGCGACAAGCGGACCTCCAAGTCCGAAACGATCTGCTGGTGCTGACCACGCTCTTTGCCGAGAACTCCAGCGCTCTGCTCATTGTGAGTGATGTCTTCTGGCGGTCTAGGATGATAGGTTGGCTCGTGTCGTGGCGCTCAGAGTGGAGCGTTGGCCACTCCCATTCGGTGTCTCGTTTGGCAGGAGAGTCTCTTCGCCAAGCAGCTGGTGGCGCTCAGCACATTTCCCGAGCGTGAGGCCCACTTCCGTCCGCTCGGTGCCGAGCGTTTCGTATTTGACGGGGCCGTTTCTCCCCGGCGTTCCCGTCAGTGGCCAGCCGCGACTCCCTGGCGGGCAGGCTGAAACTGACCTTCAACATGGAGGATCTGCAAATGAAGAAACTGCTGTTAAATTTGCTGGTGGTCATGTCCAGGGATTCCGCGGCCATCCCGGTAGCCGCCGCAGCCGCCGCGGCGTTCAGCAAACGTCAATCTAATCTGGTGGTGGTGGCGCAGATTTTCAAGGAGGAACAAGTGATCCTGGCTCTGCTGACGCTGGCCAAGCCCCCCGCCCCCGCGCCCGTGGGGAAGGTGGGTTATCGCGACTGGTCGCCCGTCCAGGTGGAGGAGCTCCAGCTGCAGGCTCTGGCCGTCCTGGCCACCGTAAGCCCGCTCATGCTGGACCACTACACGTCCTGCTACGGCAACGTGGAACTGCTGCACCTGCTGGACTGGTGCGCCAGGGAAGGCGAGAGAGCGCCGACGGGGCTGGGGACAGGATCGGGATCCGGACGGAGACGGGGACCGGGATTCCATCGGGGCTCGCTAGACCTGACCTGGCTTTCTATTCCAGACGGATACCGCGGCCAAGGCCATAGTTTCCACGCCACTGGCGGACGAGGAAGCAAGAAGGCTCACTTGCGCTACTCCATTCGACTGATGAGATCCGTCACCTCTCTGGCTGACGCGGCCCTCAACCAGGACTTGTGCGACCAGGGGACCATACACCTGCTTTTAGGTCAGTGAGGCTGGCTCCGGGTGGCCTTTTGGCCTCAAGGCGGGAGGCCAGGGAGCGCTAGTCTCCGGTCAATTCCGTTTCCGGTCAATTCCGTCTCCGGTCAAAAGTCACCTCCAAGATCTGCCCCGTCTCCTCAGGGCTTTTGATGGAGATGGAATCGGACCCCGGCGAGGAAGACGCCTTTGCAGTGGAGATGAAGTCCGACATGCAGATGATCATTTCGGCTCTGTGCAAAGGCGACGTGCATAAAAAGGTAGCGCGGTCCAGTGGAAATTCCCCCAGAGAGTCTGAACGTTTGGGCTCCGCACGCTGCCGTTGCAGGAGTTGTTTGGAGCCGAGGGCGTGGAGATGACCGTCCACTTCCTGAGGAGAGGCGCCAGAATGTTCTACAGCGGCCTGGGACACAACAAGCTCCTCCTCTCGAGCTTAGTGTGCCTGCGGTGAGGGCAGCTGGCTAATTGGGAGGACTTGGGTTCCGAGACGGCTCGCAAAAGCAATAAAGCCAAACGCAAATGTTCACGGTGGGTGCAGCACCTGCGTCGTGGGATGCTTTACCACAGAGGATTGCTTCCTAGCCCAAGATGGTGCGCTGGTTCTACTGGATCTACTCAATGTAAGTGACCTAGATTGGGTGCAGATCTTTTTTTTTCTTCGGGGATCGCTTACGCTTGTCGGCCCGTGGCGTCTCGGCTCCCTTCAGTCGAGTCCCAGGAATTTGCACGGGGTGGTCCTGGCCACGCTGCTGGAACTGTGCGACAACCAGAACACCATCCCCCACGTCCTGATCTGGAGCGACGGCGACGGGGTGACGGCGCCCGGTCTCCTGCTGCGCCTGTGGAGGCGGGAGGAAGAAGAGCTGGGGATAGAGAGAAACCAACACGGCGGGATCTTAGGTGGGTCGCTCGGGGGCCGACCTTGGCCCGCCATCCCATGGACGGACCCGCCCCATCTCCTTTTTCTTCAGACCCCAGGCAGCCCGTCCTGGCTCATCGGATATCCAGCGACGACCAGCTGATGTCCAATTTGGACACGGCGAGCCCCAGCGTGCTGGAGATGCAAGAGAACCTGTTGGCCAAGATTTATTTGATCTTCTACAGAATTGGTAAAACATCACAGCATTGGAACTGGAAATGAGCGTGAATGGGACAGATGGTTCGGCTCATAAATACAAAATAAAACCACTCGATTGGTTGGTGACTTCAACCCCAGCTACTTCCGCAATGGCCCAACCATCATATCATTCTTGGTCTTGCGTAGGTTTCCACGATCTTCCGGGACTGTCCATAAAAGACAGAGTGACCTTGAGTATCGTCAAGAGGTACCTGGATTTCAAGGTAAGGAGAAAAAGAATCTCTCAAAGTTGTCTTCAGATTGCACCCACATCAAGCTAGCTCGAAAAACCATTCGCCGTTTGATGGCGCCACGCAGGTGAGCGAGTTGTGGGAGGAGATCACCCGCGAGCTGCAACTGGAGGATGTCCGGCCCGTCACTCCGGACTTGGAAATTCTGCACGCCGCCCGGTACATGTCGCAGCGCGCCGCCGAAGCGGCGGTGGCCGAGCAGGAGGAGATCCTGCGCCGATCCGCCCGGGACGCCGGCAGGGAAGAAGAGCTCATGTACCGAGAGGTGAGCGAGGGCTCGGTGGGTGGTTGGCGTGTGCCCGCGTGTTCCGGGCAAAATGATGTCTACCCCGGGGCTCTGCCGGCTCGCAGATGAAGTCGCACTGGAAACAACGGCAGCTTCGGGCCAAGTCGTGGAGCAACTTTGTCTCCCGGACGTCCCACTACGACGTCCTCCGGGTGGGTTTTGTCCGCCGGCCGTTCTCCTCGCTGGCACCGCCTGAGCTCTTTCCTCTGCAAAGGTCTGCTTCTTTCCCACCTGGCAGGAAATTAAAGAAAAGCGGGAGAAACACGTGGAGGCCATCCGGACCCAGCTGCCGCACGCCAAAGAGGTCGGACAGCATCCCGAAGAGGTGGGAAGCGTGAAGTCGGCGCGGGGCCGCGCCGCGCGTACTTTGGCGGGCACCCAACCGTCCGGCGGCCCGGATTTGGCCGTCGCTCGTTGACAAATCTTAACCCAAATAGTATATACACTAGTTTCTCCGCGTGCGGCGGCAGGTTTACCTGGGGCGGCTGTTGGTGGAGGCACGAAGCCGGGCCCGTGGTGGCGTCAAGCTCAAAGTGCTCCAAACTCCCGTCATGGCGGCGGCGCACCAGGAAGCCATGCGGGCCCCGCGGGAGCCGGACTACTTCAACGCCGTCTCGGCGAAAGCCGTATCCCAATCGCTGGGAAAAATAGCCAAATGAAGTCAAGGTCACTCTTTGTCGGGTTCGCCGTTAGACATCCATCCACCAAAACATGCACAAATAAATGTTCAAAAGTGATGACAGTTCCAATTCTGGTTTGGAACTTGATGTTCCCTATCTTGACCACAGCATCGAGTCTCTAACCACCAGAGGGAGCTCTCGGGTAGCTGAGGAGACTCAAGAGGAGGGGAATATGGTAGTACAGTGGTACCTCGACATACGATCGTAATCCGTTCCGAGACTGAGATCGTATGTCGAGGTTTTCGTCACTCGAGCGAACGTTTCCCATTGAAATGAATTGAAAATAAATTAATTCGTTCCATCCCTCTGAAAAAACACCAAAAACAGGATATTGGATTGGAAAAAATGTTTTATTTCTTCTAATTTGCCATCTATTAACAAAGTAACACATAACTAGTGGTTTAATAGTAATAAAATGTGTTTAATCTAACTAAAATTGGGCGAATTTTGCCGACGGACGGGAGAGAGAGACGCACAGAGGGGGCGGGGGGATTCAGATTTTTTCCACGACAACGCACTCGTAAACGGAACAAACAAATTTAAATTAACTTGGATTAATATATACAGACACACTCAAACATATGTTTAATGTAACTTTACACAAAACAGAATTCTAATTTTGTTTGAATCTTTTTTTTTTAATTACCTTCATTCTGGCCGGGTTGGCGCTTTGCCACGCCTCCACCCTCACGTTCGCTATCGATGGGCTGTTTGCTGTTGTACTACGTATTCCCTTCAAAATATTCTGAAAATGATGCAGACAAATGTCCTCACAATAGGATAACGCACGACCACTTGCCAACGAGAAGTAGTCTTGTAGTATTAGCGATCGCTCCGCTGCTCGTGGGAACATCAGGGTCGCTGGCTCGCAACTCCCTCTTTGTAGTAGCTCTGGTCGCAACCGCTTTGAACGGCGCCTATGAGAGCGTTGCGACCAGATACTGTTGGGGAGGGAGTTGCGAGCCAGTGCGCCTGAGTTTACACACGTATTGATTGTGGGTAATGAAGTTTTATTCTGAGAAAGTGCCATTGCCAATCGGCGTTGTGTGCACGAGTATACTTCATTACCCAGAAAGCCCTCTTTTTGCGTTTTCTGGTCGAAGCTCGTCTGAATAAATGTTCAGGGCTTGTAGATATTGTTATACACGAAAGAGATGCGGCAAAAAAGACAGTGCGACATAGTATAGTAAGGCTTTTTTTTCTTAAAAAACGACATAGTATAGTAAGGCTTTTTTTCTTAAAAATGACATTATGGTAAGGCTTTTTTTCTTAAAAAACGACATAGTATAGTAGGGCTTTTTTTTTCTTAATAAACGACATAGTATAGTAAGGCTTTTTTGTTAAAAAATGACCATGTACAGTAAGGCTTTTTTCTTAAAAAAAGGACCATGCTTTTTTAGAAAAAAAGCCTTACTGTACATGGTCATTTTTTTAACAAAAAAGCCTTACTATACATGGTCGTTTTTTTAAGAAAAAAAGGCCTTACTATACATGGTCGTTTTAACGATGGAATGCTCCAGTACTAATAATTGCTGAAATAACGCTACAGCTGCGACCGTTAAACACAGTTTCAACATCACTTTATTACAGTAAATGAATTGACATACTCACGCGCACACAGAACAGAGACAAACTGCTTTCTTTTCTTTCTTTCTCTCTCTCTCCATCTCAGCAAAACTATTGGGTACAAAAAGAAAAACAAAAAAACACACACACACACACGGAGGCTTTTGTTTGCGGTTGCGCCACAAAATGTCCTCCAACGATGGTTAGCAGCACGTCTCCCTCCGCTCCTCGCTATATGTACAGAATGCGCGAGTCCGAGTGACTTGAACTTTCAATCGGTTGTCCTCACTCACACAATTTGCGCGAGGTCATTTGGGCCCACCCGGCGTGAACGGCGACGTCAAAAGAAAGCGGGAAAGGGCCAGGGCGAGGGGCCGGCCGGGGGCTCACGGGACAAACGGCACAAGCTTTTTCGTCGTCTTTTTGCGGTATTTACAAGGCGACACAACGGTGTATTTACAGCATAAACAAGCACAAACGTATGGGCAGAACGAGTGGCATAAACAGCTCTGTAATAGAACACAAAAAGAGAACAGCCCAATAAAAAAACAAACAAACAAACAAAAAAAAACAAGATATTTACACACGCCGTGGGATTCAACAGACTAGAAGGGCAATTACGTGAACAAAGCCTCCGGTGACGTGAACCAATGTGCCAGGAAATGAAAACATCGGAAAGAGGAACAAAAATTCCCCACACCAGAAAATAAATAGGGAGAACTGATGAGAGAGTTGCTACATGAGGACCACCGAACCGACACCCGTTCACAAATCCTTCGGTAGGAACTAACGCAAGTCAAGCTAAGTATAGTTGGGGTAGATTTTGCATTTTCCAATGACCGCCCGCTAAATGATGAACTCATTCACAAGGTTACAAGTCACGTCAAAATCCGCTTTCCATCTACTAACGTGGTTTCATACGAGCGCAGCTTTTAAACGGACGATAACCGCGAGGGGGGCCAAATATCTTGAATTGGAAGCCACGCCAATGACGTCGAGTTGCTAGGCGGACAAATTTGAGGAAAGCCACACTTAACCTGAGTGTGTACACAAATTGTATCGAAAGGGCGAGTACGTCAGGGAGAGTGTATTACTGGGGAGCCATTCTTTTTCAAAAGCCCTTGTTTTAGAGTTCCAGGTACGCATCGCAAAACATTAGCCGGCGTCGGGGTCTCGCTCGACATTTTTTGGGGTGGGGTGGGTGGGAACGGAACCTAGTCTTTCGTTCGCTAAGGCGTCACGCAACAAAATATTTCTTGGGCCTTCTGTCAAAATGAAACTGGGCTATGAAAATGGCTGGCAGTGAACTCACGGCCTGCGAGGGACAAGCGCCAACATTCACCTCTTTTACACTGGGAAGACTGGCAGTAAATGCTCATCGGTCAATATCGGTTAATGGCGGCCAATGGCTCCATGGGGGCGTTTTAAAAGGGCAGCCAATGGCTTGAGGGAGGCTTTTTAAAAGGGGATTGCTATTTACTCTTCTCCAAAGCGGCGACACAATTTCTACAACTAATCCTACATGTGTGCTAGTGCATTGTGGGAAATCGCAAGCACATCTCAAGGCCTAAAAAGGGGGGGGGGGGGAGAAAAAGAAAGACGTTTTAAAAGATGAAAATACTCTATAAAATATTCTAAAAGGGATTTTTCCAGAAAGTAAAAAGTGAGAATGCAAGTGGGAAGCGGCCTAAAAATAGGAAGGATCTCCTGAGTGAACATCTACTCCAGCCAGATGAGAACATTCTCCTGGGCTTCAATTTATTTGCACTTGACAATAATTTCTAATCTCAACAAATGAGGAAAATGTGTGTGTGTGCGCGTGTGTGTGTGTGCGCTCAAATAAATAAAGAAAAGCATGGAGGAAGAGGGTGGAGAATGTCAAATAAAATTAAAAATTAAGAAAAAAAGCTTATATTACAGAGGACCAGCCCCCACTATTGAACCTTCGCATACCACTGGAGCAGTCGTCAGACTCTGTGTGTGTAGACGTATATGTGTGTGTGTATTCAGTGCGTGCCATCGTCTCTGTCTAAACGCGCCCACTGTACAAAAACATCATTTACGAGGAGCGCGAGCGGCGCCGAGATGAAGCGGGTTACATATGGGTGTGTGCCACTTGAAAAAGCCAAAGAGAGAAGGGGAAGGAGCAGGCGTGGCCCACGTGGCCCGTCTGGCCGGGCGACCATTCGCCGCCTTAAATGCTGTTAAGAGTTCCCGGGACGGATCCAAGTTGAGAGGCGTCCGGGCCGGTGCCATCTACACGAGACACAACAACATTGATTTTGGTAACAGGGCGGTGTAAGTCGTGGGCTCACGGACAGAAGCTTCAGCCAAGCGATCGTCGATCGATGCTCACGGCGAACCATTTCAAATGGACAAAGTCCGGCCCCAAAAAAAGCCATCTTACCGTGAGAGGAAGCGGCCGTATGAGCGCGTGCGTGCGGAGGGACGAGCGTGGAGTTCAGCTGAGGTTGGATGGACAACTCTGCGCAAAAGCACGACACAAACGGTTCAATTCTCTTTAAAAAAAAAAAGAGAGACAGCCGGCTGGATTGATTTGAGGCGGAACACGGATTTACCGGTGGTGCTGAAGTTGAAGAGCGCGGGCAGATCCCGCCCGCTGGGCAGCCGCGCGTTGGGCTGCCGCAGCTCGTCGAAGAAGCCGTGCGAGCAGGCCTCCAGCGGCGAGAGGCGCGACGCCGGCGTGTACTCCAGCAGGCGAGAACACAGCAAAATGGCCTCGGGCGGCGTGCGCGGTTTGAACACCTGCCAGGCCACACCGATATCCGTCTGCCGCGCGTTTGGCGTGCGGCCCCCGCCTGCCCCTACCGCCATTACCTTGGTCCACGGATGAGCTTTGATCTGAGGGAACTTGAATTCGGTGTAGTTGGGATTCATCTCCCGGATCTGCTCCCTGGTCGGGGTGCCGAGCACCTGGGGAGAGACGGAGGCCGGCCGCGGCTTTAGGCTTGGCCGAAAAGGGACCACTTGGCCGGGCCGAGTCCTTTTCTGGGGGGTGGCTTTGCCTGGTCCCGACGGTCGCTCACCTTGATAATCTCCACCAACTGGTCCACGCCGCTGTCGCCGGGGAAGATGGGCTGGCCCAGCAGCAGCTCGGCCAGGACGCAGCCCGCCGACCAGATGTCGATGTTGGCCGTGTAGTCGGTGGCCCCGAAGATGAGTTCGGGCGCCCGGTAGTAGCGCGAACAGATGTACGACACGTTGGCCTCACCGCGCACCAGCTGCTTGGCGCTGAAGGGGGAAGGCCGGGCGTGTTTGTCGTTAATGGGCCGCCCTGCCCCGCGACTACTACCCGTCTACTTTTTGAGCAACGGACCACCGTACGGGAACCCTTTCCCCCAATGTCGGGGAAGGTCCGCCTAGCCGGCAGACGCGGCTCACCTGCCAAAGTCGCACAGCTTGAGGATGGCCGTTTCCGGGTCCACCAGCAGGTTCTGCGGCTTGATGTCCCGGTGACACACGCCTTGCGAGTGGATGTAGGCCAAACTGCGAAACAGCTGGTACATGTACACCTGAGGATGGGAATAAAAAGAGTAAGGCCTTTGCCCCTGAAAAAAAAAAATCTCAAGACCGACCTTGACGTAGATGATAGGAATCATGCTCTTGTTCTTGTTGAAATGCCGGGCCACCCTGTAGACCGTCTCAGGGACAAAGTCCAGCACCAAGTTGAGGTACACTTCATCTTTCTGAATGAGTAAAAAAAAAGACAGTTCAATAGCCGGCACAAAAGTAGACGCACGTGCATGGACTAAATATCAAACCTTCTCTCCACTGGAGTAGAAGAAGTAACGCAGCCTGACGATGTTACAGTGGTCCAACTTCCTCATGATCTGCAGCTCGCGATTCTACGAGTCCAAGTCCAAGGAAAAGCTTAACTCCTCCTCAACCTTCACCACATTTAACCTTCATGACAACGGCGAGCCTTCACCTTAAACCTTTTATCTTGGAGAACCTTTTTGATGGCCACCATCTCCTGGCTGTCGATGAGTCGCGCCTGGTAAACCACCCCGAAGGAACCGTTGCCGATCACCTGAGGCCAGGCCAGAGAAGAGGTGGGCTCACATTTGGCCCAAAGGGCGGTTGTTGTCAAATCTCACCTTGATGTCAGTGTAGGAGACTTCTTGGGGGCGGTCCGGGCCCTGACCCGGCGTGGCCACCACCGTCGTCACCTTGCCGATGTCTCCTAGGAAACGGGAAGACACTTTCTCATCATCTCACGTGGACCATCACACTTTTTTTTTAACCCGAGGTTAATAAGACATCTTCTTCATCGTCACTCTGGACCATCAAGTTCACATTTAAGACGACAGAGCGTGTAATTAAACGGGGGAATTGTCCCAAAATAGGCCAGTCTACTCATTTCGTTGCCCTTGTGGACCAGTGTCTGGCTGATGTGAGCTACATTACACACTCATCTGACCTGACAAATATAGAGGTTTGTTGCTTTAACGATTTATCGAATAACTACTGCCTTAAAAAATGGAATTAATGATAAGTTCAATCATTTGGCTCTCAACAACGACATTAAAAGGAGTTGATCTCGCATTTTATTGTGGCGACCCCAAGGCACATCACAGTCGGAATTTGTAAATTGATCATTTCTCAGAAATCAATGAAAACAAGCGACGGCGCATGATTCATAACTCATAAAATTGGTGTGGTTGCCATGTTTTAAACGTATAATCCTGAGATGTTTCCAATATTTTGAGTCTTACCGTAATAGAAAAGAGCTGTCTTCTCTGAAAATAGCATCAGCCATGCATTTTTGCGCCACTTCAGACTGCATCCACAATCGCTCCACACTCTTAAGTGGGCTCCGTGTAATTAAGTTCCATTCATTAATATTCATCTTAATGGTGTACACCGGCGAAGAGCATCTACGGTCACTTTACATTTATCTTAGGCAATATTACTCAGCATGAATGTACAATTTCCCAAAGAGTCATGTATTGTCCACTTGAAATAAATGATAACACTGGAATATTTGAAGAAGTTTGGGAACGAATATGACCGGTATTGGTAAAAAACGGAAGAATTAAGTCAAGAGATGCATACCTGACAACTTTGAAGTGGCTGTCTTCTTTTTTATATTTAAGTTGCGTTATTACATTGGTAAGGTTATTTGCATGGTTACTGTTAAGGCAACAATGTAAGGGTTTCTTTGGGGCAAAATGTACAGACAAATGATTCCCTGGGTAATTTACTATCTTAATGTGTGGATAACCCCCAAATACAAGAGTTGGAACCCATTGCAATGCATTCAAAAAGGTTCTACGGCCTATGTTAGATTGTCCATTGACGTTTAAACCTTAATATCATTTATAAGCCTCATTTTTACTGTGTTCGCGCTCAAGCCGCTCCATCACCATCATATGATGCGGGCCGAACGAAGAAACCTTCCGAGTCCGCACGGACGACCTTGTGAGCGGGCAACTTTCCACCCGGGAGCCCCGCGATGCGAGTCACCGGCAGGCAGGCAGCGAACAATGACCGCTCTGCAACGGAGTTTTTTTTCCTTCAGCCAACCGGGCTTCGGGAATAACTACATGTCGTTGCTCACTTAAGCAGCGAGTTCCGTGCTACGGGGTGAATTAAAAAGTAGAAGAAAAATACGGTGATTATGAGACGAGGGTTCGGCCGAGCTCATCAACAGAGACTGGGCGGTGAATTTGCAAGGTACAAAACAAGTGGCTAAAGCTAGCATGCTAACTAGCAGGGACGACTGTCTTGTGACTCTACATCGTGTGCAAAATAAGTCAAGACAGCTCAGCTCGCCCGTAAGACAATTCCCCCAAATATATGGTTTTCAAATGACTATTTCAAAACTTACTGGCTAGCTTGAGGTTGGAGCATCCCGATAAGCTGCTACTGCCGGAGGCCTGTGAGACCCCGGACTTTCCTGTGCTGCTCCCCACGGCAGCGGCTGATCCTGCGGGCGCGGCGGCGGCGGCTCCTGGAACTCCTGGCGGCTCGGCAAACGAGCTGGTCCTGGGCCGCCCGCTGCCGCTCATATCTTTGCGCAGGCCTCGCTGTTGTCTTCCCACGTTTTCTCCCCCCGCGGCCGAATGACTCAGTCTTGAGGAAATGCGAGTACCGCGACAGTTAGCAATTAAGCACACGACACGCCGAGAGTCGCAGCTACTGATGCTGCTGCTGCTGCTACTGCTGTTGCCGCCACCGGCTGACGTCTGTCCGCCTGGCCGCTGAGCTGGTTAGCTGTTGCTAGACACTCAGAAACAGCCTGCGCGCAAAGCCTATCGGGAAATGAAGTTCATCCGACAGCTCTCTCGGGCTATACATACGTATGTTCTGACTCGGATAGTACTTGGAACAACTACAAACCTATATTTGACGCTGGATGGAGGCCAAACAAAACAAGTATACCACACACTGCAGTTTGGAAACGGGATTTTGCGAGTGTCAATGAAGCTTGGCCACAAAATTCATATTTTCTGACAAACAGTACTTGAAATACTTTTAGAATAAGAGTGTTGAATTCAACTCATGACTACAGTGAAACACATATTTGCAAATGCATTTTACAAACAATAGCATAACTGTGCAGACACCCCCACAATGTTTTTGTACCTTAAAACGTATATTTGGAGGACATTATAGCTATTTATTTACTGCATCTCTCTTGAATAGAGTAAATATATGTTTATTGATACATTATATATGAAGTCTATTCATACATATCGCTATTTACTCTGACTCCTACTCACAACAGCTAAGAAAGCTTTCAAATGAAACACGGAAATGCAACAACAACAAAAGGCCTCGTGTTAGATCTTTAATATTTAGTTTTTTTTCTTTTTCTCCATCGTTTAGAAATATTGCACATGGTCAACATGCCTGCTTATGAGATCTCACTCATCCGAAAATTCCTTCTCCAATGCAAGGACAATTTATGAAGCACAATCATACATCAGTACACGCGCGTACACGTACGTCTGCGAGGGTGTCGGCGCGCCATCGCACATGCAAGGGCAGCCCTGACTGACTGGCCTCCTTTGTGGAGGATGGGGTGGCGCGATGGATGCTCTTCCTTTTACCTGCACCCATACAGAGAGCCTGAAGAAGTGGTTTGTTTGTATGCATCCTGAATGGAACTGATAACAGTCAACGTGGTGGACAAAATAGTCATGGCGACTATAAAAATACTGTCTAGCATGAAAAATATACTATCGTGGTCACAGAAGGAGCGGTCGGCCACGTTTACGCGCTACCCGCATGTGCCCGAATGTACGCGCACACCCAAACACAGACCTAAGTGCACATAGTATATGGAAAAACGGTGAATATATATCTATATATATATTTATATATTTGTTGTTGCTTTTTTTTCACACATCCAACAGTTTACAGAGAAATAAAAGCAATACCCATAATAACAATCACTACCCCTCCAAACTCTTCAGCAAAGGAAGCCAAGAGCCACAAAGTGCTATTCCATTTTTTTTTTTTGACTTTAAGTACAAGCTAATCTCTTTGACAACAACAACATTCACACCATTCTTCTTTTTAAAACCCGTGCTAAAATATACAAATAAGTATTTGGGCCACCTTTAAAAGTAAGTATAGAGACGACTACTGCTGGGATAAATACCTTTTCAAGGAAAAAATGCTTATACCCTTATGAGAGTCAAGGCCTAAAAGATGAAGTCAGAATGGATTTTTTTAAAGTTTAGAGACAGCTTACTTTACTAGTTATTTATTTTATATTAAATTCTTTTATTTATTATTGTTTTTGCAAAAGTATCGTTTGTTGCTTATCACATTTAGTTGAGTTTAATAGTTTTTGTTTGACTCTGACACTGGACTCTCATAATAGGACTATTTTTCTCTTAAAAATACATCTTTACCCTTGTCATCTCATATTTTTCTCTTTTTTTTTTTCATGGCGTGGCCCTAATACTGTTTTGTCGGCTACAGCATCCCATTCCGCTCACTCACTTGCCTGCACTGCTTTTCATTCTCTATGGCACTGAGCTTTCGCCCCCACCCACACGCATTTAAAAAAAAAACCTCCAAATTCCTCGAAAAACAAACAAACAAAAAAAGAATTGTCCTATTGCACCATTTGATGGGAAAGGATAAAGTGTCAAGAAGAAGAGAGGGAAGAAGGGAGGGCTTCAGAGACTGCCCTCCAGGGCTGGTCTAGGATCTGCTTTCCCTGAACTAAACCCTAACCAGAACCATCCTGAGCTACATAGCGCTTGACCCGGGACCAGTGCTTAAGGGCACTTTCTAACAACGCTGAAGAGATAGAGAGGTACAGCGAGGGAGGGGGGGCGGAGCGGCGGGGGTCAAAGGTGATCCATAGATAACACGTGGAACGAGGTTATTGTCCCCCCCTTACTAAAACAATCTCTAAAAACAATACTTTCCTGATTTAACTTGCGGCGCTCTCACGCGAGACGGGCCGCGCAGATTGTGCAAACACCTGATTTCGACTTTTTTTTTTTTTTTTTACAAAGAGACGAGACGGGGGCGGCGGCGGCGGCGGGAGGGCCCTAACCCTAAGCCCTGCCCTCCCCCGTCAGTACAATTAAAATCAAGATTGGGCTCAGGGGATAGATAAAATTCCCCCCCACCCCGCACTCCAAGTCCAAAGTCTTTTGTGATTTTCTTGATTGATGGCAGAGGAGAAACGCAAGCCACGAGAGAAAAAACAGGCCACTGAAAAACTGCTCATTTCCACGATAAACGAAAGCGACGGACCGATTGGGGGGGGGGGGTATTCCGACGACGAGTGCGCTTCCTTGTTTTTTTTGTCGAGCCTGACATCTTGCTGCTTTGCATATGAACTTTTGGGGGAGTTCAACCTTCCGTCAAGTTGGACGGACGGGTTGCGGATTCCCTCCACGCCAGGTGATCGGTCGCGGCGGAGGGGGCTCTCGCCGTCGCCGAGCCAACCGTGTGGGAGGGGCCCATGGCTTGGTCGCGAGAGGTGGATTGGCGCCCAGTGTGGCCAATACATATACGTACGGGTGTGCGTGTGCGCAGCATCGAGGGGCCGTGGAATATCCGTGGAGGTCGTCGGGGTTGCGTTTTTTACGTCCGAGGCCACCGTGCTGAAGGGTGGGCGGACGGCCGGTCAAGTCCAGTCAATGGCCACGGAGCGCTGGTGACAGACAAAACTGCATCTGCACAATGACCAGTGACCCCAAAAAAGTGCCTTTTTCTTTTCCAACGAGTGCGTGAGTAACAGTCGCATTTGTTCAATGTGTCAGCGTCATGCTGGCAATTACATCTGCAACATGCCACGTGGACGTTTGAGTGTGTGAGTGTGTATGTATGTGTGCGGGTGTGTGTCTGCTGGATTATAGTCAGGTGAACCAACCCCAGACCCTGCATATAGTATGTCAATCTGTTTGCCACAGCGTTTGTGTCCCGACTACAAACTACTGTACAAATGTGCTAAGGGGGCGGGGCCTGAGAGGAAAAGGACATTTTCTTTCCTCCAGGCAGTATAGATTTTCTTCTTTTTTTTGTAGGACTACACATTCCACCATTTCCCCACCCAGATGAGCCAGATGAAGAGTCATCGCCCACTTCCGAACATCTTCCCTTGTTAGAAACCTTGGTTTTGGGGCTCCTCCTGGTCGGCGTCCTTGTCATCGGCGGCTCGTTCCGATCCGGCTCCTCCCGATCCGGCTCCTCCATCCTCCTCCGGCGGCGACGGATTGAAGGCGGGAAAGTTGGGCGGGGGGACGCCGACCTCGCCCGGGAAAGCTCCGCCCTCCGGGGTCCCGGGAGCGGCGGCCTGCATGATCTTCTGGCGAACTTCACGGATCTTCAGCTGCAAGCACACCTTGGTGGGGAAGGTGTCCGAGAAGCGGCTTTGGAAGGCCGCCGTGGCCTGAGCTGCAGGGGGCCCCGCCCGGGCGGGGGTGCAAGATATCAGTCCAGAGAAAAAGAAGGCCGCTTCTACAGCAAACTTTGGATACTCAATCCACTATCGGACAACTCACCAGAAGGGAAGAAGCCATGTTCCTGAAAGAGCTGCATGACCAGCGCCCGGCGCTGGTCCAGGGTTCTCCGCAGCGAGGAGAAGGGCGCCCGGTCCAGGTCTCCCAGGAGATCCTCTCCCTCCATGGCTGCAGGGACCATGGCGGACGTGAGGACGCCAAATGGACCGGCCGTGAGCCGCCGGTCGTGCGCACCTGCTCTGTCGAAGGTAAAGATGTCGCCCTCGCACTTGGCGGCGCTTTTGGGCGTGTTGGGCTCCGAGCTGCAGCTGGAGAGGCGGCGCGTCTTCCTTCTGGGCGAGACCGCTTCTTCCGCTGCCGGCTCCAGATCTTCGCCGAGGAGAGAGAGAGAGAGAAGCGTGGAAAAGGCGGAAACGGGAAAAAAGCATACGTTCCGTTTGGAAAAGTGGGAAGCGAGCAGTTATCGTAACGGGAAGCAGAAATGTGGAAAAGAAGAGCTTTGTCGAGCAGATCACCTGAAGAGTTGCGCCTCTTCTTGCGGTAGCTGCCCAAAATGGCTCGGGGCGACGTGGCCAGGCTCTGCAGGGTGGGCGAGGGCAGCACCTCCGCCGGGTTGAACTCGGGAAGCTCGGCAAAACGCTCCTCGAAGTACGTTTCCGACAAAAGCCTGCGCGCCGGCGACGTGCACGTCAGCCGGCGGGACCAAACGGGCTCTGGCTTTTTTTCTTTCGCTGGCCACTCACTTGTCATGAGAGTCGGGCGTCTTCTTCAGCGGCGGCGGTCGCAACTTGATCCTCTTGGAGGACGACGTCGGCTCCCTCTCGGCGGCCAGGGGACGAGGCGGCACCTCCAAAGCCAAAGATGGAAGCGGAGGAGGAACCTGTCATTCCAACGGAACCTTTCATTTAGCCTTTGTACTGAAGGGTCAGAATGGGTTTCAAAATGTGTCATCCGTCTTTCACTTACAGGAAGGAAGAGCTCAATCGAAGAGAATTGGCAAAAGCAAATATTAAGAATGAAAAGTCCAAGTGGGCTCACCTCTTCATCATTGTCCATCTCCCGTCCTGGTTTCTTCTCATCCTTGCTTTCCTTCATCTTCTGCTCACATTCACTTCCTTCCTGGTCCAAGGCCTCTTCTTTAGGTTTGACACTTTCCTCCTTCACCTGACCAATGTTGTCGTCGACATTTTCTAGACGCGGCAGAAAATGGGCCACTTGACGCTCTGAAAGGCCGGTGGCGGCCAGGGGGCGTCGACTTTTACCTCCGATCTCCACGCCATCGTCATCTTCCTCCTTGACGGCCACGCCGCTCGACTCGTTCTTCGCTTCGACGTCCACGGCGGCGGCGGCGGGGGGCCGGGCCGGGTCGGTGGCGGGCGATGGGCTTGTCACGGCGACCGTGCGGGTCGCCAACGGGGCGGTGGGACCGCTCGGGTGAACGCTGCTGACCACCTGATGAGGGAAACAATAACGTGGTGCTCTTTCGAATGAAAACAAACTACGATACAACCCGCTTTCATGTGCCGCACGGAAATTCAATGCTAAATAAATGAATAAATGTTCCAAAAAATGAACGAGTCTACGGGTCTTTACCTGCCGATGACCGGAGTCGGCCGAGGCGGTCTCCGCGTCGTCCTTCTGGCCGGCCGCGGGGGGCGCCGGCGTCATCGGAGCGTGCGCGGCGGGCGAGACGGCGGCCGGGGACGACGTGAGGCGGGGGGCTCCGGGCGCCGCCGTCGGGGCTCGCTGGGGCAACGCCGCGGTCGCTCCCGGGACGGACTGGACGTAGGCGATCCTAAAAGTATTGGCGTCAGGGCCGGGTTCGCCGCGGTGGCCAAATTGAAATGCTTCAACCTGGTGGGCGGCGCGGTCAGCAAGAGGGCCTGCGGGGGCGGGGCGCCGGGAGCCACGACGGTCGCCATGGAAACAGGAAAGGGACTCCTGTGCCGCAGCAACGCTCCGTGAAGGTGGCTCTGGACCACGGGCATGGGCGCAATCTGGATGATCTGCGGAGGGCCAACCAACGGGTTACAATTTCATCGTTCCGTCAAAAAACACGTTTGTCCGGGAGGCTTTCGGTGGAGATGAACGCCGAGTGTCCACGTTTGGACACACCCACCTTGTTTCCGGCGGCGGCGCCGTTTTGGACGGGGAGAGGCGGCGGCGCCAGGGAAACGGGCGCGTGCGGAGCCGTGGTCCCGGCCCATACCGTGGTCACCGGAACCGGCATCTTGCTCTGCACCTGAGCTGGGACTGAAGAGAGAAAGAGAAGACATGAATGGAGGGCACCAAAAAAGATTGGTGGGAAGTCGCAGCAGTCGGAATGACTGGTGAGGGCAGCAGCGGTCAATAAAATTGATTTTGACTGGACACTCAATTAGTGCCTCATTCGGTCAAGCAAGGGGGAAGCTTTGGCGCCCTCTTGTGGCATCAAAAGGCAATTGCTGACTTTTTGAGATTGTAGGTTTAAAAATGCGTACAGATTTGTTCTGTGACCGTGTTCGGGCGTCAAATTAGTCGTTTGATTCTCTTTCCACCCCGATAAAATACATGGCTATGCGTGACCGAAGAGAAATATGATAAGAGTCCACTCTTGCTCGTTTTGTGTTTTGCTGCTTTTCTGTCTTAATGATTTGATTTGGTGATTCTTAATGATCCCATTGACTTTGATTTGCTTTGTACTTTGCTTTGTTCCTCTGTCTAACTTATAACTATGCCTTTTCTTGCTACTGTCACAATGACATTTCCAGAATACGGGATGAATAAAGTTATCCAATCCAAGTAACAGGGTGACCGACACCTGGCGATATGCTCCTCACCTGCTCAAGTGTCGTTTGCTCCAGCCATCTTGTACATTTTAGCGGAATGCAATCGGAGGGCCAAATGACAACGGGGATGTACTTTGAGGATAATATTTGGAAGGGCGTCTCACCTCCACATCCCATGGCGGCCGTTCCCGCCACCCCAGGATTGGGCGCCACGTCGGCGGGCGCCGGGCTCGCTTGACGGCGGGTCAGCCGGGGCGGGGAGGGGGTGCGGGGAGCCGGCAGGATGTACTTGGGAGCGGCGGCGGGGGAAGAAGGGCCCACGATGGACAGCGGGGGCGGCTGGAGCTCCGTGGGCCCGCCGGGGAGCAGGGAACCCCCCGTGGCCAACGTCACGTAGCGGCCCCCTCCCGCGGCGACGGGCGGCTGACGGCCTCCCGTTCCGACGACGCAGGCTTTGGGTGGGGCCGCCACACCTCCCGCTCCTTTGATGTCCTCTTCCACCGCCGCATTCTGGGCCGTCCTCTCGCGCCGAGCGGAGGGGTGGGAGGAGCCGGCCGGAGGCTGCACGCCACAGGGAGACGCAACGGAGATCAAAAGCAAAAGTTGAATACCAAATCTCTTTCCACTTTTTTCATGGGCGTTTGCATAAAGTCAAAAGCTACTTTATGTAAAATATGGAAAGGAGCGGGCCGACGTGGCTTTGATCGAAAATGGCCATTTCTTTCTTTTTATAAACGATGGGGATGATAAGGACATTCGCCAAAACAAGTTTTGTTGTTTTTTTCCCCCTCGGGGGTTTTCCTTATTTGTCACGATACAAAACGAGCTTTGACGCAGTTTCTTTGGGATGATTAATGCTAGCATTACAATGGCTTTAACCAAAGTCAATGTGAAAAAAATAAAACGTTCCTTTTATCACATGGGCTTGAGGTTGCTTGAGGATCAAAGGGATCCAAGATGGCGGCACGCACGGGTGCAGCGGCTCTTTGCTCTCCAGTTGGGTGTTTTGTTGATTCGCACTTTGTGGAGTAGCACCACCAATTTCGTGATACGATGACAATAAAGGCTTTTGATTTTGATTTGATATGACTAAGTGTACTTTGCGGAAATAGAACAAGCTATTCCCTTCATTTTTTCTTGTCATCTAGATTGATTCGGTCTAAAATGTCCCTCGTCAAGCTATTTTAGTTAGCGATGGGCCTTCCTTAGCCAAGTGGACTATCCTCTGCGTACGACTGACTGAAATACGAGACGCCGAGAATACGCCATTTGTCATCTTGGAGCGCTAAACGTCGATGCGGCATAGTAAAGCCCTTGGCCAAAAATGGACTGGACGCCCGGACAAACGGCATCCAATGCTTTCAAGCACCTACTCTCTCGCCGAGCGCACTTATTTCCGAACGGTCCCGTGGGTGGATTTAAAGGGCTCAAGTGGAAGGGCCGTACGTACCCGGGCGTCGGGCTCGTCTTCTTCGCTGTCCGTCACTCTCTCCTTGCACTTGAGGTCGATGGAGCCCTCGGGACAGGAATCCTCTGAAGACGGGACACGTACGTCGTTGGCGCCACGGCAACAACCGGCCACGTTCGCTCACGTGACGCCGGGCTTCAATTGAAAACAAAAAAACGTTGGATTCCTCACCCATGACGTCGTCATCGTCGTCGTCATCGCCCTCCTCTTCGCAGATGACCATGCGCTCCTCGTCGCTGGTGACATCCTCGCCGGCGCCAACTTGGTGGTGGGAAGAGCGAGGCGGCGTTCGTTTGCGGAAAACGCCGGGCGCGTCCTCCTGAGCCCAAATACACAATGTTGCATTTTCATTCATTTTTGCTCCGTGATCACAGCAAATGTGCAATTGGCCTCCTACAAAATGTGTATTCAGCATTTCATTTGCTTTTTCGTTGAGGTGACAAACAACGAGCGATTAATATTGTAAATAAAAGAGGCTGTTGGGTTTATTCTGGGATGTTACTAAATGTTCATTAAACATTTAATAGGTCATGAATTTATAATTTAATTTGTGCTATACTTTATGTTGGGAGCGAGTAAGCTGGAGGACACTTTCCCCCCACAGCTGCTTTGGAGGCCAGTTCATTGTTTTCAGGACTATTGACCGAACGGGACACCATGTTCCAGGCCGAGACTGTAGATCTGAGCTCTACGAGGGACTCTTAAATTGCTTTGACTTGCATTCCGGCAGATGGCGATAGGGTTCAAATCAACTTCCGAAAATACTCGCATTATTGTTTAAAAATACGGTCGCTCTGTTTACCTTATAAAGCATATTCGTGCAAATTCTTACGCAGTTGTTTTGGTTTCCAATCTAATATGAGCAGTTGTTTTTTGACCTTAATGGTGTTATTCGGTTAGCTTATGCAATTGTTTGAATCAGATGACCTCAAATGTTTTGATTATGCGCTGACTAAATTGACAGAGGAAGATGCCCTTTCTTTAGAATCCTCTTGGACGATGGCGAGTTGGGAGTGATTTTCCTTGCAAGTTGTAGCCAGAGCATGTTAATGATGTCTCCCTGTATGATTAAAGTGTATTAATAATAAATCTATCAATTAGGAACGAATAGATTTTTGCCACCAGTATAATGAGAATTGGAGATAAAAGATTCCTCCCGTTTTTAAACATCCGAATCCCGCTTTTTTTCTTTTTTTTTAATGCCGAATGCGCGAACTCATCGCCCCGGAGACGAACGAGCCGGCTTTATTGGGCGCTCTCGCTTTGCCGTCTGGCACACTTCAAAAGGCAGCGGAAAGCGCAGAGACGTTTCCAGATCGCACAAAGACTCTTTTATCGGCGTGAAGGACGCACGACGACGGCGGACGTTTTGTTCCGGCGGCGAGACCATTTGTCGCAGACGTGACGAGGGCTCACCTTTTCGCCGCCTCCGCGTGGCTCGGGGCCGTCGTGCACGGCGCCGTGGGAAAAAGCGCGGGGACGGGGGAGCCGGGAGCCCGCCGGGCGCTCGCCTCCGCCCGTCCAAGGCAAATTCATCAGCTTGCCCTCCGGCGGCGGCGGCGGCGGCGGCGCCCGAGTCTCCAAAAGCGGATCTGGGAGGAAGACAAGACACCCAAAATAAGTCTGGTGCATGAGAACCCCGTTGAGGAGCCAGAAAAAAAGAGGAAGCGCTTGGAGATTTCTTATTGGTTCCTGATACTTTCATGGTTTTTCTTTTGTGTTCTGCTGTGAAAGGAGCAAACGTATGACAGTCTTGGAGCTACTTTAAAAAAGCGTCAAACTAGTCGCTATATTCAATTTAATCATCGATACTGCCCCCCCCCCCCCCCCCCCCCCCCCCCCCCCCCCCCCCCCCCCGCCCCAAAATCCCAAGACCTACCTATAGTTTCGGACATGCTCCTCTCACGTACGTCCTTGATGCCCCCGCGGCCGTCTGACAGCGACTTCCTACGGTCCTTGTTGCACCACTTCCAGTCAGGATGGGCTCGGAAGTGGGCCTCCTTCACCTGCAATTTACATCAGATTTAATTCATGGCAAATGGGGTGACTTTACGTGCCCCCCCCCAAAAAAATCCTTGGTCTTACGTTCATGAACAGATGTCTTGTGGATGGAAAACAAGTTTCCACATTTCTACATTCCGCATTTAAAAAAAAAAAAAAGGAAAAGGAAAACGCGTTTTCCTTTTTTCTCCTAGTTTTGAAATGATCTAGCCGCTAGATCATTTCAAAACTAGGAGACACCACCTAACCCCAAAACGGTCTTGTACTTCTTCTGTATTTGGAAATCAATGCGAGTCAGCGGTCGGCTGAAGCCCCAATAAAGCGACACCATTGAAAAACGTGGCGGAACCAACGGCTGGCGTTCAAACCGGTGCTGGCTAAATGCAAGCCAGCACACAGCTGCCAGCGTTTTAAAGGGGCCGCTTATTAATAATCCCCAACCAAGTCCAGCTGTCCTGACATGATTTGCTTTCTCGGTCTTTCCAAGAAGCCTATTTGGCCATTTCCTCCTGATCCAAGTTGGAGAAAAAAAAAACAGCCCCCAGCACTAATGATGCCTTTGTTTGGCAACGCTGGGAAATCCCCGTCATCAACGGCGGCTTCGCCACAGCTTTCTTTTTAGAGGCCAAAGGTGAGGCGAGGTCCCGGAACCCACCTGGAAGGCCAAGTCGTGGTACTGCTGCTTCTCGTTGGGTCCCAGCGCGTACCACCACTCTCCCAGGATCTTGCTGACGGTCCGGTTGTCTTGGTTGGGGTGCCGCTGATGGACCAGCGCCCGGTGGCGCTTGCTGAAGATCATGAAGGCGTTCATGGGCCGGCGGATGTGCTCTTTCTCTCTCTGTTCAAAGGGGCACAAGCACACGTTTGCTCAATGGTTCCAGTTTTGCTCCGGGCGCAAAGCAAAAAAACCCCAACACATTCACTTTAACCAGTTTAGTTCGGTCTTTGTCTACACAATGTTTACCCACCTTTCCGTCGGCGTCCTTGGGGAGAGCGCTGAGGGACTGGGTGCGTCTCTTGGCGGTGCCGCTCGAGGGCGACGCCTCGTTGGGGGCCACGCCGGGGGAGAACCTGCATCGGAGTGAAAATACATCATCCTTTGCATGATTGAAAACGGTGTTGAGAAAAGACGGCCCAAAAAAAAAATGCCTCCAATTTTTTCTTGCGCAACCCTAACGTAATGGGCCGTGATGGAACGTCTGTAGCCATGGCAACGCCTCGGCACCGGTTATCGGATCGACACGGGATCGCGGCACCCGAAGCGCCCCGCAGACGACGTGGGAGGCGGGGCGCGAGGAGCGCGGCGAGGCGACCCTGAAACATTTCTTTCAGCGGGAAAAAAAAGAGAAGGCACGCTACAAACCAGACAGAGCGTCTGAGTCAGCGCCAAAACACAATCGGTCGGCCGTGACGAAGAGCGGCGCGGCGCGACGCGATTGTGTCTATAGTGCACGCGAGCATCGCCACATTTTAGTCGCACTCTCCAAAGAGGCACTTTTCACAGCAAGTGTGAGTAAAAGGAGCATCCGAAAGAGAGCCGCATGAGTGGTGCTCAAGCAGCGGAGACAAATGAATGGTTGGATGGATGGTTGGATGGATGGATAGATGGCTGGATGGATAGATGGATGGATGGATGGATGGATAGATGGATAGATGTTTAGATGGATGGATAGATGGAAGGATGGATGGATAGATGGATGGATCAAAGTGGCATTTTACAGGAGAATGCGGGATTTCGGGCCTGACCACTTTCTCTTTTCTATTTTCTGCAAGAAAACCGTCATGACGTCATCGTATTCTGACGTGGAACGGCATCGTGTGCCATGTAAGCTAGCGCTTGACGTTCTTTATATATCTTGCCGTGTGTACAGGTAATATAAAATCCAGTCTACAAAGTATAGCATTTTCCCAAAAAACAGTAAACTAAAGAAAATGAACGACTAAAATGGTAGTAAAAAAAGAGCACTCACGGGTCGTCGATGTCACTCTCCGTCTCGCTATCGGTCCTTCCCCTCTCGGCAGCCGTGCTGTTGTTGGTCAGGGGCGGGGGCGGGGGCGGGCGCAAAGGCGACATCCTCTCCAGGTCCGGCGGATGCCCGTCGGCCAGCAGCGCCACGCCGCAACGAGGCTCTGAAACAGCCACCGTGACTGGTTGCCCCCAAAATGGCCGACGGAATGCCTTTTACGTTCCCACCTTGACTTTGGTGGACGCCGTCCACGGCGGGCCGGGCGGCCGTACTCGATCGGCTGGGCTCCAGGAAAGGGACCAGCGAGTGCCAAGGGAACACGGGCACCGAACGCGGCTCCACGTTGGTCCACACTAGATCGGCGTTGGCACAAAAACAGGAGAAAAAAAACAAATGTCATTTTTATATTGTATGACGTACAGATATTTTTCCCTCTTAATCTGACTGTAATACTGTGATGATCCATCTTCAATCAAAACGGCAAAGCATTTGGCGTTTTGAGAGACGTCCGGCCGTCCCGGTCGGAGGGGATCGGACGTCTACTGGCGCCAATCTCATTTCAAGGACGAGAAGATCGGAAGCCTGCCGACTTGCCGGTGGTCCCGCCCGCCCGCCCGCTTCACTTCCTGCTGATGCCAATGCGCTCGCTCTATATTTAGAGCGTCCAGGAATCTCAGCCACGGGAGCCTCGGCCGCCTCCTGTTTTCAGATTGACTTTGCGTTTGCCATAAAACTAGGAGCAAGGTTTACGTAGGTGGAAGGATCACTGCATTTTAGCATGAAGCTTGTGGACTTCAGAGAAAAATCATATGGTCTATAAATATATGCAAGTCTGTATGATAGGGTGAAAGGGCTTGGTCTATAACACACTTGGATTGTGTATTCTTCTCTTTTATTGGACGGCGGAGGCGACTCCAGGCTACAAAGGCGGGCGGGCGGGCGGGCGGCCGTGCCAAGGACGTACGCGAGGGCGTTAGCGGCGGGCTAATGGGCCGGCGCGCTAATTCTACCCACGTAGTCATGACAACACGCCAGCGCGACGCTCGGCCGTCCGTCCGACAGACGGACACGCTCGTCCCGGTTGCACTCTGCGCCGCGCGTCTAGACGCGTCAATATTTTCAGCCTCGGCGAGCCCCGCTCCTTATCTCTTCCACGCACACGCGCTGGTGTAAAGGGCAACACCCACGGCCGTGGCGGCCCATACGCAAATGGCTAATGGTTTGAACCCACAACTGGGCGCAAATCCAAGCTTCTCCGTTGGCCCAAACGTTTAAAAAAACGTTCCGATTTTCACGCCCAAGGTATTGCGTGTGCATTGGGACGTGGTGGATGCAAGGAGAGTTGTCATGGCAACAGTTGCACAGCATGCGCTTAGCACCTTTACTTATCTCACACAATGTGCCTCCATAGGATCCCTTGTTGCCAAAATACGTAGACGCGAGAACAAAAGGCACCCGCCGCTGCCGCCGCCTCCGTAATCACGCCACGGCAAAGCTATGGTAAAGTCCCATAATGAGAAGCACGGAAAATGGAACAAAAGAAGAGAGTTGGAGTAAAAACTCTTGGGAGTGCACCAGATAAGAGACTTCTCTTAGGTTTGGAAGCTTCTTTTGGGATTGTGGATTCAACTCTACAAAAAAGCACCTTCTCTCTTTCTCTCTCTGTACCACAAGCTTCCCTTTCCACTCCAAACTATTCTGGGAAGGAGAACCTTCTCTGAGGACGTGGTCCTTCTCCCGGGATGGCAACCCTCTCAGAACTCTCTGGCTACTCCCTAAATGAGCCGTCTGCGCTTACGGACATACATAGAGGAGATTTCCTTACCTGTGCCTGGGCGACCCATGATGATTTGCTTGCGAGGGGCAGGGTGCGAAGACTCGGCAGGCAGAATGAGCGGCAGGAGGGCCGTGGGCGTCGGGTGGCAAGCGACCGGCTGCGGCAGGGCCCCGCCACCGCCGCCGCCGGCCTCCCGGTGGCCCTCGGGCTTTCCATCCCTGCCTCCGGATCCCGACGAGGAGAGGACGGGGACCGCGGCGCAGGACGTCGAGCCGACCGTGGAGGAGCCGGAGAGGGCGGCGTGTCCCGCCGACGCTGGGGTGAGGGACTGAAAATGTTGGGTTAGCGTGTTAGACGGGGTGATAGTAATCGGTTGGCTTTTGAAAGGGTAAGTGGAACAAAAAACACAAAACAAAGACGACTTCCTGGTTTGAAGTATACAGTCAAGCAATGGCGAAAGAAAAAGAAGAAGAAAAGGTTTCCTTACGGAGCTGGACGTGACCAGGACCAAGGCCGACGCAGGATTGCGGAGGAGAACGGCGCCGTTGGTGGTGGCGCCGTTAATGGGGACGGGCGCCTGCAGGCCCGGCGGAACGGCGTGTCGGGCCTGGGCCGGCTCCCTGGATCGACCGCCGCGGTCCCGTCGCGCCAGCGGGCCGTCCGAGAACTTGGCCAGGGGGACGTCGGGGTTGCGCACGATGACCGGAGAATCCCGCAGGGGCACCACGCGCCGCCCGGACGCCTCCAGGGGCAGCGGCGACGGCGGCGTGGGGGACACCAGCATGGGCGGCGGGGTGGAGGCCGCCGAGGAAGGGGGCCGGCTGGTGGCGCTGCGCGGTCGCTGGAAAGTCAGACAGGAGGAAGGCGTCGTCATGGTCGCTTGACTCTGGGGCGAAAGGACTCTGAAGGCGGCCGGGCCCAGGTTCAGGTTCAGATTCAGGTCGCCCGCCGCCACCGCCGCCGCCATCTGCGCTTGCTCCGTTTTGCTCTGGTAGTCGTGCACGGCCTGCAGGGGAGGCGGCGGGTGGCCGTCCACCTTCCTCTTGTTGGGACTCATGGGCACCGTGAAGGTCAGGTTGCTCTGAAAAGTTGGCACGATGCCCGAGAGGTGGCGCTCCACCCCCAGCGGCCCCAGCGGCCCCAGCGCGCCCAGTTTGGTGCCGCTCAGTTGGCGGTGACGCCGCGAGGACGGCGGCGTGATGGGGCTGAAGTTGGCCGGCCGGAAGCCGAAGAGCGGCGAGGGCGACGGCGACGGGTTGGGCGAAAAGGGCGACTGGTTGGAAACGGGCGAGAAGGAAGGCGTGCCCGAACGGGAGCCCCCCAAGGACACCAGCATGGTGGCGGCTTCGCACTCGTCAAAGTCAAAGCGAGACAGGTCCTGCGGGAGCAGGGAGGGCAGGACCAGGCGGGGCCGAGAGTCCCCCCCGCGGCTGCTGGCCTCGCTGCTCTCCCGGGAGGTCTCGTCCCAGTCGAACTCCGAGCTGGCCCGGCCGCCGCTCAGCCGTAGGTCCGACGGCGTCAAGGTCCCGGTGCTGCCGGCCCCGCCACGCTCCCTGACGCCGCCGCCGCCGGCCTCCATCTCCTTGGTCCTCATGGAGAGGTGTCTGGAGCAGTACCCCCGGCGCTGAGACTCTTTGGAGCAGCCTTCGCGGGAGCACAACCTCCTCCACTGCTTCCCGTTGAACTTCTTGCGGATGCCCGTCGGCGTGCACACCACGTCGCCCTTCTTGTACCTCTGCTGGGCCGCCGTCAGAGGCGTGCGCGAGCGCGAAGAGGAGGAGGAGGTGGAGCCCGAGCCGGAGCCACCGCCGCCCGAGGAGGAGGAGGTGCCGCCAGACGCCTTCTCCGCGCGGGAGGCGGCGGGGGGCAAGGCCGGGAGCTGAGCGCTGGAAATGACGGCGGCGCTCGCCGCCGCCGCCGCCGTGGCCGGGTCCAAACCCAGCAGCACCGTGGGGGGAGGCGGGTGGGGATTTAGCGCCAGGTGAGCGGAGGGCATTCCCATGCCCTGCATCACCGATGGGTGTGGGTTGAGGTAGCCGGGCGGGGGCTTGGAGAGGATGTGGCGGTGTTGGGGAACCGCCACGGCTTTGGGCCCCGACATAAGCGCTCCCATGGGAACCATGTTGAAGTGGGAGACCTCCATGTCCTCCTCGGGGGTGAGCGGCATGTACGGATGATGTTGTTGTTGCTGCTGCTTTGCAAGATTGTCCCGTTCTCTTTCCTGCCGTCTCTGCAGATCCCTCTCTCTTGCCAGGTCATTGTCCACGTCCCACTCGCACTCCCGCTCGGGAGCCAGGCTCAGCACCGAGGCCAACGTGACCGGGACGCCGTGCCCCGCCGAGGGGACGGGAACCACGCGAGGAAACGCCCTCCCCGAGGCTGAGGCCGAGGCCGAGCCCACGCCGGGCGTCATCCCCCGGCTCAGACGGCAGACCTCTTGCTCGATCTCGTCCCTGTCCTCCTGCTCCGTTTCGCGATCTCCGCCACCGCCCTCTTCCACCTCTCGGGAAGGCAGACCCAAGTCCCACGGCGCCACCAGGAGCCGCAACGTCTGTCTGGACACCCACACGGCCTGCGTGGCCCCGGCCGCCGCTCGCTCGTCCCCGTCTTCCGTTTGTTTCTCGTCGGACAGCAGGACCCGGTAGCAGTTGACCACGGCCGGGTGAGTGTCCACCTGGGTGACCACTCCCTCTCGGTACCACTGGCCCCCGACGCCGCGTTGCTCGTGGCTGAAAGGCACGCAGACGCGAGTGCCCGGCGCCACGGCGTGGACGCCGGGCGGGGGGGCGTCCAGGATCAGGTCCACCGCTCCCGGCGGGCCGCCGTGTCGATAAGGGTAATGGCAGAGCGTCTTCTGACCGTTCGGCTGGACCTCCAGGCTCCCGTATTGGCCGTCCACTCGGCGAACCACGCCGGCGCAGAAGGCCGAGCGCGAACTCTTTGCGACGCCGGCCCTCTCTTGGCTTCTTAGCAGCTGACGGGCCAGGACTCGCTGGTTTTTGAGTCCTTTGGCCAAGGCGTCCGACATGGCGTCGGGCAGACCGGGCGGCGGGCGCGAAGACGCGTCCGCCGCCACCGGCTCCAGGTCCGCCGAGTGCTCGCTGGCCGTGTCCGTGGAGGAGCAGCGGGGAAGCGGGCTGATGGCCTCCGAGCGGCCCGGCCTCGGCGGTCCGGGAGAACGGTCCGGGGGGGGCCGTTCTCTCGGGCTCGGACCGCCGCCCTCGGGCCGCGAGACGTCAGACGGATCGACGGGGGCCCCGCCGCCCGACGGGAGACGAGGCGGCGTGCCGCACGAAATGTCGCCGGCGCCCAGAATGGAGCAGTGCTCCGACGTGTACTTCTTCTTGGGAACGCGGGCCTTGAAGGTGGCCGTTTTGCGACTGGACGAGGGGTTGGGGCTGCCGTTGGCGCTGGGCGTGCCGCTGCCGCCCGCGTTGCTGTCGCCGGACGCCGAGCGCCCGGATCCGTCGTCCGACGACGCCGGCGGCGGCGGTCTGCCGCAGTCCGCGGCGAAGGGCTCCCCGTCGGACGAGTCGCGGGTACCGGCCATGTCCGAGCGCTCCGACCCGGACGAGAAGGAGAAGTGGCGCTGGCTTTGGTCTTCCCGACTCTCGTCCGAGTCTCGTTTCTCGCCTCCTTCGGGGGGATCGCCGGCACCCCGCCGCTTTCCCCCTTTGGCCCGGGTGGAGGGGGGGGAACGCCGGCCCTGCTTTTTGATGGGCTTCATCTCGTCATGAAGACGGACGGACGGGCGGGCGGGACGCTCTTTCTCTATTCCGCCGGCGGCGTGGCGTCTTCGTTCTTCTAGTGACGTGTCCCGGGGCCCTTTGCCGTCATCTCGTCTCGACCGGGCGACTTGTTTGCTTTCTGCCTCGTTTCTCTACAGGCGCTGGAAAAAAAGGAAGAAAGAGCCCATCACAAAATGCACGCTTAACCAAAACGGCACGAGACTGCGCAAAGGTAAAAAGTTGCTTGAGCAATGATCATTTATCTTCGCTAGTCATTCCAACGATGTATAATCGGAGGCAAAACAAAGGTTTCTTCACGAGACGTGAGAACATCAACACCTGTCGCCACTCACACCAAATAAGAATAAAAGCCATACATGGTAGCCGTGGCCCAATAAAGCGGGAGCGAGCGTTCTCACGTCATCTGCGTTCACGGTTGCAGCCGAGAGTCCTCGCCGAAACAAACGTCACGCCTTCCTCGCAGACGAGACTAAGATTTGGACGTAACGCGGCCTTCGTCGACCACGGCGAGCGTGGCCGCAAACTTGGACGCGGCGGAGACTCGCTAGTAGTAATGAATGTGACTCATTGACGCTGGGATAACACGCCGCGGCGTTACGTAAGGCCTCGTACTCACGTGACGTGACGTGACGACAGCGCCTCCGTACGAGGCGGCTAGCGGCTAAAGGCGTTGAAGTGGCAGCGGTATCCCAGGCGAAACCCAGATGAGCACTTTGTAGTTTGCCCGGGCAAGTCTTTCTCCTCCCCTCTCAAGTCCTCTTTCACACACAAACACACACTCTCTCTCTCTCTCTCTCTCTCTCTCTCTCTCTCTCTCTCTCTCTCTCTCTCTCTCTCTCTCTCTCTCTCTCTCTCGCTCGCTCTTTCACACACTCTGCATTTTACCCGGGCTAGTAGGGGCGGGGGAATTCCTCGTTGGCTCGCATACTGAAAGCCTCCCCTTGGCCGCGTCTCGAAAAGCCTGCGCCTCGCCTCGCCTCGCCTCGCCCGCCCTCGCCTTTTCTCCTTCCTCCTCTTCTGTCTGTGGCCACCTTGATCTGTTTAGCGTATTTCAAAGCCGAGTCAACGCGCCGCCGAGCAACTCCATTTCCTGTGGAAGGGCATTAGCTAACTTCCCCTTTTATTTTATTCCTCCTTTTTCTTCAGCGTGAGCGCATCTGCTATCGATCGGTCGCGGGGACCGACCGGTCCTCGTCGGCCGCCTCGCTCGCCTTTGCGCTTCCGTGGAAAAAAAGTCAATGGACAGTTTGATCCGCCGACACGTGGAGTGGACGGCTTTTGACGTAAATCGTTCTATTCGGCCTATTCTCGGCAAAGCTTTCTTAACTCACTTTGAACATGAGCTACAAAAGATAAAAGCGCGTTAGCTTCCGAAAGCACTGACACTTCCAAAGGTACTTTCTAATACAACAAAAGCAAAGTCACTTTGTGTGAGGAAGAAGAAAATTGCCCTGGGCAACAATATCATTATTGGAATGCGTGTATCACAATACAGTGATTCTCAGACACGACAAAAAAGAAAAAAAACACCACGTAATGACGGGTGCATCTAAACATAGACTATCACTCTTTTACGGTATTCGTCTGGCACCGACGACGGTCTAACACCTAAATCTAATGTGCTGCTAGCATGCTAACACAAACCAAAACAAATGCATCAAAGACACCATCCTTTCTTTTTACCAACGACTCCTCGTGAGGTCAAATAGCGCTTTCTGAAGGGGCCAACGTTGCCCACTCGAGGCCACTTCCCACTCAGCCAACACTAGCCAATAGCCCGCGGCGTGTTGCCTTCTGGGACGACCGCAAAAGGGAGACGAAAGCGAAAGGCGTCCTAATCCGGGCCACGTAAGACGAGGCGTTCAAATCACGGACTGTCCCGCACTAATGGTCCGAGAGCGGTCGCTCCAAGAACAAAGACACGACCGGCACTTTCAAATGGCTAACTCTACCCAAAGCTCCAACTTATAGTATGGAAAATGTACGACCTTGCGTCTTCTTGTTTTCATAGTCACAAGATATTCCAGATAAAATAGCCATATGGGTTTTGGGAGTCTGAGTGGGACCAAAGCTCACTTTATAGGACCATTGGCAAATCATACAACACGTACAAACAAAGGAATGAGCCGCCTCACAAGTCCGTGCTAGGATTGATTGGTGAAACTTGGAAATCAAGCTACTACCGTGATTGGATTAAGTCCAAAACGAGCCCGGTGTGTTGGCAGCAGAGGTGGATGGAGTGCGAGGGGGAGTAACTGAGTGAGACAGTCAGCAAAGTCAGCGCGTGTGCGCTTTGCCGCTCGCGGGGCGGCGCTCCGGCCCGTGGCGCAGTCACGAGGACGACGATAACGCGCCGGTGTCAAAAAAAAATGATGCAACTCGTACCCGTCCACATGAAAGCCAAAAAATCTCTTCATTCCATATATGCAGTTTAGTATCGGCGCTAACGAAACGCGTCGATCGGACGCGTTTGAAAAAAGCGGGTGCTACGCCTCCATTAAAGAAGGTTGAAAAGTGACTTACGGTTTTAGAACGGCGAAAGTTTGACCCTCGGCGGCCTAAATAGCATCGGTGAGAGGGTTCGTCCATTTTCTGGGGTCGTCTGAGGTCACACGAGCTTGGTTCTTGCGCGCAAGGGGAATAACTAAGTGAGTAACAGGATTATTACAGATGGGCCTGCGCACATTGATTGGTTGATTGAACAGATTAATGAGCATATTTATATTCATGTTAATGTAAATATGTAAGATTGTAGCCGCCGGCTAATTTCCATCTTTAGCGGAGCCCGTTCACTCGTCCGCACGTGGGCAAATAGAAGTAAGTGGTCGCCATTATTTATGGACTGACGGTTGGTTATGTAGAGCTACCGGCATCTAAATTGAAAGTGAAAGCATGCGTTGTGGAATACGCTTTACGCCGAGACATTTTACTTGTCCCGTTTCAAAAAATGGATGTCTGTATTTGTCAATGGCAGGCCTTTCATCCAAGAATGTTCTCATAAAATGGAGCAAAAACAATGTGTTTGACCCACCCACACCCACACATCAAATTATTCAGTTTTTTGCTAATCCATTTGTTTTTTGTTTTTTTAAATCAGGGCTTTCATTTGATATAAATTTGGCGAGAAACTCGATACCATTTTTGTTTGCTCGTCTGTTAATATAAGCCATCGTTGATCAGGTCCAAAGTGTACAATCATGGCCACAAATGCAAATAAGGGACACTTTGAAGGCAAATTGTTCATTTTTTGCCCATCCGAACTGTTGCCATTTGAAAATACAATGTGAAATTGATCAGAGGCCCGATGCCATTTTTGACAGCCGCCAATGAGACTTGATCAAAACAACTGATCTGGTTCAAAGTGACTATGATCTTGACAAGCCAACAGACCATTTTGGACACTTTGAACTCAATGGTTTTTTACATTTGAAAGTGAGCAGTGCGAATAACATTCCAGCATTTTCATTCAGTAGGTACGTGAACGCAGCCGACCTTTAGAGGCAAATGCAAAACATTGCCACCCAACACAAATGGCCTTTTCAGACTCTTTCATCCTTTGAGCTTGTTTAGAAGTCAAAGTGAGCATGAGCGAATGAGCGCAAAAGGACGGCATGCACGACGGGCCGGCCGGCCGGCACGCAAGGCCGCGAGAAAACTCCAAAGAGAGCTTCTTCTTCTTCTTCTTGTGTTGACCAGACAAAAACAGACGAGGAGCTAAACGACGAAGACGACGACGACGACAACGCGTTCGAGTCGATTAAAAGTGTCAGCTGGGGCCCATCTGAGTGTGACAGCTGTGCGGAATGACAGCTGAGGCCTCCGGCACAACTTTGCACGCACTCCCGTCGCGTCGTCATTGGCGATTGGCTCTATTGTAAATGTTGTTTTTTTGGCGTGGGGGGACGAGGCCCTATTGACCGCCACCATGGTCTTCTCGTCTTGCAGCCAAGGCGCGATAACGAAAGCCTGCCTGCCCGCCCGCACGCTATACTCGCAGTTGGCCAGTTATGACGTTGTATTTAATTCTCGTGGAAAACTTTGAGGCAGGCTCACTATGTCGAGACGCACCGCTCCCTTTTTCTCTCACCCCCCACCTCCCCCTTTCCGTTCCTTTCCACGCACACGACAAGCTAGTCTCCGCACTAAAAGACGCTAATGCGCGCCGCGAATAACCACGGTTAATGACAAGAAAGAACCACATGGAGAATGTCAACGACTCGCCGGAGTGCTGCGGGAGAAGCTTTGGTTAGCTAACACTCACCGCACGGCTAATGTGGACGAGAGCCCCGCTGGTGGTGAGTCCGCTGGTGAAAATAGGGCAAGGCGAGGCGAGGCAAGGCCGCTCCGGTCGTCCGCGGCTAACAGTCAGTCCACGCTCATGTTTCTCCGGCCGAGCAACTTCTAACGAGGGGAGAACAGACAACGAGCGCCCCTGTACATTCTACGCTACCGTCGCAAAATGGTGAATGGGGAGCCCGAAGCCTTGACAACCAGCTCGCTCGGCCATTGGCGACTCGCGGCCAGGTCCAGTAGCCAATGGCTACGCGAGGAGGCGCGAGAGAGGCGGGACGACACCGGAAAGTCACATTGGATTGACGGAGCGAGACAGCCAATAGCGCTGTGGGAAAACACAGAACAGCTGTCGGGAGTCTGAGGGGGCGCTGGCCAATGGGGTGACACTGAGGGCGTGTCCTTTTGCAAGCGAAGTCCTTTAGCCACTATAGTATTTGACTGGCTTTGTTTGTTTAAAGCAGAGGTGCTCAACACGAACAAAAAGTCATCTTTTATAGCTCAAACTTTACGTCGCGTCACGTGAGCTTTGTGAAATGGCTTTAATTAAAAACACTACCCTTTTGTTGTCTGTTTTCTGTCATGTAGATTGATTCCAGCCTGTAGTGAAAAAACAAAACATTAACTTCCATTTTGACACACTAACGCTACATGTCCTATCGCCCAATCGGAGGCCACCAAAACCACCACAGATTACAAGTCCCTCCTCCCTGGCCAATCGGTGTTAACTCTGGGCGGGCATACGTCACCGTAGCCGCACGCCATTGGCCGAGGACGCGAAGCTTTCGCCGGCCAATAGCCGAATACGGCGGTGAGGTCATGAGAAGCTTGTTGCCACCACATCCGCTAAACTGCAAAACCCCGTAGAAGAAGTGCCCCAAATGCGGGATCGGGATGAAGCTTTATTTTTACGGCGAGCCGCTCGCTCGAGTCACGTACGCGTGTCTCTCTTAAGGGTGTGTGACAAACTGTCCACAAACACACGGTTGCACTTACATTTGTAAGATGGTTGCTATAGCTAACAAATGGCGACTTGAAGCTAGCCCACGGCATCGGCGCAGTCTGCCTGGCAGGCACGCAATCAAGTTCAAATTACTACGTCCGGTCGTTACATAAACCTGACGTGCCACGCAAAAGTAGCAGTGAGCGTGATTGTGCACACGTAGATAGTGATAAGAATCAAGGCAGTCTCTTTGCACTTGGGTATTTTTTTAGATGCTGCAATAAGCCAAACTGTCCACCTGAAGGCGCCATTACACCGGCGCAGAGATGTTGAGCGTACACGACATTTCAAACGAGTCTTAAAAAGGCCAAACATTGGATAAAACACTCAACTGAAATAGAAAATACAATGCATGTACAAAAATGGAGGAAGAAAGTAGCAAATGTATAAATACATGCTTTTATAAAGAAAGAATGCTGCTTACCACTGTCATCAAAGTGGTGATTTGGACGTTGACTTGATTGCTTGGACTGGCTGGCCCTTCTAGACACAATC
The DNA here is from genome assembly GCF_051989625.1 of Stigmatopora argus. NCBI lineage: Eukaryota > Metazoa > Chordata > Actinopteri > Syngnathiformes > Syngnathidae > Stigmatopora > Stigmatopora argus. The sequence goes on from NC_135407.1 coordinate 304,770, forward strand.
GCTTGGAAGTCAATGGTAGCCAAACGAGCGATGGGCATACGTACTTACTGCGAAGGAAAGTGTGGCCTGCGACAAGAGATGACTTTTGACTCTTGAACTGAAAATGGAAGCCATTGCATTGACAGTTGTGAAAGATTTAAATCATGTGAAAATCTTGTTCTGCGACATTTTTCCTCCAACTATTCATATAAGGTTTTCACGTTTGAAAGATTTTTAATTCAATTATTATTTGAGCAAGGCACTTGGTGGCTGTGATTTTTTTTGTGGTGCGAATCGAACGTGTTTTTTTTTGCGTTCCAGCGGGGGGCCCCTAACAATGTGTGATAATTAGCCGTGTAGCGGTCTGCTTTCTGTCTCGGGACCTCCCTCCCTCCAGCACCCCTGACCTCCTCCAGTGCGTGAACTTTGACCTCGCCCCCCTGCCAGACAACAGTGCCCCTCGGCTGGAGGCCAAACAGGCCGTCAATCACGTCGTGGCGGTGCCTTCAAATCCCACAGAAAAATGGAACATTAATTAACAAGAAGGCTTCGGAATGACAATAGGCCGACGGGGGCGTCATTTTAGCACATCAGAGCACGGAAATACCAGCTATTGTTCATTTGTAAAAGAAAATAAGGAGAGTACTTAGAAAGAAAACAAAAGACTAATTGAGCAACAGGCCAGTAACACACTACAATAATGAGTTGAAAGAGAACAATGTGGGAAATATCATGATTGAAACTAAGCGAAAAAAAACAATTATGGAGTGTACAACACTAGTCAGTGATGCAGTGCTGCACTTTTTTTGTCAGGAGGCGCTAGAGTTACAGTTTTTGTAGGGATCATTAAAGTGTCATAAAGAAAGAAACTCCAAAAATGAGGTGGGGGAAAAAAACAACACTTTTTGAGACTTGGCACCAAAACAAAACAAGATGACGAATCCACTTTTACCTGTTTTTAATGAACCCTGATTATTGTTTTAATTACACGTGAAGATGAACACGGAGACATCGAGCGGTCGCCTGAAGAGATGCTGACGAATGGAACAACAGTTAATACATTTTTTTTAAACATTTTTCTAACTGAACCCTCCAAATATGAAAAATATATACACAAATAAACGATTGTAATAAAAAAAGAAAACAACTGTTTTCTGGGTTATACACTTGTGGTAAAAAATAAAAATAAAAAAAGGTCCACAAAAAAAGAAAGAAAAAGAGTGCAAATTGGAACCAAAAGAATTTGTTCACAGAGGAAAAGAAAAGCGACTTAGCCAAGAATACATACAAAATAAGCTGGTTAATATTACAATACGTCATCATTACAATAGTAACAATAGTAGATGCGTTTGGGAGGCTTGAAAGTGGCTGCAATGTTTTCCTGACCGGACACGTGTGGCGCTAACTGCTACTAAAAAAAGAAGCCATACAAAACAAAAAGGTCTATACGCTATGTAGGATAAAATCCATTTTAAAAAGTCTAAATAGCCAATTCTCTGGCAAAGGCGTTAAAAATGTGCAAGAGCGCGGCTGGCTTAGTCTACTCGACTCGGGAAGGCCACGCGCGACGCACGCCAACGCGACGCACGCCAACGTGCACACGCCATTAGCGAGTCATGCTACGGGAAGTCCCGCACTCTCCACTGTTCGCTGAGGTTTTAACCATGTCATTTCCTGCGTGGCTGGGCGGAAAGGGCGGATGCCGTTTTACGACAAGGTTATCCGTGACGCGCACGCGTCTCCGTGCCGTCCGTCCACGTCTCGGCCGATCGAAGCCCGGCGCCATTTTCACGTGGACGTGGGCCCCCTAACGGCTGTTTTCTTAATATTTAACAATATAAATATAAACTCTGATGGCGGCATTGGCTGCGCCACAAGGCAAAGGTGTGCTAATACACTGGGCGTTATATAGAATATACTATATATATTTATATATATATATACTGTCCTCATATGTACACATATGTTCAGCACGAAAATAGGTTTTGGTTTCCCGATTTGTATCACAAACTACGCTATTGGAAATAGAAGGTCTTTAGGGGGGCCAAAATATACGTGTCGTTGGATTTGGATGTTGAAAAGAGAAGAAGGCATGTCGGTGCGTCGGGGGCTTGAAAAGGCACGCTTGTTCCCGTTCAAATTGGAAAGAGACATTTGGAAAAAGAAGCTCTCTGCCAGTTAGTTTTCAGTGCCATTAACGTGGCTAGACGTCCCATCGCGCCCGACCCGGCCACGTCAAAAATCAAACGGAGGGAGGGGGACGACGCCTTCCCGGCCGGCTCTGCGGCCAATTAAAGGCTTTGGCTTTTGGCCAGTGTCGCAGAGAGTCTTTGGAAACGACCAGTTCCCCCAAAATGGCAAACGGGGCAAGTCCCCCAGTCGCTTTCCCAAGGCGCGCCAACATACCGTCCGGGAAGAAGTCCGGAATGTTCCGGGCCGCCCGCTTCTTTGGGTCCGCAATCCACCTTGTAAACTGCTGCCAGGCACTTTTTTTCCAGTCGACAAAAAGACGGGGCCGGCCGGCCACCCGTCCGACAGAGGTCCACTCATATTTACAGCCATTTTCAAGGGCCAGAAGAGGAAAAATAGGGTGTCGCGTTCACGGAGAAAAGCAAGCGTGGGACAGGTGGAAAAATTGTGGCCACAATATAGACGGGATTTGATGGAATGCATTGGTCTCCGATTCCAAGTGATGAGGATGGGATGCCCAACTACTGAGCAAACGTCAAGACGTTGCTTTTGGGGACTGGGAAAAGTTGGTCGGGGGGGGGGGGGGGGAAAAAAAGCAGGCCTACCCAGCCGGCTCGTATACGCATTCAAATGGAGTAAAAACCATTGGAGCCACCAAATGAGCAGGGTTGAAGGAAGGATGACATCTTCCCAGGTATTTTTTTCTTCTTTAAAATTTCAAAATGAATGGAATGAGCTCAAGCGGATCAAGTCCATTGGATTTTTTGTTCCGAGGCGGCCATTTTAGGAGGCCAATTCCTTCGACCGGACTTCCTTGGCGTGGCGTACACACTTTGTTCCGTCCGTCCGTCCCTTTGGGATTGTGGCCACAATATTTCCATTTGGCCTTTGGGCTCTCTCTCTCTCTCTCTCTCAGCAGCCGGCGTTCTCCAAGGACAACTGGGCCGTGGCCCTCTGCAGCTCCGAGCTGGCCCGGCGCTGGGCGGGCGGCGGGGGGACGGCGCTCAGGGCCCAAATGGGGCCCCGCCCTGCCCCGTCCTCCTCGCCCCGGCCGCTCCCCTCCGCCCTCACCTTTTTGTCCTCGGCCTCGTCCCGCTCGCCGTCCGCCTCCATCTTCTGGTCCTCGCTCCAGCGCCGCTTGAAGCGCAGCTTGAGCGGGATGCAGCGGGCGCCGCCCGGGCCCGCCCCCGCCGCCGGCTCCGCTTTTGGCTCCACTTTCGGCTCCGCCTTCAGCTCCGCCTTGGGTTCCGCCTTGGGTTCCGCTTTCGGCTCCGCCTTGGGCTCCGCCTTGGGCTCCGTCTTGGGGCCCGCCGAGTGCGGCGGGGCGGCCGGCGTCTTGAAGACCTCGCCGTCGTCGTCTTCCTCGTAGGGGTCGGCGGGTTCCGGCGGGAAAGGCCCGGCGGGGCTGCCGTGAGCCAGGGAGACGGGCGCAAAGATGTCGTCGTCCTCGTCTTCCTCGCTGATGTCGGTCACTTCCACTTCCTCTTCGGACTCGGGGTCGGATACGGGCTCCACCTGAAAAGGGCGCACGGGTCAAAAAGGGTCCGAAAAGGGCCGTGGCCACGGTCGGTCCTTACCTTGATCTCGGGCGCCGTCGCCGCCGCCGCCAACGAGGATTGTCCGGCCGCCGATGAGGAGGCCACCGCCGCCGCCGCCTCCCTGTGTTTTCGGCCCAGGGGAGGCGGCTGCAGCTTGAACTTGAAGGCCTCCTCGACCCCGCCGGGCGGCCCTCCCAGGGGATGGGCCAGTGGCACGTGCAGCTGATGGTGGTGGTGGTGGTGAGCCGGCGGCGGCGCTTTCTCCGGGGTGGGGCGGTGCGGCTGCGGGACCACGATGTTGGGGTAGTGCAGGAAGGCGCGCGGGCTGAGGTGGTAGTTGTAGACGGACTGGGTGTGGGCCTGGAGGTAGTGCTTCATGTCCTCCGGGTTGAAGGAGAAGTGGGAGCCCAACATGGGGGAGGGCAGCGACGGCGAGGGCGTGTAAGGCAGGTGCGGGGTGGGCGTCATCGACAGGGCCGGGGACAGCAGCCCTCCGGGGCCCGGCAGGGGCGAGACGGGGAAGGGCGACAGCGGCTCCGGGTGCATCCTGTGAGGGCGGGGGGCGCCGGCGTACAGGCGGAAGAGCGACTCGTGAGGCAGGCGGGGCGGCAGGAGCCCCCTGAAGGCCCTGTCGGGGCCCCGGTCCTCGGCCCCCGCCGCCGCGGCCGCCACGGACGCCGCCTCCTCCAGCTCCGAGTTGGCCGAGGTGCCGTCGCTGCAGTCGCTGACCGAGCCGCGGGCGGCGCGGCGCGCCACGCCGCCGAAGGCGCCGGGGCTGCGCAGCTCCTCGCTGGACGACAGCAGGTCCGACGGGGTGGACGGCGGGAAGCGGAAGTGGCCGCCTCCCGTCGGGACCGGCGGGGCGCTCTGCGGGGCGCCGCGACCTGCGGCGGGGACCGAGCGTTACCAACTCAAAATGGTCAACGACAGTTGGGGAATTTGCCAGCGGCGGGCGAGAGATCAATGGGAAGCGTTTGGCGGAAGCCGCGAAGAAAAAGACAAAGCTCGGGAAATGGCGGGGAGAGCGACTTGAAATGCTTGACTTTTATCACGCTGCGTCTATATGGCTCATTTCCGGAAGAGAACAATCTAGGTTTCTCTGACCGGGAACAATACGGCTGATTCATTCCAGACAAACGGTGGCAGAAAATGGCCGCCCCGTAACCAGAATCCCCTACCCCCCTTTTGGCGCTCCTCCCCGCGAGCGAGACTGTGGCACCGCAATGAATTGTTGGCCCGCCCGCGGCAGAATTAAATACTGGAAAAGTTGCTCCCGTTGCCATTCCAAACATGGGCCGGGCGGGCTTCTCTCCTTTCCCTGGCGGTCTGCCGCCGGGTGTGTGTGTGTGATTTTTTTGTGCGTGTAGTCATGACGTCCTCGTCATGCGTTCGGGCCACAATGGCCACAGATTGACGTGGGCCCGCGCGCGTCACGACACGCGTGGGCCACATTGCACGTGTGCGTGTGCTGTCATTAAAAGGATGGCGGCATGCTTTTAGTCAGCTCCGTATGGCTTCCATTTGCTCTGGAACACGACGCGACAAGGCGGAGCGAGACAGCCAGAGAGAGAGAGAACTCGAGCGCGTGGTCAACGTTGTCGCCGTGACATCACGACGCCATTTATCGAAAGAATATCGTCCATCGGTGCGGACGTTAAGCGTCCTGCCACCTGACGCGCAAGCCGCGCTGCTAACTGGCCCGATGAGCGCACCCTTTCCGTGGCGACGTGAGTTCAAAGTTTGGCTACGGGCGGACATTTTGCCACCATTTGGCCGTCTTGCGCGTTCAACGGTGTCAACGAGATGCATTTTGGGAAGATGGCCACGTCACTGTGGGCGTATTTGGCGCCAAAAGGGAAGCTCGCTAACGTACCTGAGCCCATGTCGATGAAGGGGTAGTTGACCAGCACCAGTTTGTTGAAGTTGAACTTGTAGGTGAACCTCTTGCCTTTGGTTTTGTGGAGGATCCTCTTGTTGTAGTAGTACCTGCGGGGGATGGGGGGGGGGGGGGGGGGGGTTGGTTACTAGACGGCAACACGGTCACGCCGACGCCTCCGCCGTTCCACTGGCGTGACCGCCCTCCCTCCCCGTCGTGCTTCAACCCCCGTGACAAGAACGTGTGGTTATGTCAGTGGAGGAGGAAGTGACTTGTCGTGAGTCATCAAAAGAGAAGGCAGAGGAGGGAGGAGGAGGAGGAGGAGGAGGAGGAGAGACGGAGAAGACCATGAAAACCAGCGAGTCACACGCGGGGTTTCGCTCCACCTCTCTCGCTTCCATTGTCAAAGTTTTGTTGGGGGGGGGGGGGGTGGCCGAGGGACTTGATTCACGGTTTACCAACGCTGGCCGGCTGCATTCACGCTTGAGACAAGCCGAGAAGCAATTGAATGGTGGCGAGGCTCTAAATTGATGACTTCCCTCCTCCGTACAAGTTTTGGTTCCTCCTTTTTTGTAATCAATTGAAATTTTTTTATATGAAATAACATTCGTCGTCGTTTGACTTCATTTTGGCATCGGCCGCCAAACGCCGGCCGGCGACGACCCGTCCGACGAAATGTCAAAAAGACGCTTGGGGGCCTCGAGGTGGGGGCTCCCGGGAAGCGGGGCGGACAACGACCCTACCTCGCTTCAAAAGGCTTCCCCGAAGCGTGCCGGTTTACGGTCACGAGCGGGTGCCGGATTCCCACAGGGAAGGCGAGCGCTGGGTTTGCGGTAGTGGCGACAAATAAGGCGCAGATGGGTCGGAGGAGGGCTGACATATAACCAGGCGCGAAGAGCACACAGAGTAGCGCCCGCTAAAAAAAAGGAGGGGCGACGACGGCGACAACGACGGCGATCTGACCTGAGGGCGCGGCTGAGTTTGTCGTAGTTCATCTGCGGCTTGCACTTGCGCGCCCCCCACAGCCGGGCCACCTCGTCCGGGTCCTTGATGACGAACTCGCCGTAGTCGCCCTGCCAGGCGATCACGTCGTGGTACTCTTCCTTGCGTAGCAGTTCCAGGATGAAGTGCCACAGCTGGATCTGCCGCGAACCCGGGCTGGACTCGGGCTTGTAGGCCCACTCGGGGAAGGCGAACCCTGTCGGGGGGGGAACGGAGATGGTTCAGGTCAGGCCACGTTTTCATTCAGATGAACGGGGGGGCGCCGAGTTCAGACGCGTCTTTATTTAGGCCGGGAAAAAGACGGACCTGGGCCACGGTGCAGACAAAATATAAGCGCCGCGGACGGACGGACGGACGGACGGTGGCAGTAAAAGACTCAACACGGCTCATTAAGAGCAGATGTGCTTACCGCTGAGCTTGGGAAACATATGGCCATGGTACAACAATACTGCTCTTTCTCAGCCCGCGCCCACGCTCGCGTCTCTAAAAAAAGGGCGACGGCGCGCGCCAAGGTTGCCATCCCTTTCCCACAAACCGTGTCAATATCTACACGGCGACGTTAGCCACAATAGAGGCACGGCCAACTTGTCCTGGCGTCGGACGCTCGAACCAGGGAAACAAAGCAAAAGTTTGGGCCCGTCCGTGGCTTTTCCAAAAGCAGAATAGGACACGAAAAGCAGCAGGTTGAAAAAGAAGACGCACGCACCTGGAACGCTCAATAAAATGGCCTCCCACCGTCACAAGGTATGCCAATACGGAGCCCAGATGGCCCTTAAAAGAACCGCAACTTTTTCCCTGTCTGCATAAATTCTGCTTTTGCGGCCCGCTTGTCATTTACAAACATGAAGCATTTTTGGTTTGCGTTCTGGTGATTCCCGTGCTCACGCCACGCCACGCCACGCCACGGGAGGCCCCCCCACGGTCCCGTTTGGAAAGCAATCGGTTCCCCGGCAACGCCATTCTAATTTATCTCCCGAAACGTATGGCGTTAGGTGGCGTAGGAGCGTCGGATACATTCATCCATCTCTTCCTCTCTCTTTCATCCAGCTAAATGGGAGACGAAGAAAGGTGATTCAAGCCCAGAGACAATGACTGCACGCACGTAGGGAAGGTTGGCGGGCAAGGTAAGCGGGTTCGCGCGTGGGCGCGCCGAGCACGTGCGCCGAGAACGCAGGAATAGCCGTGGCTGACTCACGGCGTGCCGGCTTTTGTCGCCGCCTTCGCCGCGAGATGCAGTCGCCTGGCAACGCCGGATTTTCAAAGCTAAAAATAAGCGGCTGAGTCACGACGAGATGCCGTTCAATGACTGAAAAACAAAAAAAAGTTGTCCGAGTTTGAGGAGCATCAACCAGAAGATGATGATGATGAGGGTGATGAGGGTGATGGGGAAGAGTCCGGCAAAACGTGAATTGAAGGCTGTCCACGACAAGTTTGTGTTGCGTGGCGCCCACTCTGTGCATTCAGCCCTCCCTTCCTCCTATTCTTTACGCGCTATATTTAGCCATGGCAAAGGTCGTCTGTGGCGACAATGGCGACGCAGAGAGCCCCGCAAAAAGGCAGGAAGTGGCCAGAAAAGGGGAATATCGCCCCGATGCGGAAAGTCCACTTCCGGGGGGGTGGCGATTGGCCGACGTTCCTTTTGTTTGAGTGGCCCCCGAAAAGGAACAAACTTAAAAGAAAAAGGCTCGTTCCATCTGAACATGATACGACGGTTCAACTTGCAGATGTGGAACTGATGAATTAGTCTTGCTTTTGATAGCCACACTTTTCAAAAGCAGGGCTTTATTTGGAGAAAAATGAGGCACGGAAGCACATTTTGAAAGCCACAGTTTGTCTAAGCTCATTTTGACGACATCCGCCTATTATCAAGGAAGAAAAGCTTTTTCCACGTTATCTGGGATCATCAGGGTTGGACTATTTGAAAAGCTACGTCGAGCGGCGGCGGCGGACTGGCCTTTGACTTGATCTCTAACCGAGCGTTAATAAAAGGCTTTGGCCGTCCGTCTCCCTGCCTGGCGACGAGATCACCCCGGTTCGATTTTTTACTGCCGGGACGACGCGGGCGAGCCCGAGCTAGATGAAAGCGCGGCCTGGCGGAATGGAGAAAAAAGAAGAAGAAGAAGAAGAAGACGAAGAAGCCCAACCAGGAGGCCGCAGCTGCGCCGCCGGCTGAGGGAAATTTCCAACTGGCTCCCGTCTTGCGGTCGCGCTCCACAGACGACTTTCATTTTCCTCCCACGCGCGCCAACGCACGTGCGGCCGCCGCCGCCGCCGCGGCCCAGAATAGGCCCTCCGAGCGAACGCCACGTACGGGAGGCTCGCGCCGCCGGCAACCCATTCCTCGGCCGGCCGGCGGCCCGACCTTCCGACGCCGCCTTCCAGCGACCCGTCGAAGAAGAAAGGCCACTACTTTGTCGGCCTCTCGCTCAAGCGATGGAAGCCAGATGAGCTCCTGGGTGAACGTCAAGCTTGTGATGGGCTCCACATGTCCTCGGCGGGTTCTGCTGACGAGACATTTCTTCCGCGTGCGTCAGCGTTAAGGATGGCGGCGCCCGACGCCAAGCCCATTCGTCACTCTCCACCCATCCAATATGCGAAAGAGAAAGGAGCATCATGGAGTCCACTTTTGCATTTTGACCAAAGCGCCCGTCTTATTGTTGTCGTTATCAGAGTGGATGTGACGACGGAGGCGCTTTTTGGGTTGGAATGCCGAGTGATGTTTCCGTGCGCCATGGCAAAAGACCAAAGACCGCCTCCTTCAAAAGGCTCTTTTCCCAAGACCTAAAACCAGCCAACGCTCATCGAATGTAGCGGCGCGGCGATACGGCAAAAACGGTTTTGCAGGCCTTATCTCGCTACGTTTCCGGGTCGGCGCCGTGACGTGACGGGGCCACGGGTTGGATTCCCCACGCGGGCCTAAGAAAACAGGGACTTTCTCCCATAGGAGACGTCTGGCCGCAGCTACGGCATTCATGGCGGATCTTCCCGCCTCTAGACTGAGCGGCTCGTGCTCGGCGGTGGCGGCGACACCGCATCGCCGCCGCAGGGACGTGGCGGCCCTCGCCTGCCAGGGCGCCAATATTAAAAGAGCGTGTGCGCGCTAATGCGAGACAGACCCAGAAGCGCTCGTCAGCCTTTTAGGGGAGTGGCCGACTTGGCCGGGAGTCGCCGAGACTCTCGGCACAAAACCGGGCCGGGGTCAAAAGAGTAAGACCTCTTGGTGCCCCATGGATGACCCCCTCCCCCCAATTTCAATGGAGGGTTTTATCGCAAAGACACGGCAGCCGCTCCTTTTCTCATTTTCGGACTCGTGGGAAGAAAAACCACGGCGCCTTTAATGTCGCAGTGTTCTGTGGGCCAACTTTGGGCACGGCGACCATTTGTGCCCCCGCCAAATGTTGCCATTGTAGAAGATATGGGAGGATAAGCGCTATCTGCAAAAGCTGCTATCAGCTGGCCTTCGCAAGTCATCTTCGAGGTCTCGGGGAACACCACAACGGTAAAAGCGTGTGAAATCCCGCCGGCGCTATTCGGCCTTTTCGCTCATTGGACAAACACGAGACCACGTGCGACCACGCGCTTCGTCCCCGGACGCCATTTCATCGGCGATCATCCCGTCAAAGGCGCACCTGCGGCCAAGAAGAGAGAGAGAGAGAGAAGGCAAGAGTGGATGGCCAAGGTCTCAGACAAAAGGAGAAAACCTTGCCTTGGCGCTCCAGTCAAAACATGACATCATCCGGCAGGCCGAGAGCGTCCCATCCCGACCCGACGGCGGACGGACTAGTCCTTCCTTTGGGTCAAAAAGGGACAGACCGACAGAAAGACGTTGTGTCCCGTGAGCGTCCCTATTGTTATTTTCCCTCCAAAGAGGTCCGGCCGCAATTCAAACCGATTGGACGGCCATGGCCAGCCATGGGCGCCAACGAGCACCAACGCCTCCTAAGAATTTGTCCCACAAGGACGAGCCCCGACGTTTATCGGGAGGGAATTCTGGTGAGAATCCTTTTCCCCGTGGCCGGGAAATTCCAAGCGGTCGTCCCGACACGTCCTCGCCACATTTCAGCGCAAGGGCACGCTCGTCCGGTGAGCGCCAGACGGGGCCCCGATCGGAAGAAATTCCACCAATGAAAAGGCCTCGACGCCGGGAGGGAGACTCTCGACGGAGAGTACCTTTAGCAAATGTACTTTAGCGCCTCACAAACAACTCAAAATTGAAGGCGGCATCTTGAGCGACATCCGAAACAGGGAAGCGAGCTCCAAATCAAAGTCGGGGCAAAATGACAGACGGAGGGTTTAAACGCCGCGTCCCCGACCGCAAACGGTCGCGGCCGAGCGGAGGCCAAACATCAAATGAAAACAAATAGCTCAACTGGGGCTGCCCGAGTGCGCGCGAGCGAGCGAGCGAGCGAGCCCACCACGGCGAGACCGCACCTTCGTCAACATTGGAGTGGTCCGCATCCAAATAATAGGAGCTTTTGGACCAAGAAGAAGAAGAAGAAGAAGAAGCGGGCAAGTGTACACACCGAGTCTGAGGCGGCCACAAAACCAAAAGTGCGCTTTTGGTTTGATTTATTATTTTTTCCCCCCCGGTGGCAGCCTGTGAGAATCCGCCTCACTTTTTCCCCGCTCTAGACTTTCCACTCGCGCACCGCCGCCGCCGCCGCCACCGCCAACAGATGCCACGCTCGGACGGCTGAAAGCGACCATTCAAAGGGGGAGGGAAAAGAAATTTAAAAAAAGGCAAGAACTTTGCGGATCTCTCTAATGAGGAGGTCGCGCCTGTAGCACGTTCTGCCAAAGGTGGCGCTCATCTAAGACAGAAGGTCTTTTCCCGTCCCAGCGGCAAGCGGCCCAACCCAAACCCAAGTGAACTTACGACTTGATTCAAAATTGGGAAGCGAGATATTCTAAATCATGTGACACTGTGCCAAAATGACGACTTTAAACGCACATATTGGTCCGTCAGCGCTCTTTTTCTTCTTCTCTTTTGGGCCCGCGTGTCCAGGCTTGCGCTACCTCCTTTCTATTTTCCCCGCTGGGATCACCGCAGCCACCGTGTGTGTGTGTGCGCGCACACACACAGAAGGCACGCTGGCAGTCGCTGGCGGGCGACTTCCAGGAAAAGATGCCAAGCGCCACAGCGATGACCCCAAACGACGCTCCACAACACACCGGGGAGATGCTGACGTCACTGGATTTTTTTTCCAGCCTTTTTCTCGTCGGTGTCAGGAATGCGCCGGGGTCAACGTCATTTTTTTTTTTAAATGGACAATAAGGGGGGAAAAGCCCGAACGAGGCTGAACGGAGCGTCAACATCCCACAAATGTGGTCGTTCACCCGCGTTCATTTGAATACCGTAAAATCGGCTTTTTCTTTTCTTTGGTGTCCAAATGACGCACGATTCTTAGGGGCGGCTTTCAGGCGTAGACAGGAAGTGGCCCACAGCAGCATGTGACACAACAACAACCGAAAAAAAAATCAAACACGACAACCAAAACACGTCCGTCACGCTCGTGCTAACTTGAGGCGGTTATCCAATCCAACCCGAGTGCTAAAGCGGACACGGGGAAAGAAACTGGGGAAAAAAATGTCAGTTTATACCTCATGCCAAAAGGGAATGTGGAGCAGATTACTGTATATTAAAAGGCATTGGGGGGGGGTCTCTTTTAACAACAAATTGAAGGATGATGACGGCTTCCATTTTGTCAAGGAGACGATCAAAACATTTGGTGACATTTTCTCAACGCTGTATAGTAATCCCTCGAATATCGCCGTTAATGTCGACCAGACCATAACCCGCGATATATAAAAAATCCCCAATTAGGGTCACCCCAATTATAATTTTTTTTTCAGTGCTGAGTCCTAGTAGCAAAAGTAGCTTCCGCTTACGACTTTCAGTGTGGATTTTCACATTTTCATGAACTCAAAAATTCAATAAAAATGAATGAATAGCAGAAAAAAAAAAAAAAATCGCCAGGTGAATTTGCGCTAATCAAGGCAAGACTGTAATGACTTTTTCTTTCAAGGCAGCAAAGTCACCAACTTTTTTTCACAAGCGGGTGCCGGACCCTCGACAAAAGCACCGGCGGCACTCCGTTTCATCTCGCTCTTCCGGCCTCCGACAAATGGCGGGCGACAACACCGGCGACACCCGCGTCAAGCCATGGCCGCGTGAATACGCCGGCGGCCATTAAGAGCGGCCCCGTCCTTGCCAGACTTAACGCCCGCGAATTGCTCATGTATGGCCCCTTTCACTGCCCTCATCACACACACACACACACACACACGTGCGCACACACACACGCGCAGTAAGCACAACAAAGCGCGTCGGGCGTGACGTAGGCCTTGTTGATACAAGAAGCAAACACAAGTGGAAAATTGAGCTCGCCAGCGGCCAGACGGCCGACTTCCTGATAGGAAGAGTTTGACCCATTTCTATTTACACGTATGTGCATGAAGTCACACAGGAAACAAAAGGCCCGTGTGTGCGTATGTGCGTGCGTGTCACATGCGACAACACTGCCTGCTGGCTGGGAGCCGGCAATACAAGTTGCTTTCATTTGGTTACGCTTGTTTAAAAAAAAAAAAAACCCAAACAAGCACGGTCAAGTCGCGTACCGACTCCGACCCGACCCGACGTCAACCTCAAGACCAGCACTATTTTTCCCCACATTTCATGTGCCCGACCGACTCATTCCAACTTAACCCCTCAAGTCATTTGGAGAAAATAGCGTAAAAGCAAGCGAATGCGTGAGCCTCAAACACTTTTCTTTTATCATGAAATATTTGGCGGATTGAGAAGTTTCACGTGATTGGCCATTCTCTTGCCAAACACCATCGCCGACTTCTTATCTCAGCGGGGGTGATATAATCAGGCTTTTCTGGCCCTAATCTGGCAGGCTTCTCCCCAAATAAAGACGGATGATTTGGAATCCGGACCCACGTCGGGGAAAGAAAAGCCCGCGTGAAAAGTCGCGAGCGGAGTCCATTTCTATCAGCTTCCCGACAAAATATGTCGCCGCGTCGCTTCGTACACTTCCTTTGTCGCAAAATGTTGTTTTATTTAGTGCTACTGTAAATCATCAAGACCCCCGTGTCGGGAGAAAAAAATAGGATGACCAATCAATACCGCAAGACTAATAGCAAGCACAAATGTCGCCTCTTGTGACCCGACGCTGACACTCCGCCGTTATCTCCAAATCAAGAAAATCAAAAGCCGCACTTATAAACCACCCCGTTCTCAAGAAGCACCCTTGTAATTGTGTATTTTGATTTCAGACAGAGGTTACTTGGTAATCCGCATCGCAAACCGTATTTACATCCAACCGACTCTGGCTTCTTCTTTGTCTCTGATTTTTTTGTACTCATTACGGGTAGCGCCCTCTAGCGTCCTGGCTGGCTGAAAAAAACTTATTGTACAGACTTAAATGAAGTGAAATGTGGCAAGACAGAACAAGTTAGTTCCTACTACAAAACGTGTCATCATTGAGTTAAACTCGTGTTCAAGAAAATATGGAACTATTAAATAGTTTCCCCGTAACTGCAAGAAACACAAGACAAGTCTGTAGCCAATAACGACGAGAACTGAAATGGAAGTACTTGTACGTACAGTGTATGAAACTAAAGTAGGAGCTTGACTATTTACTTTTCAACTACTCAAGGATCTGGACACAATGGAATTTCCGTGTAAAGTTAATGACTTGTCAATCTCGCCAAGCACATTACACTTCGTTTAATCGGCCACTTGTTGTTCAAAATGCACCATTGCAAATGTGACGGCAATTCAAGTCATTGTTCGTGATTTGGCGCAGAAGGGGTTGGGGGCGTTCCCCGACGCCGTCCCTTGTGTAATAGCTGTTTTAATTACGATATCGGGGAAAAAAAGTCAAATGGTCCGATAAACGCAACGAGCGGGTGGACGAACTTTAGCGTACAGGAGGCAAGATCGCCCCTGACCCCAAAATCACCGGACCGGGGGGCAAGTGACAAACATGACGCAAACACGATGGTTCGTTCACCCGGCGGATCGCGTTCCCTTTTTCCCGGGCGAGTCGAACAAAAGCGGCGGGGGAGCCGTCGCTTGCGCGCGGCACGGCGCGGCCACTCGGACAAGTTGCCGAGTGAACGTAATGAGCGAGCGAGCGTGTTAGCTCTGCTTAGCCGCCGAAGCTAACGCCTCCTTTTCCTCCCCCAAAAGCAACAGCAAATGACTCGTTTTACGACTAAAGTTTCAAGTACAAAGACATGGAACTCACCCGGTTCCCCCGGGGTCTTCATGGCGGTCGTCGTCGGGCTCCTGGGCTGACTTTTGCCGCCGAGTGCTAACTTTTCCCTGGGCTTAGCGCGTTAGCCGCGTTAGCCTGTCGTTCCTCCTCCGGTGCCTGTCTGTTCTCTCAACAAGTGGCCGTGGTGGCCCCGATAATCAAATAAATAAATAAAAAGCAGCAGTTTCTCCGCCTTTTTTGGCACTTGCTCGACTTTGGGTCACTTTCCAAAAACTTTTACGTCCCGCGTTGAATGTTTTGTCTAGGGAGGAGGGGGAGGGAGGAAAAAAAAAAGTTAGCCCGTGCCTCCGTCCGCGGGGGGAATCCGGTAGTTGGGGGAGCTTGACGGGCGCCAAGGAATGGTGGCGAGAAGCGACGAAAAGCGACGTGGAGAGGCGATGACTTTCACTACTCGGCTCGTCGGGACGACGTCGCGTGGCGTGCTCCACTCGTGCTTCACATCATGTGCAGCGGCATTCTCCTCCACTTCTTTTTCTTCTTCTTTTCCTCCACTTCTTCTTCTTATTATTATTATTATTGTTATTTTCCTTGTTGTTGTTGTTCCACGGCCGCCGCGATCCAAAGTGCGGCGCTGCACGGAGAAACAAAAAGTAGCCGAGGCAAAGTCTTCTTTCTCTGAGCAGCTTTCTCCAGCGCACACTTTTTTCTTTTTTCCACTGACTGGAGCGCCCCCGTGGCCCCCCTCCTTCACTCCCTCCTCTTCACTTTTCCTCCTCCTCCTCCTCCTCCTCTTCTTCTTCTGTCGGGGTGTCGTGTTTCGCTCTCCCCTCTTGGCCACACGGGGCCGCCCGCCCACGCGCCACTACGCACGGAGGGAGGGCGCGGGGGAGAACCTCCAGGCCACGCCCACTTGTTGCCGAAGATCGTCTACGACGTGTCGTTCTTCGCCGCCGCAGACCTCTTTGACGTTCGTGTCTCACTATTGGAAAAAAAACAACACACACACACACACACACACACACACACACACACACACACACACACACAGCACACAGTTGACTTCAGTTCAGAAAAATGTGGTTTAAAAAGTCTAATTGCACTTGTGTCAATATTGAATGGTGTTGTTCGTTGTGCGTAAAACTCGACGGACAGGATATTCAACGGCTTGGCGGAAATATCACCATTGTGAAAAATACCCCCCACAAAAAAAAACGCAAATTGGGAAATACTGGCCTTGTTAGGATCCCAAATGAAGCATCCCGTGGGTACATTGCGGAACCGGCGCATTTGTGGCGGAAACCCAGGACAGGGGGGCCGTGAATATTATGCGTGGTGACCAAAGGGCTTTCAAAGGAATTGGGTGGGGGTGGGGGGGGTATGGGGGGGCGTTGTTTGGTGGCCCTAGCCGCGTGTCGCTGTGTCTGCGTGTCGCTGCGCATGTCAAAGCGTGGGCCCCAAAGGCCCAGCGGGGCATCCCGAGCGCAGCCTACGCGTGGATCGGCGGAGACGCCGTTGGCGCTAATTGATCCGGGCGCTTGATTCCGGACGTGCTAATGAGCCAGGACTTGACGGGAGTCGCGATGCCAGATCGGGATGCCCGGCCCACTCATATTCAGTCATTCCAACACTGATCCAGTCCAGGCTCCAAATTGGATTTCCATCAACCCCAATAATGGGAAGGCTAGACTAGGCTAGGCTATCTTTGGATATCTATGTTTGTGTTGAATTGATTCATTTTTAAATGGTGCCGCTGGGGGCACGTGGTGCCACACCCGAGTGGCAACCCAGCCACACTAAAGTGGGAGGGGGGCTTTTGAACATCTCCCCGTCTGCGTGGAGACGCAAAGGTCATTGACACACAATACACACCACGACTTACAATAGACCCCAAAACACGACAAAGTTTCCTCTTCTGGTTTAGTGCTTGTGATGGAGGAGCGTGTCCCCCCCCTTTTCGGCCCCCTCCCTCCGTGATGACACGTTTGATGAAAAAGGAGCCCCCACGTCTGTCTCTTGTCAGGTCACGTGATCCGACGATATAGAAGTGTGGGGGGGGGGGGGGCTTTGCGAGGAGGTCGAGTGGAAGCGGCGTAGGGGGAGAACACGGAAGTGGTCAAAGGCTCCTTTGTGATCCCAGGCCTCGTTTGTTTTTCCTTCGAGATGGGTCGCCGTCCGACCATGGCCTTTTTGGCGGATTGACGGCGGCGTGACAAATGAAGGGAGTTATTTCAAAGAGCGTCCCCGTAAACCGACGCCGGCTGGGTGGGCCGGGAGACCCTTCTTGGCTGGCCGCGTGTTTGCCTGGGTTTGGCCACGCCACATAGGCCCATGTGTCCATTTAGCCTCTTGTTTTTGGCCGGCCACGCCGGCCACTGCGTCCACGGCGGGAGGGCCAAACTCCCAGGAGGGGGCCAAGGATGAAAAGGATGACAAGGCGGCAACGCGTCCTCTTCAAGGTGACCACCACCACCACCACCACCACCACCAGAGCGTGGATTACGTCACGTCATGTTTTTAAAGTGAGATTTTGTAACGGCGCAAGCCGAGAGGAACTGTTGAGGAGATTTGCATATGAAATGAGCAAACACACACACACACACAGTGCGACAGTGTGAGTGGGTACACAAGACAAACCCTCATTTACATGCAGTGACTGCAAGCAAGAAACACCCGCATACATACATACGCCCACCAAACTGGTGCCCAACTGCGACACACACACACACACACACACACACAAATATACTACTGATACTATATAACCCTAGTGAAGCTAATTAAGTGGGCTGATTTCTAGTTTTAAAAAAAGTACAACTATGTTCCGTATGGTAATGTATTAAAATATATTTTAAAGCTGAATTACGTACACGACAAAAGTGTCAAGAAAAATGTAAATATGAGCCCTTGAATTTTCCACCATGGCTTTGTCTCTACCTAGTGGACAACGTTTGCAGTGCAAACGCTTGATTTAAGGGAGAGAAAAAAACACCCAACCACAAACACATACATCAAGAAAAACTGTTATTCAAAAGATAGGTAGTTTGCGAATGACACAATTCGGCACGAGATCGATCAAAATGCTTGACAGTTATGTCAAAAATAAGTGGCTGTTTAGTATTTCATTTTTAAAAATGGCATAGAAGTAGAATGGGCTCACCTCCTCCGCCTGTTTGTCACCGTTGAAGTGAAGCCATCTTTCCTTTCTCATCCAGATGCAAAGAGAAGACGGCACAGGTGGTCTTGGGGATCCCGGCCTCGGGGATCCCGGCTTCGGGGGTCCCGGCTCCGAGCTCCGGGAGGCTGCGGGGATCCGGGAGGGCAAAAGTCA
Source organism: Stigmatopora argus (assembly GCF_051989625.1). NCBI lineage: Eukaryota > Metazoa > Chordata > Actinopteri > Syngnathiformes > Syngnathidae > Stigmatopora > Stigmatopora argus. Next base: position 322,908 of record NC_135407.1, read on the forward strand.
AAAACATTTCTAGGCCGGAAAAGTTGGGACTCCTTTGGTCTCCAATTAGAATTTTTGCACTGGAGCAAAAACAGTCATCGTCGAGCCGGGGGGGAAAGAAAAAAAAATAGAGGAGACGTGAGATCTTGGTTAAATCTAAATCCCAACTTTATTCCTAACACTTACAGGTTGGCTGGGAACCCCCAAAAAGCACACGGACAGAAAAACCTCCGCGTGGAAGGAGAAAAAGAAAGCAAAATGGCGTCACGCCACGGTCACCGGTGCCCATTTTGTTCGTACGTGGTCATCGATACAAAGACATGAGAATGTACATTCCGATGGTGTGGACTTCTTTGGTTTTGACTCTTGAGGGAGCTTTTTTTGGCCAGCAGTAACATTTTTGCTGTCCTTTCACCGAACTTTGGATTCAAGCTGCGTGCTAGAAAAGAAGGAGGGGGAAAAACTGGAGCCGCGGACGGACGGACGGACAAACGGACGGACGGATGGACGTCACCTCATCCTGAAGGTTTTACCACAGTGGACTTTGTTAACTTTGGTCAAGGACTTTTGCACCCGAGTCGACGCCGGTCGACCGGGCGCTTTTTATTTGGTTTTGGCGAGAGAGAATTGCGAGGTAACGCCATCGCCGCCGTTGCCGCCGCCGTCAAGCTTTTGGACGCCATCAATGACAGAACGATGCCAGGAGAAACACAAAACATTCATTGCATTCCTTTTTTTTTTCATGCCGGGCGGGATTCAGTAGGATTTCAGAGCAAAGCCAAACTGCAATGGGTGGAAATTTGGCCATCTTTTTGGGAACAATTTCTGCTCATCGATACCCTTTCTGGTACTCGGATGATTCGCCTAAAGACGTTTCGCCGACGGACGTTTGACAGACGGACAGGTCGGCGAATGTACGTTCGGCCGAACGTCCATTCGGCGACCTGTCCGTCTGTCAAACGTCCGTCGGCGAAACGTCTTTAGGCGAATCATCCGGTCACGGCCTTTTCTTTCTGACTCATCTTTTTAAGACTTTGCATTTCCTACTAAATCCCCATCGTGAATGCAAACAAAGTTCCCAACAGGCCCAGTACAAGCAAGACAATCATTTCAATCGCGTCCCATCAAAAAATTAAATAAAAATCAATCAATACATTAAAAAACATAGAATACATTTGGTTTCATAAATACAAGTGGCTTTGGCGAGGAAATGAGGATCCGAGTGGACGTGATGGAGAAAAGTTTGAAAGTGTGCACCCACATGCCCAAAGCTAGCAATAACCACAAATATAATCATTCTCCCGTTTGCCTTCTTCTATTTGCTGGCCTTCCGCGTGTCAAAAACTTTTGGCTTTTTTTCTCTTCTTCTTCTTCTTCACATTCGAGTACATATTTCATGTGGCAAATGTTTCCCACTTTTCTCCAGTCCTCAATGAATAAATCACAAGCAAAAGATATGAAAATAGATAGGTAGGACATGGACAAAGCGCCCCCCCCGGTATCAAGTAATGAGCTAGTTGTCGACCGACACCGTGAAAATCCAAAGTAAACGAGGGGGGTCGTTGAGATACTTTTTGGGAGCTGAGAGTTACTAAGAACCCAGGAAGAAAACAGCAAAGGGAGAAGAAGAGAGGATGGGGGTCACACACATAAACAAAGAAAAGCCCCCCCCCCCCCCCTACCCTCACCGTCATCTTCTTTGTTCCTGTTTGGTTTCAGGCTGTCAATCACTCAATGCTTTTTGAGTGGACTTTTTGCTTCATGCTTTGTTTGTTTTGATTTTTGGTTGTTGTTGTTTTTTTTCCTGTTCCCAGTGCACCTCTCACGCTTCCACTTTTACCACCTGCAGCTTCTTTTGTCCTTTGAAGACAAGATCTTTGGAGACAAAACCAAAGGCCAGATTGCCCAACTGGACCTTCGTCCGCCCGCCTTTTTTTTTCTTCCACCGTGTGTGTGTGTGTGTGTGTGTGTGTGTATGTGTGTATGTGTGCCTTTGTTTGCGGGCGCCACAGGCCAGGCTTTGGTATCCGAGAGTGACGGTCGGCTGGGAATGATGATGATGATGATGAGGATGATGGAGTGCAGGGGCCATTGTCAATAAATAAATCTGAAATAAATAAGAAATGAATGGGCAAGCAGGTGGGCCGGTTGGCAGGCCCCCCCGTTTGTCTGCAGGATGCGCCATCGCGTGAAAACTTTTTGCGCTTTGCTGGTGATGGTGATGAGGATGAGGATGAGGATGAGGATGAAGTTCCTGATCGTAGACCCCGTCGGGATGTCGGGTGGCTTTTTTCTTTTTTGGTTTGGCTTTAAAAATATAAGGCAAGCGTAGAACGACACATAAAGACAAAGGCCAAGACTAGAGTTCAACTTGGAGTTTGGACCGTTACCAAAGTTTGGAGTTTTGGGACCCCAGCTTCTTCTTCTTCTTCTTCTTCTTGGTGCGGTTCGTCTTACAGTTGACCTCCCAATAGATCATATGATGGGAAAGCATCCACATGGCTTCTCTGTTAGCACGCTTGGTCCGCTAAATAAATATTGTCGAGAAGCCAGAATCTGGATATGAAACTCATCCCATACAAGGGTTTTTTTGGACTTATTTTCCCAAAATCAAGTCCCTTTCCCCCCAATCAATTGGTCGCAGTATGTGCTATGTACAGGGGGGGGACACATGGAGTGCTGAATTCCTATCCATTCGGACGGGTGGGCAGTTGCTTTGGAGGTTTGCTTTTTTTTGGGTCAAGTTCTCTAGTGAGAAGTCAAAGGCAGGAACGATGGACTCTGAAACAAAAGGTCAAATCCGGCAAGGCTCGCGTGGACATCCGAGTCAGCTTCGTTGCTCCTACTTCAAAGGAACCTCCTTGACCAAAAGGAGCGTCGCGTCGGTTCGCGAGGTAGAGAGGTTGGGCGGGTCGGCGCGTCGACGTCACGCCAAAAGGGACGGGAAAAAAAATCCTCCCGGGTGAAATGAGAATGCGTGAAAATGGATGTCGCCGCTAAAGCTGGATGGGAATGCACGCGGCTAAAGCTTTTCTCTCCGCTTTTGTTCTTCTTCTTCTTCTATTTGGTTTGCAAAGAGTTTTTGGTATTTGTAGATTTTGCTTTTTGGTTTTGGCGGCGGTGCGCCGGCCTCCCGCCGCGCGCTCGCTCGCTCGCTCTACTTCCTGCCACGCCGCGTCGCTTTCTTTTTTTTTTTTTGGTTTCGAGTCGCCTCCTCCGACTTTTCTGTCCGTTTTCGGCTCGGCGGGGGCCGGAGGTCGGCTTAGGCCGAGAGGCCGGCCGGTTAAAGCTAAACCATCCCGTGCCCGACGCGCCTTTTTTTTCTTCTTCTCACGGGCCTTTACTCGGCCAAGGCCCCGCCCAGGGGAGGCGGCGAGGCTTCGCCGAAGGAACAGAAGGAGGCGGGGCTGGAACGGGGGGAGTCGTCGGGGCACGAGGGCGGGTCCGGGAGGCGGGCGCCGCCGACGGGCGGCGGGAGAGGGAAGGCCGGCCGGGGGGCGCCGCCGCCCGGGGTGGACGGGGACGCCGACACGGAGCCCGCGGGTGGCAGGAGGGCCGGCCGGTTGAGGAAGAGCTGGGGCCGCAGTGAGGGGGGGCCCCCGCCGCCGCCGCCACCCAGGATCACGTGACCCCCGCCGGCCTCCATGATTGACAGCTGACCGCCGCTCGCCGCCAGCGCTGCTGGGGACGTAAGGAGACAAGAGGGGATGGGATGGGAGGGGGGAGGTTGCGATGATGGACAAAATAGGAGGGGTGAAGGAGGCCGTCGGAGTGGGAAAAAGGGAGAAAAGTGGGGAAAAATAAAAGCAGAAAAGGAGTGCGTCATGAGGGCGGGAAAAAGAAGGGAGGGAGAACGTGGGTGAAAAAAGGGAGGGAAAGGAGAGTCAGAAACAAGTCAAAGATCAGTCCACACGTTAAAGAGACATCCATAGAGGACGGAAACAAAGTAGTCTTTGGTCCAATTCCGTCCGGGAAGGCGTGCGTTTGACTCCCCTGCCGCCCCAAAGCTCCGGATGATCCTTTCATTTGGCTTTCCCCGCGGGAGGCCACTTCAAAGGGAAAGCAAGCTAAGCCGCCATTTTGGAGGGAAGCCATTCTAACGGACGGAGCAAGCCTCGTGTCCATTTGGACATTCTTTCGCCCATTTAACGCTTAGCCACACAATGGAGCACAAGTGTCCACACCGCCACCGCGCATGGCACAAGGAAGCTGCTCTATAACACGGACCAATCAAGGGCAGGCCGGCAGGCAGACACCCACCTTGCATGGTGGCCAGCGGATTGGCACCCAAGAGCACCTGCTTCAGCCCCGCCGCGCTCACTCCCAACATGCTGCTGTTCCTAGGAGGGAAAAGCCCAAGCGTCACTTCTTTGCGCGCCCGGCGCACGAGCGAGTCGCCCACTCACCCGCCGTGGAGGCCGTGAGCGCCGTGGACGGCGTGGATGGCGTGGACGGCGGGGGCCGGGCTGGCGGTGCCGCACGGAGGAGGAGTCAGAGAAGAGGACGTGGATGGAGACAAAGAGGCCGCTGGGAAGTGGTGGAGGAGGAAAAACAACAATTGAAGCGGGCAAAAAACGTGTATTTGTGGTCTGTACATTTTGTCTTTCTGGGAAAAATAGCAAGCGGCCTCACCTGTTGTGCCAAGGCTGCCCTGAGACAAGGCCGGACCGGACATCTGCACACACGGCGACAGCTTCAACAAAAGGCCATTCGTGACCCCGGGCGAGCGGAGAGCGGACTCTACTACCATGTGCGTGACGGCCGGCGAGGTCTGGCCGGGAAGCGGAGGCGTGCCGCCACCGCCGCCACCGCCGCCCGGGTGGATGCGCTTCTCTTTCTGCCGCCGATTGCAGAACCACACGCGGATCACCTCCTTCTCCATGTTGAGCTGCTCCGCCATCAGCAGGATCTCCTCCGAGTTGGGCTTCTGGTTCTGCGGCGGCATCAAAGTCAGAGAGCACCCTGGCCGGCGCCTCCCCGCCGGACCGCCGCCCCTCCCGTTTACCGCGCAGAAGTTGCGTTCCAGCGCCAGGCGCACGTTGCTCTCGATGCTGGTGCGCTTCTTGCGGCGTCGGCCCGCCAGGCCCTCCAGGCCCAGCAGCGGCGAGGAGACGGAAGAGGGACTGGGTAGCATGCTGTCCACGGCCATGATCTCTGCGCCATCACAAACACGCGGGCGGGTCGGAATTCATTCCACGTCCATTTCTTTTGGGTGTCCGCTTTTCTCAAGTTCGGAGGCTCGGGATCCAAGCGATCCGTTTTAGCGCCGGAGACGGAGACGCGGCGGCCAAAGCGCTCACCTGCGTCCCCGAGCCACTTCTCCAGCAGAGGCTTGAGCTTGCACATGTTCTTGAAGCTCAGGTTGAGGGCCTCAAAGCGCGAGATGGTGGTCTGGCTGAAGTCGTTGCCGTAGAGTTTGCCCATGGCCACGCCCACGTCGCCCTGGGCCGACCAAAGAGGCGCGCGCCCGGGGGGGGGGGTCAGGGCACGCTCGAGTCTCGCAGCGGCGCTCCGGTCGTACCTGCGTGAATCCCAGCTTGATGCGACGCTGCTTGAACGTGCGAGCAAACTGCTCCAGCTCCTCCAGGTCGCTGGGCTCCTCGACCCCCGCCGAGGAGTTGGAGGAGGCGCCCACGTCGCCGCTCTTCTCGCGCTGCGGGACAAACGCCGGCCTAATCTCAAGAGCGGACCGAGCGGGACCGAGAGGGACCTTTGACCCGCCCGCGGCTTCCCAATAAAGGCTCCGTATGCATCCGCTCGCTCGCCTCCGTCAATTGGAATGAAAAGAGCGCGGCGGAATGCGCCGGCACGCGGCGCCGCCTTTCCAATCTGCCGCCGCCGCGTGTTGTTTATGCAGACGCTCGCAGAATGCAAAAGAGGGCGCCGTGAGCCCGTGTTAAACGTGGCCCAAACAACTCATCGGCGACGGACGCCTTTGAGCCCAAATGGCCGACGGGCGGACATGCCGAGCCTTTTAAAATTCATGCGTGGCGTTCCAGTATAAAAACCGGATCGCTAGGCGTGAGCGGGCAACCTAACGTGGCGGGTTAGGACCAACCGTCGATCCCAATAAAAGGGAGAATATGACCCCTAACCCGGCACCGCCACTCACCTGCGCCCGGAGGCTCGGCCGTGGCGGCGACGTCAACGGCCCCGCCGAGCTCTGCTGAGGTAGCTGGAGGACGTTTGCGGTGGACAGCAGAGCTGTCCCCGGGGGAGGACAGAAACCAAATGTTGGCGAAAATGGCCCCAGTCCGTAGGCTAATACTAGAAAGACTGTGACTGACGGTTACCTGTTGGCTGCTGCTGCTGCTGCTGCTGTTGTTGCAGAGTCTGGGGCGGAGCTTGGGGCGGAGCCTGGGGCGCCGGCTGCGACAGGAGGAACTGGGCCGGGGACTGGAGCGGGTGACCCGGCATGAGGACCAGTTGCTGGAGCTGGAGCAGCTGCTGGATATCCTGCAAAAACAAAAACAAAGAAAAATGGCCTCTCTCTCTGTCCTCACCCACCGACTATTCGCCACAGACTCATTTGAATCCGTGGCCGAGAGACGGCGGGCCGCCGGTACCTGCGCCGTGAGCTGGATGGGCTGAGCGAGGGCGAGCTGGGGCGTGGGGGGCGCGGCTTGAACGCCGGCCTCCTGTTTGGCGCCGGACGCCTGCTGCGCCCGAGACGTCAGGCTTTGGTGTTGTCGCTGGACGGCGGCGGCGTGGGCGGCGTTGCTCTGCTGGACGGCGGCCGCCAAGAGCTGCGCCTGAGCCTGCTGGAGGAGGAGCTGCTGCTGCTGCTGGGCCGGCAGCAGCGCGGCCAGCTGACAAGACAAGATCGGGGAACGTTGCCACTTCAATCTCGTACCATGTAGCCACGCGCGCTAATACGAGCTGGCTCAAATGGTCGCCTGGCCAAGACACGTCCCCCAGGTGAACCTCGTCATCGGACGTCACGCGCAAATGATATTTCTTGGCTCGCCGCGTCCGCCTTGCTCACCCCGGCCAGCTGGCTGCCGGCCAGCATCAGCTGCGTGTGGTGCGCGTGGTGGTGCTGGTGCTGGTGCTGCGCCTGCTGTTGCGCTTGCTGTTGCGACTGCTGTTGCGGCTGCTGCCGAGGAGACGGCGGGGTCATTTCACAACTCTCTTCCACCTTCACCTAACGCACAAAAAACACTTTCCTTGGAGTTGCTGGGTGGGGACACATACGATGCCCGCCTGCATCATAACGATAATACTACTACATAGATTGGCTCGCATTCATTGTTAAATGGCTAATAGCTGCATATTTGAATTGTGCGGTGAATTGGAGATGCTTTATACACTTGACTTACCTTGCTGAGCGGCGTGGGCGAGAGGCTAAAAGGGCTGCTCTCCATCAGCTAAAAGTCATGCAAGAAAAAGGAAATGGATTTTCAAGAAGAACAACTATTTCCCATCCATTCCACATTTAGGCCCCAGACAAATTCACGCAAATCCCAAATCCCATTGGACCACCAACCTGCTCATCTGGGCTGTCTCTGTCAGAGTCTGAAACAGATGAATGACCAGGTTCAATGAGAAAGGGGGAGGAGCAAAGGGGACGGCTGTTTTTTGGAGAGGCACCTGAGCCGTCACCGCGGTAGTCTGGCCCGGCCTTCTCCTCTTCTGCTTTGGACATCCTGATACCTGCCAGGGACACCAAGACAAAGATGCACGTTAACAAGTGACGGGCCTAAGAGTTGTCTAAAGTTTTGTCAATGTTCAAAGGTTTTTTTTTTTTACGCCGCACAGAGCATTTCCACGTTTATGTGGCTTAGCTGAATAAAAAGTTGGGAAACGGCGTAAAAAGAATGCATGATGCAGTTGCGACGTGGACCACAGGGTAGCAGCACCTTCAAGCACAAAAGAAGAAGCCCACTCACGTTTCTCTTCTATTCAGACACTCCAAGGCCACACACACACACACACACACACACACACACACACACACACACACGAGACGCTGGCTACTACACATGATTGTGGAATACAACTCTTGGCAAACAACAAACGACGCAGCGTTTTTCATCAAACTTGGCATTGGAATAAAATCTGTCAGTGTTTGGCCGCTCTGGCAAAAAAAAACGGCTTCAATGGCTAGTTTTAGCAAGATGGGCTCAATTTGAAAAAAATGGATCTGTTTGCTTGGGGGTCTTGCTTATGTATGTGTGTGTGTGTGTGTGTGTTTAATGGGATGGAAGGGGGTCCAAAAGTGGCCTCTCTCTTTCAACGTCAGCCCGCCTCTGTTACGCCAATTGGGGGCCCATGACAGACGGCGCGTGGGTTCGTTTGTGTGTGCAGGGGTGGGGGGGCTGTGTTTTGGCGTGTGGAGGTCCAAGTTCAGGCATACGGCAGTGGGCGGCTCCTCCTCGAGCTGCTCGCCGCTCGCTAGCGTCAGCGCTGTTTGAGCATTTGGATTCATTTCTTCTTTTTAACTTGAATTGCTTTTTAATTGCGTCTCGATGCGGCTGCCGAAAGAAATGGCCAGCTATCGCCGTCGTTGGCAGCCAACGACTTCACCCCCGACCGGCCCTGCATACTTGGCCATAAACTGCTCGACTGAACCTCAGGGGGCCCCGGCAGGCACGCAGGCCGGCCCACTTCCGACTTTTCACTCTTTTCTGCTTCAACCAAACAGGCCGGTCGGTCGGTCCTGGACACCGCTACCCAACACACCCCCACACACATGTACACACACGCATATACACAGAAGCAGTGGTTGCTAAGCAACAGCCGGAAAGATCATTGTATACGCGCATGTGTGTGTGTGCGCGCAACGTCGTGAATGTGTACGAGGCTTCTCTCCTCGCCTAGCCGTAGCATGCTAATAGGTGACCAGGTCCTCTCTTGACAGGAAGCAAAAAAAAAAAAAGACGCAAGACAAACCGAGACGGCCATAAAAGCAGTAAAACAAATGCACAATCACCGAGCAAACACGCTTTAGGACTTTGTGTAAAAGTGTCTAGAGGCAGGATAGTTTTCAAGGTTCAGGATGCAACACACACACACACACACACACACGCACACACACGTCCCCAGAGTGTTTATTATATCCAACGCAACGGCTGTTTCTCGCAGCACATATTTCTACGCCGATCGATCCCTCGGACTCCCGACGAGACAATAATGGCAGCGCCTTCCCGTCGCCATTATTAGCGGCTTTCCCGAAGGATGACGCGCCGATAAAAAAAGGAAAGGAAAAAAGACGGCCGTCACGCCCCCCGTCCAAATTTCCCGCCGGGCGACGAGATGGCGGCCGAGGCGCCCGGCCGGATGCTGAAGGCGGACCGGCGATACAGATTTACAATTCCTTCTTTCCCGATTCAAAGTCAAACAGTGACGGATTACTTTGCCCTACGATTGTGTTGTTTTTTTCCCCCCTTCCACGTACTCGCTCAGTAACGGGTCCAGGACAAGTAAAAACCAGGTAACATTTCTTCAACGGTGGATGCCTAACCATAACCAATCTGGGCTTCATTTTAAGAGGGCCGGCCTTTATCGGTCGCCGGCCGTCGCGGTCAAGCTGTGGTCCCATCTCCGTCCCACCCCACCTCGTCCCGACCTTCATCTCCTGCTTAAATCGCAACCATGAATTATGGAGCGAATTTATTCAAACGGCATTAATTATAAAATAGCAGCGTTGGGCGGGAGGTAAAGCATGCCGGAGGTGGGGGCTACTCGGACTGGAAAGGAGCGTGTGAGGAAATTGGTGTGGCTGGCGGAACACAAAACGACCCCCCCCCCCCCATGCCCCCCCCCCCCCCCATGCCCCCCCACCACACACACACACACACACACACACACTTTCCTTCCCGGCCGACTCTGCTTTGTATTCCGCGGAGATGACAGGGGGAAGCTTTATTGCTCCGAGTCGGTATCGATCGGGGCCCCGCCAAAGGGGGAGCCGGACCCGCGCGCCGGGCCCTTTCTTTGGCGGCCCCCCGCCTCCATTTCCCATCTGCCACGGCCGCGGAGCCTCTTATTGGCCGGGCGGAAATAGATGGACGACGGCATTTTGCGCTTTGGGGAACCCGCCGCCGCCGCCGCCGCCGCCTGGACTCTCAGCATTTGTTGACTTTTGAGGGGAAAGGAAAATGGCGGGCCAGCTCTAAGTGGTCCATCAAGGTTAATTCCCTCCCAAGGAAAAAAAAGAGCATTTTCGCAGCAGCAAAGAAATGCTTTTAAACATAAAACAAGCATTTAGAGCCGAGGTGCCAAAACATTTAGAAGGTCAGAAAGAGAAAAGCAGCGTCCATTTTAGTTGGAGAAAATAATACAAGAGAGCTTTAAAAAATGACAAAAGTTTTATAGTACAACTTCCAATGAGTCCAATTAGAAATGATGGGCTGGCTATTTATCAAGCTAAATCAAAATGTGTCAAATGTGATGATTACGGCTGATTTGAAAATATACTTTGCTTCAGCGCGTGAAAAAGCGGCGCTTCCTAAACTAGGAAATACAATTCCAAGCGTGGAAATGCACGTAAGCGCGCAGCTGAAAGCTTGCTTTGTTTGAAGGTAATTGTTAGCTTATGGGAAGAAAAACACATCTGTGAGATTGTATAGATGAGATCGCTTAGGCGGGGATGACAATAACGACCAATTTAATGGAAGTGTCTCTCTTGGTGCTGTGTGCAAGTGCGTGTGCGTGTGCGTGTGCGTGTGCGTGTGCGTGTGCGTGTGCGTGCACGTGTGTGTGCATGTGAGTGATTGAAGCCATCAGGTTAGGAAACAACAGCGTTCCATTCTGCATCGCACAATGTGTCTTTCTTTATCACCCGGGCCATAATAACTACCGTTAGCTTGCGTGCGTGTGTGTGTGTGCGTTCGTGGTGGTGGGGGAGATTTCTACCAAACACAGCGGCTGAGTGACCTAGCGCCGTTTCACACTGGCGAGCGCCACAAATGAGATAAGGGTCCATTCTCTCTGCACCGTCACACAACAACACAAAGACGGACGGACGGACACGCCACGCGCGCCGCTTCATTACGCCGCTACGCGCCAGCCCAAATGGCGTCAGCGGGAGGCTTCCGACCGAAAGGGAAATGTAACCAAGAGGCTGGAGAACCAACTCATGGCCATCTGGACAAATAAAGGCCTAACTTTAAACGCTATAGAAATTCCTTCCGCGTGCCACCTATGCTAAAATGCGCTCGAGGGAATGACAATGAGCGTCGCCGACCACTAAGAGGAGTCCTGCAAAAATCTTCTGGCTAGGAGTTTGTTGAAATTGGCAATTGCCGATTGGCGGCTGCCACGTCCCGACTCGCTCTTTACATGACACGGTCCAGAGAGGGCGGGGTAAAAATCTCACGCTAATCGATAAGCCCAGGGAACCGCTGATGTCGTGTGTAAGTGTGTGTGTGTGTGTGTGTGTGTTTGGGTAAGGAAAGCAGGTTATCTCCCGTCATTAGCCCAGGGATTCCCGCGTGGACAAAGAGGGCGGGGAAAGATCGCTGGAGAAAAACAGCGTGTTTGGCGTCAAGAGAAAGCCCACAATTATCTCTATTGATTAAAGGCAGTCAGCCAGCGAAGCCGAGACGGAAAACCGAGGCCCGATCGATAGAGACGGAAGTGGAAGGGGGGTGGGCAGGAAAGTCGGATCATCTGAGCGCCGAGACGGACGGGGACCATTGAGCCCAAGTCAACTGAGTCCATCTCGTTTTTCTTAGAAAAAGCAGCTATTTCAAACTCGGTCCACGTCCAACCGGTCGCTCGTCCACCTACGGACGGGTCGCCATTTTTGTCGAGGCGCTTCGAGTACGGGAAAAACATTGACGCGAGATAGACGATAGACTGTAGTAGCCCAAACACAAACTTATTTGGCTTATTTTCTATTCAAATACATGTATTAGGGTAAAACCCGAGGAGCGTTTGTTTGTAAATGTAGCAAAGGCTACGGATGTTGTGTTATTGCGTCCAACTCCGAGCGGACGTAAAAGTCACACGGAGTTAGCTGCCTCATCCACATTCTGCCTCAATGGCCACCTTCCCTATTCTTTTTTTTTTTTAGCAGCTGACTAGGACATGTGACTACACACAAAGACAAGTCATATCTTTTTCCTCCAAGAATTGCACCTGAAATGTCATCAAATCACCCTGCTAACTTAATGCTACTTACTGGGCAATATTTAAAAAAACAAAAAGTGATCATTTGCTTTTTCAATAATGGCGAGTGGCAGTCATTTAAAACGGAGAGCCGAGCTCGCCAGTCAAGGTAGCGCTGTCGTTTTGGGCCCAAAATCCTGCTCGTCCCACCAACGCAAAATCCAACGGCAATAAGGGCGGAGGAAAGATTGATGGCCCTTTCGGATGGCCGAGAATCTCCATTTCCAGAATTAGACGCCGCCTGACCCCGTCACCGTCACCGTCCCCGTCCCCGGCCCCCCCACGACAACAATAGTTTGGCGCGTCCTGACATCTGCCGGCTGGTCCGTGGGCCAAATGATGGCGCTTGAAAAATGACAATGGAGAGAAGGGGGCTAATATCCAGCGGGACGTCCATCTGCGAGCGGACAAAAGCCCGGCCGGCGAAGGAGGCCCAAAGCTTTGCTGCCGGTCAGACTTAATGAAGCTCGGGCAGAACCCTCCCCTCCTGTGACCCCCCCACCCTCTACCTCCACCTCGGCCGCGTCACCGCTCGGATGGCCGACGACCCCCTCTGCTCGTACGTCCCGCCCCTCCCCCAAGCAGTCACCGACAACTGCTGTTGTCCACGTCTCACCTCATCCATAGTAGGCAGTATCGATTTTTGCCACGGAAAATAAAAAAGGCCATGAATTTTAATGCCTGACACTCTGTCTGTCTGTCTGTCTTAGCGGGGAGGGGGGGTTCGTGTCTTAAACACTCCCCCCACCACCCATTCACAGTCAACTCCTTATTCTCGTCGTCGTCCCGCTGTCCATCCATGCTTCCTACCTCACTGGGATGATGTCCCATTTATCTTATCGCCAACGGTGTAAAATGGAGTGTAAAATGCTCCAGTTTGGGGCCCAAAAAAAGAGCAAAAACTGAGCGAATGAATGTTTAGGCAAGGCAGCCGTTCCGTCGCCCAGCTACATTGGCGCTCGCCCACCGTAGCCAATAAACCACGGCGTACAGACTCGAAGCACAGGTGGCTAAGAACACACAAAAGAGGGGGGGGGGGGGGGGGGGGAATGGCGACAGCTGTCACACTGACATCAAAAAGACCGCAGGAAAAAAGCGCTCTCCTCCGAGACGGACGGCTTGCTTCTCCGTCCGTCTCTGGCTTTTATGGAAGAAAAGAGCCGCCGCGGCAAAGCCAACGGACAAAAGGCGCTTCGGCGTTGGGGTCTTGCCTCCGATGGCGGCCATGTTCATGGCCAAGACCAGAATCGATCCACCGGGGGCGGAACGACTCCGCTTTTAACGTACGCGCTAATGGCCGTTAACGCCACGACGGGGAGCTCAAACACGGGAGCTATTTTTAGCAAAATGGCCCGGGCCCACTAATGGCCCCCGGCAGGCAGTTAATGCAACGTTAGCTCACGTCAATGCACCTAATAATGAACATCCGTAACATTGAAGACGATGCCGCCCTGCCCGAGAAAAAGAAAAATCAGCTAAAGGACTACCACCACAGGATTTTATAGTCCTTATAGTCCGCTATCGACAAAATGGCTTCATCCCTAACCGTGGCGGACGTCACGGCGCCGCGGTTCAAAAGGCCTTCATCCCTGACCGCGGCTGGCCGCCGCCGCCGCCTTGGAAGCCCCGCTTCGCCTCCGCGCGGCCATTAGCGTCGGAGGCCTACTTCCGTCGGCGCCTCGGTGACCTCGGGGGGCCCCGCCGCCATTACGTGGGCGGAGGTTGGCCGTGTGGCGGGAGAGGCGGGCCGGGAAAAAAGGCTTTTGCCTTTGGCCGGCGGGTCAAGCGAAAAACCCGGGCGTCCGAGTCGGACCGGAGCACCGTTGCTTTTCAAAGGCACGATGGAGGTGGTTTTCTGCTAACGACATGACCGCTAGCTTCATTTAGCGCACAAAAACCCTCCAAAGGCAGAAAAATATGCGTGTCCAAATGTTTATGCGTGTGCTTTAACGAAGGTGTTTGCCTCCTCCAATGTGTTTACTGTATAATAAGTTGCATTTCCACTGCAGCGCAAGTTCACTTTCTATTTACATTTACTGTTAGACTAAGAAGAGATTGCAGGATTGAATGCGTTGACCCTTTACATGGCCTCATTGGTTGCCAACGACGTCGCTAGACGTACGAGCCGTGTGGAGTGAGAGGGCAAACCCTCCCTTTAATATCCTATAATAATGATAGTTTAGCACGGCTAAATATTTCAGGCGTCTACGCCCGTAAGGCCGTCCCTTTCGGGGAACCGGCTCAAAGTCAAGTCCGCCGTCTGGTCAGCTCGGCCTTCGGCGCCGCCCATTGATCCCCGACCCGCCCTCTCGACCTCTCACTTGAACTTGAGACGTGACACGTGAAGAAGAATGGAGCCCATGACGGCGAGCTCGCGTACGAATGGCAGACGGGGAGGGGGAGGGGGCGGGGGCCTTGAGGAGGGGACGGACCGGGTCAGGGGACTGAGGCTGAAGGTTAACCCCCGCTCTAACCTTAGCACGCGCTAACTGACGAGCGCACAAAGACCGCGATGGGGAGGGCCCGGGGGAAGGATGGGTTGGGTTGGGGGGCTCACTTGGGGGGTCCACCAATGGAAGGCGCACATGGGCAGGTGCACCACTCATATGCGCACAATCCCTTTGATTTGAACACAGGCTTAAGTACACACATCAATAATGGAAGGCATACCTTTTTTTTTTTAAATGGGAAGAGTGGCTGGTGAATTTGACTGAGAATGAAAATGACAAGATCTATTTAAATGGATGGAGGCCAGAAAGTGGCCAAAATATGAGAAGTGCTTGTCACGGCCAGTACTGGCCAGAAGATCGACCTGAAGCGTGAAGAAGACTGCACGAATGGCTTCAACCCAGAGATACAGAGATTGACCTCCTGAATAACAAAGATTTTTGTCATGAGGCAAAGCAACTTGGCAGAAATGAGCACTGACGTGTCAGATCGAAGACCAGAAATTCCGGGCCTTTCTAGGAGGGGTGTGCAGACTTTTGCGGCCGGGGGGGGGGCTAGCGCCAGCGCTAAGCCCAACGGGGCCGGTCAGGCAGTTAAGTCCATCCGTGGTTGACGCGGACGCCCCGACGCGAGATAGCCAAAGCCGGGCGTCGGGCTACGCTAAGCCATATCGCTATCCTGCGAGATAGGCGGGGTGAGGGGGAGGCCAGGGTGGGCGGGGGACCCTTCCAAAGCCCCCGCAGAGCACAGAGGGACTGAGTGCCGGGCCTAAATGCACAATCTTCTTAGCGCGTACCCCCGGGGGAACGCCGAGGCCGGCGCCGGGGCGAGGGCCCTTTTGCTGGGAGAGAATCGCGCCGCCGAGCGGAGAGGGGTGCTTAGGGTTTACCATATTCATGGCGTTTCTATACCAAGGGAGGGGGGGGGGGGGGTGGGGGGGGGGGGGGGGGGCTAGGCTGGGCCGGTCACCTGTCCCATTTGGCCACCCCGGCTCGCGTGGCCCCTGAAACCCCCCCCAGGGGGAACCATTAAGGAAAACTGCTCTCTCCTTCGTAACCCCCCCCCCCTTTACATGCATGCACGCATGCATCCCTGAGTGTCGCTTCCGGCCTTTTTTCATATCAGGAGCGTTTCACTGCTTCTGGAGCTTCGGTCTAAAAAGAAAGAATTTGGAAGCTGGCAAAATAAGTGAGTGGTGGGGGGTGGGGGGGGGGGGGGGGCGGTGTACGAGTCCCCGACTTGGGAGCGTCGTGTCACGGTGGTCGACAAACCATTTTCTCAAAGAAGGCACGACCATCTCAATAACTCCGCTTCGCATCGGCGTAGCGCAGGGGTCGGGAACCTTTTTGACACAGAGAGCCAGAAACAATTCCTATTTTCTAATTTTATTCCTTGAGAGCCATACTCAAAATTTTAGAGTAAAAATGCTAAAATGAGATGTGATTTTTAGGGGGGGTAATTTTACCTCTTTTAAAGTACTATAAATGAATTCTTTTGACAACACTGTTACCCAGTTGCTAATCAATGAAAATATGCATGCAGAAAACTGTAATGAAAAAAAAAGATTAAAGTTAGAGGAAGTGTGAGCGCCATAGTGACGACGTGACGCTCCTATTGGTGCATTCGGGACTCGGCTCTGTCACCAGCAGTTTAAGTACATATTTTACCTCAGAGGTTAGCAAAGAGCCACATGCACCCATCAGACGAGCCACATATGGCTCCCGAGCCATAGGTTCCCTACCCCTGGCGTAGCGTATCAATTCGTAAAAAAAAAAAAAAAGAAAGAATCTGTCGTTCAGACAGCCAAAAAAACACCCCAAAGTGTTTAAACAGCTCCCTTCCATTCACATAGCCAGACGAAAGAAAGATGCGCTAAAGCAACAGCTGCCGCCAACAGCCACCGCGGGACAGATTGATGTCAAGGCGCCGTTCGTGTACTTTTGAACAAGCGCCAGGGGGATTTGCTTGGCGTTAAACACTAGCGCACGGGGAGCGTGCATCAAGTCGTGCTTGAAATCAGGGCCCGTACAGGATTGATCGGCCAGCAACGCGCGGAGGTTCAAGCGACCGGTCAATGTCACTAAGAGATGGAGACGCCCGGGGAAGAAGGATGGCCAGGCTGGGCGACAACACATTCATTTCATTTGTGGTAAAGAAGAAGCGGATAATAAAAGACGGAAAAAAAGGGAGGAGGAGGAGGGAGGAAGGATGGTGATAAGGAGGAGAGCTGGGAGACAGTTTTTCAGCTTTATCTGATGGGGATAATGCGGCTGTTTGTGTGTGCGAGAAGGGTTAAGTTGTGATTTGAAATCAAGGAGATGGGGGGGGGGGGAATATCCCTAGCAGGCAGCTTTGCCCTTTTTTATGTAAGCACCTGGAAAAAGCTGCCATTTTCTGTTGTCGTCCCACACGTTAGCCCAATTTACGGCAAGTGGCAACGCAACGTGGCCAAACTCAACTGGACCTGGCTCAAAAATCTCCCTAATTTAATGGAACGTCAATCTCTAAAGCTCCAAAAAGTGCAATGTGGAATAATCCCGATTTGAAGCATTTCACACTGTCATTTTCCACGGAGCAATACGGAGGGAGGCCTCCCCATCCCCACCCACCGTACGAGAGTTGGCGGAGCACATTGCAGCATTAAGCGGGGCTTAGCACTCAAACTTATTAAAAAGAGCCAAGCTGCTAAACCCCCAACAAGGCAGCGTTTTCTTTCCATTGTTGTCACTTGTCCTTCTTTCTTCTTTTCATACGTACTACATATAGACGACGCCGCCTTCTCTCCCGAACACATTGATTCATACAAAGCCCTCGATATGATATTCCATTTTTGACACGCACAAAAACATCCCTCAGAGTCACCGGCACAAAAGAGGGGGGACCCCGTGCACACCCTCCCTGACCTTCATTAGCATAAAACCTGTCCGCCAAATTAAATTGGGGGGTTGAGTAAGTCGCCCCTCGTCGCCCCCAAAACGGCGCCGACCGGCGGCCGACGCAACACAAAGGATACAATTGGACTTGTGTCACCTGACTTTATCAACCAAATGTGGAGCTGCGATGAGAAACCAAGGTCATAGACAGAAATTATTATTTTTAAACAACTTGTATCTACATTTTGACATTCCTGGTTATAATTCCACATAAATCCCACAAACGCGATTCTTTGAAATGAGATAGAACGCCGTTCGTTCAGAGCAGCGTGTACACCAACGTGCAAAAAAACCTCGTGCATCTACTACACGATACGGCGTCAACGGGCGCTCACGCGGAGAGGCTCGGCGGGAGACGGAGCACCGGCTTCATTACGCCAGACCCCCGCCGAGCGCTCGGGCCGGCCGCTTCGTGTTCAAGACGACGACGACGCCAGGCCGGCTCGCCTACGGACACGCAGGACGGCTTTGCCTTTGTGGCGGCACAATGTCCGCCGAGCCGGCCGGCCGGAGAGGGGCGTCGGGGATGAGGGCGGGTCGCCGGAAATAAAATACTTCCGCGCGACGCGGCGCCCGTGATCTGGGATTAGCCGCGTAAGACGCTTAGCGTTTAAACCGGCTACGACTGCAGAATTTAAGAGCTATCTGGGAAAAGTAATTTAAGTGAGCGCCACTGCGATGTGCTCCCAAAGGGGGCGGCGTGGATCGCCGGGCGAGTGCCCGACCCTTCCCCGCCCTTGAGCCGGATACTGACCCCCCCGGTGACCAACGGGGCGGTAGTGTCCGCTTTCATCAGGAAGGTGGGAAAGCGCGAAACAGGTCGAGGACGTGCCAAACTAGCAGATCCAAATTGTTTGTTATCTGGTGGATGGACATTCCGGCCAGGGATGTCCACACGGAGCCAGTACGCTGGGGTTGGCGTAGGACGGAGGCATCCGTGTTGGGTCAAAAGAAACGGGGCCCCCTGTGCCCAGGAGGCCATCATTATAAGGCGGGCAGCGCTTTGGGGGGGAAGTAGTCCAAAAGACAGTAAGAAAAGGCGGTCAACGCACACGAAATTGTCAATCACGTGCATGCGAGAGGCCAGTCAAATATAGCCCGAGTGTAGCCAATTTAGCCACTAATGCTTTCTGGGCCCGTCAGGACAAAGACGGCCGGCACCGTGTGTGTGCGTGCGTGTTTGTGTGTGTGTTTGCGTTGATGTGCCTGTTTACCTTGACTCCCTCCGCCGCTTCGCGCGTCTAATGGCCTTCCAACGTTTCCACGGTAACGACGGAGGTGAAGCCGAGTTCAAACGCGAGCTGCAGGTAGCGGCCGTTTTGTCAAATGACGCGCGACTCCACTTCCAAAATGTTTCATGTTATTGGACGCTTAGCTGATAATGGACATTTTTGTCCGTGTCCGAATGCTGCTTTCTTGCTTAACGGAAACTTGCTCATTACTTTGAAAAAGTGATGAGATGGCTTGCTAGACAACTTTTCGCAAAAAAAGCTAAACTTGCTCTAAAAAATATGCCCCAAAACTCCTTTCAACTTTCCAGGTTTGCCGTTAAGGTCAAGGCTGACGTTTCAAGCGTTCACACATTCCGATCGTTACAAAATCTAAATCTTTTGAGGTTTTCTCATTTCTTATGTTAAACATGACGAGAAATAAAGCGAGAAATCAAACTTGCGTGCGTGCGTGTGTGCGTGTGTGCGTGTGTGTGCGTGCGTGTGTGTTAGCGCATCTAGAAAGGCACGAGCGTGAGGCAGCTTAACGCAATAAAGCATGTTGTATTGACATCTGTGTTGTGTCTATTGATTCCCCATTACGGAGCTAACAAACCCGCCCGGACGCTTTGTCATTGGCAATCACGTTAAAGCCGACAAACACACACACACACACACACACACACACCCCTCGCCCTCCTTTTTGAAAATCTGATCCATACACACTCACTCGCACACATTCCTTCACATTTAGCCAACACTACACAGGCACAGGCAGGCACAAACACCCACCCACACACCCACACACACACACGGGCGGGCGGGCAGCAAGTCAATGGTTGTAATCAATAGCTGTGGAAGGTTAAAACCAATCACACAATGGGCCGCTTCCAGATAAAGCGCTGGCGTGACCTTAACGCGCAATTATTGAATGGTCAACCGGCGTCCGGCCCGTACACAAATTGACGCGCACGCACAAAGAACCACTTCCGCGTACGGCCAGGTTTTTTCATGAATTGAAGGAGTTGGACAATTCATTAACACACTTGACACAAAGCACTATTTGCCAATTTTACATCCCGCTACTGCATCTTGTGGAATGACCACTATTGCAGTTTCACGACCATCTTTGAACTTGAACTTGAGTGCAAGACTATGTTGGTTTTCAAAGCGTTTGTCTGCGCAGATGTCGCCCAGTCCTCTATTTTTTTTTTAACTCGGAGTCGCAACAAGGCTTGCCACCGATCTGTTAATAATATATATTCACATACTATTTGATCGAGTCGAAAAAGGAGGCTCTGCCAAACAGATCTAGGAATACACTGACCGCTCGCTCTATTCACACATGGCCACTCTCTCTAAGCCCTCAACACACACACACACACACACACACACACACACACACACACACACACACACACACGCGCATGCCCGCAGAGCCAATTAGAGCAGGCCTTGACGCGGGCAGTTCGGTCCAAACACCGGCACCCCCCCTCCCGGGCACCGTGAGGAAAAATCCAGGGTGTGAGAAGGAGGATGTTATCCGAAAACACTCGGGAACTTCTCGCCAAAACCTTCACTAAAAACCCACGCCCGCCATCTTGCCACGGCAGCGACGCGGTCGTCGCGTCCCGCCGCTTCCATCAGAAGGCAGATTTGCACAATGGCGCCATTCGACACGGCGGCATGGAAAGCGCTCGACATCGCACGAAAATCATATAACGGAAGTTAATTAAAGACAGAAAACAAATGGAAATAAAACCCATCCAAAAAGTCGTAAAGCTAAACGATGAATACTCTGTGTGAATAATAGTAGCCTTTTTAGCCCTATTTTAATGGCGCTACACTTTGAGCACACTTTAGGCCAGGGGTAGGGAACCTATGGCTCGGAAGCCATTTGTGGCTCTTTTGATGGGTGCATATGGCTCTCCGCTAACCTGTGAGTTAAAAATATGGAAACCGTCAGTGAGAGTTAATTCCCAAACGCACCAATAGGAGACTTTTTCTACCTTAAAAATGGTGAAATGAATTTAAAAATGCAGATATTTTCATGTATGTTTACTTTTAAATTCTGTGTATGGCTCTCAAGCTATAATATTTGAAAGTATGAATTGTTCAAAAAGGTCCAAAAGGTTCCCGACCCCTGCTTTAGGCCTTGGATACAGAATGGCGCAAAAATTGTTACTTTATTGTTTGGTTGTTTTATTATTTAGTAGGTCGTGGGGGAATGACACATTTTCTTAACAGATAAAATGAAAATAAGTTATTCTTCTGGCAAAAAAAAAAACACAATGGGAAATAACGTCGTCGTCAAGGCAACTTGTGCACGTACGACGACCTCGCTTCGCGACGTTTTAAACTCAAAAATGGCGGAACAGCTGGACAGCAAAAGAAAGTGGAACCATTTCTGATTTGACCTTGAAGCCTGTGGCTTTTTACCAATACAATAGCGGCTAGCTAGGAAATCAAGTATCGACGGATGGATCGAGCTGCGATGGCGAAGAAACGGTCGCCGGCACGAGACGCCGACGAATTCCGAATCTGCTCCGACGCGCGCGGCCCGCTTGGCCAGCCATCGTACGGATGCGCGGCCAATGTCAAAGGTGAGGATGGCGGCCAGGCTAACAGACGCCAGGCTAACAGACTTAGCCAAAGTGGCTTACGGGGCCTTCCCGTCCTCCCCGGGGGCCGCCCAATCCCATTGGACGGCAGCCGTGGAGACGAGACGGCCCGAGTTCGGCCCGGCGGTCGTCAACTCTCCGGAGAGACGGGGGATGAGCGCCGCCGCACCTTCATTCTACTGTTGTCATATGACGATAAATAATCATTCACGTCCACTTTCCTTCCCCAAGATGCTAGCCATTGCTAATGTTTGATGAAAAAAATTATTCTACTTTGCATAGGACTAGAATGTCAATAACCAGATGGAAGTATGTCAGGTTTGATTATGGTCTCTGAGCTTTTTTGTGTGTGTGTGTGTGTGTGTGTGTGTGTGTGGTAATGACTTTGCGCTCGGGGGCTAAAAGCACAAATAGGGGGCGAAAAAAGATAGGAGAGGTTTTGCACTGCATTCACATTTTTCACCATTTTTTCAGGGCCCCCCGATTAAAAATAACAGGAAGCGCTAACGATCATCTTTACGAGTTCTTTGATTCGCTGCCACCCTCCTTCTTCAAATGGATTGGACGTCTAGGAGTCGTGAAGGCATTTAAACGCACGACTGGACATTTGTCATTTTCTTTACGTCGCATTTTAGTGCCGTATCGGTGCAACGCTAATGAGCACAATTTAGGTTGGCATAAAATAATGTCAAGCTGGTAATAATCATCACGAAGACAAATGTTTTTTCTGTTATTAGCTGTTTTAAACATGGCGAATTCAGTGCCTTGTTGGAACGGAAATCACGGTCCTAAATGTTTTCACTCGTGTTTTAAAAGGAACTTTAAAAATATTTTGTATATTTGTTGTATTTATTCAGCTTTCTTTTGTGATGTCATAGCAAATAATGCTGCATGATGCTTTTAAAAAGCGCAATCATTTAAAAAAACAACAACAATGTTGGGTTTATTCTGGGAAGTTTCTATACGTTTTGTAAGATTCTTACGCAGGTGTTTTGGTTTCGATCGAATATGAGCAGTTGTTTTTTGACCTTAAGGGTGTTATTCGGTTAGCTTATGCAATTGTTTTGAATCAGATGACATGAAATGTTTTGAGTATGTCGCGACTAAATAGAGAGAAGAGTATGCCGCACGTCAGAAATACTTTTGAACGAAGGCGCGTTATGAGTGATTTCTCCTTGCAAGTTGTAATCAGTGTATGTTAACGATGTCTTCCTGTTTCATTAAATATGACTAATAATGATTAAATGGTATTAATCATTTTTCCATCAAACAACAACAATTTTGTCCCAACTTAACTTGATAGACCACACCGTTCTCCCCATTGCTTTCAATAGGGCCGACTGGAGATGTGCAAAAAGCACCCGTAACGTTTACAGTCCCTACCGTGTCATTTGGAAGCATTGACACGTTGGACGGACACCATTGGCCGGGCCCGGGCCAATTGAGACATCCTCTCTCCCCGTTAGCGTGAGCGCCTCATTCATTATTCACCTTTTCTTTGACTTTCATTTCTTTGAGCGGCGACAGACAACGTGACCCCGGCGGCCCCCAAACAGCGATGACGCCTGGCCCGTCCAACGTCCAGCGGTGGCTCCGGTTAAAGCCGCCGCCGCCGCCGCCGCCGCCGCTGCCATTTTTTCCCTCCCGCCGCTGACACCTACTTAAGGTGATAGGCTGAATTACCCTGCCACGCCTCACTCGCTACACATCAAATCCACCAGCAACCCCCTAACATAACACACACACACACACACACAGCGGTATATACGCAACCAAGCCCGTCCCGTCCCGCCCCCTCGGCAGCCATTAGATCAGGGGTAGGGAACCTATGGCTCGGGAGCCACATGTGGCTCTTTTGATGGGTGCATATGGCTCTGAGCTAAAATATGGAAACCGGTGGTAAGAGAAAAGAGTCCCCAATAAGAACGTCACGTTGGCACTGTGGCATTGTTTGTTTTTCATTCGTCTTCTGCATTCATTCTCTCATTGATACTCATTGAACTCATTGACATTCATTGATTAGCAACAGCTTAAAAATGTCAAAATAATTAAGACTTTTTGTACTTTAAAAATTGTAAAATGACTAAAAAAATTCGCACATTTTCATGTGTTTTGACTTTTCAATTGTGATTATGGCTCTCAAGGAATAATATTTGAAAATAGGAATGGTTTATGGCTCTCTCTTTCAAAAAGGTTTCCGACCCCTGCATTAGATATTTCCGCCCGAATGGACCGAGCCGTAATAGCGGGGACGAAGAAGACCCTTTCGACTTGTACACAAACACACACGCACATCGGAAACAAAACAAGATTTCGGTAATAAGCACGCAGGTGGAAACGGGCAATATTTTTTTACAGGCTGCATTATTCTTCTCATCGTCCCCTTTTCATAATTCCTATCGTCTATACACGCCGGGAGCGGAATAGAAAGCAACAAGGTCAAGTTTCAAGCCGGAGAAGCTCACGCATTCGACGGTAAAGGCACGACGGAGCGCTAAAATTGCCCCCCCCCCCTCCCTAAATTGTGCTGGATCTGCGACCAGGAGATGGTTTTCCGCGGTCAAACTTTGTCCCGGGGAGGCAGGGCCCTCCCCGATCAATATCCGCTAATCGATAGACAACCGTGAACCCGGCCCGAGGAGAGACGGGGAACGGCGTGGGAATGACAACGCTTGGAGTGCTAGCTTTTGGAGCAAAATGCTAATGAACGCAAAGTACGATTGTGGAAACGGGAGTGTGTTCTTTGATGAATAAATGATCAATTCTCTCTCTCGCTCTCTCTCTCTTTCACCTGTTTGTGAATTCTACATAGTGAAAACTTTTGATGTATAATTCACGTGGATTTCAATGCCGAGTCTCCGTCAAAAAAAATGGAACATATAATCGTGTATTTTTTACTTTTTTACAGGCTACTCATTGAACTCACTGTCTGCCACTGACGCCGATAGACGCCAAAACCTTTTGGACTGAGAGGAACGGCAGCGATCCTTAAGATGAGCACTTCACGGCCCTTTTTGGAAATGTATCGTTGTCAATGGCAAAAATGGAGTTAAAGACAGCAAAACCAAATCAACACTTTTTTTTTAATGGGATCCAAATTCTGTTTTCATTTAGTTTTGTCGTGAGTATGATTTCATGAACGTTTTGAAAGATAGGGTGCAAATAATGATTCAATGATACATGAAGAAAATGAGTAAAAAATAGCCACTTGCCTCCTTTAAATGGAGATACTCAAAAAGAAAAGAGTTGTGTCCATTTGAATGAATCAAAGTTCTTATTTGGCGAGTTTGTTCATTTACAATTTTATCAAGCAAATTGAAGTGGCGGGCTCAATATCGTCACGCTACAAAACCGGACGGGACTATTCGTATAACGTAGCCACGCGAATGAGCTCAAGTGGGCATTTAAGCAAAAAAAACAAAGAAGAAGAAGAGATGTTCTTACCTGGGCTGGAGTGCAAATGAGCTCAAGTGGGCATTTAAGCAAAAAAAAACAAAGAAGAAGAAGAGATGCTCTTACCTGGGCTGGAGCGCGGCGGTGCCGCTGCCGGCGACGACTTGAGTCTCCAGGCGCTGAAGTCGGACGCGGTTCTCTGAAAGACGAAGGGCACCGGCAGGGGGACAAACATGGTCCTCCGTCAACCTGGGACCCCTTCTTTGCTCCTTTCTTCTGGTCTGGTCTGGTCTCCTCCGGCCGTGAGCGCTGCGCTCCGATCTTCTGGAAGAAAATTCAAAGGGGAGCTTTTTTGCCGCTTTTCTTTTCAACGCGATCTCTAGTTGTCCCGATCTCCGGCTCCGGCTCCGGCTCCAGCGCGTAAAGCCGACGACGGCATGGCGCCCGGTGGAGGCGCTCCGTTCCCCCCTCCTCCGGGCCAGAGGCAAAGTCCCTTTTTCTCTAGCGGATGGGACGGCCAAAGCGGAGAAGCGTCCCTTCCTTCCTTCAAAACGACGGCGGTCGGTCCCGGATTAAATCCACATGGATACGGCGCCGCTCTCGCTAACTAGCGGCCGTGGTCGCCGTCCCCGCCGCCGCCGTCGCGTAGCCTCAACGCAACGCGCTCCGCCGCTCGCCAGGAGCCCGAGCCGGGATAGAAGAGAGGAGAGACGGCCACCCCCGCTTTTACACGGCACCCCGCCCCCTTCCCCCGCCGTCGACACCCCTCCGAAAGCCCCCGGCGCGCACAAATGCACGCACGTGTGGGTTCGGGTTCTTTTCAAAAGGTGAAAGGGGCAAATGTGAGGGTTTGGTTTGTGATGGCTCTCATTTAGTTTTGCTCAGACCTTTTCAACTTTTTTTCATTGAATACGGATCATTCACCAAGATGAGGCAAATATACTTTTAATTGGACTTCAACATATTGATGTGACCCGGCAATTCCTGATTTTTTTTTTTTTACCTGCGCGGAGGTAGTAACCCATTGTGATTTTCTGATGACGTCATTACCACGTAGCCAATAATCACGTGAGCCTGCGAGGTATCGATTGCCCCTTGATGTATATTTTAGCAGGTGTATCTCTCTCTCTCTCTCTCTCGTCTTTCTATATTTACAATACACATCTCGTAGCCGCTTTCGACGTCACGTCACGGCGCAAAAGCACATTTGTGGCCCGATTCCACGAGGATACGGCCCCCCCGTGGCCCACCCACGAAAGTCAAGCCAAGCGACAATAGACAGCCGAGCCTCGTAAGTAAACGCCTCAGAGATCATCATCGTCGGCGCCAATAAACATTGTTACAAATACACTCATCGATAGGGTAAATATGGCCGTCGATAAGCCGGCGCGGCGCGCTCCTCCTCGCCGCACTCCTGAAGGGCCGAGGTGTTAATAAGTTATCGATCCGCCCCCGCGGAGACGCACGCGCTCGCCTCGTTTTGACCGCTCCGGAAAGGGACGCTCGCTCGCTCGCTCGGACGCGTGGCGACAAGAAAGGATCCAATGATATTGATGTCCCTCGGAAGAAGATTTGCTTTTGGGAAAAATCTACCCGTGAATCAGGAAACAGATCAGATCCACGTTCTGTAAGTTGAGTTATTATAATGGTCTTTCTGAATTTTCTTTCAAATGTTTTGTCTATTATTGTTTTTATAATACTAATATACAAACTGAGGTCAACGGTTACATTGGATTAATTTGTTTCCTACCTTAAATGGTCAAAAAGTATTTGGGGGAAAAAACCCAATTCAAAATCTCAATTTAAAATGAACTGATTCTATTTTTAAAACTATTGTATTTATTTGACCCTATTCAACTTTATGAAATAATCGGTTCATTCATCATTTCTATATAAATATAATATACGACCAAGCACTCTCTGCAGAGGACGTCGAATCCAAATTGTTGCGAGTCAAGCACGTCGTCCGTCCCTAATCATATGTCCTTCCCTCCGTATCACATCACATCACAAAGGAGCCCCCGCGAGCTAAAGTGTCACCCCCACCTGTCCTCCCGCCCTCCCTCCTTCCTTCCTTCCCTCCGCGTGTCCAATGAGAGACGGGTCGGAGGAGCGGGCGCAGCGACCGGTCGGCCCTCCCGAGCCCCCCTCCGCAGATAAAAGGCTTTGAGAGTGGAGGAGCCCCCACATCCCAACTCCTTCCAGACAAAAGCAATTATTTCTTGAAAAATATAGTGTGTGTTGTGCGTCCGGCGCAGCTGGGGAAGGAAGGTGGGCGTGTGCGCGTGTGTGTGTGTGTGTGGGGGGGGGGGGGGGGGGGGGGGGCGGTGACTGGGGGGGGGGGGGGGCTCGGGGTTTGAAAGAGAGGTGAGCAAGATGGCGCGTGGCCAGCCTCATCAATAGCGATAGCTTCTTTGTGCAAGATCCTTATTATTTCTTCATTTAATCATGCTGCCGGACCCCATCAAACATCCCTCGACACGTATACTAAAGGCCTAGATGGTACGACCCCTACAATTCTCGTGGAATAGCGATGTATTGAGCCGTGAAATAGTTCCAAGTTTAAGCTTGGCCATTTTGGATTACACGCTACGTACGTGGCGCTGCGTCGGTGGATGTCAGAGAGTTCAGAGTTAAATAGCCGTATGACGTTGACAGACGAGCTGCTCCAATTAAATCTGTCCTGGTGGAAAACGTGGGGGGTTAGGGCCGTTTGGCAATCGACGCTGACGTACGATGACGCGAGTTCATTGGCGGCTCAACTCGGAGGAAACTCGTTACCTCAAAATACAACTTACCGTTACGCAGACTGCGGGCGGCTATTGTAAATGAATCCTTTTCTTTTTATACAATACAAATACGAAGAGAATAGCTGAAGAAAAGCAGCGGAATAATACGGCGGTCGGTCCGTTCGATAATTGTCTATTATTCAACTCTCTTAGTTGTTTTAGAAAATGTTGCATTGTTAGCAAGCGGCCTAACTATATTTTTGCAGATGACAAATATCCATTGGAGGGCCATTTCTTTTCAAGGACAGAGTGAAAGTCATTTAAATGATAGCAAAGCATTTTGGCATGACTATAGGTCATATTTTTTAAAAAATGAATAACCCGGTGAGGGCCGAAAAATGCCAGTTCTTCGCTCCGACAATTTCTTGCCTCGACTTCAAAAACGGCTCAAGTGAGTTCCACGACTTCCTCACAAAAGTTGCCCTTCTGACCCAAAATAATCCATTTAAAAAAAAAACGGTCGCCGCGCGTCCGTCACTGGGCGCAGATACGTACCGGCGAGACATCCGCTAGCGGAACGACGCGGCGGTTTCACGCCGACGCGCGGGAGCTTTTTTTCGGCGGATTTACGAGCGGCGCCGACGCCCAAAACGCCGTAACACGCGTGAAGGCCCCGCTCGGGCGCGGCGTAAAGCGCTTAGCTCGGCACAAACGCGGTTCCGTCCGGGCCGGCGGTAATGCCGATGACGCGGTCGGGGCTTTGCGAGATGCCGTGACCCCCGCCTGCCTGCGACTGGCCGATATCGGCGGAGCCTCCGACGCCGAAAGGATCGAGAGAAAGGAGAGTGCGGGCAATGGCCAAAAATACCCATAGAATCAAAATGAAAACGTGACTGGACTACTTTAGTAAAAACAGGCTTTTATATTATTAAGCCAAGTGGTGGCCTTAGCTTAACGGCTAACTGTAAGCCCAGGCGGTGGAATGGCAACACTAAATCAGCTAGCGCGGAAACGGTGGTAAACGACGAGCGTTTCTTCTTCCGAGAGCCCTCCGTCACGGACGTAGAGTCTGGTCGGCGACCCGGGGAAACGTATCGGGTGCGGACGGACGACGCAAATAAACGGCGGGCGGAGTCCACGCGCAAAGGAGGCAAAAGGCGCGGATCGATGGGAAAGCTAGAAATCAATGCAGTTAGCGGAGAGGAATCGATGGCGCCTAATCGGGATGCCGATGGCCCCAGTCAAAACAATTAACAAGGAAGAAAAATGTTTAACCGCCGTCAAGCGCGGACGACACCGGCGCCGTTTATGTAGCGAGGGTCAGTACGCGAGAAGCTTTGAAAATGAGAGCGAATGGAGCGCCACCTGCCATTGTTTTGCTCTCCGCTAACCGTGGGGACGTACCATTGGCTTGCATTTCATTAACCATAAAACAGATTTCATCATTTATCCTTCTTAAAAAAAAAATAAAAATAAAAACAATGTTTCTTTTTGTTTCTTCAAAATTTTATCTTACAAATATTTTTATGTTATTCAAAAAATACATCGCTGGAGTAAAACTAATAATATTAAATCAGTTACTTCTAAACCAGGGGTAGGGAACCTGTGGCTCGGGAGCCACATGAGGCTCTTTTGATGGGTGTATATGGCTCTCCGCTAAACTGTGGGGTAAAATATGGAAACTATGGAATGATTTTTTTCATTACACTCTTTTGCATGGATTTTCTCACTGATACTCATTGATTAGCAACAACGTAACAATGTTGTCAAAAGAATTCAGAGACTTTTTGTATTTTAAAATTGGTGAAGTGACTCAAAAAGGCACACATTTTCATGTATGTTGAATTTTAAATTCGGAGCGTGGCTCTCAAGGATTAACATTTAAAAATATGAATTGTTTATGGCTCTTTCCATCAAAAAGGTTCCCGACCCCTGTTCTAAACATTTAGGAATGCAAGTATTATGAAATGGACTTTTCGTAAAATGGCCTTGTTTATGTGTATACCTAACTCTGTCATTCCTATTTAGAGGTGATTTCTTTTTGCTGGATTATTTACAAAAACAGTCAAATGTAGTCAGAAAATGACATGGAATTTATGGATTAAAAGCAGAACTGCTATTATTTCTATGTACAAGGAATGATCCCAATGAATGATTTGACACTTTCTATTTCAATCACTTTTCCCCAAGCTGATTTTGACAAATAAGAAGATAGAGAAATATGGCAGCGGATTTAATTGTGTGCGTGTTTAAGCGCCGGCCGGGGTTGCGGCGGGGCCGATCGATAGCGGCGGGCTCGCTTACGACCCCGCGGCCGACGGCGCCGCGGAAATCAATGGGCCGGCCGGGCCAATAACTCGGAACGCCGTGCCGATTAGTCCGCTGTCAACTAATCAGAGCGTCAGCCAACGTGACACGCCGCCTATTAACCTATCGACGTGGCCGGAAGCGGGAAGCGGGAAGCGCCGGGCCTTCGCTCGGATTTTTGCCTTCCTGCCGCCACGTGGACAACGTTCTTCCCTTTTACCTTCATTTTATCCGGGGGTATCGTCGCTAATTCTATTTTATCCAGCTCGGCCGGCAGAAAAAGAGCGAGGCAACGTTCTCAAAGCCATCCACTCGAATGAGTTGAGAAGAAGAACAACAACAACCGAAAAACGCCGACCGCCATGACACTTGGTAAGCGCCCGTCGCCGGACCGTATCGCTCAGCGCCAATATGAACGGCAGATTGTTTTTTCTCATGGATTTTTGTCAGGGTCGAAGTAGGCGCAAGCGCCAGAGTAGCGGATGTAAAAGGATGTTTGTTCTTTCAAGTACCGTATTTTCACGACTAAAAGGCGCACATAAAAGTCTTCAATTTTCTCCAAAATAGACAGGGTGCCTTATAATCCAGTGCGCTTTATATATGGACCAATACTAAAATTGTTATCACGATAAAATAAAATAAATCAGTCGATAGGGTACACCATCCTCTACAGCTCTCACAACTACGGCAAGCAGCCCCCGCCCGACTCTACTATTTTCCCCGTAGAAAAAGTACTGCGCAGTGACTGCTGGGATATGTAGTAGTTCTTTTGTCAATACACCCAATGGATTGTGGCCTGTATACATCGACATCAGCACAGCTTGACGAAGGGTGGCAGGCAGCGCCGGGCTAGTTACGCTAGGGGGAATTCGGTGTCTGCGTTTCAAGCCTCCATTTTTTTTCTTTTTTTTCTTTGCCTGCTTCCTCCTCACACTCACCTTGGTCTTTGGAGCATGGCGAGGCGGCTGAACGAGGAGGATCCCAGACCGGGCCGGACGTTTCCTTTTCTGTGGTGGCAAAAAAAAAAATTATAAATATATTTTCTACGGGATTCAGACCAAATGTACATTATTTCTTAGAATTCCTGACATTAATAGTCAATCTGTTCGGACAAAAGGCTAATGTTGCATTTTAAAAAGCAGGAAAATATCCCATTCATCACAAACTGGAAGCTTCCAAAATCATTACATTGTGTATGGGTGTGTTAAGGGGAGGTCATAGGTCAAGTATGAAAGAATAGGAAAATAAGGCTGCAAAAATTATTTATGTCATTAAACTATAGAGACGAATATTGTCTGATATTTCTGTCTTGACGTATTATCCCCCCAAAAACTCAAGAAGCTATTTTATTTTTATTGTGTTCAGGATCCAATTTACAAACACAATATATGCTTAGGCCAATTGAAACTTAATAGCGCTCCGAAAATGTATCAATGTTGTGCAGAATGTTTTCGGCTTTCAATTTTTTTTAAAAAGGAAGCGACTCGAACTAAAAATACATTGCAAGCTCTTAAAAATAAGTGGCTACATCTGTCCTTCTGGGGTTCAAACCTCCCCGAAAGAGCCACAAACACACGCGCGACCCCGGAGGTCAATCCTGGCGGACGGGGTCAGACGTCTGGCACGGAGCCGACCTTCGACCCGGAGGTCGCGACCGCTCGCTCCCATCCTAAGCAGATGGACAACCCATTTGCTTTGGGGTCTCCGCCGCCACCGCGACATTATTGATCAAGGCAGGAGCGATCGATGGATGCTCCGGCTTTATTATTCAGGGGTTAATATCTCATTAGCGGCTATTATTGCCACGGCGACAGGCGGTTAGTGACACGCGCGCCACGCGCGGATTATCGGAAATCAATAAGGAAGTGGTAGGAGTTTTCCTGCTTGATGGAGTCAAATAAAGCGAGACTTCCTCTCGTGTAGTGAGGCGCGATTAAAGTCTCTTGATTTGGGCTCGCTTGGCTTGGTTATGAAGGAATACATTTTCACATCATCGTGTATACTGGGTTCCCAATTTTGTAGACAAAATGTAGCTCTCATAAACAATAAGGTAGGAATTTATTGTTTACACTAGCTGGTCATTTCATTTCACGTTTGATTAATTATTGGCACCGCAGTTTTTTTTTCTGTTGTTGCTCCGAGTGTCGTCATCTTTTGTACATTTAAGAGATTTTTTTTTTAATCCTGATAGTCAGCTATTTTTGCCTTTACGTTTTTTTCAACAATTTGTAAATTTGCCTGATTTTTAAAATGCAACCGCATCTTTTAAAGGGGGAGGCTGAAATTTAGACCTCTGCTTGCTCCTATTATGCTTTTTGTCTGGTGACATGCTTTTTCAACCGTGCTTATTATTTTGAAAAGAAAAGCAAGCAAAAAGGGAAATCTTACCAATGTTTTGCTTACAGCTGTTATCAGTTTATGTGAACCACGGCGAAGGTGGCGGTGGTGATGGCGGTGGCGGTGGCGGGGTAGCATCAGCAGGGCTTCTCTTGCTTATCAGCCGGCAGACACTGGTGATCCTTATTAGCCACGGGAGGGCACACACACACACACGCTATTAGAACATTTCACTCCATGCACTAACAAAACAAGACAAAAATGGTAACTCACTTGTTTCTTTTTCACTGTAGCAAGGATCAATATGGACTTGAATAGAAAGACAGCACGGTGTTCATGTCCATCCCAGTGGAAAGAATCTTGTTCATTCACTGCCAAATCTACCAGTTCAAAGAGAATGGACGCCTAATGCCGTCATTGACAGCCAAGTAAACATGTGACGAATACACTTATTTACCAACCTTCAAAATGTCATGGTTCCCATATTTATCAACAGAATTGCGTCATCTTGGTATCATAGAAAGTTCTTAGCTGTGCTGTTTTGAATTTGATTGAATTTGACATTTTTTGTTCCACGTCACTACATCAAAGAGATTAGCCGACGTTCCAAGTTCACTATGCTTGGCCTAAAAAAAATTCAAGCATCTTGAATTTTTCTCCAAATTTAAGCCACAAACGGGTATTTAAGCTGACAGAATGTGACTCTAAACCACAAAATGAATATTTAAGTGGACAAAATGTGAATTTTCAGTACACTCCAGAACCGAACTGTGCTAGCCCAAAAAATAATTAGCTAAATGTGCGTAGCCTTCAAAACACGACTAAACGTAACTCTCACTTTACTCGACTTCAAATACACACGCCGGCATATTGACATTTTAAAGGCCAAATGTAGACAGTAAAATATGATTACGAAACCAAGATAGTGTTAGACTAAATGGAGAATATGACATATTCTTCAATAGTAATGAAAGTGACGCACCTGACGTGTTTTTACGGGGACCCATGACGCTTAGCGAGCGTCGAATGTCGGATAATGGCGTGCTAAATTACGCACCTGACGTATGACAGTGTCGCTTGTTGAGTGGGTGGCGTCCCTAGACGTGGGCCCGAGCGGGTTTCACTACCGGGGGGAGACAATTTGGGTCTGGGGGGGCATTAGCGGCGGCAGTTTAGCCGACTAGCAGGCTAGCAGACCCAGGAAGCCCGCCCTGACCTCTGACATCACGACGGCGGGGTCAGGCGCGCGCGCGTGCACGCGAGCAGACAAAAATCAACGGTCACACCAAATTAAAAGAAACTCGTCAAATCATGTCCAGCCTGCAGACACAACAACGTTGCTGTCGTCAAGTTGCTTTTTTGGGGGCGACTTAAAAACAAAATACGGCAAATTTAAAAACGTCCTTGCTTCTCTTTCTGTTACCACGAGAAA
Source organism: Stigmatopora argus (assembly GCF_051989625.1). Classification (NCBI taxonomy): domain Eukaryota; kingdom Metazoa; phylum Chordata; class Actinopteri; order Syngnathiformes; family Syngnathidae; genus Stigmatopora; species Stigmatopora argus. The sequence continues at coordinate 356,409 of NC_135407.1, forward strand.
TCATCAATTCTGAGCTTGCAGGAAATGCGATTTAATTTTGAAGGAGAATGAAGAAAAGGAGAAAAACACATTCAATACATTTGTTTCATTTATTTCACACAAAGTTACATCTGGCAATTATTGAAATAGTTATTACTGCATTTTCTCTGCAATACGTTGTTTTTACATAACAAATGTAATTTAAAAAAACTAAAATATCGCATTCGTCATAGTAACACACATTTTCTTTAAAATATCTTCACGTTTTTAAGATATGAATTTGCCCCTCCCAGTTCAGATAAATTGGACGCCTACTTGTAGAAAGATGAACATTTAACATCGTCAGTGGCACTGAAAGAGTTGTTTTCTTTGAAAGTCTGCGTATTATCATCGTCACGTAAAATATTATCCATTGAATTTGATAGAAGGAAAAGCGCTTTAAATAGGTCAAATGCTCAGTGTATATGATAGAATTCGCCTTGTTGTGTGCACCTTAACTGTAAGCAAAAAGAAATAAAAAGGTGGGTTAGGCTTCAGTATTCGAAAATTGCGATTGAAAATGTGGTCATATTAAAGAAGGCGATGAATCCACGTTCGGCGTTCGGAGCAAGTGGGTGGACGGTGCGCGTGCACGCGAGCGGGTGGATCGATATCCAGGCAAGCAGACTTGAAAGGCCGGCGGATGACGTCACGATGGCTTCTCTGGCTTTTAATTGATTTGTCATAATGAACTGGAGGCCATCGATTTCCGCAGCACAAAGCTCGTGAAATCAAGTCGTCCGTCACTCGATAACAATCACAGCCGGAATTCAAACCCCTGGGAAGCAAATGACTTCAACTTTTGTAATCATCAAATCAAAAAAATTAAATAAATAAAATAGTCCAAAGTTACTGACTGGAGTGAGCCTTCATTGAATTGTTTGAAAGATAGCTTTAAATCAAATTGTACTTGTATAATGACAATTAAGGCATTCAATTCAATTAAAAGGGGACTAAAATAATAATATCCAAACACCAAGATGTTATATCTGGCCTGTACAACAAATGGGAAATGTCATCTGCATATGTAAATGATTTAAAAAAAAAAAGATCATTCCCAAAAGAAATGAAAAATGTTCACCAAAATCATGGAAATGCCTTAACTGACAGTTCTTCCACATGCAAAATATGTGATTTGCAAGCTGCACTTTCAACCAAAATGATTTAAACAGGAGTGTTAACATTCTCACAGTTCTTAGCCGATGACAAACCGATATTTTCTCCCCGCTTTCGTCACTGACGACTTTAGCCGGCGTGGCGGGAGAATGATGAGAAGGGCGAACAAGCCAAAACGGGGACCGCCAGACCAGAAGCGGAGGACCCAGAAAAGGACAGAAGAGAAGGAACGCCACAAAAGAAAGAGGAAGGAGAAGAGGAGAATCCCAAAAGGCCCGGCGCCGACAACAAAGCGGAGGAGAAAGACCAGACGAGGTGGACGGGCGGGCGGGCGGGGAGGGAGGCTCGGGCTGCTCTCCCCTCCGACCAAAGGCCCCCGCCGTCCCCGGCACGTGCGGCCCCGCGACCAAAAGGATCCGCCACCCATCTGGACGCGGAAAAGATGCAAAAGACAAGAAAATGGCAGCAGCAAAACAAGTGGAGAACACAAAAGGATAAGAATGAAAGGAGGAGAGGAAAAGTGGAAAAGCAATGACTACAAGCATACTCTCATCATTTGTAGTACAGCCCTGTAATTGACTACATTATTCATCAAATATCATAAAGCATATATCTGTGTCGTACAACTGCATACGTACAATATATTTGGTGCTGTTATACAGTTTGATTTTTTTTTTTATCAAGAAGGAACCCAACAGAGCACAAATGTAAAGCAAACGAGTCTCACTCCTGGCCCCCCGCCCCAAACACACACATACACACACACACACATTTTAATACACATAGGGTCACTAGAATACACACGTGTGAGCCCCGCAGGACCCCTCCCCGTGACCCTGCGACCTAGGCGTCATGGCAACCCCCTGACCCATGGCGTTGCCATGGCAACAACCTTGGATGGAGCGCGTCTGACCACCACACACACACACACACACTGCAGACGCACCCCCACTCTCCCCGCCAAGGCGAGGCGAAGCGATCGATATTCTATCACACAGAACAGTGGAGCGAGAGAGAGGAGGCCACGGGCCAGCCAGATTACTGGGGGGTGGCGAGGGGATTGAGGGGAGGGGGTCGTGAGGGGGTGTGAGGGGGTCTTGACAAAAAAAGAAGCATGTGTGTGTGTGTGTGTGTGTGTGCGTTTGAAGCAGAGGAAAAGGTTTTAGAGGAGGTAGGAGATGGAAAGATGTGTGTGTGTAATCAGGTAGCTAGGAGATTGGGAGGGGGGGGGTGTTGTGAGGAAAGCAATTTTTGTTGTCTGTGTTCCTTTTAATTTGTAATTTTTGTTTAGGTTGGAAAAAATCAGACGCAAACAAACTGTATTTTCAAAGTTTGTCTACAATTTACATAGCCATGCATTTCAATAAGTGCGAATGACGAAATTAAAATAAAGAACACACCTCCATGTAATTGGCAGCTTCAACAACACTGATATTATAAAAATATTTTTTGCTCATGTCTCAATAAATAATGTCAGAAATAAAACTACTTTTTAGAGACATACTGTCACTCGCTCACGTGTACACACGTTGTCCACCGGAGGGCGGTAATGTGCGATCTACGGCCATGGATGCTTGGCTTTCCTCGGTAATATATTATTAGAGTTGTTCTTGAGAGAAAATAAAGAGCATGTATGTGAATCCTGTATACTATTTAGTCTACAAACGCTGATATTGTGTATTCCAAATTTCTTTAATATGCAATAAAAATCAATCCGGCCAACGTCAAATTTCAAATCGTAACATTAAAAAGATTTTTGGGGGATCTTCATCATAGGTTTTTCCCCCTAATAATTAAGAATGGTTGTGGTCACCACGAAGACGAGAATTGACAAGACGGCGACCCTGCGCTGCGCGTCCGCACTAAAGCGTGCGCGTGTAGAACAAGAGAAGGAATCAAGATAGAAGAGGTGACCTGTGTCCTCACTTCAAGGTGTGTATGTGTGTGTGTGTGTGTGTGTGTGTGTGTGTGTGTGTAGCACCACTCACTTGCTCTGTGAGCCTTGTAATAGTATTCATGAAACACGGACGGACACACACACACCGACAGGCAAGCGGTGTGAAGTGAAAGTGTCCAAGGCAAAGCTGCACCTTTAAAGGCCTCAACTGAAGATGAAGCGCCCCTCTGGACAAATGCTTTCTTCTATTCAGTTGTTGGACTTCTTGCTCCTCCACCTATAAACTGTGTCAGGAAGTGACAAATATAATAGGACATTTCACACATTCATCCACAGCGCGAGTGCGCTACGACAGGCCAAAGGCTGGGATAAGAGCGTACTATACTGGCTAAAATTGAACCTACGAGTCCACCCTTTATCAGCCCTGGGGGGCTAAAATGGGGCATAGACTTAGCAAATAGCCTTTATACCATGTGCTGCTTTATGTAAATGATGAATTGTAACTGCTATAGCTGTATTTTTTTAAAATGAATGAATCAACGGTGTACTCACCCTCAACGTTCTTGACGACAAATCTAGATGTGAATCGATTCCGCTGTGAAAAAGACTCCTCGTCCTTGACTGTCAACGTGGTGTCGAAAGAAAGAACGAAAAGTGAGGAAGAACGGTTCACAGCGTTTATTTCCATTTCATGACACAAAATCAAAATGGAGAACCAAGTGACAAAAAAGTTGGCTTCTAGTTTGTCGCATTTTCTTCCACTTGCTTATTTGCTGACTCCATTTGTGCTCCTTTTCTCATGACACACAAAGATTGGAACTTTCTTCTTTTCGGTCAGGTGGGGGGCCAGGGGCGGGGGGGATTGATGATGGGGAGCGAGTGGGCAAAAGTAGGGCTCGCAGCGCTCTTATCTATCAGACAGACCCATTGGTTTTACCCCTAAACTTTTTACAGCGCGGTCGGATGTGACATATTGTTGGCCATTTGGAAGGAAAAGAAAAGTGCAAGAGGACAATTGTTGTTTCATGGCTCTGTTTCATTGAAAAATCCCATTCCAGGCTCCAATCAATGTTTGCCAAGGTTTTGAAAATCAATTTTAACATAAAAAAAAAAATCATTGTCTCATTTCAATTCGTCAAGAAAAAAATGTGTAGAAATAGAACAATGACATTGAGCAAGAATTACAAAAGAGAACTGCTGTGGACATTTGACATTCATCATTTGACAAACTTGAAACGCTCCTTTTTTTGTTTGTTTCTTTACCTTCAAATGTGGCCCTGCGGCACAAAAGTTTGCCCACCCCTGCTTTCGCAAAGCAGACAAATGTAAACAGAAGAGAGGCTTGGCTTCAGTGTGCTTCTTTTTGGACAGGTGTGAATGAAAACAACAGCTCTCACACTCATCGGAAATAGTTGAAAAAGACGACGGCAACGACGAGGACAACAACAACAACAACGGCCAGTCTTCTGTTAGAAAACTACCGTGCCCAAGAGGAAGCGGGGAACAGTAGGAGGTTGGAACCCTCTGAGCTGCAAACATTTTGGAAAAGCGACGTGGCGGCGGCAACCAGAGAGCGGCCACGGGCGCCATGGCAACAAGCATCGGCACAATGGCGGCGGTTGGCAGTTTTCGAGCTCGGCGGCGGCGGGAAAAAAAAAGCCACGGCGAGGACGCGCCTGTTAGCACCTCGCCGCCATCTTGGTGGCCTTTTTGTTTTTTTAAGGTCGAGGCGAGCAAAGTAGATGGCGGAATAGTAAACAATCGCGGCTCGTTACCGTGGCAACGTGCACTAAATGTAAACAACAACAACGATGGACGGACGGTAGATCGCCAACGAGCGTAATGTGGCAGCCGTTTGACTGACGGGTGGGGTGGGGGCAAAGGGGGGGGGGGAATTTTTTAAAATTTGATCATCTAATAATACGTCTCCCTTTCCACCCAACCTGAAAACACCAGAAGAAAAAGAAGAAGAAGTGTGTCAGCAGGATGAAATTCACCTTGGCTAAATCAATTGGGCGGATTTTATTGATGGATTGATTACCTCCGGGGTTTCGACGCAGGATGAGCTTTCGGATCTCGTCGTAAACAAAGATGAGGAAACTGTAGGGGAATGCGCAGAACCACCAACTGGCCCTAAACAATCAAACCGTTAGCATTTTTCATATTGTTAGTATCACACTTCCATCGAAAACCAAAAAGCAAACGCATTGCTTGAGCAATATCGGTTATTTTTTAGCAGACAAATTCATACGGATGCCGGAAGTGAGTTCTATTTGCGTGGATTTTCTTACTTGAGCGGATACATCCGTAGCGCCACGTCCATGCCGGGACAGTAGGACAGGAAGGCGGCCAGGGCTGTTTCTTCAAACAGGCCGAAGATTAAAATCTTGTTCCTGCCAGAACACAAAAAAATGAAGGATTCAGGACGACGTCCAAATTTCATGTTTGCGGAAGGATGGCAACGAACGCCCACTTCCAAGAATCTACGAGTCCATTAAATACGAACACAGCAGAAGGATGAGAAATTGGTCAAATGGGCAGAGGTCACTTGAAAGTGCGTGATTTGGTTCCCTCTAGTGGCTGTAAATACAACTGCAACCGCAAGAAACCCAAACGCTAGTCTTCTTTCTCATTTCCAACTGGGTTGAAAATATAGTCTAATAACGGAAGGGGAGGCAAACCTCATGCCCTGCTGGAAGACCGAGTTGCGTCTGGTCTTGCAGATGATGACGTCGGCCCACTGCACCACCACGATGCTGACGAAGAAGGCCGTGTGGCAGGTGAACTCCACGATCTTGCGCTGTTCGTACGTCTGACGGAGGGGGGACGGGACAGCGAGGGCCACACGTCAAAGCACCGTCCTTCACGGCGTACAAGCGTGACCCGTGTCGGGCGCCGTTACCCATTGTTGCCCGTAGCTGTCCTCCAGGTCGTTGTTGGAGCGGTCGTCCCAGTTGAGGCGGATTCCCATCAGCACGGAAGGCCGGAAGCCATTTTCCGCCATGATGACAAAGTAGGCAAAGAAGCCGCCCAGAGCTTGGATCATCCCTGGAGGAGGGAGTGGACGTGTCAAGACCGCCGGTCGCTCGCTCGCTCGTCCCCTTGGACACGGGCCTACCGATCTGCCCGTAGGCGATGCTGATGAGCCTTTCGTTGACCAGCTTGTCCCTCATGGGATTCCTGGGCTGACGCTTCATGATGTCGCTTTCGGCCGCCTCGTACGCCAGCGAGATGGCCGGCACCTGCGCAGGTTACAAAAAAAAATGAGTTTGAAAAAGCTGGTTAGGGACACCACGAAAGGACGTCCCGCCGCTCACCATGTCCGTGCCCAGGTCGATGCAAAGGATGGTGATGGTACCCAGGGGAAGCGGGATGTTGACCAGGATGAAGAAGAGGAAGGGCGTGATCTCCGGGATGTTGCTGGTCAGAGTGTAGGCGATGGACTTTTTCAGGTTGTCGAAGATGAGGCGGCCTGCGAGGAAGACCCGATGTTCAAGCGTGGTGTCCAACGTGGCCCAGTCCCATCCGGCTCACCTTCCTCCACGCCCGTGACGATGGAGGCAAAGTTGTCGTCCAGCAGGATCATGTCGGCGGCTTGCTTGGACACGTCCGAGCCCGAGATCCCCATGGCCACGCCGATGTCGGCTTTCTTCAGGGCGGGGGAGTCGTTGACGCCGTCGCCCGTCACCGCCACGATGGCCCCCTGTCGACCGGGAGAGTAAAAGCCTCAACTTTCGTGCGTCTTCCCCCGCCTCAGAGACCCGCGTCCGTCCATCCGTCCACTATCGCTAATGAAAAAAACTGGTCCGGGGACCGGGGCCACCACACCTGTCTCTGGCATCCCTCCACAATGATGAGCTTCTGCTGAGGTGAGGTCCTGGCAAACACTATCTCCGTGTGATTCCTTAAAATGTCGTCCATCTGGTCTTGGTCCAGGTCCTTCAGGTCGGTCCCGTGGATCACGCAGGCTTTGGCGTCCCTACGGCGAGCGGCGTTACGGCGGTCGGCCCTCCCTCCCGTTTGGACGGCGTTGGTCTCCCTCACCTGGGGTTCACCTGGCTGACGGGAATGTTGAGACGCGCGGCGATGTCCTCCACCGTCTCGTTGCCCTCCGAGATGATGCCCACGCCCTTGGCGATGGCCTTGGCCGTGATGGGGTGGTCGCCGGTCACCATGATGACCTGCTCGAGAGGGGAGCCCGGCGTCCGCCTTAATGCGGGCGGAGCGACGTTGGCCGGCGACGAGAGGCCCGCCTTAGGCCGACGGCGACAGGAGGCCAGACGGACGCGGACGACGCCCACCTTGATGCCGGCCGAGCGACACTTGCCCACGGCGTCGGGAACGGCGGCGCGGGGCGGGTCGATCATGGACATCAGCCCCACGAAGCACAGGTTGTCCGTCTGGAAGTTGACGTCGTCCGTGTCGAAGGCAAATCCTTTCGGGTAGGATTCCTCCGGCAGGAAGAGGTGGCAGAAACCTGTTGTGGACATGAGAAATGGACAGCTGTCCCCGGAGTGGCCCCCGAACGGGCTCCGAAAGGGGCTCTTTTTTTCCCTCCTCCTCCTCCTCCTCACCTAAAACTCTTTCGCCCAGGCCTCCCAGTTCCAGGTAAGCGTTCTGGAAGGCCTCCTTCATCTCATCGTCCATGGGCTGCTCGCGGCCCTGCAACATGATGGTGGAGCAGCGGTCCAGGATCCTCTCGGGGGCTCCCTTCATCACCAGCAGGTAGCGCCGGTCTGACTCATCCTCGTCTTCGCTCTCGTGAATGGAGAGCTGGCGAAAGCGGGAGGCGGGTGGCGTGAGACCCGGCGGAGGGCGGCGAGCAGCATCCCGGCAGCCGTCACCCACCTGGTACTTGTTGGTGGAGTTGAAGGGGATCTCGGCCACTTTCTTGTTCTTGTCCCTCATGGTCTTGACGGCGCCGCAAGACAGCTCGATGCACTTGAGCAGCGCCGACTCGGAGGCGTCGCCGGCCACATCGCGCTTGAGGATGGGCAGCGAGTCCTGGCCCGCCTTGAAAACGGCGCGGTTGCACAGGGCGGCCACCCGGGCCAGCGACACCCACGTGGCGGAGCTCTTGTCGAAGGAGGAACCTGAGGAGCGAGGGAAGATGAGCGTGGGCGGGCGGTCGGGTCTTGGGCTTTGACCCTAGACCACCCCTAACCCGCCTGGCCTCGCCCTCACCCTCACCCGACTGGTCCTCGGTGGTGTCGGCCTCGTGGATCTGGTTGTCGAACCACATGTGGGCCACCGTCATCCTGTTCTGAGTCAGCGTGCCCGTCTTGTCGGAGCAAATGGTGGAGGTGGAGCCCAGCGTCTCCACCGCCTCCAGGTTCTTCACCAGGCAGTTCTTGCGGGCCATTCGCTTGGCCGTCAGGGTGAGACACACCTGCCCGACCAAAAGACCACGTTTACAAAATACGGACCAATGCGTGCGACCGGGCGACGATTCGCGGCCGGCGCCCGCCCGAGCATTCCCTCGTAGAAAAATGCGCTCAAGTCAAAAGGGAGCATCTCTCGCGGTCTTAGAGCGAGCCAAAGCGGTCAAGCGGGGTGCCCGGCGCCGTCTTAAACGATCGCGATGCCAAAATAAAAAACAGCCAAGGGGGAAGAAACGGGGTCGATGCATTCATCGGTGGCTAAATTACATGAGCGAGTGGTCGTCGTCAGCGCAGACAAAGAACGGATGCGACGGGCCTGAAACACAAGACACACACAAAAGACGTAGCGCAGCAACCTACGCCAGCACACGCGGGGGTGACGTGGACAAATCATCAACCCTTTAGGCTTTTCCCAAAAAGTCCATTTGCCGGGAATATATATTTTTGAAAGTTAGCTAGCAGTCATTAGCTTTAAAAGTTTCAAAAGGGAATTTCGCTAAAAGGACAAGAGCTAACTTCAAGCCCCAACTATGGGCTCTTAATTGGACGTTGTTTCCTTATTAAATGAGATGTAAATATATTCACAGAGATTGCGATTGTGTTTTTTCAAGAGCTAAATTCCAGTACGAGGCTTCAAACATAGCAATCGAGAGCCACGAGCTACTCACGGGGCGCCGGGGGCGCCGTGGACGCTCCACGTCCGATGCATTTCACAATTTGTTTTTTTTGTCAAGCACATTGGCGCCCCCGTGAGGGCACGCCCACCCTCGCCGCCCGCGGCACTCACCGTGACGGTGGCCAGCAGGCCTTCGGGAACGTTGGCCACGATGATGCCGATGAGGAAGATGACGGCCTCCAGCCAGGAGTAGCCCAAGACCAGCGACAGAACGAAGAAGCTGACGCCCAGGAAAACCGCCACGCCGGTGATGATGTGGATGAAGTGCTCGATCTCCTTGGCGATGGGCGTCTACCCGAGGCGTTTGGGACGGACGGAGGTGAGCCGGGTTGCCTCGCCGAATCGCCGCCCAGCTCGCCTCACCTTTCCGGTCTCCAGGCCCGAGGTCAGGGTGGCGATGCGGCCCATCACGGTACGATCGCCCGTGCACACCACGATGCCGCGAGCCGTGCCTGCTCCAAAGACGAGAGGGAAGACGGCTGAGCGCTCCGGCAACGTCAAAGAGCATTCTTTGGTCGGAACGCCCAGAACCCGGCCGGCGGGGAGCTAGCTCTCACCCTCCACGCAGTTGGTGGAAAAGAAGGCGATGTTGCGCGTCTCCAGGGGATTGTCGTGGGTGCAGTCGGGTGACCTGGTCTGCGGCTCCGATTCGCCCGTCAGGGAGGAGTTGTCCACCTGCGGGTCGGGATTTACAATCAAAGCCCATCGACGGCGGCATGGATCCGATGGGCTCGTCTCGGCTCGGCCACCTTGCAGCCGTGGGAGGAGATGATGCGCAGGTCCGCCGGGATCCTGTCCCCGCCTTTGACCTCCACCAGGTCGCCGGCCACCACCTGCTCGGCGTTGATCTGCATCTTCTCCCCTTCGCGGATCACCAGGGCTTGCTGGACAAGAGACGGAGGCGGCGCGTCGGGAAACCCACGTTGACCTTCCCGGGAAGCGGCGCTAAAGCGCGGGCGGCGCGGCGTCCTGTACCTGGGGGACCATGTTCTTGAAGGACTCCATGATCTTGGAGCTCTTGGCTTCTTGAAAGTAGGAGAAGCAACCGGTGATGATGACCACGGCCGACAGCACGATGCCAAGGTACAGCTGAAACCCAGGGAGGAGCTACTTTAGCATGCGCCGTGAGCCTCGGAGTCGAGCCCCGCCCCTCCCACGAGCCGTGGCGCTCACGTTATCCCCGGCGGGCTCGTCCTCCGTGGCCGCCTGGATGGCGTAGGCCAGGAAGCAGAGGATGGCGCCGATCCACAGCAGGACGGAGAAGCCGCCGAAGAGCTGGCGACAGAACTTGACCCACTCCGGGGTGGTGGGCGGCGGGGTCAGGGCGTTGGGGCCGTCCCGGGTCAGGTACTCGCCCGCCTTGGCGTTGGTCAGACCCTAGAGGGGAACGGGCCACGGTCAACTTTTTATGCCTACCTACCTTCGCCGGGGTGACTTACCTGGACGATGTCGGTGGTGTATTTCCTGCAGACTTCCTCCACGGACATTTTGTGCTCCGTCTGCGGAAATGGAAGGCAAACGTGTGGCGTCACTGAAGGTTAACTCTTCCAAGCTCGTCCACGGTGGGCGGAACTTACGATGGGGACCTCCTTCTTGAGATCGTCCATGTCCTTGCCTCCTTTCTTCTTGGGCGACTCCTTTTCGTCCTTGTCCTGCGTGGTGGCCACGCGGTAGCTGTCCGACCGCCCATACTGTGGAGTACAAGCGCAAACGTTGCAGTTGGCAGAAATTGTCGTTCCCGCTGGCGGAATCGAAACAAAAGACAACCCGAGGCCAATCCAGTAAAAAAAGTTTGCACTGAAAATCTGTTTGGATTTTTTGGAACTCATAAATGTACGTCTAGTGTTGCCAAATTAGTGCTTCAAAACCAGGTGTAGCCTAAACTCCCGGTGAAGCTAAAGAATTCAGTTCCGGGTCTTTAATTGTTTCCCTCGTGCGCGCCATCTGTCATTCGGCAGATTACAGCTGTTTACTACACTGGCGGATTAACCCAATGAACAACAACAATAATCTGTCGGTGCGTCCGTCCGTTTGAGTGGACGAGCCAATACCGATCATGTGAAGGAAAGCCATCTTGAAGAGCCAGCCACCGCTGACGCTGCCGCAATATCGTCACGGTGCCCACTTTAGACAGTAGACAATAGCTCGGCGCCACGCTTGAGATTGTCGAACGGCGGTCGCCCCCGATTGGCGACCGGAGCGCGCCTCGCACACAAAGGCATGGATTACGCACAGATCAGTGGAGCAGCCGACCTAGAAACCGTCATGGCTACGACGGCGGGACGGGCTCTCTCTCTCTCTCCTCCATAATCCACACCTTCTCTTTGCCCTTCCACGCCACTTTCTTTCCCAATTTGCAGCCGCTTCTTGGCCTGGCCAGCATCACCCACCGCCGTGGCCTTCAGCCATCTCAAGTCTAGCGATGGGTCAGCCCACGTCAGACGTGACGTTTCCGAGCGAACGCCAACCCGCGGGAGGGCGTTTAAATCATTCAAGAAGGCGAAGGAAGAAGAGGCGCCGTTTTGAGGATGTACACATCTGGCGCAAGTGGACGGAGCAAGCGAGTGCGCGCGCTCACGGCGCCACATATCGATGGAAAACAGAGCGTGAGAGCCAATCGATACGTCCGTCCGTCCACATTGTTCTCTACGGGCCATTTTCCAATGGATGGCAGACTGCCCTCTACTGGGACAAAAGATCCAAAATGATTGAATCCGCCTCCATACAAAAAAACAACCAAAAAAGCCACCAAATCAGACCCCGATGTTGACGTTCGGCTCCATTTTCTCGAGGACGACACAAATAAGAAATGAGAGGCCGGAAGCAAAGTATTGGAAAGCAGATGATTGGAACACAGCATATTAGCATAGCAGGCAAACTGTCGCCAAATGGCACAAGCAAAGCTTTCTACCTTGAACATGTCCAATGACTCTTTTTGTCAAATATTTGCTCGACTCCTACCGAAGCACCGGAATAGTGTGGATGGTTGAAAGAAAACCAGCGAGGCAAATGGGTCGACTCCAGCGCCGACGGCTTTGTTGCACGCGTGTGAAAATGTCTGTCCACAAAGGCCATGATGTTTTTGCCCCGCAGGCGCGGCCAGATGATGTTGCCGGCCGGAGATAAAGGAAAGTCCGAGAAAGATCAAAGAAATAAAGCCAAAGGAACGGACATTTCATTCATATCGTGGGGCATTTTAGATCAAGCTACGCCTTGATATCCAGGAAAGAGTTCTGCAACTGTGGCCAGAAAGGCCAGAGCGTAGAACCATTTATTGGCGAGGGAGAACATTTTAGGATAGGATTGGACCCACTAAACTTTTCCACATTTTAGGATTGGATCCGCAAAACTTCCATTGCAAAGAAATCGTTGTTATTCCACACTACACAAACAAAACAGAAGCTTCCATAAAGCTGTCCCAGGAACACGCTGTAAAAAATGTGAAATTCCAATCAGTCCAGTCTTTCTATGCTATCCGTGCCTTTTTTTAATAAGGAAAGTTGATGCACACCCTTTAGTATTGTAAAAATGGACTTTTAGCTCACTCATGGTGGAAGTCAGTGATTAAAGAGACGCTTTGCTCAAGCTCGATTATGGCCAATGGCGAACTAATCCAGGGGTAGGGAACCTATGGCTCGGGAGCCACATGCGGCTCTTTTGATGGGTGCATCTGGCTCAATTGCTAACCTGTGAGCTAAAATATGGAAATTGCCGGTGACAAAACTGAGATATTACATCTAGAACTGCTTTAATCTTCATTTTTTTGCAGTAGACTCTTCTGGAATGCATTCTCTCAGTGATTAGCAACGGCATAAGAATCTTTTAAAAAATATTCAGTTTTTTTTTCACTTTAAAAGTGGTGAAATTACAAAAAAAATTGAAAAGGCACTCGTTTACCTGTACGTATTTTGACTTTTAAATTCGTAGTATGGCTCACAAGGAATAACATTGGAAAATATGAATTGTTTGTGGCTCTCTTCGTCAAAAAGACGAGTTATTAGTGACTAATCGGTCATCACGAACATATATATATATATATTTATATACCTAAACCGAATGGCGTCTCCTCTTTCGTGGTAATTGGAACAGTTTGTCATGGATTTGGTTCCGTTGGGCTTCCCTCGCCTCGAATCTGCACACGATATTCATTTAAACTTTGTGTTTTGTGTGCGTCAATACTCGTGATTACGGATGTGACTTGAATGCAACGCAAGGAAGGCAGAGAAGGAGATGTTGCACATTGACGCACTCATGTGACGCAAACCTTCATCGGCGCAAAAGCACCACCAGAAGAGACCATAAAGGGATGCATTCGAAACTAACAACAAAAGGAATATCTTAACGCTGACCAAAAAAAAAATGTCCTCCTTACCCCCATTTCGGCTCAACAGGAGGGTGCTGTTGCTCCTTTCGCACAGGTGGGCTCGTCCGCTTGAAAGCAACGTTCCTCGGGTTGGCGAAGACGAGGTGTGTCGCTTCACTTGACAGCAAAGACGCCAAAAGACGTGGAAAGTAAGAAGAATGTGCAAGAAGAGGAGCGGAAATCGCGACCAGGCACAATTGATGCTGTTGGAGAAAGTAGATCCGCGCAGATGTTCGGATGCTAGGTCACTCCGCGGGGCCGTTTCTCCCCTCCCGGCCCAATGACTGCGCGGAAGAAACTAGAGCCGAGCGACAGTTCATAGCAAGTGGAGAAAAACGAGGTCAGAAAAAGGCTTCGGAAATACGGGATTTTAGCATCAACACAAAATGGCATTTGGATTGGATTGGATAACTTTATTCATCCCGTATTCGGGAAATTTCGTTGTTCCGTTGTATTTAAATGGGGAACCTCAGAATTTTGACTAGTTTTTGTCCATTTATGCCCATTTTTGTTCAGGTTTCGTTATTTGTCGTCTTCGACGCCGCGTTTCCGTTTGAATGATTTTTTGGAATCGTAGTTGTTGTTCAACTTTTTTTGTCTTCTATTTTTTCTTAGAACACCACATTCCAATGAGACTTGCACACCGGCTATCGAGATTGGAAAAAAACAGACAGCTCATCGGGCTCAAAATAGCTTATTTAAGTGCGCGTTACGACAAAAGATGCTAAGCATAACGGAGAGCTAATAAGTCCCGCAAAATGTCCACCTGTCGTGGACAATTGAATAATTCCACGCGTGTTTTTACAACAGCAGATAAGCGAGGGCCACTACAACTCAGTGGGACAAACATGCGTGAGACGGGATCAATGATGGCCTCCTTCATAATTGCGGCCTGGCCTAAATTTCTCAGCTGTTCCATCCATCGCTTGGAAATGGAGCCGAGGGGAAATCCAAGCTACATTATTTTTCAAAACCGTCCTCCTATCCAAACAAGCACACGCGACAGTACGTTGAAAAGCAAGATTTAACTCATTGCATTTAAAGTAGATTGATCCAAACATTTTAAAAAAACGACGCTCGCTCGGGGGTGACGGGGCACACGTTGGGTGGACCACCGGTGATGCGGCGTCCAAAGGCCAAGGGGATTTCAACCTTCCTCTGATGGGATGAGCCAAGAATATCGCTTGACTTATTGTCAGAGGTCAGAGCTCGTCCCATAATGCATTGCAGCACACCTCAGATATAGAAAAATGAGATGACGCTCATTTGATATGAGTCGGACATTTCCTTTCACGCTCTCCACTCAAAATAATCTCAAATCATCTTTCTCCATTGCAATTATGACTATATTCTTTCCATCTTTGTTGAAATGGTTTCTCATGATATAGGGTTCAAATTGTAAAAAGATGAATATAGGTTGCTTGAAGAGGTGGTAGAGACATGGCAAAGAAATGCAGGTGGCTGGCCCCAACTCAGTCCCTCGACGTTCACCTTAATGGGTCCAGCCAGATCTGACCACCATCCATCTTCCAGTCTCTGTCGCCAATTGGACTAGAGGCCAAAGCTGGGAAGGCTGTGATTGGCTACCAGTATGCAGCCTGTTGCTGGGCTGTTTCCATAGAAATGACAATCCATCTTTTCCATCCTCTGGGGAAAATGATGTCTGCGAGGAATTTGGGCCTCCCGGGAGCAATCAGAGGCAGAAAAATAAAGCATTTTTCAACATCCATTTGGGGACAATTCATCCTTCAAGGCCAAACTCTAATTGTGAAGCATAATTACATTAGAAAAAAAGCATATTTATCACACGAACACGGGGGTTTCAAGTACTAGTATGTACTACTATATTCCCCTCCTCTTGAGTCTCCTCATCTACCCTTGAGCTCCCTCTGGTGGTTAGAGACTGTCGATGCTGTGGTCGAGATGGGGAACATCAAGTTCCAAACCAGAATTGGAACTATGATGACTTTTAAAAATTTATTTGTGCATGTTTTGGTGGAAGGATGTCTAACGGCGAGGAGTGACCTTTGTAGTATATTGATACTATATTAGTTGCATCAGGTTATACAGGTGTGTTTAACCACCGCCACCTAGTGGCCATTAGGTAATACAGTGTAACCCGGATGTTGACATGTTTTGAGGTAGTCTAAGAGTTGAACTAGGGAAGCAAGCACGTGTGCAAGTTGGCTCCGTCGTCTGGTGCTGTTATGGATATATTAACAGTTATATAAAAGTGCAAAGATATCACACTATACATGGCCGTTTTTTAAGAAAAAAAGCCTTACTATATATGGTCTTCTTTTTTTACAATGAGCCTATTTCACCCTTAGCCACACCAGGCCAAGGAGAACAGGCAAACACCACATAGGTGGACCAACCTGGATTTGAACCCTAGTCCGCCACTGTAAGACCAATGCACTAACCACTCATTCACCAGGCCATCCTTTGAAGCCCTTACTATACATGGTAATTTATTTATCTTAAAAAAAAAAGTCTTACCATACATGGTGAATGTCAACAAATAAAGGCCTTAACGAGAAAGTTGATCCCAGCTGATGCGTCAGTGATTAAATGACTTACCTTCAGGGCAGGCAGTCTGGGTTCCAGTCCCATTCTGTGGTTCCTTTGCACCTGTTTTTTTTAATAAGAGAAAGAGCAGAAAAAGAGAGAAGTCATTATTTTCACAACACAAGCTTTACTATGTGCACTTGTCAAAATGTCCTACCCTAGTGGATGCAGTTCCTCTCCTGATCAGAGGCGGCAATGTTTCCATCACATTCACGAACCATGGTGTAGTCAACGTCAACGTTGACGTATGTCCGGTGACGGTTAAACACGAGAACGACAAAAGCGAGTGAACGTGCTACGCTTCCAAGGTAATTGCCTAATTCTTAGTTAAGTTCTTAAAACACATCTTTCTGTTACGGTGTGTGTCAAATTTTAGAGAGGTTTGTCGCTTTTCACCCATGCTGTCCATTTTAGGATTATCCTGGTTTGTTATCGAAGTGAGCTAGCCTGTTAGCATGTTAGCGCTGAAGATTTAAAGGCCTGTCGTGTCAAGCTCCCTATTTTCCACTCACTTTCACTTTCTGCTTCTTACACTCATGAAAATGACACCGACACTCGTTTTGGCTAAGATAACGTTAACTGCGGTGTGTACAAAATTGATTTTAAAGCGTTTAGGTTGTTGTCTTTTAGAGCACATTTCATACCAGATAATCATATATATATCGGGACACTGACCCCAGCAAAAGCACTGCATGACACCAAAATTTGGTTAAATTGCTACTTCAGTAATGTTCTTATTGTATATCGAGGCAGAAATGAAAACATAGGGGTGCACGAATATAGTCTATAAACATAGAACGATTGTATATGCAATTCATTAATACTCTTCAACAAATTATAATGCCAAAACTTGCGTTAAGTTAAGCTTTAGCACAAGCGTGCACGAATATAGTCCATAAATAGAGAACGCTTGTATTTGCAATACATTATTACAAAAAAGCCCTAGTATACATGGTCTTTTTTAAAACAAATTATAATGCCAAAACTTACTTGGGTTAAATGCTTTAACACAAGCATGCACGAATATAGTCCATAAATAGAGAACGATTGTATTTGCAATGCATTATTACAAAAAGCTTTAGTGTACATGGTCTTTTTTTGTTTTTACAAAAAAGCCTTGCTATGTATCGTCGTTTTTTTTTTCCCAAACAAAAAAAGTCTTATTATACATGGTCTTTTTTAAAACAAATTATAATGCCCAAACTTGCGTTAAATGAAGCTTTAGCACAAGCGTGCACAAATATAATCCGTAAATAGAGAACGATTGTATTTGCGATGCATTTCTCTTTAACAAATGATAATGCCAAAACCTCTTTGCAATAAATGAAGCTTTAGCACAAGGGCGAACAAATTGAACGGAATTGACGTCTCGTTTGGTGTTGTGTTTGCAGGTCGTATGTGAGGGCCATGGCTCGCGGGCAGCAAAAGATTCAGTCCCAGCAGAAGGCCGCCAAGAAGGCCGCCGAGAAGAAGAAGGGGCAGGCGGCCGACCAGAAGACGGCGGCCAAGGTGGCGCTGGTCCACACGTGTCCCGTCTGCAGGGTACCTACGACAAATATTCTGGCTTTGTAACGACCCCGCTTTGGCCGAACAGGACTAAAAGACACTTTTTGTCGCAGACGCAGATGCCCGATCCAAAGACTTTCAAGCAACACTTTGAGAGCAAGCACCCCAAGTCCCCCATGCCCCCCGAGTTGGCCGACGTTCAGGCGTGAAGGAGCGCCGTCGAGGCGGTAAGAATCGCTCGCCTTGTCGACGGCTACAGACGCTCTGTCCGTTGGAAGGGACGGAGGGTTTGGGGCTTACCCGACCTGACCTTCTGTCCCTTCCAACGGAGCGGGCGTCTGCTGTGAAAACAGTTGATGTTCACTTGCGCGTTCGTCCAGTGATCCATGAGATCAATCATGGAAACAGAGGCAGAAATGTGAACATGAAGGAACACAGCGCCGAGTGACCGTCAATGGATACAAACAATGGCCGCTATCGCATCGAGTGTCCCGAGTGGAGGAAGAGGTCACCTTTACATAGGAGAGGATGATCGGGCATAGTATCTTCCATCTGACTCAAGCCTGCAGACAGCTGGGAGCGGCACTTTTGATGATGATGCAAGGTGAGCTGAGTTCTGAACAACACATTCTTCTACGATGCTTCCTTGAACTGAACATTCATCCTCTTCGGTACGGAAGAGGACATGACATACAATCCTAGAATCCTAGACTCCTCTACTAAAGAGGAGTCTAGGATTTTATGTCACGTCCTCTTCAGTACTGAAGAGGACGTGACGTAGAATGTTCAGTTCAAGGAAGTATCGTAGAAGAACGTGTTGTTCAGAACTCAGCTCAGCTTCCATCATCATCAAAAGTGCCGCTCCCAGCTGTCTGCAGGCTTGAGTCGGCATGAAGATACTACGCCAGTCCTCCTCCCCACTATAAAGGTGACCTCTTCCTCCACTCGGGACACTCGATGCGATAGCGGCCATTGGTTGTATCCATTGACGGTCACTCGGCGCCGTGTTCCTTCAACTCGACGAGTTCTCATGTTCACATTTCGGCCTCTGTTTCCATCATTGATCTCTTGGATCACTGGACGAACGCGCAGCAGGTAAACATCAACTGTTTTCACTCTTCAATTCACGGTGACGTACGTCATCTCACGTCCCTTCTTTTCTAGGCACTGCTCGACGAGATGAATGGAGAACAAGAGATGGCGAGGAGGTGACGTTTGTGTGTGTGTAAGAGACAAAGAGGCCCACCAGCAGCACCATGTTTAGATAAAAGCATATTTATTGTGTATCATTGACATGCTTACATGTTTCTTTATTTGTAGCATTGGACAGCCCAACACACACACATTTTCAAGCCTAAAATAAACCACTAAATATTGGTTAGTGCTTAGCTGTCCTCTTCCCTTCACATGTGTCTGTCAGATTACCTTCTCGAACAAGTTCCTGGTTCAGAAACATAACAACTATTCCTTATTAACCACAAGCACAAGTCGGTGCTCGGCGTGGCTTGAAAATGATCTTTAAATGTACAACATTGTTGACTATTTTAGAATGTCGTGTGACCAAATACTGACACCTGTGTGTACCTTGTAATAAAAATGAAAGACACACCACCTTTTTTTTTCTTTGGCTCGCCACGCGCTTCTCATAGACAGCCGCACGTTTTGACCACCATGTTGCGGTGTTTCTTCAGGATGACGTTGTTGTTATCGTCATAGAACAGCACGGAGATGGGGCTCAGTTTGGTGGGAGCGCAGCAAGCCTTGGGCACCTCGTCGGGTTTCAACAGGTGTACCTATCCGACACAAAAAACATGTTAAACTCATCGCTGTAAAAGGGACAATTAAGATGGGGATTTGGTTTAGAAGAGTAGCACGGACGGACGGTACTGACCACTTGCTGGATGAGAGCGTGGTTGGTGGCGTTCATGCAGGCGCCCAGCGGATAGAAGCACTCGCCGTCGCAGTAGTACGCCGAGTAACCCGTCGGGGCCAGAACCCAGTCCTGAGTCGGAGACGGGAAGAATACGGGTTGAGACAGACATGCTGCAAAAGTACAATTCACTTCAACTGACTAAACACGCGAGACCGGATGATTCGCCTAAAGACGATTCGCCGACGGACGTTTGACAGACGGACAGTATACTGTTACTGCTACTTTATTTTCTCTATTTCTTCTGTCACGTACTGTTCTGCGTGAGCTCCAAATGGCTACTACTTTAAACGCAAGGATAAAATATAAAAAATTGGCAGCACATTGTAGTGTAGTACGTACTTGTATTTAGAAATATGTCCAGCGGGGGGCAGTACATGCCCTTGTTATTCCTAAATGAATGTTATCTGTAACGGCCGTATATGGCCCGCGGGCCGAGGTTGAAAAACATGTTCACACACGATCCGGAGGCGGGGCGAGCGTGCGAATCCCGTTTCAGTGAAACGTCAATTCGGCGACCTGTCCGTTTGTCAAACGTCCGTCGGCGAAACGTCTTTAGGCGAATCATCAGAGTGTCCTAAACACGCTTAAATTAAAAAAAAAAATGGATGATAAAATGTTAACTCTGAAAATCTAGTCCCAATGCTTAAATTGGTCCATTTTTCTCCCTTTAAAACGTGGCCAAAATGTAACCATCTGGCAAAAGAACATACCTTCCACCCGAGGTCGCTGAAGCTGACGTAGAGTTCGTGTTTTTTGCACGGTTCGCCGCCGCCGTCGACGGGGCTTCGATCTGAGCGGGAAAAAGACGGACATGGTAACGTGGGAAACGGTAAGCGAGCCCGACGAACGTCGACTCAACTGTGGACGCTGGGCACCGGGAGGTCGTATTTGGGCTTCTTCCGCCGGGGGTGCGTCTTGACGGCGCGGGGCGGCCGGCAGGGGATCTGGTTCTCCCGGAAGAAGGTCACCATGAAGGGCTGCTTGGAACGGGGACCCCGACGGCCCACCAGGCCGATCCAGGCGGCCGACAGCGAGCGATCTGGACGGAAGGAAAGGTGGCAATGGTCACCGCGGGCGGACGTCCGACGAGCCGAAGTGACTCGCGCCGCCGACCTTCCTCGGTCTCCACGTAGAGGCGGATTCCCAGGTTGCTGCGGGGCTGCAGGAGCCAATGGTTGGAGGCCGAGGTCACGTCGAAGGCCAGCCAACCTTCTCGACCCGCCGGCACCGACTGCATGTCCAGCAAAACCAGCTCGGGCTCCCTGAAATGAGGGGAAAACGGCGCGTCGAGACGGAGAGGAGGCGGCTAGGCTAAGGTCCCCTCTTCGGCCCACATTTGCCACGGCGCCGGACCTGCGTCGCTCGTCCTTGCGGATCTCGTAGACGGAGATGTGAAGGGTCCTGTTGGCCCGCTGCCCGAGCGTCAGCGCCTTGTAGATGCGGAACTCGGCGGCCGTCACCGTCTCGCCGCGAGGAAGAGGCGTCAGGTCGAAGCGGAACTCCTTCCAGTAGGGCCGAGGGTGCGTCAGGTCGCGCTCCTGCTCCACTGCCCACAAAAACGGGACAGGACAATAATACCATCAAAAGTCATGTTGTTTCAAAAGGTGCCTTTTTCTGACTGGAGATAAAATGGATTTAACCTAAAAATGACGACGCCACGCAACAGGACGGCCATCTTGTGACGTCAGTTATATATAAGCTGGCAAATTTGATGGGTTATGATAAAACGGCCTGCCACTTAACAATGTTTTTTTCTGCTACGACACATCAGAAAATCAATTTTTGCCCCTGCACACTAAGATGTTTTTTTTAAAAGTGTGTTCCGTCCTTTAAAAGTTTTTTCCAGTTGCAATTCCGCGAAGGAGCCAAGCTGAAAAGTGTGTCAAATCCAAAGTTAAGTTAGTTTTTACACTACGAGCCATTTTCTAAGCTTACCGTCCTTAATACGTGACACCCAATGCGTATGCGGAAGCCTTTATCTTTCCAATCCGCTTGGGTGGCTCTTTTCAAACTGGGAAGGAAAATTTGACACTAAACAACACGGCCACGCAACTATTGGGAATTTCACACCTGTCACTGACGACGTCGTCAGTGACAGGTGCGAAGAGAAGGGGGAAAAAAACTTGTGCATTTTTATTGCCCTTGACAACAATGTTTTTCTTAAAAAAACAACATAGTATATAGTAAGTTTTTTTTCTTAAAAAGACATAGTATATAGTAAGCCTTTTTTCTTAAAAAAACGACATAGTATAGTAAGGCTTTTTTAAAAAAACGACATAGAATTGTAAGGCTTTTTTTCCCTTAAAAAACGACATAGTATAGTAAGGCTTTTTTCTTAAAAAACAACATAGTATAGTAAGGCTTTTTTATTAAAAAAACGACATAAGATAGTACGGCTTTTTTCTTAATTTTTTTTTTGCTTCATCGCTTTAACGTCGCGACGTGGATGGAGGCGCAAAAGGAAGATAGTCCCATCAAGATGTTCAGTGGAATTTGGACAAAGCCCACGAGGACGGTAATTAGAGAGCGTTTGCGGCGCGCGCCACGGCAGCTGCTGTGCGCACGCACGCCACTAATTGCAGGCCCGCCTTGTACTTGGAGTCTATTTTTATGTTTTTGTTTCCCACCCCCTCCGCGGCCATATTTTCATCTGGCTCGGCGCTGCTGACTTTTCTGCCGGAGCGTGTCGTGTGCGCTCTTTGATCGAGTGGGTAGACGGACGGATGGACGGGAGGGACGGGACGGACAGATGGGAGGTCGGCAGGTGAGGAGCTTCAAGTACTCAAATGGACGGACGCAATCTGCAACATCAAATGGTGTTTTTTTTCTCCCTTAGCGTTGAGTGATAAATTCCAGGGCGTGCTTGCTTCCCTAAACACTCGAAGGGGGGGTTGAAAGGAAAACCCGTCATTACTTTGCGGTGGGAGTGGGTTTATAAAATAGTCCGAGCGTGAAGAGCTTTTCCTCCAATCGAAGGAAGGAAGGAAGGAAGGAAGGAAGGGAAAGGCCACTCCAGAAGGGCATGCTAATATTTATTCTGGGAAGGAAAGATAGCGAGCTATCCGTGCGCCTACTCACTTTTTCACTTCTCTCCTACGTTTTGCCATGTCTTTTCTAGCTTGTTTGTTTTGTCCTTTTTTTTAATCAACCCTAATTTACAAGCAAAAGGCCATTCTCGTTCAGTGTTAATCTCCCCCTTTCTCCTCAAATAGGGCTCCATTTTGAAAACTTTACGCGCTCTACTTAGTTAGTCTAACAAGGACAAGAAGCCAGCAGGACTCACCCAGGTTGACGAAGCTCATGACGGTGTCGGCCTCGCTGACGACGGCGCCGAGGGCGGGCGGCGGCGGGAGCGCCACCGGCAGCGGCGACGGGCGTCGGACGGCCGCCCTGCGATCTCCTCCGGGCGGCGGCGGCGGCACCCCCGGCGGGCCTTCGTCGTCGGCCGCCACGGCGCGGTAGAGGTCCAGCATGAAGAGCGGGGCCGAGGAGGGCGGGCGCAGCGGCGGGTGAGGCCTGGGCCGGCCCGGCAGGCCCAGGATGGACAAGATCTCCTTCTGCATCTCCTTCTTCTCGCGGCCGCTCAGACGGCGGAAGCTGGAGTGCAGCACCGCCTGGGCCGGCGGCAGGAGCAGCAGCAGGAGCAGCAGCGCCGAGAGGAGCGCCGGCTTTCCGGCCATCCCGCTCCTCCGCTTCTTCTTCTTCTTGTTCCCCTGCGAAAAGTCAAGTGGAAGAAGATGGCTGCCTTTTTATCTCCCGGGGGCTCACTCACCTCTCCAAGTTTGTCCGAGCTCCTCCTCGCCGCCCACAAACGACGTTGACCTTCTCTCTTTAGTGGTCCATGGCCGCCCGTCCTTCTTCTGGCCTCTGCAATCTTCCCACTGGTGGGCTCTGTGGGAAAATGACAAGAAAAGCACCATTTCTCTAAATAGTTGGGGGCCCAAAATAATGGTAAAGAAAGCTTGCCCATTCTGGGAAGCTGAAGAAAAAAATCCAAATATTTACCGATACTAAAATGTCCTTCCCGGAGGAGCCTCTTCGGAGTGGTCCACCCACGTTCCTCTGCTCAGCTCTGGTCCGGGTATCCCCCCTTCTGGTGTCAAAGTGTCAACGCTGGAAGACGAGGTTCGCCGCTCGCCACGGAGCGGATCCTCCTCTCGGCTTTCCGCCGGCGTCTGAGCTCGAGCTCCGAGGCGGCCGGAGGTTTTGCTCTCGTCGCATTCCGCCCACAAGATGGCTGGCTAGGTCCCGCCCTTCGCAAAGGGAAGGACTTGTGCTCCGCCTCTTTGTGACCCTTTCCACTCAAGAAAAGAGAGACTAGGGCCGTGACATCATGGCAAAAGTGGCCGTACTTTGTTTTGACACATTTGAAATTTGGAGCAGGATTTTAGAAATAGATCTCACAGCTTCACAAAGGCACAAACACTTGAGCCTAGATACTCGCATTAAAAAATTACATTATTACGGCTACTTTGGGGCAAAATTGGAAGAAAATAAAATTGTTTTGTCAATTTGATTGGCTTGGTTTTACAGTTTTGGATGGATTTAAAGGCGGTGAATAAGTTTCACCGGGATGACCTTCTCCGTCTCAAAACATTCGTCCACAAATTGCACACAGACTTGTTTTACTGCAAGCATCATTTTAATACAAAAACAAAAAAATGGTTTATAGTTTTAGTTGTTTTTTTTGTTGCTTCATTTTACACGCAATTTCCCCCGATGGCGTACACGAGAGAGGCAATAAATAAATAAAAATTCATTAGATGTCTATAATTTTCCTGACAAACGTCCACTGCTGCTCTCTTAACGTGATCGGTCGCCGGACAAACGCATGTACAAGTCTCCTCCTTCTGCCCACTTTACAATTAAATATTAGATTTTTTTCAAACTAGATCAAAAAGTCGGATTATAAATTAACAGAAGTAACATGATCCCGTTTTGTAACGGGCGGGAAAAGTCAAACGGACATCAGGCGGCAAAATGCACGCCCTCGTTCTCGTCCCCGTCCCGTTACCGTGCGGTTACCGTGCGGACTTGCTCCGCCGCCATTCTTTTTCTGTCCGTTACAGAGGACATCCTCGGGGGGACATTTTCTGCATTGGCGCCGTCTCCATAGCGCCATTCCGAGGACGGAAAACTTTCCAAAGTGCACTTGGCCCAGCGTTCCTCCATTTTGGGGTGGTGGGGGGGTTGCCAAAGGAAAGGGCGACCCTTGGATTCACTTGTTTTTTTTTTTTTGCATGATGTCAAGGGAGAGAGGGAAGGTCACTTTTTGCCGCCTCATTTCCTGCCGGACACTGACGTCTTTGGACTCGGGGTCTTCTTGGCCATGGTGGGGATCTTGGAGGGCTTGGAACCCCCGCCGCCGGGCCTCCGCGGGGTGTCGGAGGCGTCGGAGCAGACGGAGCGGGAGTCCCGCGACTCCGAGGCGTCCGACGCGTCGCTCCCTCGCCGGCTGCCGGCGCGACCGCCGGCTCGCTTGGGATCTGCCGCGGGATGACAAAATTCACAAAGGGTGAGTCGGCGTCGACTCGGGCGGGCCATGCCGCTCGCCGGCGCCCGGTTTACCCGTCCGTTTCCCGCCGCCGCCGCCGTTTTCTCCCGTCAACGAGCCGCGACTGGAGTGGAAGGGGGGGCGCTTGAGCTTGGAGCCCGACGAGGCTCCCTGCGGGAAAATGCGACCCGGCTTTGTCAGTGATCGCTCGGGATAAATAAAACATTTTTGTGGGGGAGTGGCTAACAAGCCATCCGTGAAAACGCCAATTGGCGTAGAGGTCAAAAGGCACGGCGCTCACCCTGGACGAGGAGGTGGGCGTGGCGGGCGCCGAGGCGCCGCTGTGCGAGGCCGACGTGGAGGACGAGGAGCGGGTGGGCGAGGCGTTGCGGGAGCCCGGCTTGGAGCGGCGCCCCCGCGAGCGGAAGGCGCACACGCCCTGCGGCGTCCCCTCGGGGAGGATGAACTTCTCCCGCAGCTCCAGGTTGGTGCGCCCGCGCGCTGAAAGGGAAGCAAGCGCCGCGTCAACCCGCGTCCCATCGCTAAACCGCGCTAGCGCTAGTCCCATCAATCCCTTTCATCGCCGACGGCGGCCGATGAGTTAAATAAATTCAAGTGAAGAGACTAGCTATTGGCAAAACGGGGAACAATAACAGCAAAAATCATTTTTAAAACTAGTGATACAATTTGAGCATTACAAAACCAGAATGAATGATGGGCTGGTTTATATGAGGCAAACAATGACAAACCTTAAAGACAAGCTCAAGATGCAAACTTTTTCTTTCAAACCCAAGCTGCGAATCTGCCGACACGAGAGCCCACGTGCACCATCAAAGACATCAATGCGCGCAAGTGCAGCAGCAGCAGCGAGCAACGACGCCGACGACGACAACAACAACAACAACAAGCGACGGAGCATCGTCGCGACCAAATTAGAATCAAGTGCAGTGACAGCAAAGATGAGTGTCAAGGGCGATGCTCAAGATGCATGAAGAAAGCAGCGGGACAGCCATTAGCCGTTAGCTTAGCTTGGGTAACCGGTTAAGAACATAACTTGGACAAAGTGGCTTTTCTAGCCAAGGTTCCCGGGACTTGAGTGTACATCCTTCCAACAGCCAAGCAGACCATTCATTACCAGATCAGCTAAGGTGGAGGCGCACAACAAGTATCTTTACCTATAATACTCATGGACATAGCTCATTGGCGCTACAAGTTTGCCCCAGAGCTACAATTGGCCTTTTTTCCCCCCTCGCTGATGGAAATTGCAAAAAGGCAGCTCGCCGGGCAGCGCAAACCTCCGTACCACCGCAACCGTTTTACTGTCTACGCACAGCCCAGTGGAGCGAGATGGAGAGTGAGTTGGGAGAGGAAAGGAAAGCTAGATAGATACCTCTGCAGCAGAAATAGCCCGGGGTGACTGCCACTGAGAGACACACAGGAGACAGACAGCGTGAAAACAAACTCCCATTTCCAGAAACACGCACAGGCGTACGCAAGGAGGGGGGGGAAACGTATTAGTGGCGGCGTGATCGGCAACGAGGAGGGGGGGGAAGAGGCACGAAGAAAGAAAGCCGACGAATAAGTCCAACCTAAACGAGATGAGATGGAGCTACTGGAGTCGGAGCGAAACATCTTAAGTCCGGGATGTTGAACTGGAGGAAGAAAGTGGGAAGGAAAGGAGAGAAAGGGGAGAGAGAGAGAAAAAGAGGGATGGAGGGAAGGAGGGAGGGAGGAGGAAAGGGAGGAGCATGCATCATGCAATACTTGCTACTACTTCCTGCCCAGCAAGTAGAACCAGGGTTAAGTTCTTAGTTTAGAAGGCTCAACTTTCCCCCCCCCCCTATTTCATTCCAGAATTGACTAAAGAAACCAGCATCAAATGCATCGCGAGCCAACAATTCAACTTTTTTTTTGGTCCCTGGTCCTCGGACTTACCTCGACACGGGTCGTTCTTGACCAGGAACTCGTCCAGGGCCATCCAGCCGCCGCCCACTCGCACCATGACCGTGCTGCGCAGGATGCGCACCAGGCGCAGCTGCTGCGAGTCGCCGAACTGCGCCGGAGAGAGAGAAAGAGAGAGAGAGTAAAAGGGTGTCAAGACGGCGGAGGGGGCGGAGCCTCGCCGGCGCCCGGCCATGCAGGCAAGCGTGCACTCTTTTTTTTTTTTTGCCACCAAAAGCTATCACAGCATCTTCGAGGTCCGTTTTTTTTAGCAGGCAGCCCATAAAGCAACCCCAAAAAAATAGAAGCGGTGCGATGCGTGAATTCATAAATTGAATAAAACAATTGTGTATCAATATCTTACCGGAGTTGTCTCATTTCATTGGAACAAAAATGTGTCTAAAAAGTGTCAAATTGTAAAAACTCAAGAGAAAAAGAATGAAATTCTTCCCAAACGTTGTGATAGGTAACATTGAAATGATAAAAAGAGTGAAAAAAAATCACATCACATGAAAATGGACTCATTTTCGACTTTTTTTTTTTTAAAGTCAGAATTTAGTGGTTGAGTGAATACTATTAAAATGGGTTAGACGCTGCCCAGCATGAATTTTCTCATCCAATAAATGATGGCAAACATTTTAGCAGCCACCGAAGAAACAGCCAAGCCCATTTCTTCACCAGCGTCAGTCCAAAGCACACAAAACAGCCAAGGGATTAAAACACACAAGACGCGGCGGGGCGCCGAAACCCGCTTCCCACCACACTTGAGCTTTGCTAATTCAACCGGGAATGGCAAACCGGACCGTGGTTTCTGGGTGGGGAAGGGGAAAAAGGAGTTATCTGGTGGCGGGGAAGCAGATTTCAGGCGCCCCACCTCCCTCCCCCCAAAAACGGCAGCATCAGAAGCCACGTTACCTGGTTTCCGAGGAAGAACTACAAAAAATCCGGCAGAGGCGACGCACGTAAACACGTTGGACAAGGGAAGAAAGGAAGAAATACATGACCGTCCAAACAGCGCCACAAAAACAATCAAACAATACGCCGTCGGGCTTGCGTGTCATTTCGCGACAATGGCAGACGGTAACATTTTTGTTTAGATAACATTAAAGTAGTGGTTACAATGGTAGGAAGGTGGTCTTTGTGTTTCTGTAGATTGACTTTTGCATTACGAGTTATCATTTATAAGCCTGGTGGGCCAAGCTGAATCAGAAACAAAATGAAAAATATATTAGCCACATATTTTGTTTGTTTTTCCATAAAAGTATTGTTTATAAATGGCAAAGGAAAACTTGGGATCAGAGGGTAGAACAATCCAGACAAATGGCCGTCGCTAACGGATCATTCTAGTTGAAATGTCGACACGCCCCCCCCCAAAAATAAAGTGGCTTGAACTTACCCGGTACTTGTTCTCCCCTATTTGCTCCACTTGGAACCTTTTGGCACATTTACATTGCGCCACCTGTCGAGTCACCTGCACGACGCCAGGACAAAAGTCAAAGGTCAAGTGTTGGCACCGCCATTTCCGGGCGCTCGACGGCAATCCGGACGACACGGCACCTCGTCCTCGATCTTGTCGGCGTCGGTGGTGGGTCTGTAGGCGTCCTTGTTGGGGTGCAGGGCGGCCACGAACTCGTAGTAGTCGATGTAGCCGTCGCCGTCGCGGTCAAAGATGTCCGCCACCGCCGTCATCTCCAGTTTGCTGGTGGGGAACTCTGGAGAGGAAAAGAAAAGCCGAGTCAAGGGGAGGAAAATACATTTAAAAACGTGAAACCCTGGCGACGGACGCACTGGACGCCAGGATGCCGTCAATGAACTCCTGGCGGGTGATCTTCCCGTCCTGGTCCTTGTCGATGCGCCGGAAGAAGTCCATGACGCGCGACTTTTTGTGGTTCATCCATCGCATGTACTTTTTCCGCCACACGTCAAAGTCAAAGTTGGCGAACTCTTTGAGCTGCGAGCGACGAGGCAAAGAAAGAACACCGTTGCTCACTTGGTGCAAATGGCTCGAGAAGGATAGTGGTGTGCTGGCCACGCCTACCTCCTCCAGCCTATCCAGGGCGTCGTTGAGCTTTCGCTGGCGGTCCAGCGCCAGGAGCCAAACTTGCTGCCAGCGGGCGCACAGCTGGTTGAGTCGCGGGTTGCTCCCCTGGACCTGCACGGAGGCTTGGTGTTGCTGCTGCTGATGATGATGATGATGGTGCTGATGCTGCTGTTGCTGCCGCCCTGAAGAAACGATGATGGCTCCTTAGTAATCAATGGACGAATAAAACCAAAAATAAATGAGCTACTCAAAGCTACTTACGTCCTCCCCTTCTCTCTGCCAGACTGCTGGGAGGCTCGGCGGGTTTCCTCTTGTAACTTTTGGTCACTTTGTCCACATCCGGCTGCTTCCTGGTCATCTCCTCCATGAAGGTCTGACGCGGAGAGAAGACGGTGGCGGCTAAATCAGACGGTGGCCAGAATTTACGGGATGCGAGGGGGGGCTCTGACCTGATGTTCCGCAATGAGGCCTTGGACCTGGGGGATGTCCTGAGGGAGGGGGTCGGCGTCCCTCTGCGCCAGGGTGGTCTCGGCGCATTGGAGCCAAGTCAGAAGCTCCTCCAGCAGGTTGGCGTTGTTCAGGACCTCGGTCAGCGCCGCCTCCAGGCGCTGCTCGTGCTGCTTGGCCCACGTCAGCACCTGCGGACGGACCCGGCCGGGCGTTCATTCCGACCCAAGACGAGTACGACGGGATGCAGTCATAAAAGGATTTATTTACAATCAAAAAATGAAGTGACTTAAGTGGGAAGCAGCACGGGATAGAGGTAGCTACGGTAGTTTGAGGCCAACCGATGATGATTAAAAATAACTCTTCTCAGGAAAAATGTAAAACAGTGGCGAAAAAAGGTCAAAAAGTGACAATTTCCCCCCAGAATATGTTCATCTTGTGTTACACGTAATTTAGAAGGAAAGACATTCCTAGTTTTTTTTAAACTACTGCTAGCACAGGCTTAAGACTGCGCATTGCCCTCCATTGGCTAACTGTTGACTGCCCACTTTGATTGGTACGGATCCAAAACATCGAGCAATGAGAATCGATGCATGTGATGGCAACGTGTCCCAAACCCGGCGGCGGCCGACCCTTGCCCCTTCCACTCACCTCCTCAAAGCGCGCCCGGATGATGGTGATCCAGTGCTTGACGGTGGTGACGGAGTCCGGGTGGCACAGGGCCAGGATGGCCTCGCCCATCCCCGCCGCCCGGTTGACCTCCACCCGCTTCTCCTCCACGGTGGCCATGAATTGGCGGTGGGCGCGCAGCAGCCCCTGGAGGGTCTCCGCCTCCTCCGGGAGGACGCCGCGGAAGCGCAGGCTCTGCTCGGCCTCCGACAGCCACTCCAGCAGCATCTGGATGGCCGCGCGGAACTCCTCGGCCTGCCGCCACACGGGTCCAGACGGGTCGGCGGCGGTTCCTTTGCCGTAGCCGTGGGCTTTGGGCTCACCTGTTTGAGCGCCACCTGCAGGCGCGTCTGCTTGGTGACGGAGAGCGCGCACACCGTCTCCCAGCGGTTGCTGAGTTCCTGCAGCTGAACTTGGACCCATGCCGTGTCGTCGCGGCCCGTATCCATCAGGTCTCGGGCCGAGCGCTTGAGGGCCTGAACGCTGCCCGTCCTCTTGCCCATTTCCTTTTGGAAGGCCTATGGAGGAGGAGGAGGAGGAGGAGGAGGAACGGGCGCAAACGGTGAGCCCCGCAGTCGACTACGTTCAGTTGGTCCAAGTCGGTCAGATGGATACCTTGTGGGAGTCCATCAGGTTGGAAACCAGGTCCAGGTCGCCGTGCACGGGCAGATCTTCCGCCAGCTGCGGCTCCACCCGGTAAAGCCAGTCCACCAGGGCCTGGAGGGCCTCGGCGAACTGACCCGAGAAGAGCAGGGCCTCCTCCAGCTTGTGTTGCCTGGCGACGCACAAACAAACAAAGGTCTTGGATCTCAACTCGTACGTGTCCGATCCGCTCGGTGGGGGGGGGGGATTCTCGGATTGTACGAGGTCCTCTTTCAAGGCAGATCTCTGGTCTTCACCTTTCCACGCTTTTCCCGCAGACGGTGTCCCACTTGTCTCGGACTTCGCCCACCAGGTGATCCAACTTTTGCCCGTCGTCCGGCAGCTGAGCTTTGTCGCGCATGGCCCGGCCCGAGCGCACGGTGGTGTCGTAGACCGGCTGCTTGGAGCCCAGCGCCTTCTGGAATTCCTGCCCGTCCGAAAGGGGGGGACGTGAGGACCTGGATCGGGCGGGTGGACGGCCGACACGATTCCCGTACCTTGTGCTTGGTGAGCTGCACTTTGATCTTGTCCGGTTCGTTGGGGATCTCCAGCTCCGAGTCCAGCCGGTTCTCGGCCTCCTCGAGCCAATCCGTCAACTTCCTCCAGGCCTCGTGGAACTGTTTGGTCAAAGATCGTTCCATTGAAAATAAGAGGCTCCCAAAATAGTGGACCGACAATTCCACACATTATCTGTCCGTACCTGCTTGGCCCGTTTGCGGGCCTCGTCCAGGTGGCGCCCGCGGTCCAGAGACCTCTGAACCAGCTTGTCCCAGCGGGCCTGAACGCTCAGCAGCAGGTTCTTGATGAGGACCACGTCCTGCTTGAGGCTGGCGAAGCGCAGCTGGGAGCCCGACTTCTCCAGGGCCAGAACCCGCTCGCGGTGCGCGTTCACCTCGTTGACGAAAACCTGAACGCAGAGTTCCGGGCGTGGGCGTGGGCGTGGGCCACAGAGTCCAGTCGTCCGGTCGGGCGGCCGTCCCGCCTACCTTGTGCTCGTCGATCTGGAAAAGAACCGTGTCCAGGAGGAGGCTGGGGGGCTGCGCCATGTTGAGCGTCTGCTCCGCCTGCGTCAGCCAGTTGATGGTTTCCTGCAGCGAGGTCTGGAAGCCGGTCGCCAGGGCCACGGCTTCTTCCAGCTTGGCCTGAAGGGTCCAACGGAGGTCAAGGCGGTGCGGTGGGCCGACCGAGCGCCTCGGACGGCTTTGTTATTACCCGCCGGTCGTCCATCTTGGCGTTGAGGCCCTCCCACTTGCTCTGCAGCACGGCCAAGTTCTGCCGGGTCTGCGCGGTTCCCGCTCCGGCCTCGTCTCCGCCGCGAGCCAGGAGCATGGACTCCCCCGCGTCCAGGAGGCGCCGGTACTGCTCGGTCCGTTGCGTCAGCTGCCCTTGGAGCTCCTGCCGGGAAATCGGAGGCGTGGCGGAAACGCCGGGTTCCGAAAAAGGCTTGAGTCGGGGAAAACGGAGACGGACGGTCGGGGGAGGGAAAGGTCGCCCACCGTGTGCTGTTCCAGCTGCTCCCTGGCCGTCTCGGGGAGGCCGCCGGTGGGCTTGGCCGCGGAGAGCTGGCTGTCCGTTCGTCTCATCCACTGAAGGAACTCTTCCAGTTCGCCGTGGAAGCCCTCGGCCTACGGACGAGGAGGGGGGGATATGGGACCGGGCTCGGGAGCTCGCCTGGCCGCTCCGGGGTATTACCTGTTGCAGGGCGGCCTCCAGAAGCTTCTGCCTCTCCTGCGTCTTGAGCAGGAGGTTCTGCCAGCTGTGGTTGAGTTGCTCCAGCTGCTCCCTCAGGTGGCCGGCCTCGTCTCCGGCCGATGACTCCAGCAGCTCGCCGGCCGCCGCGTTGACCGCCTCCACCGTGGCGTGGTGAGACAGCACGTCGTTGCGCAGGACCTGAAAAGGTGGGTAGGGCAGCTAAGCCGAAAGATCGTTGGCGGCGAGCCCGCGAAAGATGGGTCTCGGCGCGCGCTTTCGCCCACATACGTGATGCTTGGCCAGCTCGATCTCGATGGCTTTGGGGTCCGAGCTGACGGCTCGTTGGGCGTCCAGCGTGGCGTACGTGTGGCTCAGCCAGGCCTGCAGTTCGGACAGGGCGTGCTGGAACTGACCCAGGGCCAGCAAGGCGGCTTCTAGTTTGTGCTGCGGCGGCGGCAAGAAAGGAAAACAGCGTTTTCAGGCAGCACGGACGCATGCACGCACACCCGCACGAGCAAGCCAACGCTACCTGTCTCTGGGTGATCTTGTCCCCCAGGTTCTCCCACAGGTGGCGCAGCTCGGTCAGCGGCTCTTGGATCATATCTCGATCCGTCTGGTCCGAGACTTTCTTCAGCATCAGCTCTCCCTGGTGGCAGAGCTTCTCCATGTCGATCTGCTGCTGGTACACGTCCACCTTGTATTGCTGCGCTGCCACAAAGAAAAGTCAGCGAGTCGGCAAGTTCCCGTGGTTGTGGTTCCTCCGTGCCCGTTCCGTGCCAACCTTGAGCTCTTCAATCTGGTGCTTGACCGTCCCCAGGTCGGTGCCCACAGGGGACATTTCGCACAGTTTGATCACCGCGTTGTCCAAGTAGTCAAACATGGACTGCAAAAGAGGCGCCCATCAGATCACGCCGGGCGTCGGGGCGAAAGGACGCCCGGCCTGAGCGACGGAGCGACGCGATCACCTGCAGGGCATCCTGGTACTGCACGGAGGCGCTCATGGCTTCGTCCAGCCTCTCCATCCTTTCTCGCCACGTCCTGTTGAGGCTTTCCCACGCTCCGTTCATCTGAAGAATTTCAGAAATACGGGAAGGCGCTCACCACTTTGACGCGATGAGGAACCTACGTCTGTATTTTGTTGTGTCAATACGTGTTGCGCCACCGTTTGTTAGGCGACAATTTGCCAATCCATTTTGACTGGCTGCTGTTTTTAATGTTTTTGGGGGTCATAACCACAGTGTATTTCTGTTTTTACTCATTTCACCCTTGCCAATTTATATAGGAAAAAGAAAAAATAGATTTTTTTAAAAACAAATGTAAGCTGTACTGTCAATATTTTGTCTTACATACCCTAAAAAAATGAAGATCCATATCTTAATGGGGTTAAGTTATGTCCTTTACCTCGTCGATGGTCTTCTTGACTTCGGGTTTCTCGGTTTCGCCGCAGGCGAAGATGAGGTCGGCCCCGAGGGTCCTGACAAACTCCAGTTCCTCCCTCAGACCGTCCGTCTCCGCCTTGATGGCCTGGACGGGCGCGGCGACGCTCAATTTAAGACAAAAGCGCGTGCGGCTTTTCTTTGGCGTCGCCGCGGGTGTTTGTTTCCCACCTCGGCGGCCTCGATCTGCTGCTTGATGAGCGAGGGGTCCACGCCGGGGTCCTCCAGCTCCTTGACGATGTCCTGCGAATCGCGCAGCGTGGCCAGCAGGGCCGCCACGTCGGCCCAGAACTTGCCGGCCAGGTCCAGCACGTCGTTGAGTTTGCTCTCGCGCTCCTCGGCCCGCCGCCGGATTTCGTCCCACAGCGAGCGCAGGCGCAGCAGGCGGGAGCGCACGGCTGCCGGGGCGGAGCGCCGATTAGGAAAGGGGAGGGGTCGGCGTCGTCCGTCTACTCGGTCGGCGGGCTCACCCTGGGCGGCGGGGTCGTCGGGGGCCGCCCGGCCCACCAGCTCCTCCCCTCGGGCGCAGAGGGCCGAGAAGCCCGGCAGCAGTTTGTCCAGTTCCAGGCCCTGCGCCCGGTGCTCGGACAGCTGTTCGCGAATCTTCTCCACCTCGGCCGCCACCGCCGGAGGCTGACGGAGGCGCTGGACGGCCGCCTCCAGGGTCTCCAGCAGGGGGTCCATCTTGTCGTGGAACTGCGGGGGCGCCAAGAGAACAGGGGAGGTTCATTTACTGCAGACGAAGAAAAAAAATGGCAATTACTGCCATCTGAAAAAAAAACAGACTAGTGGCGGTGGTGCCGTTCAATATTGGCATTTTCTACAACTAAAATTGGATCATTTGAGTTGATTAGCTTTTACTTTGAATGAATTCACTGCTGCCTTTTGAAGCACCGTATTTTCCTCTTTTCTTTGGCATTTTCAGCCGTGAGATATGAATTCAAAACATAACCTTCCTCCCAGGTTCAATATACATTTTGTCTGGCTGATGAAGTCTGAAGTTCAGCCCTTGAATCGGTCCATTTGTCATTCTGCGGATGTCATGCTTCATTTCGAAAATGTCAAAATGTTGATTTTCTTGGCGGAAAACAGTTTTGGCATTTACCGCCTCGGGAAAACAAATCAATCGATACCGCAGAACATTGCTGACATTATTGAAATATTCAGCGCTCAATATCAGGCAAGAGTGAGGCTAAGTCCACCCAAACTTGGGCGGAATGCCAGGAGGAAACCATCCATCTTACCTCCACCAGCTGGGTGACGGACGGCGGTGAGCAGTGACCATGGAGAAAGTGGTGGAGGTGGTTTTGGTGGTGGTGACACGTGGTGGTGGTGACGCGCGGCGAAAACAAACAACAAGCCACGGGACAAAGGGATGAGTTGGAGACAGACGGTTAGAAGGAAGGTTAAGAGGACACGGTGGAGTGGGATGGAGGGTGGAGAAACAACACATCTCATTAGATCTGACACATGCCTTCACAAGTGCAAAAAAAAAACACCCCAAAAATGGACAGCAAGTGGTAACACGCCACCAAAGTTTGTGGGGGAAAAACAAGGCCCCGAGCCCACCTCCGATGGCAACAAGTCAGGCAAAATCCAAACCAAAAGACGTGGGTCCTACCTGAGCAGATTGCGAAACGGCGTCGTCCAACGAGGCCGCACGACTCCTGACTTCTTCTTTGATGGCCAGGTAGCGACGCTCGGCCTCTCCGTAGCGCCGCGTCACCGGCGGGCCCTCCGTCGCGCTCAGCTCGGCCAGCGAGGGTCCGATCTTCAACAGCTTGTCCACGTGCGGCTTGTGCTCGGCGATGGATTCTCGCAAGAGCTGGGGGGGGGGGACGGAGCGTATTTTCGAATGGTTGGTGGCCGGCAAAGGTTGGGGCCTCGCCGTGAAGGAAAGCGGCTTTGCCGTACCCTCATCTGGTCCTGCTGCAGGCGGAGGGCGTCGGCGTCGATGGCGGGCGGCGGCAGCTGCCCGATGAGGTTCTCCGTCTCGCCCAACCACGGCTCCAGCTCCTCGTAGGTCTCCCAGAAGCGAGCCACCAGCACCTGAGCCCGCTCCAGGGCCGCCAAGCGCTCGCCGTGGCTCCGGTTGACGGCGTGGTAGCGGGCGCTCAGGGAGTCCGTCTTGGCCTGGGGGAGAAAGAGGCAGAGGGTTGGGTACGACGCGGACGGGACGGCGGTGGGCCACGCCGCCTCACCGTCAGCGCGTCCTTCTGGGCGTCGCCGCACGTCTCCAGGATGTCGTCCCTGGTGGCCAGCAGCTGGTCCACGGCGTCCTTGTGGCGAATGATGTCGATGTTGAAGGCCTTCTGGACCTGCAGCTGGGCCACCGTCACGTCGGGTTCCAGACTCAGGGGGCCCAAGGACGTCAGCTTGCGCTCCGTCTCGCCCAGCCAGGCCAGCTCGCCGTCCACCGCCTCCTCGTACTGAAAGGCGGTGGCGTCACGGACCGGGGACCGCTCGCCCACGGGACCGCGTTGCCTTACCTGCTGCGACCTCTGGATGGCGGCCTGCACCAGCTGCACCCGCCGGGCGATGGTGTCGTCCGCCTGTCGGTAGCGCTGATTGGCCTCGGCGACCAATCGATCCAGGCCTTCGCGGGCTCGCCAGGGCACCAGGTCCAGCAGGGCGCCGCCCACCTCGTTAAGGGTGTCCAGCACCAGCCGCTTCTCGGCCGACAACTTTTTCAACTCCTGCCGAGGAAGGCGGAAAGTCAAAAATGGGCTGGCTGTGGCTGGCGCGGGGAGCTTTAAAAATGAAAGGCATTTTGCCGGCCCACCTTCTGCCGCTCCTGATAGGCGGGCGAGGCGTCGGGCTCGGTGCCGCCGAGCTCGGCTTCCGCCTCGTCCAGCCATCGGTTGATGTCGCTGTGGGCGCTGGCGAAGCGCGTGGCCAGCTGCAGCGCCTGCTCCAGGGTGCGCAGGGCCTTGCCGCTGCCCGCCGTCATCTCGCCGTAGCGAGACTTGATGCCGTCCAGCTTCTCCTGGATCAGGAGGACTTCCTCGCCTGAGGAAACAATAGGCAAAAGGTTGAAATGGAACCCGCGGCCATCGGAAGCGACGAGCCCCACCTGTGGTCTGCTTGAGTAAAGCTTGTCCGTTCTTGATGGCCTGGTCCACCGTTTTCTTCCGGCTTAGAATTTCCTCGTTCAGGCACTGCACAAAGTTAAGCCATGTTGAACGGGATAAACGTATATTTGTTCTTGGTTTTTAATTCCATTCAAATTGAGCAATTGTATACATCAATAAGGATTTTTGGCTTTGTTGTTGTGATACTTCTAACAACCGCTAGTAGGAGCCCACAATCAAGGCCTAGAAATGTACTGCTAATATATTGCAAATTATGATATCTGAACTGTTATTCTCCTGCGCACTTTAGATGATGATGACATGATATATCACACAAAAAAATGATATCTCTCGCACCCTCTGTCCACATTAGATGACGACTAACATGAATTAAATACAGCACAGGAGGCACTTTTTAGTCTTTGTGATGGTTTTTGGTCAACCAGCCAAATTGCTTTTTGGCCACACACCCGCCCCCTCACGATCTGACGCAGTCATACCAGGGCGTGTTTGTGGTCCTCGGCCAGCGCGTCCGCTCGGTAATGGCGGACGGACACCAGCGCCAGCCGCTGGGCCACCTCGGCCAACCAGTTGAGCACCTCCACCTCGTCCTCGCCAAAGAGCCGGGCGTTGGCCAGCGCCTGCTCCAGCAGCGCCGCCCGCCCGGCGCACCACTCGGAGAGCTGGGCGTGGCCCGACCGCACCGCCTCCACCCGCTCGCCCAGCCAATCGCGGTCCGACGCGCAACTCAGCGCGGCCAGCGATTGGCCGAGGGAGCCCAGGCGGATCACGTCGGACCCGCGGGCCGACACGTCGTCTTGGAAGGCCTGGCGTGGTGGGTGTGTGTGCCAGTGTGTGTGTGCCAGTGTGTGTGTGCCAGTGCGTGTGCGTGTTGGGTGGAATGGAAAAAAGAACAAAAGATGGAGACACTTCAAAATAAGCATGCTGGTGGTAAATCATAAAACAGGATGACAAAACAATAATTCAAATCATAATTTCACAACATAAAAGGTCAAACAATGAATGGTTTTCTGGGTCACTCCATTTGTGTCTTACAAATGATCTTTGCTTCCTATTACGAGCAGCAAAAATTTGTTTGTGCTAATCCCGCCCCAATTTGAGGAACAAATTTGAACCAACGAGTCGGTCCCCGAGCGCGAATCGTGGGACATTTGCGTGGACGCGCCGACTGACCTTGTGCTTGGCGATCTGCTGGCTGATCTTGGCCGTCTGGGTCCCCATGGGCTCGGCGGAGCTCAGGCGCCTCTCGGTGGCGCTCAGCCACTCGCCCAGCGGTTCCAGGGCTTCGTGGAAGTGGAGCGCCAACACCTGAAGCTCCTCCAGCTGCCTCTGCCTGATGATGCAAAACAAGGAGAGTTGCTGGTGACCAGAAAAGGAAAAAAAAGGTCTTCCTCAAAGCCCAGTGTAAAAAAACAAAGCGGCTGAATCTTCAAAAGGGCCGCTTCAAAGAGTGGCGTGCGTGCGTGTCCTCAAACTTTTGCCACGCTACGCCCGCCTACACCCACGCAGAGCCGAAAATAAACAAGCTTGGCAACGGAACGCCTCGCTTCCGTCTAAAACGGCGTAGCCAATCGGGTAATGAAATACAAATTCCAGATCGGGAAGAGCTCGGCAGAAACGGCCCCGTTTGAGGAGCTTTGTTTGGCAGCCGTTGGAATTTCTAAAGTCAATCCAAGCCAGATGTTGCGCGTCCCACCCGGCGAGGAAATGTTGCTCTTCTCGCGTGTCTGTGTTTGCGTGACAGTCTGAAAGCAGTCGCCCACGGGACGGATAAAAGAGTACTCGGACGTTTGGTCGCCCGGACGTTTGGTCGCCCGGACTTTTGGTAGAACAGGTTCAAATTATGACAGAGGGAGAGTTTAGAGTTTAATATCTAAATACTGTTGAAACCAGCTCTCAACAGTATTTAGACAGTATTTAGATTGTTTCAACAGTATTTAGATATTAAACTCTAAACTCTCCCTCTCTCTGTCATAATTTGAACCTGTTCTACCAAATGTCCAGCGACCAAACGTCCAGGCAACCAAAAGTCCGGCGACCAAACGTCCGAGTAGCGATTAAAGCGCCTACTGAGAAAAGGCGCTACCTGGAGGCGGCCTTGTCCAGGAGCTGGTTCCACCTCTCGGCCAGACCGCGCAGCTGCGTCTGGATCTTCTCTCGGTCTTGGGCGTCGGCGGTGGCGGCGATGCGCTCGCCCTCGGCGCGGATCATCTCCACCGTGGGCCGCCGGTCGTCCAGCAGCCTTTGGAGCAGCTGCCAGAGCCGTTTCAAGAAAACCAAGCACTTTTAGATTCCGGAGAGAAAATCAAACATGCTGCCAGAGCTTACTCAAATTTATAAGAGAATTTGGTCGCTCGCGCTGGTTTCTAATTCATTTTTGAAATCTATAGTCTTTATATTGTGGCGGTGGTCTTGCCTTTTGCTCTTGAATCTGCGCCTTGACCACCCGATATTCGGCCGACGGCGGCTTCTGATTGGCCACCAGCTCCTCGGTGTCGCTCAGCCAGCTCAGTAGCGGCTCCAGGGCGTCTTGGAACTTCCCACAATGCAACAGCGCCTCCTGCAGCTGGGCGATTCTCTCGGCCACCTGCGGAGGGCGCGGGTTAGGCGTCGTTCACCGACGTGGCTCGACTCGGGCTTACCCTCTTGTTGAGGGAGTTCCATCTCTGGTTGGTGGCGTCCAAGTCGTGCTCCAGGCCCCGCGTGTCCGTGTTCCTGGCGGCGCTCTGGATCAGACCCTGGCCCACCGCGTTGACCTGCTGCAGCTTGGCCTGGACGCCGTCCACCTGCTCTCGCTCCAGAGCCTGCGGGAAGAAAGCAAACAAGTCCGGTCGTACCTGGCTGGACACACTATGGAGCTCACGCCATCTGGCCAGAGCGGGGTCGACAACGGGCTGCGGTCCGCCGCCCCCGCCCTGCGCGCACTAGATCAAGCGAACCCTCTGCTTACTTTGCACTCGTGGACTTCTCTGGCACACAAGCGGCGTTGTGGAAAATGTCGCACATACTTGTCATTGTTCCGTTCCTCCGCCAGAGAAACCCACGCGCCGTTCTGCCGCTATCTTTCCTCGCGCAATTGCCTCTCCTCTTTTTTATTTGCGGTCGCTCGCGTTGTCTCGGCGGGGACGTAAAAGTCGGCCGCGGGAGTTTTTCGTCCGTGCTACGAAAATGGCCCAGCTCACCTTAACGTTACGTGAAATCATACGCCAAACTACGAAAAGTAGCGCCGCCTCAGATACAACAATTCCACTTAGCCCAGAAGCTAACGTTGATATCAACATGTCAGGGTGCTTTTGTGTCAAGCCGCAGAAAGAGCAAACAAGGTCCCTTGTGGATTAAGACAGGAAGCCATTGTGCCTCCGCAAATTCAAATCAATTGCACTTTTTTCCACCGGTGTCGACCGACGGCGTCTGTTTATCTTCAGGCTTTTTTTTTTTCCCCCGGCTTCCTGCCCCCGCTCACTTCCCGCCTTTCAGGCGTCCATCTTTCACTTCCTGCCCAGCGAGGAAAACAAGCCGTCGCTCGGACAACGTGACGTGATGCCGATAAGAAATTCGGACGGCTTCCTTCTACTGGGCTTGTTCGAGTCTTTTCAAAGCTATCTTGAAGAAAATACAAGTTGGAAGCTCTTTTGTAAAATAAAAGCGGCAGATCAAACTCGGCTTTTCGTGCGTTCATTCGGCTTGAATTATCAAATCAAATCAAAAGCCATTATCACATCAATGGTCGCTGGCGGTGAGCGGATGAAAGCTTCACTTGTAAACACCTGTTCCTCAAAACGATGGAATATTATTCTGAAGAACAAAAGAACAAGGATTGAGCTTTTTCTTTTCAATGTGTCTTGTTTGCGAGGCGCACACAAGCAAGCTGGCCCTTTAAATGAGCACGACTGTGATCCAAAAGACCTTCTGGCTATGCTATTTGCTCTTATCTCGGTATCAAAAGCTAGCGGGAGCGCTAACGCCTTTCACTCTCGCCCCCTTATCGCATAAACAAAAGCATCCAAGTGTGGATGAGAGGGTGTTTTTTTACTTGACGGGAAGGCCAGAACAACATGTCACCTTTGCTCAAATACACTCACGCAAGAAACAAAAATGATTGTCCATCGTGAACGGTAGCCATTCACCGACTGAGAATGCCAAACTTCCAATTCTGTGCAGTGAATGTGTTTGAAAAAAAAAGGTTTCTGTGGGGAAATTCAGACACCAAAGCCAGTTAAAGTGAGCAACATGAAATCTGGTAGCCGGCACCAAAAATAACAGGGACGATTTCAAAGCGAGACATGATTTGTCAATAAAGAAATTCCCAAAACGACAACATTATTTGAAATCCAGCCGACCGAATCCAGTTTGAAGCTAGGGCAAAGAGCGCGTGCCACTCCACAAGCTAACGAGCAGGCTGGCACTTTCCATAGGGTACAGAAATAACTTGATCGCTCGCACACTTGCGCCCGCCGCAAATGTAGATTAGCGCTGACCTCCCACCTAAATGCCCAGCCCAAATACCCACACGCAAGTGTCGGGCATCAAATTGCAAACATTTAAAGTGGTAGCACTCACCAAGCGACCACTACGAGGTAAAAAAAACCCACAAGCGTACCTCTTCGCCTCTTTCAGAGTCCGACCATTCTTCCACGGATTCGCCGTCCGAGCTGGCGCTGGACGTAAAGGCTCCGGCGGGACGGAGCGGGGAAGCCCTCGGGGACGCGTCTTCTAGGGAGTCGCTCTCGGTCTGAGCGAAAAGACTCGGGAGCAGGCCCGGCTCGAGCGGGTCCCGGGACGGCTCGTCGGCCGCCAAGTCCAGGGCGGAGCCGTCGGACTCCCAGTCGCTGTCCTCCCCCGTGACCGAACCCAGGACAAACTCCACGCCGCCGCCGTCCAAGCCGGACCGGGCGCCCTCCGAGCACGAGTCCAGATCCGGGACGTCCTCCTCGCGGGCCGAGCCCACGTCCGAAGGGCCGGGCTCGGGTCGCTCGGGCGCCGCCATGTAAACGAAGCTGTCCGGAGACAGGACGGGGCTCCGTTCGTCCTCGTCCGGACCGGAGCAGCCGGGCGGTTCGGGTACGGGGCTTTGGGGGGCGGCGTTCACGAGCGGGGAAGGGGGGCACTCGGTCAAAAACCGGGGAGGTGCCGACACGGCCAGGTAAACAAAACTATCCGAGATGACAAAGGCTTCGGCGTCTTTGGAGTTCGAGGCTAGCGCGCCGAGGTCGCTTTTCTCCGGGAACTGAAGTAAAGAGGACGGGGGCGTCCAGCGGCCGAGTTCGGCGACAGAGTCTGATTCAAAGGGACGGCCAGGTGAACTGGAAGGAAGGTTGGAGGCGGATCTGGGGGTGCTGGCTTTGGGCTCTGTCGTCGTCTCCACGGCTGGCTCGGCCACGTCCGTGACAATCAAATTCAGCATCGCTTTCTCAAAAGAAGTCAGGTCGGACTCCTCCAGGGGGATGGTGGGGGTTTCATTGTCCGCATTCCTTTTTGGCTTTTCTTCAGCTTGAAGAGACCGGAAGAGACGGGAGGGATCCTCAAGAGCGCCCTCGCCGGGGTCACAAATCAAGGGGTCAAACGGACCCACGTCGACCCATTCCTCGGGCGCAAACGGATTCGCGGGGACCCGAGGGGATGGAGCGAGGCGTGGCGACGACGCTCCGCTGTCCGGTCGTGAGGCGCTCCCGTCGCCGGAGTCCGAGTCTCGCTGGTAACCCAGAGCAGAGTCTGCGGTCTCTTCCGGGTCACGTCTGTCTTCGACGTCGTCGTCGATCAAGCAGTGTTCCTTCTCGCGGTCCCGCGCTCGCTTGATGTCAAAATCTCTCCAGCTGGAGGCTTGGGGTACGGGAAGGGTCCCTTGGCGGGTTTCCCAGTCGCCGTCTGAGCTTTCCCGTGGCTCTTCCCCAACGTAAGCGGATGAATACGGCTGGAGGGGCTCGGGGTCCACGCTCATCTCCGCCCCCTCCGGCCCTTCGTCCTCTTCCTCGCATTGCCTCTCCAGCTCCAGGAAGAGGTCGTCCGATTCCGCCTCAGAAGTGGGACAAGACGAGGCCCCGGGGGTCGGGACGCCCCCGAAGCCCAGGGGAGGGGTCAAGACGGGCCAGCGTCCGGAAGAGCCGGCCAGATCCCATCCCTCCGATTCCAGGGTTTCCCAAGACTGGTTGACGGCCTCGCGGCTATCCAGTTTTAGCACGGCTTCCCACTCTCGCTCCTCCAGTCGGGCTCTCTCCTCGGCCGCCAGAGTCCACGTGTCCTGGCCCCGGAGCCTTTCCAGTTCCCGCCGCTCCCGTTCCTCCTCCAGCTCCTCCATGATTCTCCGCTCGTCCTCCTCGAACTTGAGCTCGGAGGCCGTGCGCTCTCCCAGGCAGCCCGCCCACGCCAGCGGGCGACCGACGGAGGGGGACGGGGACGCTTCTCCGTGGGCCGGACGCTCTTCCTTCGGGAACGGCGACGGAAGATCCAGCAAGTGGTGCGCCTCCTCGTCCTGGCCGCCCAAGGGTGGGAGGAAGTGCTGCCTGGAGCCCCCCGGAGTCCGTTTCCCCGGGGTCATGCCACGGGGCCACGTACGGGCCTTGGTCGGGGGGCAGAAGACCGGTTTGGGCGGGAGGAGAGGCGTATTGTCCCCCTGGTCCCATTCCAAAAGCGGAGAATCCCTCTCGGATTCGGCGCTCTCCTCCGGAATTTGCTTAATTCCTTTCTTGGGGGAGCCGGTCGCCCGTCGCCGCCCCGAGCTCTTCTTGGGGCTCGGCGCGGGGGAGCGCTCGCCGGTCCCGGGGGCCGGGCCGAAGTTCGAGACCGGTTCTTTGGCGGCGGAGGCCACGGCTTCGGGCGCCTTTTCTGCTTTGCGCGATCTTGGTCGAAGCTGCTTTGGCTCCAAAGGATGCTGCCCTGGCGAGGAAGACGCGGGAGACGAGGACGGCGAGGGCGAGGAAGGCGGTAAGGATGGCGTGGAGGGCCAAAGGGGCGAAAGGGGAGCGTAGGGCAGGCCGGCGGCCGAGGAGCGCTTCTCCAAACGTTCCACGGGCGCCAACTCCAACCTTTCGGCAAACTCGGGGAAGGTCGGCGGCATGAACGCTTTCCAAGAGCGGCGGTTGGGGTTGTCTCGCTTTTCTCCGCCCTGATGCCGCCTCTTGGCCGCCAGGGACGCTCCCGAGGCGGAGGCCGGGGGCGGGTTGCTCGGACCCGAACCCACCGCGCCGGCGGGCGGCGACATCATCCGAGCGTCTCCGGTCAGCTTGAGGGCATCGAAGATCACCCTCTCGTCCAGTTTGCGAGCTCCTCCCCCCGGGTTTTCGCCGGCCCCGGGGCCGGCGAAAACCCCGCCCGGGTCGGCCCCGATGGTGCCGTTGCTGGATAGCGTGCCGGCCTCGCCGGAGCCCAGGGTGCTCCGCGAGGGTTGGCGGAGTTTGGCCCCGCGGTCGATCTGCTCGTTGATGCGCATGGTGTCGTAAATGGACCTCTGCGGGACGTAGCAGTCCTCGATGTAGGCCTCGTCCTCGTCGCCTTTGCCCAGGCAGCGGGGGCTCTCCTGGAGACAGTCGGGGCGACTCAGGGGCTTCCCCATGTCGCCCCGGCGCAAAAGGGCGGA
Organism: Stigmatopora argus; assembly: GCF_051989625.1. Lineage (NCBI taxonomy): Eukaryota > Metazoa > Chordata > Actinopteri > Syngnathiformes > Syngnathidae > Stigmatopora > Stigmatopora argus. The sequence continues at coordinate 400,894 of NC_135407.1, forward strand.
GCGCCTGACTTTGTTTCAGGTGCACCCCCCTCTGGATGGGGTGTAAACAAAACAAGGGCCCAAAGGAAAGGGATTCTCTCCCAAGGATTTCCCAGAAAGGTCTCTTATGTGGCTCGGAGGGCCGCGCACTTCCGCGGTATTTGCGCGAGGTCGCGTGGCACCGGCGAGGGAGCGAGACGGGCGGCCTTCCTCCCTGCCGGCACCATATTAATCACACCTGCTGTTTATTTAAGAGAGAGAGAGGCAGCGTCATGGGCTCCCCCGCCTCTCCGACGGACAAAGTCCAACGGCGGGCGATAGCGTCCTTTTGTGCCGCCTTGACGAGAGAGGAGCGTGGCGGGGGTGGCGATGGCGGCGACGGCGGCTTTTCCCCTCCATAGTCAGGGAGAAAAAGTCATGGCGCCTCCGTCCGAGCTTGGGCCATGTCGGTCGGCGGCAAAGTACGGCCAGGAAAAGTCTCCTTTTAAGGTGACAAAAGCCACTGGCTTATCGGCAAAGAGCGAGCACGTGGAGAGCACCGATTCAACGTCCGACTTTGTGGAGGAAAATGGCAATCTTCTCCCGGGTAAATCCCACTTTGAAATCCTCTTTCCTTTCACTCCTGGTCCCGGGATGTGGCGCAAGTCCCGAGCCGGCCGGCCGGCCGGCGGCTTCTTCGGTCGGTAGATCAGATCCAAGCGGGTCGATCCGGGGCCGCCGCTGGGATGTGCTTTCCTGGCGTTGGGGGGCAAAGCCCCAGACGTCCCTGGCAGACGGCTACTTCCCTCCTCGTTAGCGCGAGGAAATGCGAGGACGTTCCGGCGGACGATGTTTTCTCCACGTTGGCTTGCTATTTTTCTCTCCGGGAAACAAAGTGCCACGCAGTTCCCCTATTTTTTTCCTCCTCTTCTTTTCTTTTCTTTCTTTTTTCTGCCGCTGCGTTCTCTTGCTTCTTCTCAGGCCACCGCACAGCAACTCAAATGGTTTGCAGCTGCTCAAAAAAAATCTCTCTCTCTCTCTCTCTTTCTCGCTCGCTCGCTTTCTCTCCAGCCCACTAAACGCCCCCCCCCCCCTTTTCTCCCTCGCTGTTTGTATTTGAATTCAACTCCGTTTGTTCTGTTTCCTGCATGGGTTTTAAAAGACAGGAAGTGCTCCAATCATGCCGGTTTCCTGTCTCCCCCCCCAAAAAATACAAAAAATAACAAAGCACCAGAGAGAAAGTTATGTGCATAGGAAATACTACGGAGAAGCGGCCAGACAAACAATGAAGCAAAACCAGCAGAAAGTGGAGGAAAATGGCCAACTTTCACCCCTTTTGAAGCACAAAAAGCTCCAGCGATAGCAAGCGGGCAAAAAGCGGGAGGAGCAACGGCGGCTTTTGCAGCGGCAAAGCGACAGGCGAGGCTTTGTGCCTCCTCGGCCCCAATTAAGTGCCTTAAACACGCAGACAGATAGAAAAGTGGGCGATTCACACACAGGCTCCACTTGCGCATTCTCATCTGAAACCCAATCCGAGCCGGGGGAGACCGAGGGGCCGGGCGGGACCGGGCGGGGGTGGCGCTGGAGTAGCTTTAGCGGTCTGGCACTTTGCAATTCCATACAAACGGAGCCAGGGGCGACGCCGTGAGCCCCCAGCCCGAGGAAAGCCTGCTTACATGTGACGGAAAGTTTCCACCATGCAGCGGCACCTCCGTTAGCATATGTGGCTCCCAAAACAGGCTTTTTGTTTGGGGCCTCGCGTAAGGGAATGCGACCGGGAACGTATATGATACGATAAACCTACATCCTAAATCAGGGTTGGGCAAACTTTGAAGAAGAATTGCTCATGCAGGTCATCCAATGATTTCCTGTATTTTGACCGCATAAAAAAAAAAATTATAATAATTTGGACAACGTCGGCGGGCCGGATTAAAAGGCCTAGCCTAACGGGCCGTAGTTTGCCCATGTCTGCCCTGAATGATGTCTTGCAGTTTGACACATTTCGTAAAGGACTAGATATACGATCGCCACCAACAAAAAGAGCGTAGAAGCTCACGCGCAATCACAACAAGGGCGCCGACCCTCCTCGGCCAGCGTCAGGCCACGGTGGAGCGTCGCTCCACCGTGGCCGGCGTGGCCTGCATGTCAACTGCGCTAAATACGCCACTCTTTCTTTGCGAGCGCCAACACGCACGCACACGCACGCCGTCAGTTGCGCCGCAGCTGTCGGCGTGCGACGCGCCTCACGCTAAAGTCTCCCTTCAACAAAAGTTCCTTCTTTGTTGCACACGCCCACATACAAAAACAATCCATCTGGCGTCATCAGACAACGGTTCGTCGCTCTCTCGCGCGGAACCTATTAGCGTCGGAAGAACGAAAGGCAGACGGAAGAATCCGACGTGGAGTCGGTCGGGAACGCCGCCGCGGCAACGAGCGAGACAATCGCTCAAAGTCTGACCTTTTGAAGCCGGGTTATTAGACTTGTGTTTTACGGCCAGTCGTTAAATTTGCCGCCAAGGCGCCGGGCCGGCTCCAAAAAAAACCCCCAAATATTCCAAAAATGGTCGACTTCCTGCGTCTTTTCAGGCATTTTTGCGACTAATGATAGACATTACATTGGACTGCACTAGGAAAATAAAATGGCTTTTGCCAGCGTGGGAACGCCTCGAAAATGAAGTTTTGGCTTACCAATACGCAATCGAGCAATTGCGAAAAGTCCGCATAAGTGAGTTGAACGATAGCCACGATAAAAGGATTAAAGGCATTTAAAGGAGACATTGGCCCGCCCGACGGCCTCTGGTTGTTGAGCAGCCAAAATGGTGACGTGACCCCGGCTGATGTGCTCCATCTTAAATTAGATGAACCCACATCTTCCCTTTAATTATCTCCATTCTTCCTTCATCGTCGGCGTCCCAGAGGACAAACAAGTGCCTTTGACAACCAAGTCTTATTTTTCTGCGGCTACCGTATACCAACATTCTCTAGCATGATCAATGGCTTGAAAGTTACTACATAACATTACTATATTGCAACATACAGTAAGCCTATATTACACAAACCCTAAAGTAGTCATTTTAACCTTATTCATCCATATCGATGACACAACAATCAACAATCATTTGACATTTGATCATGGCGGCACGTAACACAAACAAAGGGAAACATAGCCGTTCCAAGATGGCGGCAGCCTAACCGTAGAATGACAGAAAATAAGGGCATTCAATTCAATTCAATTCAACAACAAGCATTTGGGAAGAGAGACAAAACGACACGGCTCCATTTCTGTTCCGCATGCGGGAGGACCATGATTGCTAGCCTCGTCGCCTGTGGAATGTTCCAACAGCTGTTTCGGAGTATTGGACAAGATTGCTTGGATATGGATCCAAAATGATTCAAAAGCTAAGGATGGCGGGCGAAAGAGCTTATTTGGCGACTCGGCTCTTTTTCTTTGGATTCAAGATGACTCAAGAGCCAGTCACGGGATGATGATCAAATTTGCGGGAGGTGTTTGTCATATGAAACGGAAGATGTCCAAACAAAAATTGGAATTGAGGGATTCTTTCTTTCTTTTTTTTTTACATCCAAGCTCCTCCTCCTCTTTTTGGCTTTTAGCTGAACATTAACACACGCACAGAATTATGGAAAGTATGTCTACCCGTGCACAGCATGACAACAGGACCACGTTCGATACGCACGTGTGAAAAATGCAGCCGGGAGTTTCCACGTCGTAAACACCCGACGGTTCACTTGTTTTGGGGCGATAAACGCGCAAACACTTGAAAGACAAAACAAAGGGAAAAAAGGGAAAAGGCCCCTCCTAAAAGTCGACCTGCTTCTGAGACAAAAGAGATAACGTTTCATTGAGAAGATATCGATTTTTCTTTTAAAAGGGGGCGGAGCCTGAGTGGGGTCAAGTTTTGACATACTAAACTAATTCACAACAGCTGAGGCAACACCCAAGCTACAAGTGGAACACCCACACCCACCCACACACACACACTGGCAAACCGAGTCAGCTCAATCCATAAAACACCACAAAGTTACATTTTTCTTCGTTCGGCACGCGGGGGGCACGTGTGTGCGTGTCACGGGACGGGAAACGTTCGGTCGGACAAATCAACTTTTCCCCAAGTGATGTTTTTTTTTTTAAACAATGACATCAGCTTCCTTCCCCAAAAAAAACAGGAATTGAGGGCTTTCTGAGAAGGGCGATTTGTGCGCCACGCTCTTAACTCCGCTTGGAAAAGACCCCGCAGTTCTTGCCCGACCCACTTAAGTTCCACGAGCTAATGGACGGCCATGGCGACGGCACGCGTGTGTCACGATGAGTCACCGAATCAAATATAAGGGTCTCTCCTCTGCGCAGAATCCCGCAGTATGAAGTCATGTGAGCTGGGCGGGGGACAAAATCCTGGCAAAAAAGGCGCACGGAGGCCGAGCCCTAATGGTGGGGGAGGGGGGGCTGGGGGGATACGCATCACCCCGGACAGCTGAAATTCCTGCGCCGTCCAGAAAAAGACGGCGAGGAATCAGAAGCATCCAGCGGCCGGGTTCCAACGATAGCCTGGTGGGAACCGGGTGCACCGTGGAGACCCCCCCCAGTGTTAACCAAGTGTCCACATACTCATCCCCCCACCCAGCCATGATTGGAGGCATCGGTATGACATCATGACTGTGGATCGGGGAAGGATCCCGTGGGGGGGGGGAAGGGAGGCCAGACGGGAGGGGATCGCTTACATCCACGACATGGGGAGTCAACAAAAGTGGGAGGGAGGGAGGGGGCGCACGCCATGCTTTGTCCCCCCCCCCCCCACCAGTTTAAAAGTTGGAGCGCACAGGGTAACGGCTGCTAATCTTAACTTCACCCCAAAAAACTCGACCCTAAGTAAATATAAGGTGGCTTGTACAACAATCAAGAGAAAATGATGGATGACATCGTCACCATAAAAGAGGAAACTCATCAATCCCTCACTACAAAGCAAATATAACAACATTTATCATTTACACTTGCGCGGTATACATGGTCTTATTGTGCAGAACTATGATTAGAATGGAATATTGATTTGAGCACCATCCCAAAAAAGGTTTCATAGTCCGAGCTGGGAAGGACACATGAAGTCTGCCATTTTGGATCAAACTATTTGCTCTTCCGCAACTAAACAAACTCCTAGTATGGATTCAAAAGAGATGCTAATTTGAGAAAGAGCTCAGCGACGCCATCACATTTGACATAATCCATAAAACAGATACACAAGTTCAATACCCAAGCACGCGTTTGTGTGTGAGCAACGTGGGAGTTTGACAAATGCGCAGAATGAGGAGAAAAGACGCCAATGAGAAAAAGAGCCCATTCCAGTCGCTTCCTACGCGCGCCGGATTGTTCGGAAGGAACGCCGCACGTCCATCTCTTGATATAAAGACCCGCCGAGCCGTGACAAAAAAAGGAAAGAAGAAGAGGTCCTTCCTACCTTGAATTCTTCCAGCTGGCCCTTGACCACGTCCACTTCGGAGCCCACGGCGCTCTGCGCGTCCAGAGCCGCCTCGGCCGCCCCCAGCGGGCCTCGCAGCTCGCCCAGCAGCCGGTAGAAGTCGGCCACCCGGCGGGAGGCGTCCTCCGTCTGGAGCAGGCGAGCTTGGCCGCGCTCGTTCAGCTGAAAGGATGTCAAATGGACATTTTTGCTTGGAACTAACATGTCTTCTCATTATTATTATTTCTCTCTTCGATGCTAAAAGTTGTAAAAAAAAAAACCTCTAGTGAATAAAGATCAACCTTCTGTCATAATATTTTTCAATTCGATTTCAATTTTCAATTTCATTTGGTGATGCGACCATGGCCCGACTTTTTTGCATCTCTTGGACTTTGGGTCTCACCTTGGCGGCCTGCCGGGCGAGCGCCTCCGTCTCGCGGCGGAGGGCCAGCAGGTCGGGGGAGGAGCCCTCCAGCCGCAACATGTCGGCGCAGCGGACGGCGTGCGTTTCCAGTTGGGCCCGCAGGGCGGCCAGCCGCGAGAGGAAGCCGCCCAGCGCCTCGGATTGCGAGGCCAGCGAGTCGGCGTCGCGGCCGGCGGGGCCCAGCGAGTCCAGCTCGTCGTCCAGGTCGGCCAGGCGCGAGAAGACGTCGCGCACGTGCGCCTGGACCTCGCCCACGCCGTGCAGACGCGACTCCAGGGCCGAGCAACACTGCTCCAACTGGGGGAAAAATAAAAATAAAACAGACGGTTATTCACTCGGGTTCTTGTCTTACCGAGTGACCATTGGAAGACAAAAAATATTTCAACTCAGACGGCACAAGATGTCACTTGGCGTGCACAGTTGCCTTCGCCAATGGCTGGCAATGACTTAAATACTATGGGGGACAAAAAGACATTTTTGGGGGGCCAACCAAGGGCTGCACACAATACATAAAAGCAATTGAACACAAACACTTTTCTGGCTTAGCATTTTCATTTTAGCATGCTAAGAGAGCGTGAGCAGGGGCTCCGTTGAGAAATACGACGGGGAGCCATCTGGCAAAAAAACGGTTTACGTCTCCAAAGCTCCTAAGGCTACGACGACCATATATGGTGGCAGGAAGTAAAGAAGGCAAAGGCCTTCTGCAGTTCTGTTTTCTTTCAGCTCGAGCGCAAAAATACTGACTTGCGATCCATCTCCATGTAAACAGTTTAGCTCAAATGTGAAGCATAACTCCCCTCGTGCTAATATTTACGCCGCAGTCCTACTCAAACGCACCCAAATGTGTTCTGGGGTGAAATCCACCTCCTCCCCAAAATTGATATACATTCTCAGAAGATGAATTCAGGGCTCATGATTATTATTAGCCACCTAGCGCGGATTTTGTCTCATCTTACGGATCCCCAAAAGTCTCCATTTATCGTCTTACCTTCCCGGTGACCTCGTCAAACTCGCCCTGGGTTCGACCGGCCCGCTCCCGCAGCCCCGGCGCCCCCTCGGCGCCGGCCTCCGGACTCTGGGGGGCGTCCCGCGCCAGTCCCTGGGCCAGGTCCCGCAGATATTCCACTTGGGGCCGCAGGGAGGCCAAGTTCTCCTGCTGGCTCCTCAGTCTCTCCAGGCTCTTGGCGCTGCACGCCTGAGACGGGAGGAGGGCGGGGTCACCTTTCTCTCCGTACCCTCGCCCTTTCGACCTCGACCGGACGTACCTGAGGCCCCAGAGCCTCCTGGACTTCGATTTGGTGCTTGGCGGCCTCCAGACGTCTGTCCACCGCCTGCCGGCCCTCCTCGAACTCCTTGAGACGAGCCGAGAGCTCCTCCAGCTGCGACGTGCGAGCGAGGAGACCTTCGCTCAGGGCGTCCAGACGGCGGTTCAGCCGCGCCTTCTCGTCTCGGACCTGCGGGGATAGGACCATGTTTTCCTCTTAGCGTACGGGTTGGGTTGGAACGGATTTAACAGGAACGCTCAAACGGTAAATCGGAAAAGTTTCTTTGAAAAATTGGCCATTTGGGCCACTCCGGGGCGGGGTTAGGGGAAAAGAAATGTAAAAAAATGGCACCTCCTCCTCCTCTCCGAGGCAACACTGCCCCAGGAGCTGATCGGCGGCCGCGTTGAAGGCCTCCAGCAGGGGCCGGCGTCTCTCCAGGTCCAACGCCAGGCCCCTGGCCTTCTGCAGGGCGGCGTCCAGGGCCGGCGGGTGGAGCGGCGGCCGGATCTCCGCCTCCCTGGCCTCGCACTCGTCCAGCGGCGGCGCCAGCTCGTCCCGGAGCCGCTCGTAGCTCTCGGCCCGGCTCAGGGCGCCCCGCAGCGCGCCCTCCCGATCCGACAGCCTCCCGTTGACGTCCTCCCAGTCCCGCCGCAGGGCGTCCAGGCGGGAGCGCCAGGCGGCGCCCTCGTCCCCGCCGGCCGGGAGGGCGGCCAGCAGCGAGGCGCCTTGCGCCAGGATCAGCTCGTAGGATCCCCGCTGGGCCGCCACGTCGCGTCGCGGGTCGGCGAGGGCGGACAGCAGCGAGCGTAGCGCCTCGGGACGGCGGGGCAGGGCGTCCGACCGCGGCTCCCCCGGCTCCGTCTGGCGGTCCAGCCAGGAGCGCACGTCTTGGAACGTCTGCTCGAGCTGCTGCGTGGAGGACAGGGCGTCCTGCAGTTGAGACAGACTGTCCGCTGTGGAGACAAAAAATAAATAAAAAGAGCAGAGCTCAGGATTTTTTTTTAATTGCAAGCCTCTTCCTCACTCACCCGCACGTTCTTCCAAGCTCCTGAGCGGCGCCGCCACGCTCTCCAGCCTCTTCTCCAACTCGTCCTTCAGGTAAGGCTCGGCCACGATCCGGGCCAGCTCCCGGCACAGGCGGCCGGCCTCGTCCAGTTCGCCCAGGCGCCCCTCCAGCTCCGAGCGGACCTCCCCCGTCTCCCGCAGGCGGGCCCTCAGCGCCTCGGGCCGGGCGCCGGGCTCCGTCGACGCGTCCAGCCGCCGGGAAAGGGCGGCGGCGCCGGCCGCCAGCTCGCTCAGCAGCGCCCCGAAGCGCTCGCCGGTGTCCCGCGCCCGCTGGATGTTTTCCGAGCGCCGCTCCAGCTGGGCCGTCAGCTCCCGCCAGCGCCCGGAGACGGCGTCCAGGCGGGCCCGGACGTCCCGCACGTCCTCGGGGTCGTCCGTCTGCGACAGGATCCCCTCGGCCGAGCGGCTGAGCTGCTCCAGCTGCGGCCCGCGGGTTTCAAACTCCCGCAGCATGAACTACGAGAGGGGGAGATGGGAGGCGGGTCACCGGCCGCTCCGGCAGACTCCGGGCCCCTCGCCACCCGCGTACCTGCACTTGTTGCTTCTGCGTGCCGAGCATGTTGGCGTCGATGCTGAGCGGTCCCAGCACGCTCATCATCAGCTCTTTCTCGCAGAGCCACGGGCCCAGCTGAGACGCCGCCGTCTCGAAGCTGCCCAGCCGGTCGGCCCGGGTCTCCAGCTCCGCCTGACGCCGCGTGGCGCTCCGATTGGCCGAGAGCCAGTGGGAATCTGGACGGAACGGGGGGAAAGGGTGCAACTTTTATAGAGTGCCGAGACGGATTGCTTGTCCAAAGTTTAAAAAAAATCCCCAAAAATGTACTTTGAAGTGGAAATGTTATTTTCCATTCAATTTATTCTGATTCAACCGTTTGGGTGTTGATCACATGATCACATTTACCAATTTGGTCCTACGCAGCTGGGTATGATGACAATGAGGCTTTTGTCTAGTCAATGATGATGACAAGCCTATATCTGATTTTATTGTATTCTTTTTTTATCAAGCCGAGTACAATTATGACGACCACTACAAAAATTGAGGAAAAAAAAGGGAGATTGAAAAATGTGCCTAAAAGATTAAAAGAAGCGACTCAATGTTTTCTGCCGTGACTCAAAAAGTAGCTGGGGATGAGACTTCTAAAAAATAAATAGCAAAATAGCGTCGACCGCCGCACGACTTTTGACCATTGGACGACTTTACACGCTTTCCCGAGTGGCCTCATTTTCAACTTTGAATTTAGAAGCACGTACCGATCTCCTCCAGCTCTCGCCTCCACGCCTCGGCCTCGGGGGAATCGGGCTCGTCGGCGATGAGCTTCCTCAGGGTGGCCTTCAGCGCGTCCACCTTGGGAGACTGCTCGGCCAACTGGGACAGCAGGGCCTGACCGTGGTGGAAGGGGGATAACCAGAACGCTCAAAGTCAGTCGAAAAGTCACGATCAAAGGCAAAAGCCAGAGACGGCAAATAACCCCTAACCACCTCGTTCTCCCGGGCCTGGGCTCGCGCCGCCTCCGGCTTGGACGGCGAGGCGGCGCTTCCCCCGGCGAGGAGCGCCGCCTCTTTTTGGCTCAGCCAGCTCCGCAGCTCGTCGGCGTCGCGCCTGGCCCCGCGCCGCCGCTCCAGGGAGGCCCGCAGCCGGTCCAGGCGCGCCGCCAGGTCGGCGCCCAGCGCCTCGTGCCGCCCGTTGACGTCCGACACGGCCACCTGGATCTCCGTCAGGTCTGGGGGAGGCCGCGGTCTATTTAGAAACCCGGGCGGAAGCCGAGAAAGGCGGGCGACGTCCGGACAACCTTTGCAAGTGTGAATTCCGTTGATGGTCCCGGGAGCCGAGCCGTTGAATTGGGGGGCGCCTGTTTCCACACAATAGGACTATGACGCCACAGTGGTTTTACTTTGACTCGAGTACCTCCAAACTTTCTCACCACTTTTGCTCTCCGGAGCCGTGACGTCGATGACTCGCGCCTCCAGCTCGGTGGCACTCTTGTTCAGCTCCTGCACCCCGGTGGCCCGCGACTCCCACTCTTGCAGAAGCTCCTGAGAGGCGGGGCGGGCGTCAACGTCACGGCGATCCGATTTAAAATAAAGGGGAGAGGCGGGACCCACCTGGAGTCCCTGGACTCGCCGCTCCAGCGCCTCCGTGTCCGGGGTGACCTCTTTGGCGGGCAGCTCCTCCCGCGCCGACTGGAGCCACCGCAGGAGGGAGCCGGAGAATCCGCGGAAATGGACCAGCTGTTGCTCGCAGGCCAAAACGGCGTCCAGTCTTGAGAAAAAGAGAAGAAAAATGTATTAGTTAGTCCACGTGATTCAGATTCATCCGACTATTTGAAAGCTACGGCGATTCTCAAAGACCGGGATATTTTTTCTATCACCTTTGTTGGACGTGGGCCTCCAGTCGCCGGAAGTCGTCCGACACGCCTTTGAGGCGCTCCAGCAGGCTTTGCGTTGGAGCCAAAATGGGGGACGTGCTGATTTCTTCTCCCAGCTCGCAGAATGACTTTAGCTGAGGAGATTCTTGTTGCAGCTCGGACTTGACTTCCTGGAAGAAAAAAAACTGTTTGTATGGCGAACGTCGTTTTGTTTTGGACTCGTTCTTCAGCCGACCTCGAGGGTCTGCCTGTAGTCGGCCACGCCGCGGTCCGGTCGGGCCGCCGGGCCGAGATCCTCGGCGCGTCCGCGGACGAAGAGCTCCAGGTCGGACGAAAGTCGCTCGAAGCTCTCCAGCTTGGGCAGCAGCGTCTTGAGTCGGGCCTCCCGCTCGGCCTGGCCGACTTGGGCGGCGGCGAAGCGCCGCGTCAGATGGTCCAGGGAGGCCCCCAGCCCCCCGGCGCCCGAGGCCTCGGGACCGGCTCGCAGCAGCTCGGCCACGCAGTCCCGGGTGGCCTCCACGCTGCCCTGGTGGGAAAGGAGCTCCTGACGCAGTTTCTGAGGAGGGGAGAGCACAAAAGCCGTCCATCACTGGGAGGGAACGCCTTGCTATCAAATCAAATTTAAAGCTCATCATGTGCAGAATCCAAATGGAACAAAAACCCAAAGTGACTCCCGCCCAAAATTGAACGAGTTCATCCCACAAACTGAAGGACAATGACGCTCGCTACCTGGTTCTGGGTGAGGGCCTCCTGGAGCGCCCGCGCCGTGGGTTCCACGGGCCCGGGCTCCGGATCCAGCCCGTCCAGCCAGGCCAGCAGAGACTTCAGGCCTTCCTGAACGCTGACCGAGCGGGCCACGGCCGTCTGGAGCCGCTCGGCCCGCTGGGAAACGGACTCCGACAGCGAGCTGAACCTTTTCTCCAGACCGTCTGTGGGAAGGCGAACAAAAAGGTCGGCTTTGGACGAGCGCTTAAGCGAAGCGGTCGGTCCCGACCTGCCGAGCACAGGATATCCACAGCCTTGAGGGATGGAGACTCGTCGGCGCTGACCAGGGCCGTCCCGGCCCGTTTGACTTTCTCCAACTGAACCGAGCGCTCGGCCAGCTCGTCCTGCAGCAGCTGAAACGGGTGGGGAGAGCGGAGAGGGAAAATAATGAGCTCCAAGACAATTTTGGCTTCAGTTAGGTTCCCGAGGCTTTACCTGGATCTGCCGCAAGGTGTCTGGCAAGTGCCGTGGGTCCGTGTCCGAGGGGTTGCCCGTACTTTGGTTCTGCTCCTGGGCGCTGAGCCAGGAATGGAGCGAGACCACCTCGTCCTGATACTGCTGGTAACGGTCCAGCAGACCCGGCAGGCGGCCGCCCAACTCGGACGACTGGAGAAAAAGCCCAATTGAGCGGACGCTCACCTCGCCCACTACCTAAAAACGGCTCACCTTGGCGTGAAGAGAGGTATATCGCTGATTGGCGTCCCGCAGCTTGTCCGTCACCAGCTGCTTGGCGGCCTCCAGGGAGGCGTGGCCCTCCTGTTCCGGGGTGCCCTGACACCAGTCCACAACCTTTTGGCCCGAGATGGAGACGAAGCGCAGGTCGGCCTTGTGGCAGATGATGTCCTCGGCCAGCTGCGTTTGGAAAAACAAAATATACGGTAATCCCTCGATTATCGCGGTTAATGTAGACCAGACAAAAGCGGTGGGAAAAGTCCAAGGTACCTTTCTGTGCTCCTCCATCCGGTTTTTCAGCTCTTGGGCATTGGCCTCTCCTTCTCCCAAGCCGCCAAGGTCTCGCTCGCTCTGCTCCAGCCAGGCGCCCAGATTGCCGTGCTCCTGGAGGAACTTGGCCAGCTCGTCCCGCAGCGCCTCCGACTTTCTCAGTCGCTCCTGCGAACGGCGTACCAGCAACCGCGTCAGCGATACTCCACGCCGATCCGCGGGTCCACCAACATGGTCCTCGTCGGCGAGCGACCTGGCAGCCGTGCAGCTTCTGCCGGTGTTCCGTCTGCAGGAGGTCCAGCGAGGCTCGCAGACGTCTTTTCTCTTCGGGGGAGAGCGTGTCGTCGGCCCCTCGTAGCAGCGAGCCGGCCGACTGGCCGATTTCCAGGAGCCGGGCCTGCTGAGCCTGGAGCCGCCGGAGCTCGGCCTGCGTCGCAACACATCCAAAGTTACTCATGGGCAGACGACTTGACAGGAGACACAGAGCCGACTCGAAAATACAAAAAGGTACGCCCCCTGGAGTAAAGGTACAAACCTGCAGCTCCTCCATGTGCGAGGCGACGGCGGCATCGGGCTGCGGCGGGGAGGACAGGTCGGTGACATCCTGATCTTTTGGTCCATGAGGTGCGCTCAAGTCCTTCAGCAGAGAGTCCATCTGGTCCTGAGTGTGCTGGAGTTGCTCAAAGGCTTTAGCCTGATGGAAAGAAAGAAAAAGAGAACTAAGACGAGTAGAAGGAATTTACCAAGGAACATCATCTCACCCTCTGCGTGTTGTGTTGAAGCGTGGCGCTGATGGTGGTGTCCACCTGGGACAGGGAGGCGTCGGCCGCCTCCGTGGCGGCGGCGTAGCGCTCCTTCAATGACGCCAGCGCGCCTTCCAGGTTCTTTCGCTCCTCGGCGCTCAAGCCGTCGCCTCGTTCGGCCAGCAGGTCCCCCGCCCAACGGACGGCTTCGGCAACCTCGTCCGCTTTGGCCCGGAGATCCTTCTGGACTTGCTGGAAAAAGATACAAGAGCACGGGTAAGAAGCAAGAAATGGTGGGTGGACTTGATCTTTGGCACCTTTAACTTCTTCTGTCTGTCCTGCAGGGCGCTCATGTCGCCCGATTCCGTCACCGGCTCCGAGTCGCGATTGGCCAAAAGGTCGCCGGCTCCCGCCAACCAAGCGCTGAGACCTTCCAGTTTTTGAGAACATTCCGATTTCTGCCGCTGAACCACCTGAAGACACGGAGGAACGCCGCGGAGAAAGGTCAATGCGTCTGAGGAGGCTAATGGCGAACACTCGCGCTAGCTAAACCGTGAGCATGTCGTGTCCAGATGCACACACTCCATCACACAAAAAGCACACCAACGGGTCAAATGTCTTTATTATTTCCGATTTTCCGGGTGGAAAACCCAAAGCTGTTAACGCGGCGACGTGAGCGGCTTCCGTCCTCATCTGCAAGAGCAAGGCACACATGTTAATGACACGAGTCAAAGCCGAGCAGTGTCAAATGTTCAAAGTAAGCGGAGGTGAGGAATGACGGCGGCTAATGCGACCGACGTCTTGACGTTAGGTTTAGTTGGGGGCATTGGGTTAGCTCACCGGTCACCTCGACGGCGACAAAAACACCACCGAATATCCGTCTGCAACGCCGTGGTATTGGGTTAGTAAGAGACGGCTGGTGTCTGCTTTCCCAACCTTTTCTGGGACGTCAACGTTCGAGCGTTCCCGTCGCGCATCGGCTCGTCCCACGGCGCCGTGGAAGGCCCGCTGGAGTCGCTGGAGCCGCCCCAGGAGGCGCCTGCTCCGCTCCGGCGCCAGGTCCCGCGCCCGCTCCGACACGAAGACCTGGACGTCCAAAGCCACTTGGGCTACGTCGCCAGAGCGAGACGTCAGGCTGGACAGGAGCTCCTTGGGAGAGAGCGCTTGAAAAGTCACGCCGGCTCTTTAGCCGAGACCACGGCGGCGAGATGATGGCGAAGGCTACCTCGGGGAGCCGTGAAGCTTCCTCCTCCGTATTTTCATTTTCTTCATTGGCGAGCGCCTCCGTCTCGGTCAACCAGGACACGAGAGCCTCCACGCGTCCGCCCAGCGAGTTCAGCTCAGCGTCGACAGCCTCCTGACGTTTTGGACGCAACAATTGTACCGCGTTCCAGACTATTTATGAACGCTAACGGTTTGGCTCGGCCCTGGAGAACCTTCTCCATCTGATGGATAATTACCTGGTGAGAATCTCGGTGGTCTCGCAGGCTTTTCACCACGTCCCCGGAAAGCGCGGTGGCCGCCCGATAGGCTCTGGCCAAGCTCTGCCCGTCCATCTCCAGAGCCAGGAGGAGCTGCGGAGGAAGATCTTCCGAGCTGGAGCGCAAAAGCTGTTGGGCCGCTTTCACTTCTGCGTCGATCTCGGGTTCCAGGTCTCGCAGCTCCACCTCCAGTTCCTGCAGACAAAAAAGTTGTCTAACGGGCAACTCCACGGGACCGGAATATGAATGACGGAAATTGCAAGAGGACTGTTTGGAGGACCTGCGTCTCCCTGATGATGTCGTCCAAGGCGAGAAGGCCGTGTCCCATGGACTGCTGCTGCTGGCGCTTGAGACGGACTTCCGTGTGTCTGACGGCGGAGAGCAGCGCCACCATCCTCTGGTCGATCTCCAGGCACTCTTGACGTGCCAACGACGTCTTCGGGAAAACAAAAGCAATCAAGACGGGCACGCAGATGTAGTCAACCATTGGTTTGTGACGCTGTACCTTGCCAGAACAAGACAGAAGTTCATTTTTGGTTGGAAGCACATCTTCAGTTCCTTGAAAAACTGGAATGGCCTCGAGAATTCCAGCAGATTCCAAGTCAGAAGGCTCTTCTGAAGGGAGTGCGTTTTCTGGAGACTTCACATCTGGAGTTTCAGTCGGAAGAAGGAGCTTCTTCTGTTCATTTTGCGTGATGACGGAAGCCTCAGATGAGACTTCGACTTGAAGATGTGTTTGGCAAATTGGGGTTTCACCAAAAACATCAGTGTTTATCTTCTGGGAAGGTTCTTCCTCAAGGGCGGCAGGTGTTGCTTCCTTGCTGGAAGAACTTGGCCGCCCTGGGCAAAAATTGGATTTCACTGGGCTTAAACTTCTTGTAGAGGTTTGTACGTCTCCACTGGGTGATGGGCTATCGGGTGACCTATCCGAATGGACTTGGAGCATTTTTTTGCTGACTTCTGCTGTGGACTGAGAACCTTCCATTCCTTGGCTTAGACAATGAGTAGCTGGGTCTACAGAACTCTTGGGCCGCTTACGTCCTTTCCTTTCCGCCTGCTTGACAACTGGAGGATGCTCCTCGTCAGAGGTCTCCTTTGGAGAAACACCTGCGTTTCCATTGGCGACCGACACTTGTAGTTTGGCCTCTTCTGTCCTCTTACCATGGTGGAGAGTTCCTCGGGCATCAGTTGTCGCACTCTTCTTGACTTCCTCGGCCTCCTCCTTCTCACTTTGTTCCGCTTCCAAAACTTCCGGAAGACTCGGCTTTGCGTTGGCCTCCCGCCTGCCGGTTTCTCCAACCGTTTGACCGTCCGTCCATCGTTGTGGTGGGGACGGGACGGAATGACCGTCCTCCGCTTGGCTTCTCCACTCCACCTTCTGGTTGGTGTTTTGGAGCGAGGGAGCGGCAGGTTCTTCACTTTGCTCTTTTAAAGCACGAAGACGAGCTGCTACTTCAGTGTGGGATTCAAGTTTGTCTTCTGGAAGAACCTTCTGGTCGTTTGGCCTGGCGCCTTCCTCCTCTGACCTTTTGGTCTTCTTTTTGTTTCTCTTCTTTTTTTTGCTTTTGCATTCTGGGCCTAGACGCTCCTCCAAAGGCACTTCCTGCTGCTCCAAGGTTTTGGACCTTGAAATCTGTCCGTGGGTTCTGCTCCCTTGGCCTCTGAGCTCCATCCCGTGCTCATTCTCACTTGGTTCCACGTGTTCTTTGTCTCCTCTGTCCTTGACGTGGTCACCACCTTTGTCAGGCACAACCTTCTCTAGACCATCAGCATCCACAGTACGAGTTTCTTCTCTGGTTTTGGACTGCGGCTTTTCGGGTGGACCCCGAGACTCTTTGCTGTCCTCTTTCTCCACACTTTCCTGACTACTCGAGTCACATTCTGCAGCTAAACATTCAGCATTCTGTAAAACTGTGGCCCATTCTTTCTTCTCTGTTTTTTCTGCAGCGCTTGGTTGACGCATCCTCTCTCCACTGGTTTGTTCCGGTTGCTCTTGGGCAGAGGCTGGGTCTGTTTCCAGGTACAAAATCTGTCTTTCCCCATTGTCCTTCACGACAACATCGACGTGGTGTCCGAGTTTAGCCCGTTCTTCCTCCCCGTCGGCTGTTCCGGAGTCGGTTAGCAGACCATCCGTGGATTCACACAGTAACTTCTCAGGCGGTATCACCGCCGACTTTGCGCGACCTTCGTCCTCAACGTGCGTCAGGACGGATTGCGGAAGCAAACATTCTGCTACGCCTCCTTCTCGTTCATCTGCGCTTCTCTCCAACTTACCGACGACAGCCTTTGTTGTGGAACTCTCCGGTTCGCTGGTATGTGGAATGGCCTTTTCTATTGCTTGCTGTATTCTCTTCTCAACACCTGCAGCAAAGTTCCTCAAAAGGTCCATGGAGCGCTCCGGATCCCCGCACGTGTCCACTTGGGTGACAACGTCACTGGTTTCTGCACAGGTCCAAGGTTCTTTAGGACCCCATGAAGGCATCTCTGGGCTCGCTGAGGTCTTTGTGCTTTGTGAGGAGGCGATGGCCGTGCAGGTATCCTCCAAAGGAGGGTTCTCCTCGTTTTCTGACTTGGGTTGAGTTGTCTGTAGATGTTTGCCTTTTGCCCCTTCTGAATCTTTGAGACTTTTCAAGTTTCCAGTTGAAATTCCAAGTCCAGGTGTGTCTTTTTCTCTTGCTCTCGTGTTTCTACCATCTGGCTTTTCTGATGGCCCTATCAAATCGACGCTAACATTTGAAGCGGACTCGGGTTTCGCTTCAGAAGAGTCTTGTACGACTTCAATGTAAGTTCCATCTTCTGCCTCAGTTTGTCCTTTTGCCTTCAAACTCAGCACTTTGAATACATCGTCTCCGGCGACCTCTCCGGCCTTGGACTCGGTGGTTTGGTTGATCAACTCCACTAACTCGGGTTCAAAAAGCACGACACGTTTCCCCGAGTGCGCGTCGGCGTAGCTGCGAGCCAGGAGGTGGGACACCAACCTGCGCTTGGAATCCGTCCCGACGGCGGCCACCGATGGGTCGGCGTGGTGGAAAACATCTGGCAGGTGGATTTCTCGCAGAATTTGGGCGGCACGGGGCTCCAGGACTTCCTCCGGGGTCAGAAGTCGGAGACTCTCCGCCGCATACAGCGCTCCGACGGCGTGTCGCCGCTTGAGGATTTTTCGCGCCAGCTCCCCCGAGATAACGCCCCGCCGCGAAGCCTCGGCGATGGACAGAACTCGTCCGGATTGGGGCCAGAGGATTCCCTCGAGAGCCCAGAGGGACTCCAGGACCAGCAGGGCCAGACGGGGGGAAAGGAGGTCCCGATCCACTCCCTCCTCCAAACCAAGACGATTTGCGGTGGCCGGGTCCAGGATCCCACCGTTCTTCAGCTGTCGCGCGAGCACGGAAGCGGCCAGGTCCCGGTCCAGCAGCCCGCGATCGAGCGCCTGCCGCACGCTCAGACCATGTCCGGACCGGGGGTCGGCGATCCCGCCGGCGTGCAACTGGGCTTCCAGGAGGCGGGCGGCCACCTGTCCGTCCATCAGGCCCTCCCGGATGGCGCGGAAGATGCCCACCTTTCGGCCGTTGGGGAGGCGGACGCTCCCGCCGGGTCGCTGCTCGACCGGAAGCAGCGGGAGGCCCGTGCGCTGGTCCGCCACGCAGCGTCGCAGCAGCTCGGGGAGGTCGACTCTCTCGGCCGTGTTGGGATCGATCAACGGCCTCGGCCGGAGCCGGGCCCGAAGGCTCGGGCTCGGCGAGCGCTCCAAGTCTTCTTCTGGTGTGAGGAGTTGGAGAATATGAAGTCCCGCCTCCTCCTCCACCAGGCCGGACTCCACCAGCGCGGCCCAGGCGCGCACGTCGGGGGCCCGGCCGCCCGTGGCGCTTTCCGCCAGGAGCCGGGCGCGCTCCAGTCCCGCCAGGGAGCGCCAAGCGTGAGCGTCGATCAGACCCAAAGAGAGACTTTGGTCCAGGGGGAGTCCGACAGGTCGGTGGGGAGTCAGGAGACCCCCCGTCGTCAGCAGCTGGGCTTCCAGGAGAACTCGGGCCGTGTCCCGGTCGATCAGGCCCCGCTGGGCGGCCTGGAAGACCGGGAAGATTTCCACGCTTCCCAGGTCGATCACGCCGGCCACGCAAAGCGGCGTCTGCAAAAACGAGACGGGTTTGAGTGGCAGAAATGATCCCAGTCGGTCAAAGACATGCGGCCCGCACGTGACGCTTGGTTAGAATTAGGCTATCTGTTAAAAAGCTCCGCTTTTTTACTTCCTCAAACAAAGCATTCGCTTAAGCTCTAAACTGGATCCAAAATGAACAAACAAGCAGCACATCATTGAAGCCTACTATTTTTCGGCAACAAAATAGAAGAAGCGAGCAGTACTCACCGGCCGAGTGGCGCAAAGGCGGCGAGTCGCCGGGGTTAGCGTGGAGCGTGCCACGCTCCGTCCCGACTCGGAAACGATACGTTTGCAATTTTGTCGGATTCTACCGTAAAGCCTAACAATACGTCCACGTCCGCCAGGCTCCGTCGTAGTCGCTGGCCGTTGTTAGTGTTGTTGGTGGTGGTGGTCAAGCAAATAAAAAAGTGTCACACGGTTAAAAGACAACTGCATTAGAACCAAACCAAGAAAAATCTGAGGCAACTGCATTAGAAACCAAATTGAGACACACACACACACACACACAAACGCTCACGTGATCTGGACACAACATGCTCGTGGTGAGTTGGTTTTGTTTTTGCATAGCGCACAAACACAACAGCAAAGCAACATCATCATATACATTTCTAGGTGGATTGATGTTGTGGATGACGCGGGTGCCTACCTTCTTGTCCTCTTCCTCGGCCAGTCGCCTTTCCAACTGGCTCATCTGCTGCGAGGAGGCCTCGCGGGCGTCCTGGTAGGCGGCGCTCAGTCGCTCCAGCTGCGCCTCGGCGTCGGCGCGTTCTTCCGGGCAGAGCCTGAGGGAGGTTCGCCGCTTGAGGGACCGACTCGGCGGGCGAGACGAGACGAGACGGAAGGCCGAGGCCGGACTTACTTGGCGCCTTGTTTGGAGAGGAGGAAGGCCCGCGTGTTCGCCACGGCTTCGGACACCTCGTCTTTCTTGGCCGCCAGTTGCTCGCTTACGGCCTGCAGGGAACCCAGACCAGGGAAGACGAGTCAGCCGACGGAAATTGGACCGCTCCAAGGAAACTGACCTGTTGCGCGGCCAGCGAGGACTCGGCGTCGGGCCCGCCGCTCCGTCCCCGGAGACCTCCGATCCAAGACAGCAGGTCCGACACTTGGCCGACTCTGGCCTGCTTCTCCTCCTCCACCTCTTTCTGCGGGGACAATTTTGACCTCTGTGTTACGGACGCGACCCGGGGTCCAAAAAGTACGGCGGCAAAGGGGAAGGCGGACCGACCTCCTCTTCTTCCAGCCTCCGGAGCGCATCGCTGATGTATTTGACGTGTTGCGTGGTCAGCGTGACCAAAGCCGTGTAGCGGGTGCGCAGGTCCATGAACTGGACGGGCCAAAACGGGGTGAGTCGCGGTGTCCAAAATCCACACGGGCGACCAACGGCGCCCTGACCTCCTGAGTGACGGCGTCGGACGACGAGTGCGTTCTCCTCCTCTTCACCGCGGACTTGTGCGTGGACTCCACGAAGGCTCGGAAGGTCATCAGCTGAAGCTCGTAGTCCTGCCGATAAAATGACGATTCAGTGACGTCGAAAGAAACATTTGAAAAATGGCGCTCGGTTGGTTACCTTGACCCAAGTGCAGTATTGTTTGGAGCGAGCCTGGCATTGGTCCAGCTTGCTCTGGTTGTCCTCGATTTCGGCCACCAGAGCCTGCGATCCATGGCGAGAGGCGTTAAAATGACGGTCGCCCAGCTTAAAAGGCCGATGGCGGCGAGCGAGGCACCGTCTGCTGCGCCAGCTGTTCCGAGAGGGCCTTGCTGTCGGCGCTGCAGGCCGGCGCGTCCTCCTGCCGTCGCGTGGTCTCCCGGACCCACTCGCTGAGCTCCGAGTGTCCGTCCCTGTACTGCTGCAGGACCGAAGCCATGCCCTCTAGCTCCGCCTCCCTGCAAGATCATGTCGGAGAAAAAGCCGGCCTGAGTGGACTTCCGACGACGAAAATGACAGACAATCCCATCAGACCTTCCTCAAGCCTGGCCACATTTTGGTTTCCAATGAGACCAGGGTCAAAAAACTGTACATTTTCCCCCAAAATCTCAATGTGACGCTTTGTCCATTCAACATTTTTTTTTTGCGCCTTGACTCACCGCGTTTCCATCTGCTTCTTGACGGCGTCCCAGCGCTCCTCCGTCCGCCGGGCTCCTTCCCGGTAGCGCTCGGGCTCCGGGCTCACGTCCGGGCGGAGGGCGGCCAGGCGCGCCGCCGCCTCTTCGGCCCGGAGGACCTCGGAGCGCAGGGGGCCCAGGACGGCCTCCCCCTCCTGGGACAGCCGGCGCCGCCGCGCCCCCATCTGGTCTCGGAGGCCACGGATGGCGTCGGCGTCCGCCGGGAGGACGTCCTCCTCGGCCAGCCCGCTTTCGTGCTTCCCCGCCCGACTCTCGGCGTCCTCCAGGCGGCGCGCCGCCAGCTCCACCGTCTTCAGCCTGGACGAAAAGCGAACGGGGTCAGCGGGGAGTGGCGGAGCCGGCGACGGCGTGGCAAAGGAGCTCGCTGACTTTTCCAGGAAGACGGAAGAAAGCCGGCGCAGCCCGTCCGCGGTCTCCGCGCTTCGGTCGAGTTCCGAGCGCAGCGCGGGGGCGCCCGAGGATGCCGGCTTGTCCTCCAGGAAGGCCACGCAGCGGCGAGACACGGCGTCTAAAGCGGAGGCCAGCTCGTCCAGTTCGGAGTCCACAGTCTGGAAGGAAAACCAGAAAGGTCAAAATGGCTGCCGTTGACGTCTAGGCAAAGAGCAATTTTATGCAAAAGAAAAGTAAAATCAGACTGTTGTATTTTTTTCCGACCGACCTGGTGCTCGGCGATCCTGAGCGCAATGACGGCGGCGCCGTCCGAAAGGCGAGCCGGCGTCCGGACGGCGCCCATCAACGTCTTCTCGGCCTCGCCGAGACGCGAACAGACCTCCCGTAGTTCCGACAAATACGAGCGAGACGCCGACTCGTCTTTCTCCTCTAAAACGGGCAGAGAACGGGCGGACGAGTGAGCGCCGGCTGGCCGGGCGGGCTGGCTGGCTCGCCGCTCCCTCGCCGCTCTCTCACCGCTCTCCACGCGGAGCAACAAATCCCGCGAGCGCTGCCCGGCCTGCCGGACCTCCGCCTCCAGCTGGCGTCGCTCGGCCGGCTGGAAGAGCGAGCTCTCTTTGCTGTCGCTCAGGAAGTCGGACAGGTGAGAATCCAAGTGCTCCAGGGCTCGCCGGAGCTCCGACGGCGAGCGGCCGCGGACCTGAAGACAAGCGACGGGGAGCGCCGCGTCAGGACCGCGCGGGCCTACGGCGGATGCGCCTTTTCTGGCGGCTTTTCTGACCGTGTCCGGGTTCCATTCGGAGACGGCGCTGAGGTCTTTGAGCAGATAGTGCCAGGAGACCACGCTCTTCATGTTGACGTGCTGCTGGTGCCACACGGACATCACCTGCTGGTACAACTGCTCCGTCCTGCAACCACAAAACGGTGTCAAAAAAAAGTGCACCCTCACAACACACACACCACATTTTGTGCAGCCCGCCAAAGTAAATCATGTTTTACCATAAAATTGAAATGAAGTGAAATGGATTTATGGAGAAGGTGGACTTGTTTCCATTTTTTTTCAATTATATAATCATTGGAAATGGAAACATTTAGCTTTTTTTGGGTCAAATGGCAAAATATTCCCTGTTTCCACGTTTATTTTGAAAGTCTTTCACCGCCATCGACAGTTACAGACACGTACTCCCTTTGAATTTTGACCTCAGGTTTGCACGCCCACCTGGCAGCGGCGTCGACGGCCTCCGGGTTGGGTGGCGGGACGCTGAAGCAGACGGAGGGCACGGTGGCCTCGTTGCCGGTGGGGCTGATCACCTTCCATTTGGTGCGCTGGCCGTTGTCCTCCAGCGCGCACTCGTCGCCGCGGTTGATGGTGATCTGCCGCCGGCCGCGATGGCGGGGGCAATGGAGGTTCCGGGAGGGTGGGGAGGGCGGGGGTGAGTTGAGGGTGAGGATGAAGATGGAGGCGGTAAAAAGAGGGAACACTTGGAGATTATTCAGCATCCAGATGATTAGAACAAAAGAAAAATTATAATTTCAATCAAATGAGTCAATGATGCAAGCAAGATCATGCAAAAAGCAAAATCAAGGCACCATGAAGGATTTCAAGGAGTTTTGTTGGAATGAGGAGAGAAATTGACATTCCCTAATACCCATTAGAGTCTATTCAGGCCTTGGGATTTGGCCAAAAACTAATCCCAAATCATGTCCAACCTTTTAGCCAGGAAAATAGATTCTATTCTGACACGCGTCCAATTTGAAATGGGAGGGAAGGATGAAAATCAAGCCTCCCGGTTTAATTGGACGTCTATTAGCGACAAATCTTTCACATTAACGGCAGATGGCTAAGAAGAGCCACGAGACCGGACGTCCAATGGGGCTTATTCCTCTTTTTTGGCCCTTAGAAGACAGATGCAAACATTGTTGTCTGCATTTAAAAACCAACCAATTGTTAGCATTAGCATCGGTATGGGTTTGCATTGACATACTAGCAAATCAAGCTGTTGTTAGCCAAATAAGCAAAGTGCGTTGAATTTCGAAGCAGGGATTCCATTTTAGATAGCAGAGGGATAGGCAGAGAGTAAACAAGACAAAATGGCCGCTCTACCTGAATGTTTGTCTTGAGGGGTCGACCGAGGAAGGGCGGGAGGGTTGATGGGAAGAAGTGAAATGAGAGGAAGGAAAAATGGAGAGGGGAAAAAAAGACACAATCAAGTGAAGGAGAGAACTTGCGCTCATGTGCAAAGTGACCAATTTGGACAAATAATAATCCAAGTGTGACATTCATGACATATTGCGTCTCCAGTCTGACAACACGAGTGCTAATACAGTAGCTAAAGTAGCATTGAGCTAACTGCGCAGAGAGGAGAGGTTCTTAGGGGTGGGAAATAATAGTGCTAGCGGATGTGCGCTTACTTTTAGCAACATTTCACTTTTACGACTAGAACACACACACACACACAAAAGCAAAGGTAAGGTATTAGCAGGCTACCTCGATTTGTTTGTAGTCGCAGATGGCCCGGATGGGCGTGGCCGCCAGCAGCGGGCTATCCGCCGAGCGGGGGCGCAACTGGACCAGCGTCTTGGCGCGCCCCACCAGGCTGGCCACCTTGCCGCGGTGTTCGATCAGCTGCTCCTTCTCCTCCTGCCGGCAAAAGAAAGTGGAAAAACGATGGCCATTTTTCCCGTCCCGCTCGACGCCCGCCGTATGATTTGGCGTTGGAAGGCGCTAGCTACCATGGAGTCCTGCAGCAGGTCCTCCAGCCGGCTGAGGCGGCTGTTCCTGTCGCAGGCGTACTGCCTCTTGATGCTCTCCTGCAGCTGGCGCAGGTACGACTCGCTGTCCCGCACGTCGCTCGTGAACTTGAAATAAGCCGTGTTGTCCTGGAGGTGGCGCTCCACGCAAAGGCACAGCTGCTCCACCCACTGCCACTGAGTGCGCAGGGCGGCGGCGTACGCCTGCGGAGCCAGCAAACGCCACGGCGTGACGCTTTCCTCAGGTCGGCCTCCGTCGGCGAGGGCTCCTCACCTCCAACGTCCGCTTGGCCGGATGGTTCTCCTGACACAGGCGCAGGACCGTCTCCTGGAGGGAGCGCGTGACCTCGCGCTTTTGGTCCAGCTCGCCCCGCAGCTCCTGAAGGCGCGGCAAAACGCCCGGAGCTTAAAGTCGATCTCGCCCGCGGGGACGTTGGGCCCGGCCGCTCTTCTCCACTCACGGCGTACGACTCCCGCTTGGCGTCCATGTCGGCGTTGTTGTGGCTCCAGTCGAAGGCGATCTCGTCCTCCTCGCGCTCGTTGAGCCAGATCAGCTCGTCGGTGCATCGGCGCACCACCGAGTCCAGGCTTTCCAGGCCGCTCAGGCGCCACGACGAGTGCTCCTGAGGATGGCGTGCCCACCGCCGTTAGCCCAAAGCCCAAAGCCCACGCAGACCAGTGAAAAAGACTCGTGGCTGACCATTAGCTTGCAGTACTCCTGCTCCAGTTTGGCCAACGTCTCGCTGTAGTTGCTCCTGAAGTGGGCGGACACTTTGGCCTAAGACACAAAAAAGGCGTCGGCGAAAGTCACGGGACGTCCGAATGGTCGTCGCCCGGAGGCCGTCGCCACCCACCTCGTAGTCGCGCGCCTCTCGCAGGCCGCCGGCGATCTCCTCCACGGCCGCGTGCACGCCGGCGTGCTCCTCCAGGTGTTGCTCCACCGACGGGAGATCGGCTCCCCATTCCGCCCCTTCCAGGAGCTCCTGGGGAAAAAGAACGGGAAAATGAGCCGCGGGTTCCGAGTCCCAAGAAGAGGGCACCCGATACAAACCTGTGTCTCTTCCACCCATCCCAGGAGCTCGTAGATGAACCTCAGGCCGCCCTCGTCTTCGGACGACGAGGCGGCCACCAGCTGGGCGCGGGCCGCGGGGCGGCGCGGGAGGGCGGAGCCCGTTCCCCCGAGCGAGGGGGATCCGGGGCCCTCGGTCGGGGCAGAGCGTGGCTCGAGTAAAGTGCCCCCCGTAAAGTCACC
The DNA here is from genome assembly GCF_051989625.1 of Stigmatopora argus. NCBI lineage: Eukaryota > Metazoa > Chordata > Actinopteri > Syngnathiformes > Syngnathidae > Stigmatopora > Stigmatopora argus. Next base: position 426,038 of record NC_135407.1, read on the forward strand.
TTTCCGGTACAAGCTGGAACACTGAAGTCGGAGAGACACCAGCTCTTCTTCGAGGCACTTTGCTCTGCGTGGCAGCAAAACGGTACGTCAAATCTCAAGGAAGGAAGGTGTCTCCAAGGCCTGGGTCTTGGCTCCTCACTCACCTAAACACGAGCCGCTCCACTTGGTAGTAGTCGTGGCTTTGCAGGACTCGGAGCTCCTGCTGCATTTGTCCCAGCAGCTCCTCGCAGTCACGCAGGTAGCGGGCCAGCTCGCCCTCGCACTGCGCCGCCTGGCCGCTTTCCGCCCGCGACACGTCCTGCGCCGTACAAGACGCGTTCCAGTCCCAATTCGTCAAAACGGCGGGCGGCCGGCGCTCTCTCTCACCGATTGCAACGTGTTCTTGGCCAAGGTGAGCTTCTCCTCGCAGTCCAAGGCAAGATTCTGGAACTTGTTAGCTCTCTGGAGCAGTAACTCCAGTCTGGAGACACACAAAGGCCCAAGTACTCGTAGGTCATGTCAACTAGGGCAAGATTTGGAAAGCAAGTATTTAGCAAAATACTGACCTGTCCACCGCAGGTCGGAGAAGCTTCTCCCTCTCCAGCATCTCCAGAATGAGTTTTCCCCACTCCTCTTCCAGGTGGTTGGGATGGAGGCCCTGAGGAAGCTGGATGCGGCCAAACTCCATCCACACCTTGCCGTAGCACACAAAGCCACAAGTTACTTACATACGCACGGCGTGGGAAAAGGCCGCAAGGGGAGAAGGAGAACTTCCAAAATCAACAACACTTGAGAAGCTTTTTGCACTTACCTCCAGCAATTTGTAGAGGTGTTCCACGTGACTTTTTTCCAGCTCTTTGGCAGGAATCTCCGTCTCCTTCAAGTGGACGTACTCATTGTAAAGTGCCTGTGACAAAAAAAGTCCAAAGTCCGAGTCTTTCTTTTAGTCTTTGTTATCTTTGCATCGGCGCCGGGTTTTTACCTTAAGTTCTACGGGATTTTGTGGGAAGTTCTTGTCGGCCACGATGGCCGTTTGCTGGCGGCTCCACTGGAGCAGAGACAAAAACCTGGACTGATATTCGGACCAGCGCTGATCCACCTCCTGAAGTGTTGGAAATGTCAATGTTATTTAAGGTTTTCAAAAAAAGGGGGAGTGGGGGATGGGCTTGATTAGATCGTACTTGTGCGGCCACGCCCTCTCCTCCCTCTGGGATTTTGGGGAAGGCGTCGTAGATAGACGAGACGTATGTGATGACCGACTTCTCATCCGGCGATGGAACGTCCACGTCTTGTGGGACACAGAAAAATGATATCGTGACCATACCACGATAATAGCCATCCTAATGCTTTGGAAAAAGAATTACCCTCGGCGTCCAACAGTCTGGTCACCCCTAGCGACTCGGCGATCTCGAAGGCCTGCTCCAGGTTTTCTCGGTTGCTCTGCCGCGACACCGCCTCCATGTCGATCAAGTCGGGTCTGGGGAAAAAAGAAAGGAGAAAAAAAAAGCATTGCTTAGGAGACGCCATCATAAAAACCAGCGGGAACGGGATGGCTTCTGATCCCCGAGCCACCGACCTGTATCGGTGCAGCAGAGCGTTGAAGACGCGGCCGTCGCTCCACGACGAAGTGAAATTGACGCAGCGGATGCCGGCGTAGCCTTCCGTGGCCTGCTGGCTCCATAACAGCAACTTTTCTTTGGCCGTGAGGTCGCCCGACTCGCCGCACACGTAAATTTCGGAAATCTACGTTGGAACGGAAATACGTGGGCGTTACTGAAAAATCCATCTGTTATGTCACAAACAAACTGCTTGGTCAGTTTGACCAAAAGTAGGTCAATCACATAAAAGTTGAAAGCCTAAACAACATTGTGACCCCTGAAATAAACGCTTTATCGACACTGGTAACTTAACAGTTCACAAAATGGCACCAAAGACGTGGTTTTAGCCTCTTGGTAAAATGTTTACTTGGTAGGGGGCAGCTCGGTTTAGCCTGGGTTGCTAGCATAAGTCTTGGAGACAACCAGACTACACTGTGTTCTAATAAATTCCCTTAAAAGGTACTTGGATCCCCTATTCTTCTCTTTTGAACCTCAAAAGTGGGCTCGGGACTACTGGGACAACGACTCTTGACAACATGCTACTTGAAACACAAGTCTTGGCTATTTTGAGACACTTGAAATGATTTCACCTTTTGTCGTCGCAGCCGGGAGACGCTAAAGTATCTACGTGCGGTTGCTACGCTAGCACATGGGAGGTTCAACTCACAATGGGCTGACGGATTTGCCGTTACTCTCGGCGTGGCCTCCAGCCAAGTGAAGGAGCTGAGCTAGCTCACTTTAGCCTGCCAGAATTTTAGAACAACGGACTTCCTCTCACGTCATTTGCCGGACAATTCTTTTGAGATGACCGTCCGACCCAGAGAGCCGTTATGAGCCGACTGTGGACAGTGACTCAGCAAAATGCACATAGCGTGTGTCTACCTCGCAGCGATGCGGCATATTTTACAAGGCCCGGTCGCTGCAGACAAGCACGAATGGTGCACGTCGATCGGCTTCTATCGTGGCGCACAGTCGTTCTAAAATGTTCCTTGACAATGCAAGCGCCACTAATGAAGCAGCAGGAAGTGGAAAAGACAAGATCCTCTGTGCCGCCTTGATTAGACTCTTGGGAAGCTGTGCTTTCTCACAGATAACAAACACACACATACACACACACACACAACATCATCCTATGCCCAATAATAGTCCGAAAGTGCAAAGGCTTGATCAGTGGTGCACTCGCTAGCCTGTGCAATAAAAATAAAAGTGTGAATGGCATAAAGAGCAACTGTTTCAAGTAGGAGCACTGAATCATAATTCAATCATTTTTGCATTTTTGCTATCTGATATAGCTTACATGACCTTACAATTCAAGTGTAGCCGCCCACTCACAAGGTCTTTCGAGTAAATATCAAACCAATCCAGTTTATTTTGTGGGGGCCGTGATTTGCCCCCAAAAAGACGGAACGCGGCCAAACTATCCGAGCTGACCTGCGGCGGGTCTCCCTCGCCCGGCGTGGCGTCCAGCTTCTCCGACGAAATGGCGCTCAGAGTGGGCCAATCCGTTCGACTGGGCGTGGTGACGGCCGTCTCCGGCGAGGTCGGCGGCGGGTCGCTGCCGTAGCCCGACTCCAAGATGGAGCGTCTGACTTGCGTCCCGCTCGGCGTGTCCAGGTCCAGGCCTTGGCCCGCCGGACTGTCCGGCCCGCCACGGGTTAGGTTTGAGGAGTCTTCGTCGACGTCCCCTTCGTCCTCCAACAGTTGGACTTTTTGAATATTTCCAAGCATGGGAATATTCTCTTGGAGGACCTCCACCTTGGGTTCTGCTTCCAGCTTCCCTGCCGTAGAGCCCACGTGGCAGGGGTACACCGTCCTCACCACGCAGAGTCTACCATCCAAGTCTCTGATGCGGACCACGCCGTTGCCGTCCCCCAGAGAGGCCGTGGTGACCTTTGACGACTCTCCGGCCCGGTGGACCTTCATCCTTTTACCGCCCGCCGTCCTCTCGGGCCTATTCGAGTCTTCTTCAAGTATGCTTGTTTTCTCCAAGACTCCGTGGTCTTTCTCCTGAACGCGGCAGACCCTCCCCCCTCCGGGTGTGGCGGGGCCCAGAGCCGGTGCGGCGTCCACCGGACCGGCAACGGTCTGACCGGGGAGGCTGGAGACGTCCACGATGGCGCCGGCGGCGTCTTCCTCCCCGGGGAGGCAGAAAATTCCTCTCCAGGCCGGACTGAGTTTGGGGCTCCGCCTGGCGTACGGAACTCCGGGGCCCAGAAGCCCGCCGGTGGGAGAACTGGCCCTTTCGGGGGAACGCCAGTTTTGAGGCTCCGAGGCGGGAACCAAGAGACGAGAGGCCACCTCGCTCTTGGAGTCCAGGGTTCCGGTAAAAGCTGGATTCGTCTCTATCTCCGGGGGGTCGTCATCCAGATGAGCCTTCCTACTTTTCTTTCCCTTGAGCCTGGGTCTGAAACGCAGCCGTCTCTTGGACGATAGCGGCGGACCTCCTCCTCCGAGTTCTCCATCTCGTGGAGACCTGACACACCCCATGGAGCTCCCCATCTCCCGGTCCGCGGTCCCAGCCGAGAGTATCCTTTTCCCCCGGTCGGCGTCACGGCAAAAGCAAGCCAGTTTCTACGGAGGAACGATTCCAGTTGGCCTGGACAGCGCAGAGGCCAGAAGACGATTGGTGGGACGTGTGTCGTGGGCAAGAGGCTCGATCCTCAGCCGATAAATGATTCAGTGGCGGCTTGGCGAGTGCACTCTGCTACTCTGCAGCATCTTCAACTCTCTCTCTCTCTCTCTCTTACGTGGTCATCTCGTCAGAGCGCCTGCACTCTGGAGCCCCGGCAAGGAAATTGCCGTCCACATGCTACCCGCTTTATTTTTAACTTCCCGGAAGACTTGTGTTCAAGGACACGGGGACGCCGCATCCGTGCGTGGCAGAGGGAGCAAAATCTGCTGGTGATTTATCAAAAGGCGATTGACGTGATACGTAGGATGAGAGCGCGTGGCATCGCAGCGTAATCCGGAGCCTCTATCGGGCATGACGTCGACCGGGAAGGGATTTCAGATTTCACTCGTTATACTTGATACTTAGATGACACGTGTTGCCAGTCCCCGAATGAGAAGTCTAGGTTGTCACTGGGGGAATTCCAAGCCGAGAGTTGGAGAGGAAGACGTATTGAAAAGGCGATGCGGTCCATGTCTGGCGTGGTGAACGAAAGCTCCGATTCCCGAGTGGTGCCAACTCTAGCCGGCATCCCCATGGGCTGGCTGCGAGGGAGACACACGGCACGCGGGCGGCCAATGCCAAGGCAGAATGCGGTCAGACTCGGCCAATGGCCTCGCGGCTTACTGGGTTGTGAACTTGGGCGGTCACGTGTGCTCCAGGTTTAACAGATGTCAAAATGTTGCGGCTATTACATCCCTTGGAATCATTTCTGGCCCCAACGGCTTGACGTAAGTCACGGTGAAACGGGCTTAGCGTCACGCCGTTCCGACCCGGGGACTTCTCCACGGACCGACGTCATCCACGTCAAGGAGGTCCGGGTTGGGGTGGGGGTTCGGCTTCCCAAGCGTTCGCACGGCGGGAAGCGTCTTGGCTTTGCTAAAGCTTTGTCAGTGTGCCAGTTGCGCCTCCGTCGGGTGGCGCAGTGCGACGACGGCGCAACAAATCCACGCTTTGGAGAAGAAGCGGCCTCGATCTGTCCGTAACCCCTCGGAGGGGAGGTTCCCGTCTGGAAATAGCTCCTCCCCGCATCTAATTAGAAGGAGGCCGCCGGACAGGTCAAATCCGTTTTGGGGAAGTCCGGAAGTGAAAGGGCGTCTCCTCCTCGGGACGAGCTACTTGGATCGATGTAGCGGTCGGTCAGTGTCACTGCCTTTTTTTCTTTTCTTTTTTTCCTCCGTCCTCCCCTGCTCGCCCGGCTGCCTGTTGATGAAGCTTCGGTGCTAGCGGCCCGCCTCCCGCCTGGATGCCACAGTCACTTGCGACAGTCACTTGCGTTATCCCTCGCAGAGGAAAAGCTTGTTCATCTCCCGGTCGGCCTCGCTGCTGCTTTGCCGCAGCCTGGCTTGCTCGCAGCCTCCCTTTTCTGGATGTCTTTCTCACATAGAAATCCAGCAAGCAAGCAAGCGAGCAAGCAAGCAAGCCTCCCCGTCTCACTGGCACAAGTCTACTCCTCCTCTTTTCCACTTCCTTGTCGCTGCTCTCTCACTCGCTCCTTACTCACTCATTTAACTGTTACAGGACCAAACGTAGCACGTGGCTAGCTCTCGCATGCTAACTCTGGAATGTTAGTTCACCCAAAGAGGAGTGAACCGTTTGGAACCCATTGGGCTTCTGCTAACGTGACTCCGTTTTGTCTGATTTCATCGGCAGGCTTTGAAAAAAGTCAATTTTGCTCTTTCGACACGTGACTCGTTGCATCAATGGCTGACGCTAAGAGGATTGGTGGCGCCGCTGCGGCGTTCCAGGGCCATGTTAAGTAGCGACAATCTGTCCAAAAGGACCTACAATAACAAAGGTCTCCAAAGCATGAAGTGGAAAAAAAAATGGATTCCTGAGGCTTTTATAGCTTCATTTTAGTGGCCGTTAGTAGCGTCACTCACGTGTTGCCCAGGCCCACAATTGCCATTAATTATTAAGCTGCCATTTAGTCAATAAAAGGCCGTCCGTTTCTCATTTGCATTTTGAGTTATTCAAATATGCAAAGATTGCATAATGGCAGTCTGGACTGACGACCGATGTGGTCACGTTGTTTGTCTCTTTGGCGTGGCGGCAAGTCAGAGCGAGCCAGTCAAGGAGTCCTCATTTTTCAACCTGATTCTTAAGCACCAGCTATGACCCACATCATTTTATAATTAGCTCGCCATTCCGAGCAACGTTCGTACTTTCAACGACCGGACCGACCATCGCCGTCTGGCCCCCAGCGTCCGGTCGGTCTCTCTCTAAGCTATCCGCTAGCAAACGCGCCGGTGCCGAGTCACGTTCACGCCCTTGGCTTGGTGGGAGCGTTTCTACGGCAACGGCGGCGTCGCCTTCAGGCTCTCGGTCAGCTGAGGAGCGCCGCCGCCACGTTGGCTCGTAAATCAGCGCTCAAAACGCCACGTCTGCCGGGTACTAGCAAATTAGACCGGGCGAGGAACCGCGTAAACAAATTGAACAAAATGCATCAGCTCAACTACAATTGACAAGAATTTGTTTGGCAGAATAACGCCTGACAATTTACAAAGAACGCTCACTCACGCGGGTAAATAAATGTGTTTAACCAGCCAGCAGAAGAAGAAAAAAAGTCAGCCCATACCTGGAAATGGAGGATGATGGTCCAGATAAGACCCAGAGTGAGTTTGGGGTTGCCGTCAGTGATGTCATCGTTTCGGATGTTGACCAGTTTGACCTGGAAGAGAAGAAGCGGAGGCGCGCTCTTGAGAAAATAGCCACGTGAACAAGACGTGAGATGACGCGCGGCTGGCTTACTTGTCTCTGTTTGAGAAAGTCCAAGGCTATTTGGACGTTTTGCAGTCGATGGAATCTCATGCGACCCTTCTCTCTGGGCTGGAACATAGAAAGAGAAGGAAAGTCAGTTACGGCGCAATTCCCACGTTTGCGTGTGCCCGTTCAATCGCCAGCGGTGAGGGAAGGGTTAAAAAGACATGCGGAGGGAGGGGGGGGGGCACAATTCCAAACATACTTTGGATTAAGAACGACGAGACTGTCCAGCTCCAGAATTCCCATCCTTAAAAGCCAGTTAGTTCAAATGACTCAAACACTTGAGAAAAAAAGCTGGATCTGATTGGAAATGTGCCTGAAGTTACAAGATGAATTCATTCCGTGAGCGAGCGCACTCCAGGCATCGCGGTAGACCAGTAAACTAAATGAGAGTTTCCTTAAAAAGTGTCAAGTGCAACTTTTAGCACAATGCAGTTTTTTTTGTTTTTGGGGTGATTTGAAGTGCATTTCAATTGGTTGTTATCCACACTCATGCAGCCCCACAGCGCCACCTAGAAAGCGGTGGCGAGAGGGAACTGGGGACCTACTCCCTGAGCTCCTTCCTCCGCCTCCTGCTCATCATCATCATCATCGTCATCTTCCTCCACCGCAAGCAGGATAAGAGGGGGCGCGCGTGAGGTGTACCCCCTTTTCGGGAAGGGAGCGTTTCGGGGTTGCTATGGTAACAGCCGGGAAGAAGGAACAATTCATTGAAAAGCCAACCGTTGTCTGACATCTGACAACAGTTCCATTCAGTCAGTTCCGGCATGAAAATCGTGTACCTCGACCTCACACGCTTTGCTAATATAGCAATATTTATGATGATTAAAAATCTGGATTTTGAAAGAGATTTTTGGGGTAGTTTCCCAATCCATTTCCAATGCAAATAGCAAATTTAGAAACTTTGTGAGTGGATTTAATTTGTCAATTTCCTAGCATGACCGCCACCATGCTCCTGAGGTATCATTTCATTTGTAGCGTTTATGTCACAATATCATACGCCGATATGGCACGCCGGGCATCGGGGCCTTCCGAGGGAAACCCCAACCACGATGTCGACGGTGACACCTCCGCTCTGGGGATATTATGTCAGATAAATGTAAACAAGGTGTGTATGAGATTAGCGCTTACCAGGGAGACGCCAGAGAGGACCTCCAGCAAGGAGATGAGGTTGTGTCCGTCTCTCAGGTCCTCATAGAGGTCGGTAATGTGCTTTCTCACCTGCGGGGATGACACCACAAAAGTAGAAGAGGTTGAATATTTAGCTGGTGGAAAAGTTCTCCAAAGCTGCAGTTGCGTCGACCACCACAAGAGAGAGACACGGCGTCCGTTTTTTAAACAGTCAAAGGGTCATTTTGCTGGATTTGTATGACTGGATTCATATTTGTTTTAGGATAATGGGATGAATTCATATTATTTTATATTCTCAAGGGATGAGTTTGATCATTTAACAGAGTTGCCCATCATTGCTTTTGCATTTTCTCATATGATTTCATGCCAATTGGCATTTAAATCAGATGAATGCAATGTTTAATGTTACACGAATAAGTTTCACTTCCGCCTCCGGGAAAACAATAAGCCATTGTTTACAGTCGAGGTACTGTTTGTCTAATGTGATCATCTTCGAATACAAATTGGATGATGTCACGACATGTTATGGAAATTTTCCTCCGAAGGGTGTGGCAGTGATATGCTATGGTTCGGACAAATTAAGCTAGGAAGCGGAGGGACCGGCTACGCTACCGATAAGGATGCCTTAATGAGTTTTATAGGAAGGACTGACGGGCGATTTAGCAGCAGCTCACTGGGACGTGCTTAACGAGCCGGTTCTCTGGAGATCGCCACGACTTTTACGAGGTGCCACTGGCGTGCAAACAGATACGACAGATATTTGTCTTACGGCTCTCGGAACAGATCTCGTCGTTTGCTGTCGCTTTTATTGGCTCTAATGAGTGGCTCGGCTTTCAAGCATTTCTAGTTCCATCGAAAATAAATGTACAATAGCTTGGAGAGTTTGTTTACACTGCTAAAATATGGGAGGGTGTGTCACACATGGAGGATGATGTCACTCACAAGAAAGATCGCCGTGTTTGTGTGATATGCTAGATAGAGTGTTTGATTTATTAACGATTGCATGTTGAGAATGTACAACAAGTTTGGATTGGATGTTTATCGGTGTTCGATTGTTGATCCTTTGATCCATATGGCAAGTGTGTGGCATGTTAAAGAATATCGGTATTCGGTTATTGATGTCTTAGCACATAGCTTGAGCTTGCACGGGAGATTTGTAGTCATTACAGTAAAGTTGGATTGAAGAAACAACAACGTATCACTGTTGTGATTATTATTTCTCCGTGTTTTAAGATTAAATGCAGGGTGTGACATTTGCTTAACAGCGCAGGCTCAAATAAAAGCGCAAGATTTCAAGTTAGATTTGGAGGGGGGGGGCTTTGGAAAGCGGCCTCTACTTTAATAGCGTCTTGTTTTAGGCCAGAAAGTCCTTCAAAACGAACAAATATTAAAAGCAAAAAAATGCATAACGGCAATGTGAGCATACCAAATTAAAAGCCAGCCAGCGACCCATCCCACGGGCCATCGGGTGGTCGGTGACCCACATTCGCAAACTGATATCGAGTTACAGAGCGCATGCGTGGCTGTCGACGCAATCGCCTCGCCGTTTACAGTTGCGGACGGATCTCGAGTTACGCGGACACCCTTCACGCCACACCGCCCCTCCCAAACGCCGGCATTTGACAAATGCGTGTGTCCGAGAGCCGGACGGTTGAAAATGTCCCCCCCAGTGGCCTACGTAGTAAGCTAAAATCCATTTGGCTGGAGCTAGGATCTTCATGTTCTCAATCCAAAATCAAAGCAAATGTCGTTCTTGCCGTATGAAGGAGGATTTTGTTGGCAGAAAATAAAGCAGCCAAGTGAGAGAGTGACCATACCTTGATGAGATGCTTGTTGACCCACTTTGTGAAGGTCTTCTTCTGCACTCGGTCGCGCTCGTCTGCAAAGAATAAAAAAAGAGAGTGAGTGACGTCGTTCGTCCGAGACGTTTACTTTGGTTTCCACCAAAAACGCCGGATGGCGGGACACGTGGACACAAATGACTGGAGGAACATGGGCACACATTTGAAGTTCTTCAAAATAAACCAAGTCAACAAAAATACAATTAAAAGAATCTGTCATTTCAAAAAGGAATTTCAGTGTGTTACACCCTGCATTTAATCTTAAAACACAGGGAGAAATAATCAAAACAGTGATCCATTGTTGTTTCTTCAATCCAACTTTTTACTGTCAACATCAACACAAAAACCCATAACATACAATTACACTCGTTTAAAATACAGTCATAACTTGTGTTATCTTTTCTTTTTACAACTTCTCAACTATTCAACGGGGCAAACAATGCAATATCAATAACATAACATCCTTTCTATGACCGTCATAGACACTGTACAGGATAATGGTGGCCGAAGGTACCGTGCTAAATGCTATTCCATGTGTGTGACCCGAGACACGCACATTCACGCCCGTAATTCAAAAGTAAATAAACATTACCCAACATGATCTCCTTTCTCACAAGCTAAACAGTGTATATTGCAAACCACCGACTCAAGCGGCCTCTACAACAAACTAGCATACCTTAAAACACAGGGAGAAATAATCAAAACAGTGATACGTTGTTGTTTCTTCAATCCAACTTTTTACTGTAATGACTACAAATCTCCCGTGCAAGCTCAAGCTATGTGCTAAGACATCAATAATCGAATACCGATATTTTTTAACATGCCACACACTTGCCATGTGGATCAAAGGATCAACAATCGAACACCGATACACACATCCAATCCAAACTAGTTGTACATTCTCAACATGCAATCGCCAATAAATCAACCACTAGCATGTCACAAGCGCTTCAGAATTGGTGGAGGCATCGCCAATCCCATGGCTTTGTGCTTTGTGGCGTTTGGCGTTCCCCAAGGGTTAAGGCCGGGAACCCTATTGTTTCATGTGTTCTGCCTTCCAAATAAAACGCAGTGGGTGCAAATGATCGGCGCTAAAGGTAGCTCTACACTTTTCTCAATCCGCCAAAAGAGGTGAAGGGAGGCCTGTGTCATGTTTGCTCACACTTGTCGACGTTATTCCAAGACAACCGTGGCGCTCCAGAAGGGTGATGCATTTGGACTGAGAATAGAAGCTAATGCTAGTCTTATCTACTGCTCCCACACTCCAGCCACAAACAATGACTCCTCTAACCCGCTCGCGGAAACCACGTTCCTCTTCTCTCTCTCTCCGTTGGACACCATTCCACCTGGGACACAAATTCATCATCTCCTCGTGTTGGTGCAACACCTTTGACGCAACAGCTTTAACTTTCAAAACATATTTTCCTGTTTTTGGGGCGGTTTCAAATGAGGTCATTTCCCGCATTATACAGTCGCGTTCGGCTTGTTGACTTTGCACCGCGACGCCGTTTCGGCTCCGGAGCCGCCGTCGTTGGAGTAAGAGGAGTTTAGTCGTTGCCACGGCGACGGGAAAGGAAGCCACGTGGGGAGCGGCGTTAGCGCGCCCTGGCAAGCCCTGGCTCGACTCTAAGACGGTGTCACCTGCTCAACCGCGGCGTTCCGAGTAAGAGGACGTTGGATTGTGGATTAAGCAGCTGAAATTTTTCAACTCTACCAAAGCGAACATATGCCACAAAAATGCTCTCTCACACACAGAGCGTAGCGTTGACATTCAAGGAGTGTATATTTCTTTCTACAAGCGCTTGCGACATAGTTTCACAATAGTGCAACACGCCTTCCTTCCAAAACCTGCTAACCGGGTGGCTCAGCTGAAGGTAAATATATGCTTTAGACGCTCTTCTCTCGCCGTAAAAGTATGTGAGAGCATTGTGGTGCCGGGGCGACGGGCACACGCTGGCACTCGCGGAGAACACACGAGCGGGCACCATTGTTGCAAGTGGTCTTGGACGGACAGGACCACTGACCACTGACGACTAACCCCTCCCTCTCCCCCCTCCACACTGACCTGCACAACACATGCGCGAGTACAGGTACGCGTTGAGGAGAGACTCATTCCTGTAGTGTGGCCACATATCGAAGAGTCAAGTGTGGCAGCTGGTGGCGGCGACGCGCTCCACTCCGCCCCAATCCGATCCGATCCAATCCGCCCCGCCTCGGTCGACCGGCCTGGTAAATCCCCCCCTCCGTCAGCCGTCCTCTCCCGCCATGTCGGTCGGCACCGAGCTCAACGCTGGCGTCCCGTTGTGGACACGTGTGGCGGAAGGGCGCCTCCTCTCTTCTGGCCACTCCTCTGGGCCGGACTTGTCTTCCTCTTTCCCCGCCCTCCTCCTCTTCCTCCTTCTCAGCTGTCCACAATCGAGTTGGCAGAGCACTTCCTCATCCCCTTGCCTCTTTCTGCGGCAAACTTCGAATTTTCCCACGGGTGGTCTTGGCTTCAATCGCTTGCATTTTAGCCTCTTTTTTTCCCCTCGCTCTGCGTCTTTGCCGGCGGCCAGCCCGTAATTGCTCCTAAATTTAGAAGGCGGCGTCCCGGTCTCCCCACAAGCTCCGCCTTTCCTGGCTTTCCAAGCTCCCTCCCGGAAAGCAGACTTTTTTGCCGTCTCACGTTTAAAGGGAAAGCGAGGTGAGCACGAGAGCGACGGCGCGGGCTGCGGATGCCGAGTCAAAAGAGGAAGTGATGTCATCAAAGGGCTCCCATGCAGCGCTTTTCACGCCTTTTACAACAAACACCACCTATAATAATAAGTCCAAGTACCATTATGAGAGCGAGAATAACATTCCAAGGCAGTATTAAGGCAATATTAAGTATATAAGGTCCTTCAAAAAAGTAAAAATACTTTTTTCCCCACAGTACACTATAAGTCCCATGCATATCATCTTTAGCCTGCCAAAAAAAAGAAGCACCTTGACACATCATGTTTAAAGAGAGACTATCCACAAGGACCATGGATGTAGAGCCAAAAAGAGGAGGTGACAACTTTCACGGCTTCCCAAATAGATGCCATTTAGGGTGAGTAACGTCAATTAATTTGGGCAGTAACAAAAGCTAACCAAAACAAACAAATACAGCGGCAAGACATGCATCTCCGGACCGGAACGTAAAGTCCACCCTCAATCCAACTTTCCCGCACGCAAACAACCCGAAAGGAGAGCTAAGCACGCTTTGGTTTGAGCTCCCGTGCCCAGTTGGGTGGGCTCAGCTGCCACCGTGGCCAATGGCCTTGCCAACAACGGATCCAATCAGTCGCGTGTCTCAAGCGAAAGCAACAAATCCCAAATGGGATCATGACGCTAATCTGGCTATGCGAGCCGAGCCGGAAATTCCGGGTAAGCGCCGGTTACGGACGGGAGACCGTAGAAACTAATGCATTTCAACTTTAAATGAAATGACTTTGGCCGGAGGATGTCACAAAGAAAATCAATAAAGGTCAAGGACCGAGCCCTGAGCAACAAGTCATCATTGTAGAAGCCGAGCGCTACGCTATGCTACTGGTCTTTCACCAATTCCAAGTGTGCGACACTTTAATAAAGCGTCTGATAAAGTACGGCGTGCGTGGGTTTTGCGCCCAAAGATGGCCTCCGAGCACGCGCAAATTCTCACCCGCCGTGCGTTTTACTGTAACGGGAGAGAACGACGCGTCTGCCTTGAAAATAGAACGTCGGCGTGACTGTCGATGAAATCAAAAAGTGGGCGGAGCCCCGGCGGGAAGCGCGTGCCCGATACGAAAAGATCTCCTTCCTTCCTGTCGGGGTAGTCGTTACCTCCTGGGACACGGAGAGGCGCGAGGAGTCGCCGACGACGACGTCGGCGGTAGAACCAAAAGCCGGCCACGGTGAGGAAGTGCACCGTCACGGCTAGGATGGGCGCCATGACGCCCGGGTCGCAGACAAAGTCCATGCCCCGCATCTCCAAAAAAAGATGGCCGCTTAGGGGCCCGAGTACGACGAAAGCATGTCTTTGGGCCACGGATACAAAACTAGTCGGCTTGACCAGTGCTCAGTCTTTCCATCAAGTTGCCCTCCCTCCCTTACATTCTCTCGCTTTCTCTCTCTCTCTCTCCTTCTCTCTCTCCACATAGCGCCCTCTAGCGCCCTCTACTGCAACTTCCAGATCCGCCAATCAAAAAAAGCAAAAAAGCCAAAAACAGACCAGCACAAACTCTCAAATGCATCTAGATTTCTTTCAAGGGACAAATAAAGAGGTCTTATTTAAGGCACTCAAGAAAGCAAAATAGGAATCCATTTTGCTACCTATTGATAACAACCAAAAACGTACTAGACAGCTTTTACAATTTCAATTAGCTGCTTCTCATTCTTAAGTTGTGGGTCAAATGTTGCTGTTTAAAATGAGTAAAAACCTCAGATTGGCCTTTACTTCAAATGGTGCAATTCTATTTATAATATTGCGAACTCAAAGGGTCACATTGACACACAAACGAGTCGAGTAGTGTCGGAATGTGTTTCTGTTTTGTTGTGAGTCAGCGTTGCCAGCGCCACCCGCCGTTGATATTTTCATTTTATTTTTACCTTTGGAACATGTGCCCACTCTGACGGCGATCACGGGGGGCATACGGGGACCGCAATCTAAGAGCCAAGCTAGCCGACAAGGGCACAAGGCCGGTGAACTTTGATCGCCGCCCGATCACAAACGCGCAAACCCGCACACAATGCCCCAATAGGCCAACAACGGAACAGCAGACAAACGACATAAGGTAAATTTAAGTAGGCTACTGCAGTCTTTTCATGTCATAGACTTATTTTATATCTAATGAGATGTATTTTTTATCAAAAGCGAATATAAATTCACGTATGAATACCTGTATAACGGGTCGGGAACCTTTTTGACGAAGAGAGCCATAAACAATTCATATTTTCTAATGTTATTCCTTGAGAGCCACACTCCGAATTTAAAAGTCAAAATACATGTAAATGGGTGTCTTTTATTGTAGTAATTTCACCACTTTTAAAGTGGAAAAAAAGAATACTTTTGACAGCATTCTTATGCATTTGCTAATCAATGAGAGTATGCATTCTAGCAGATTCTAATGCAAAAAAAGAAGACTAAAGCAGCACTGGACGTAGTATCTCAGTTCTGTCACCAGCGGGTTCCATATTTTAGCTGACAGGTTAGCGAAGAGCCAGATGCACCCATCGAAAGAGCCACATGTGGCTTCCGAGCCATAGGTTCCCTACCCATGCTATATAATATCATTTTGTAACTGCTGAATTTCTTCAGAGAAAAACAGTACTACGCAACACAGTTGGAATCCCTATTTAGCCGCTAAGGTTAGACGTTGTCATGGCGACGATCATTAGGAGAGGACTGTGCTTTCAATTGGCATCATTAATAGCAAACGTCCATAAGCGTTTGAGGATTATATTCCGAAATGATTCCATAAAAACAAAGGAGCGAGAAGAGAAACATTTCTTTAAAAAGAAAGGAAAATAGTGGATTGTAAAAAAAAAAAAGAGGGGTAGTTCACCACAGGGGGGCAGAAGAGACCAAAGATACAAAGTGACGTTTGCTGCTCGTGAAGGCCAATCCAGGACCGGTGAAAGCCCCGCCCCCCATCTGAACTGGAAACCGTGTCAACTGACAAATTGCTCTCTAAAAAATACATGACAAAAGTCAGCATCCCATTGGACGTGTGTGAATACAATAAAGTGGCAAAAGGAGGGCTGCGAACCGACCGACACCGAGCAATCCGCAAAAAAATGGGACAACATTGTAAGCTTTGCATTGTGTTCTCTCTCCAGTGAATGGCTCCTTTCATTCATGGGACGCCAAAACAAGTCACCCAGCGCTTCTCGGCCCGGACGGACAACGCTGCCTGCCATTTTGTCACCCTTAAAAACAACAACGGCAGGCAGTGCATTAAAGTATCTCATGTGCCTGCCTTGCACCTTTTATCGTCCTCAAACCCCCCCTCCAAATTGCTCCAGTCAGCGCCCTTGGCAGAGACGGATGGCGTGGCAAGGTCGAGCTGACACAATCCGCCAGATGTGCAAAAAAATTAAATACAACAAACTCAAGAATGACGACATCTTTGTGAAAGGGGATGACAATGATGAGGGCAGGAAACAAGACGGGGAAGATGTTTGTGTTACAATGAAAACAATTGGTTTAAGGGTTATAGCAACGACAACATTTACGCCCGTTGCCCCAGCTGTAAGATTATGTATTGTGTACGTATTAGCATGAAGGTAGCAGTTTTGGCAAATGTTTTCCGGTCAGATTTACAGTCAGTAGACTTCAAATAGAAATGACATTGGAAGAATTGAAACCTCATGAGCCATGTGATTCAAAAGTATTTTTCGATGGACTCTATTGGAAGAAAAAGCAAACAATAACACTGGGGGCGTGTCGCTAGCAGGGTCAAGCTTTTGTTTCTAGTCAACAAATTAATGACGCAGAGTTCTTGCTCTCAGCGAGGAAAGTATAATACAATCAAGACAGGCCATCTTTTACAAGCCCCGCCCCCCACAGGGTCACCTTCACTTTCGTGTATATAATCAAGTCAAGTGACGGTTCAATAGAGAGCGAGCGAGCGAACTAATGGTGGTCTCTTGACGGACGAGTGAGTTAGTTAGCGTTTAGCATTTAGCATTATTGTCGAACTACGAGGGGAGTTGTCGACGGGCTTGACGTGACTCTCCTTTCGGGGGCCAAACATCAAACAGAGCGGAAAAGCAAAGGGAGGGAGGGGCCCACCGAGAATTCCTGAATGGAGACGGACGATGGGAAAGGAGGGAGGGGAGCGTCCAAAGCCCAGGGACATTTACGACCCCTTGAGAAAAGACGGAGCTTGTTCTTTTTTTCCTCCCGTTGTCATTTATCTCTATTTGAATAGGAAGGAATTTATCAAGGTGAATTGGAACGTTTGCTGCTGCTATTTCTGCGTGCGAATTTTCAAATTTCGGCCCAGGGTGGATTTCATCCGGGCCCAAAAAGGAGTCAAATGTGCTTCAGTTTAAAACGGGGAAAAGAGCCCGGATGGATGTTGGAAGTTTGGAGGTGGAAGGACAAATGCGCCAGGAGACAAGAACGCTCTCGCTAAGGTCGCGTTCGTGCCGGCGTCCCGGCGAGGAATGTCCTCGGGGGGGGGGAGGGCCGTGAGAGCGATCCGGACGAAGAAGGTTGGCTCTGGAAAAGGCCAGCGGAGGGGGACGGGGGGGCCGGAGCGCCGTGATGAGGTCCCGAAGAAAAAAAGGCGAAAAATGCAAATACATGGGAATCGAACGGGACGGCGAAGCCATCGGTTTTAACCCAGGCCGTTGCCATGGGATCGTTCATTAGGATCCCGTTCCCTTCTCCGCTCTTTTGTGGCGGCACTTTCTTTCAAAAAGGTTCCCGACTCCTGGCTTAGAACAAACATTGGGACTACTGGCTCGCGCTTTACGGCTAAAGCTAGTGAAAACGTCTCATTAAACGCATCGGGAAGCGTCGCTAACTTCGCTTCGAGAGTTTGTTTACATCCGCGGGAGGTTGCGCATGCTTGTCGTGCTTCCGTGTGTGTGCATGTGTGTGTGTGTCAAGGGGAGGTTCCGTCTGTGTGTGTGTGTGTGTGTGTGTGTGTTTGTGTGTGAGAGTGAAAGCGACTCCATAAACAACAGCCTAAATGTACTGCTGTAAAATTGACAGATAAAATTGATTGTTGTTGTGATGAGCGCCCGCTTAAAAGGTAGCGCTATCATATCATAAATCAGAGTTAAGAGGAGTCGCCTTGAGTTACACTCGCACATACATTCTGAAAAAGCGTACAGAATGGCGTGACGCGGCCCGTGAGTCTCAGCGACGGCTGGCGGCCATCTTGCCGCCGGTTGGCGAATGTTGGCACCGTGGGCAAATGTCAACCTGATCGACGGAGGGGCTAATTGTGTTAAAAGTCTGCCTGGCGTAATCCCATTTTAACAAGCGGACGGAGACGTGAGAGCGCTAGCTAAAGAGCAATTAGGTTCGGAGAAATGTTCTCACGTTAGCGGCCGGCGCGAAATTTCAAAGTGGCTGCGGGGGGGAGGGCGCTAAGGGGGGCTGTCGTTGGTAGCGATGAGACAGAAGGAGATGGGAACGCCCACAAGTGTCACGCCACTGATAAGCAGAAAAGCATAAACACGCTTATCGTGGCACACGGGTCTGCCGTAACAACATGTCCGCGAGGAATGTCAACGTGTCGTCAATGTCTCTCGTTGGAGTCCGGATCTGAGACTTTGTGAAAAGTTTTACAGACGGCCTCGAAACGCAATCACAGAATTGAAACGCTAAATGTTTGATTTACAGTAATCCCTTGATTAATGTAGACCAGACATGACCGTGATAATCGAAAAAAAATCACAAAGTAGGGTCACCCCTATTCAAAAACAATTTAAAAAAATTAATAGCAGAAAAACAAATCGTTAAGTAGTGAATTTGCAATGAGTGAAGTCGCGATAATCGAGGGATGACTGTACTTATACCAATATCGCCACAATTCTTTTTCTCTTTGTTTTAAACTCCAAACTGATGAGCAGGAAATTGAAGGGATAGCGTCTAGACTCTGGTAGGCATTTTTACATGCAGTTGCTATGACGACGACCAGCAAGCAGCCCCATAAAATATCTTATTGCCGCTAAAGTGTACGACGAAGCATCGGCACGAAACGCCCACTCGGAAAATTCTAAGCTTGGTTGGAAACGCTGGTCGTGACTCGAAATGCCACTTGACCCTTGACCTAAATTTGTCAAAAGCGTGGTTTAGTTGAAATCCGACTTTAAAAGCCTAGAGCTATTTTGTAACAGTAAACTTGAAGAAATTCACAAAGCTAAACCTTTGCTCGACGACAGCCAGCGTCGATGAGCCTGAGAAATATTTACACAGATCGAAAGTCCACAAGTTCAACAATGTTCGGGTTTTGCCTGGCCGGCTTCTCTAATCACGAGTGCAAAAGCAGAGTTAGCATGGCTAGCATAACAAACGAGGCGCTGCAAAATGAAGGAGGGTTGTCATTTTGCTAGACAATTTAAAGAGCCGCAATCCCCCTTAATCTAATTAGACGTGGCTTTGAACCCGCGTGACGGCGGTTGGCTACAAAACAAACTCATGACACGTCGGCGACAATGGCGCCCGCTCATGTTAGCTTAACCGCAAAAGTCCAAAAGCCCTCATATGACTTGACTGCCTCGGGCCGGCGGACAAAACACTTTTGTCGGTCGGCACTGCGACTAATCTCATTCCTTGCAAGTATCTGTGGGGAATGAGAAGATATGTCACGTAAGAGACCTGCTGGTGTCAATTCGCTAAATATCAAGCGTCCGTTTAATAAATTCTGTTGATTACTGGTGCCTAGGCGCTATTGTAAATGTAAAAACACGCACATAGTATTGTCTTATTTCAATGTACAGCGTATAGAGTAAATAATACAATATTTGAAATAGAGTTAAGATGCTCTTTAGCCATTCTTAACATTTCAGGAAAAAGTACTGGTACTATATTGTGCCGTCATAAGCTTAACAAATGTTTACTGTACGAGTACATACAACACAAATAGAAAAATATGAGATAAACATGCTGGAGTTCATGAAAAACTATTGCTAAGATGTCAACACACATTCAGAGCGACTTCTATTAAGACTATCACAGTTTGGGCTCAATCTAAAAAGAAAACTAGTTGCTAAAACACAAATGGAAGTGAATCTTGGAATTACGAACACAAGGATCAAGTTTAACACAAATGCCAAGTAACTTGAAGCATATTGCACCACACAAAAAGGTTATGCTAACGCAGTCTCCGGTGAATGAACCTGAAACATAAACACTAGCGCAGACGACCAACTGAGCTAGCCTGCTGTAGATAAACAAAAGAGAGATAAATCGATCTATTCTCCCATATAACCGAACTACAACTTTGTAAAAAATGGACCCAGGTGGCTTCAAAAATCTGATGCTAATATTTGACACCAGGCTATTGTGATGCTAATTCGGACGGGAAAGGAAAACTATTGTCAGAGCTAATGTTTTTTGGGACATGATTTACAAGACACTCGCTGAAGGAGTAGCAGGTGTGTGTTGAAAGATTCCAAACACACACACACACACAAAAGACCGGTTAGTGAAAACCAGTACAAGTCACAAAGCAACTGGAGGTGTGTTGTGCAGCTGTTGCATCATTAGCATACGTAGCATACAAGTGCGCACTGGAGTGTTTTTCCAAAAAAAGTGCTCCCATTCAGCATACTCCACAGACAAAAAGATACTCCAAGTCTAGCGTCAGCTGATACGAGAATCCAAACAACCCCCGCGCGTCTTTTGTTTAAAAAACGTGTGCGGGGGATCAAGTGTCAACCGCCAGAAAACAGACGGCTAACGTAAACAATTAGCGACAGTTGTTAACTTGGGTGACGCGGCACCATTTTTTTTTTGTTGCTGCTCATCATTAGTCATGAATGGAGGCCGGCCATTATAGTCACTGTATCTGAAAACATCATTATATTTTTAAAAGCTAAAAAACGGAATTAAAATCAGATCAATTCAAACTGATTTTCAAATGTCTACTATTATCAGTTAAGCTGTGTCTACGGAAGTTGTTTTGAATGAGGATTTCAGGGCACGGTTGAAACCGGGCAGGTCAACGAGCGCAAAAAGATAAAGGTGTCCTTTTCAAATGAACACGCCGCCCATACAAACGCAGGCGTAAGACTCTTTAAAGAGCGGCGACCTTTCGAGCAACTCCTGAAGAGCAGGTATGACATCATTTTTCTGCCCAACCCACGGCTGACAAGGATTCAATTTAGCGGCTCCGTTTCCTCGTTTCTCCGGGCGAAACCTGCTCCTAATCACCTGAAAAAGCTACATTCTAGGACCCGAAGGCGAAAGTCTACCTCGTTTGTCCTCCAGGTCCTGGAGGAACTGTCTGTAGGCGGCCGCGGAGCTCATCCCTCCCCCGGTCAGAGGCAACCGGCGAGGGGGTGGCAAGGTGAGGAATGACGAGGGGGGACGTCCGAGATCCACATTGTCGCGGGGAAGACGTACGTCCACATTAATCCGTCTGTCTCGCCGTGTGTGTGTGTATGCGACTCTAAGCCGGATAGAGGAACTGGACTTTGAGCGGCCCGCTGATGTCACGGCCGCAGACGCACGTGCTACACTCCTAGCCTGGCGTTCCGACAGTGTGTGTGTGTGTGTGTGTGAAGCTTATTCATCGTCAGCAAAGGCCACACCCACTTTTTGGCCGGCTTTACCATGGCGTCAAGCGTGGCAACCATAAAGGAGCGCTTGTTGAAGTACAGACGGGGATGTTCTTTGACTCGCTCAGGTCATTAATTATTAATGGAGCATTGGCGTTGTCCAATCAATGATCTTCAAGTTGGCCAACTGAGTGAAGGAAATTTTAAAAAAAAGCTCATGGCAAATTTGGATGTGTGCACTGTCATCAAGTGAAGCGTTTTCGATTTGATTCCCTACAACGTTAATAGTCATTTAGCCTACCTTATTATTTTAGGTCACAATTGTTGTGAGATAATACAGGTTGTCTGATTTATGACTGACCCCATTTTATTTGACTTTTCACTAATGATCAAGGTTCCCTCTATTTTTTGGTTTGTCTGGGCAGAAAGAAAACGTCCCTGAGCACACTGAGTACCAGTGTGAGCAACGTCATCATTGCTCGCTATGGGCACACACCAGTATCACTGTTGCATGTCTACTACACATAAATTATTTAGTAATAATAAAATGTAATGATTAATATCTATGAATGGGGCGGCCCGGCGGAGGAGTGGTTCGCGCGTCGGCCTCACAGCTAAAAAAAAAAAAAAAAAAAAAAAAAGGGATTTTTTTTGTGCGTTCCATATGATTTGCTGTATGCAGCGAAGACGAGACTAGGGCGCAATTGCGCACGTGCGCAGCTTAGAGGGAACATTGCTAATGATGAGCAGCAACATGACTGTTTAGATCAGGGGTGGCCAAGTCCGGTCCTCCTTGGTCGCTTGAACACTTTGTTGAAAGATACACAGTCCCACTATAACAAGTCCTTCAAAAAAGGAGCCTTTTCCCCCACACCTCAGAGCTAAGAACCTCTCCAGTCACCCATGCAGACCTTTTCCTCAAACCCCAAACACACACACACACACGGTTTCCGCGGACACAAGAGGCCCGAATACGAGCGCTAGAGTGACCCCGAGGTGTTAACCGTAGAGAGCGCAAGCAAAACACATTTGAAAGATGTCAAAGAAGTTAAATGTTTTGTTCTTACCTTTGGTGGCGTTGTAGAATGAGGGAGCACACATGAAAGAGAGGAGAAAAAAAATACCATTAGTCCAATTTTACATCCAATCATCATCAGGCAGTCATACTCAACACAAAAAAATATGCAAAAATATTGATCTAACAGGATTATTGTTACAACTCAAATGGAAAATGCTGACCACTAACAGGAAATGTTTATAATTCCCTCAACCCGGAGAGATTAAGAAGTGTTTTTTTTACTTTGAATGAAATGCCTTTGTCATAATACAAATACATTGAGATGTGAAACTTCAGTGCACCCATCAAAAAGTACATTTATATACACAATAAAAATGGAGTGAGGTTAAAAAAGGGACTAAAGTTAGCAGCACCATTTGCAGTGCCAAGGCTGATGTCTGAGGACATGAATTATGGATATGCATCTGGCCGTTATTTTTTAAAAACCCGCCGGCACGCTCATCCTTAGGCACCCGCATTTTGACGGCACAAAACGAGTGAACTACGCCATCCACGACAAGCGCCGTATTCATACGTGGACTCAATCAATGGGGAAGGAAGCCAGACTCATCTATCCTAATGAAGAAATATTGACTCTACAGATGATCCTTTTGTGTTCGTCATATTGTCCCTGGTTTATTTATTTCATTGCCGAATCGAATCCAATGCTTGGCGCTGTCGTGGTGTCATCGTCTTTAAATCGAGCTTCAGAAACAAAAGGGAAAAAAAGGCCTAAATTTACCGGATGACAAAAATATGCCGACTATTTTAGATGGATAGGAGGCGCGCGGCGGGTGATTCAGCGCAATGAATTGGCGGTTGGGGAAGTTCCCCGTCTGACAATAAATAGAAAGCCCACGCCAAGCGTCGACTATTCCAAACACGTGGAAGCGACTGTACTGTCCATTCAGCTTGCTAATATTAGCTAGCGTTCAATGTGATAAAGAGGCATTTGAGAGAAATATGCACAGCCGCGCCCACGCCCCACCCGCAACTGACCATGCCAAGGGCGTGACGCATTGCCCGCATACGCTTGTCTGGGAGACCCCGACAGACGGCCCGTCCCTGGTCCAAAGACTCTTTTGTGCACTGGAAAAGGAGTCGCCGCGCCCGATGTAAACAATGGGAGACGCAGTTGCTAGATACAGAACAGATATGTTGGATTCCAGACGAAGGCGATTGAGGAAAAATAGGCAAAGAGCTAGGAACGAGACTGGGCGTCTGGTTTTGGGGTGTTCCGTACTTTCCCCAGGACGACAGGTGGGTTACTGGAACGCCGACAACTGGCGCTCACATTCGAGAGGACCGTCACTTGTTGGGATGGAATGGTGCCAATGGGCGACGGCCAAGCCTTACTTTTTCCTTTTAAAGGGCGGGGCCAGACGTCGCTTAAAGGGGCGGGGCGAGACCGAACACCTGTCTGGAGACTCGGAAAGATTTGCCAAGTCTTCTACAATTAGCGCCTGCCGAGGGATTCATCAAGTATTCTTATCGACTTTCAATTCCACATGCAATGCCTTATCAGTAATACGAAAAGAAATAGCTTGCCCAAGCATAAAAAGAAAAAAAACATTAGATTTACGTCCACACGTACGTTTCCATGTCAATACACAGTTTAGTCAAAGACAAAATAGACTTCCAAAAGGGAGACCAGTCAGAGAAAAGAACGAACAAAAGTAGACGGGAACGGCCGGCCGGTGATAAAAGTTCACGTCTCCTTTGCGTGGGATAAAGATTTCATTCATCGGACGCGGACAAACGCCGCCACTCTGCGCGCTCCTCCATACTCCTTTTGTTGACGCCCACCCGTACGAGCCGCCTCCCCCCCTTCCGACTCCGACTCCACTTGGCCATTGATGTCAACAAATGAAAGGAAAACGGAGTAAAGTACTTTCGAAGGTGATCCAGGGCCGTAAGGCGCCATTATTTGGACTAATGCGCAAGTGGCTGGCTTCAGAGAAACGTTGAGCTAGCCAACATGTTAGCATGTTGGCCCTTGGATTTATCTTCATCTTGTTTTCTGAAGCGCCCCATTGCAAAAAGAAACTCGTCGTGAACATCCGTTTGAACTGAAAAGCTCTTCAAGAAGACGGCGGTCACGTGAGAACATTTGAGCGGCGTGGACGTTGCGTTCCAAAAGACCCCGGAAATGTCCCGCGGCGCTAATCCGCTGAAACGCTCGCAGCTGTTTTGCGCTACAAAACGGCATGATCGTCCCCGATTTATGGATTCTTGTGTTTATGCGGGCCAAAAAAAGGCTGCAGATGGCTCTGATGGGACAAAAAAAACGCGGAAGGGCTCCATTTTGTGTCAAACTTTGCGACACTGAAGACAAATTGGAGAAGGTTCTAGTGATTGTCTCGTTACTTTGGTCCATATGACGTGGATGGGAAAGCATATTTGTCCACCGCAGAGCCAAACGGGCTTCCCACGGGAAGTCCGTCAAATCAAAGGAAAGCTCGCCTCGCCACCCAACTGAAACGGAGCATTCTAGAATTTGGACAGCAGGAGGCACAACGACCAAGTCGCACTAAAAAAAACGTTAGCTTAGTAAAAAGTTCTGAGGCCGTCAGAAGGATCCGGAGCTTCTTCGTATAGCCACACCAAGCACAAGCCCCCGCGAAAAGGATGGCCCCGCCTTCTTACGTGCATTCCTCCCACGTTTTTCGCCAAAGTCACAATAATTAAGCGACAAGTCTCAACTCTTAGCTCAGGTAAAACCAGGACGACTTTTAAAGCCGTGACCGACGGCGGGACTCAAGTCTGACCAAACCAACCTCGGCGCCATCATTTTGTTATTCCAGGAATGTTCTCCTTTCCCCACACACACACACACACACACACACACACACGTCGGATGGAAGGGGAGTCAACCCAAGCGTTTCTGTGTGTCAACAAATCATGAATAAGCGTCTCACCCTTTTATGCAAAAACTTTACCCGAGGCATTATTCAATTTTCCATGTTTTACAACTGCTTTTGACCCCGTAAAAGGCCAATCTCTTCACCCTCCCCCTGCTTTTAAGCCCACTTTACACCTTTAAGACACACCTCCTCGCCCCTCTTGTGCAGGAATGCTATTGAGCGATTACATGCTAAGATTAAAAAAAGGAAGCATATATTGGGGGATGCAGGCAAGTACGGCAACTCCAGACTGGGACAAAGATTAGGGGGGGGAAGAGGTGGTGGGGTGCAAGAAGGGAGCAGCCAGGGTCGGGAGGGGCTCACATAAGACCCTCCCCCCTCCTTTGCTTCCTATTTTATGACTCTTTTGTGGATGCTGACACTTATAAACACACATGATAGCAGTTAGCATCTTGAGCTAATTACAGTGGTTATGGCCGCATTGTCTAATTGCTATATAAATGGTTTTTTGGGGGGGTGGGGGGTGTTAAGTGGCGGGTGATTATTCTAAGGGGTCTTCTGGCAGATGGCACACAGACCATGTGTGGGTACGAGTTAGCGGGGGGGCGCTATTGATCCGTGGCTCGCTCACAGAGACGCTGCTCGCCGTCCACCTGTCGGGACGAGTCAAAATGCTAACGTGCTAAATTGCCTCGGCTTTGTTTTTTTTTTTTACTGGGGCTAGAGCTTACTTTCTCAGTCTTAAAGACGTTGTATAAAGATCTGCGTGGCCTTCAATTCTTACGTGTAGGGATTGGATTTGATGAGACAGCAAGAAAAGCTGAGGGGAATAACAAAGTCGGTGACTCAAGTCCTAACGTGGCTGATAATTATAGCGCATCTCTATTAAGAGCAAAGCCTGTTAAGAGAAGTAGCTGCAGATTATCAAATCCCGATGACCCGGTAACGACGGAACACGGCGGGTCGCGGCCACGCCGTTTGACTTTCGCTGCGGAAACATTAGAGAAGACAGAAAGTGCGAGTACAGCCTTTTGCCAGCGGGGTGCTATGAAGAATTGACCTTACGTGGCCGTGGGCCTCGCCATTTCCAGAAAGTGAAACCCGTAAGGGGAAAAACACAAAAACAAAGTTGCAGCGTTAGCTGAGGCCAGCGAATCTCGTGTTTCCGTGGCGTTCCAATATGGAGCGGAACACCTGGCGGCGTTGGCGCCAGAGCGTTGCTTCGGAGGAATTGGAGCAGATTAAAAGTCAGCTATTCTTTCTCCCGAGTCAAACGTGGCTATGGATCTGGCCCCGCGGGTGAAATGAACCAACGTGGCCATCCATCGGGACGTTTGGGAAGAATCCGTCTCCGTCATTGGATTTCCTGTGGACTCTCACCGCCGATTGGAGTCAAAGCAAAGAGGACGTGACGCCCACACATGCATATCTGCCATCTTGCTATCTACTTGACCCACTTTCTTCTTCACGCATCCGCTGGCATTCAAAGGCTCACTTATCTTTTCCCTCCCGTTAGCGAGAAACCAGACTTGACCCGAAAAAACGTGGAGACCAGACGCAAACACGGACACGCCGACCGCGTTCCCCAGCAGAAAACGTCGACACTTTCTTAAATTCCTTTTCGCCGGTTATGGATAGACGTGTCAAGGCGTTCAAAAAAAAAAAATCAGTTTTTACGAACAATCACCCGAACCCTAAACTAGACGTAGCCAATGACAAAAAGCCTCACCCGCACATTGAAAAACGACACGAAAACAATGGTAGAAATAAAAAGCCAGAGTCAAAAATGTACAGCCCCTTATTTCAAAAAGACTCAATAAACATACGAACAGTGACTGCTGGGATATGTAGTTCTTGCACGCTACACCCACACGCTAAAAACAGGTTTTTAAAAAGGCAACGGAAGCAAAAGTGAGTTGGGTTGTACTTTATTTAGCCATTTTACAATGTATACTCACGTCATCATCACCCACAAATCCATCAAAGTCCTCATTTTCTGTGTCCGAATTGAACAATTATCCAAATGAGTCATCGAAAACGCTGAGTTTTATACATTCGTCCAGGCGGCCACAATCCATTCGCCAATAGTAGCTAGCTAGTAGCTAGTGTAACTAGCCCGGGGCTGTGTTCCATGCTTCGCAAGGCTGTGTTGATGCCGATCGCCAAGCCATAATCCATTCGCAAATAGTAGCTAGCGTAACTAGCCCGGCGCTGCTTGCCACCCTTTGTCAAGCTGTGCTGATGTCGATGTATACAGGCCATAATCCATTGAGTGTATTGACAAAAGAACTACATATCCCAGCAGTCACTGCGCAGTACTTTTTCTACGGGGAAAATAGTAGAGTCGGGGGCTGCTTGCCGTAGTTGTGAGAGATGGTGTACCCTATTGACTGATTTATTTTATTTTATCCTGATAACAATTTTAGTATTAGTCCATATATAAAGCGCACTGGATTATAAGGCGCCCTGTCTATTTTGGAGGAAATTTAAGACTTTTATGTGCGCCTTATAGTCGTGAAAATACGGTATATGTTTTTTTTTTAAGTGACTGCGGTGGAATTCTTTCCCGCATTAGCCTCCAATTGTTGGCTTTCCTGCCAAACTTCCTCCGTTTCTCCGTGAGGATTTCAGTCGGCTGACTCTGCAACTTCCTCATCGCGTCTACCCGCTTCGTCTTTAAGTAAAAAGGGAATTGACGAGGGAGAATTATGGCGGGGTGACCCGTCACAGGTCGGCCCGCTTTTCCGCTGGTTGTCGGTGGCGGGACCGCCCGGTGTTTTTCCACCGGCGACCCCGACGCCGCCACCGCAGACATCCTGGCATTGTTGCGCGTGGACGCAAATAAAAAAATGACGGCGCCGCCGGTAGCGCTTCAAACTTAAAGACGAGAACGGCAGAGCGTCGAAACAACGTGGTTACCTTTTGGGGTTATTTTCCCAAATGTCCTTTCCCTTTGAAACAAGTCACCGCCATATTAGTATATTAAATGCAAAAATGTTTAGCCCTTTCAGCTAGAAATGACTTGACAAATGTCTTAGGAAGCTTGAAATGAGAAAAGCTTGCAAAAGTTGGCAAATTTTGATGACTTAGGCGAAAATTTGACAGAAGGATGAGCAAAGTTTGGACATGGGGGCGCAAAAGAAACCTCCAATTTTAATAGAGCACACTCTTAAAGCCAGAGGAGTTGCATTTCAAACTCAATAATTAAAAGGCCCGGCTCAATTTCATCCCACGTGACTCTGTCAATTTGAGCAGAGGCATTCATTTTTAAAGTGTGATGGGGGTTAGGGTTAGGGGGCTTACGAAAGATGGCGCAAAGGGAGCGGAAGGTTGGCTGGTACCAACCGTCCGGCCGCCATTCAATTCTCAGCAACGGCGAGCTGGACATTTACCCTGGCAAGCACGGCGGTGGCCTTGATATTTACAGCGCAAACACAAGGTGACGGATGTGTGTGTGTTGGTCGACTCCGTAAAAGTGCTTCCTCTAGTGTGTCCAAAAGTACACAAGTCATTAGAATAGAGAGAAAGGTCATCCAAAGACGAGCAGATGGGACAGAAGCTTGTTTCTTCCCAAAATAAACTAGGAAAAAAAATCTCTGGTGTTTGTGCTCGAACGAACACAAGCATGTGACTTTGTTACGTCTCCAAATGTTTTATCAAAGCCTGACCAGTGTACAAAATGTGACGATAACAGCATCTAGTACATGCGCGAACAGCTGTTAAGCACTATAAAAATCAATGACTGTAAATATTCCACTCAATAATAAGGTCATCATATATTATAGAGTCAAAATTCCACTGACAGCGTGGAAGACTGTGGCCATATTGGAGCAACGGAGAACTAAACTGGGTGATAGAACTCCATTTTGGTGCACAAATGAACACTTGACTGTAGCCTTAGCTGAAAAGTCAAGGTTGTGTTCAGTACTTTTACACATTCATGTGACAATTCCCATTTTTAAAATAAGCCCAGAAAAGTCATGTGCGTTGTCCCGAGACGGTCAAGAGTTTCGTTTGAAACTTTCACGGCCTTTTCGAGAGTCATCTCGTTGTGTATTCTGATTAGAGTCCAATTCAAGGGCATTTAACTCGATTTACTTGGATACAAATGGAAAGTCAAACAAACCAACCAGCAAGCAAGTCAACCAAGAACTGAACGAGTCGGTTGACCAAAACGCCCACATTCAAAAAGACAAAAGTGCAAGTAAAATACATTCAGAATAACATATAACCAGCGATAGCATTTTAGCGAACTTGTGGTGAAGCTACCACTATTGG
This sequence comes from Stigmatopora argus, assembly GCF_051989625.1. Taxonomy (NCBI): domain Eukaryota; kingdom Metazoa; phylum Chordata; class Actinopteri; order Syngnathiformes; family Syngnathidae; genus Stigmatopora; species Stigmatopora argus. The sequence continues at coordinate 455,437 of NC_135407.1, forward strand.
GAAAAATTAAGTGCAGGCAGGTGTAACAAATGACGTGTGTGTTTCGCGACTTCTTTGGCCTTCGCCCGCTATAACGTTCGTTACCTTTATATCGTTCCAAAACATCCTCGTAGGCCTGGGTGAACTGCTTTTCCTGGGAGTGGTTGGACGGCAGTAGGCCGGGGATGAATCCGGCCATGGTGCTCCGAGGCTCGGCTGGGAATACCGCAGTGTCCCCCTCTCCGCCGGCCCGATAAATAAGTTCCACTTCCCGGCGTCCTTTTCACCGCCGGGCTCCCCGCATGTGGCCCAGTAATTCCAGTCAAAAACAGCCCCAAAAAGTCTCCAGTGGGCGAAAAATGCGACGGGGCTTACATAAATGAAATGTATCCATCGTTAGCGTGCAGGTTGGTTCGCACCCACACGCGGCCACAACGGCTCGCCGTCTCCCTCCTTTATAGCGTCGACTAGCGGCGACAGCTGTTCGTGTGCCGGGTGGGGAAGCAAGAGATGAAAATCCACCAAGTGCAAGGCGCGTAGTGTCGGTTTCCAAGCCGGTGAAATGACTGGGGGGGGGGGGGGGGGGGGGGGGGGGGGGGGGGGAAGGAAGAAGGCAGGGACGAGGGGTGGGGGGAGGGTTCGGTGGTCTTCAGTCTATCGGGCCGGATCGTATCCGGACTGGCGCTTCCTCTAGCCGGCCGTGCACGTCAGCGGACCTGGAGCTTCTTCCCGGCCGTAAATGGCCGCTCCAAAAACGCCGAGCTCCGAGCTTTGCACCCCCTTTATCTTCGTTTGGAATTGGACTCGTCCTGTCTGCCGTGGCGCGAATCTTCCATCCCTCTCCGCCTCTCTGCCGGCCACGTCAAGAAGCGCCGACGCCGACGCCGCCGCAGGAATCTCAACGCCCGGCGGCCAAACGTGGCTACTAGCGTGCCAAGCTAACCGGCTGGCAAAGGCAACGGGATTCGAGGAAAACTTGTGCGTTAGCGCCCCCTCAGCGGCTATTACTGATATTACATCTTTAAGAGAGACTGCCCCCGAAGGCGTCCAAATTGTGTCATTTCAGACTGTCCGTAAAGGCAACACCGGCTCAAATCCGAGTTGAGGGGACACGTCGCCACCTAACGGCTCAAAGTGGAACTGACGATTGTAAATGCATATGCACGTTGCTTCTATATTTGACTGGCGTTGACCTACTATTTGCTATATTGTAGCCGTCTGTCTGTTGCTTTATGGCATCCGTCAAACGGATAATCTTCGTAAAGCAGCTTCGACGGTGGGCGACGCACAGATTATGTTATTAATCCAATAGGGATTAACGTAAAGATATATAACTAACGGGCATTGTTGCTGCCGGACGTGGAAAAAATGAAAATGTCAACATGAAGTCAAACTATGGCAATGCTCTTCTAGTTTGCACGTATTTTGGCGTCATCTCAACCACAAAATGAGAATTTTTCACTCAACATAGTCCTTCAATGTTTGGGAGTACAATGGCGAATCAAATCCATCTGAAGCGCACGCCATTTTCCTTCAGCTTTCCGTTTGATCCATCACACAAGTTTGCCTTGAAAAAGTCATTAACTCCCCCACCCGTGCCTCCTTCTTTCATTGACTTTTCTACGCCCACTGTCACCCGTTTCCACCCCCGCCGCCATTGCTTTCATCACCGTGGTAACGGGAGGAAGGCAGGGGGAGGCTAAGGCCCCCCTTTTTTATCTCACTGAGACCGGAGAAACTGCCTGTTGAGGACAAAAAAATGCTACAGGCAGGATGGCGGACGTCTAAGCGACACGCCGGGGTCTCCGTGTAAATATCGAGCAGGGATGGCGAGCCTATGGCCTATGGCTCGCGAGCCATATGTGGGTTTCTCGCATACACTCATTGATTAGCAAAACCTTAGCAATGTCGTCGAAAAATTCTGAGCCTGTTTGGACTTTAAGTGTTCAAATGACAAAGACTTGCACACATTTTTTTCATGTGTTTTTGCTTTTAAATTGCAAGTATGGCTCGCAAAAGGAATAAGATCATTGAAAATATGAATTGTTTGCGGCTCTCTCCGTGAAAAAAAGGTGGCCGACCTCTGGACTAAAGGATTGCCGGCCGGTCTGCATTCCAGCCTTTGTCCTAGTGGGGCTCACTATGATACGGGTGGATATTGGGACACAAAGGGACTCTGACTTGGGGCCTTAGCCATCACTTTTGGTGGTTTGTTTTGACTTTTTTTTTTTTTTTTTTAAGATACTTTTACTCAGTTCCACTGTTTTGTCTCAGTCTCTCGAACGGTTTTGTGGCAACCGGAACGGAGGCCCTTACCTGCCACTCGGACCACGGCCCTCTCGGCGGGGTCCAGCACCGAGTCCTGGCTCCGTCGCTTGCGGCGCTCGTGCTTGGAAAGGTTCCACGGCAGCGTGTCGCCCGCCTGCGGCGAGGAGCGACGCGGCGAGAGCGAGCCGCCGGAGCGCTCGCTGCGGAAAGACGGCTCGCTGACGCACGAGCGCTCGCTGAGGGTGTCGTCGTCCGATGACTCCATCGGGGTCGCCTGTCGGGGAGGAAAAAAAAGTAATAATTAAGGACCCTTTTCAGCCTAAAATTAGATTTCCATTTAAAAGACACGAGCGCCACACTCTCAGTTAAAATGGATTGGCAGCCAATGGAAATTCAAGATAAATAGGCGTATAGTGGCATTTTCAAAATGGACCATGAAATTGGGCGCAAATTCACAGTAGTTTTTGGCATCGTCGGGACAAAAACAAGCAGACTTCATTTGGACGACAATGCCAAAGTGAAGCGCCGGACGGTAAAGACTTTTCCCTGAAAGCGTCCAGCGTGCGTTGAGGGGCGCCATCCGCCCGTCGCGCAATTGATAGCGAGGAAGAAATCAATGGCACTTTTCATTAGCCCCAATGAAATTGGATCCGTCCAGTCAATCAATGAGCTTCTCCAAGCGGCGCCGCGAAACTTTCTACCCGCCAAATGGCTTCCACGCGGCCCCCAGACGGAAACGTGCTAATGCGTGCCAATCTATAGCACAGGGCTGGGGAACCTATGGCTCGGGAGCCACATGTGGCTCTTTTGATGGGTGCATATAGCTCTCCGCTAACCTTTGAGGTAAACTATGGAAACTCCTGGTGAGAAAGCGCAGAAATAGGATCTTTACGTTGGTATTATGGCGTTGACACTACCTACAGCGCCTTATAATCATAATATTTTTTTTCATTACACTCTTATGCATGGGTATTCTCATTGATACTCATTGATTAGCAACAACGGAACAATGTCGTCAAAAGAATTCAGAGACTTTTTGTACTTTAAAAGTGGTGAAGTGACTCAAAAAGGCACACATTTTCATGTATGTCGACTTTTAAATTTGGAGCATGGCTCTCAAAGATTAACATTTAAAAAGATATGAATTGTTTATGGCTCTCTCCATCAAAAAGGTTCTCAACCCCTGCTATAGCGCGTTGGAACTCTTGGCGCTCCGTGAAAGGAGCCTTTAAAGTTGATCCAAGTGGACTAAACGTGGAGCTTTGGATTGAAAGGGGACTTTGAGCGACGCTTCCCGAAGGAGTGTTGCCGTGGCGACGATACGAGGAGGGTCAGCAAGTTGGTCTGCCAATTGGTGGATTTGGTTCGCTGCTTTTAATGTGTTTTAGCCTCCCGAGTTAGAGTTTAATTGTGTGTGTTTTGTGCTTCTGCTGGTGTGTTTAGGACTGGAATTCACGGGATGTTTCGCTTTCTAGCCCCAATGCATTGTGGGGTCTGGAGTTGGACTTCCGCTGCGTATTTGGGTCACGGTGCTTCTCTCGTGCTAATATGTCCTTAGATTTCTAGTCCGAGTGATGTTGCCGCTGGAATTGGACTTCCGGTTGGTATTTGGGTCACCGCCTTTTGTCGTCCTAATGCGTCGTTAGCTTGCCTTCACGTCTGTGTTTACGGCAGCGCTTCTGCTATGCGCACTCCTCGCTGCATGTTTAGGTCACGAGTTGCCGGAACATTTCCTGTCCTTCAACCTGAGCAGTTGAACTTTGACGCGTGGCCTGGTGAGAATTCTATGTTTTGCTGTCAAAAGTCTGCCTCCAAATGTCATTTTCCGTCCCAGTCGTCACACAGAAGTGCCAGTCGATGAGTGTTAAAAGCGAGCGAGCGAGCGAGCGATTCGGCGGCAGTTTGAAAAAATAGCCACGCAGTCGGGAAACTTCATCACCCCAAGCCTATCATTAAAGTTGTGGCACGTCCAGGACGACCGCAGTGAGATCACTCCCGGTCTGCATCTGGCTTTTTCTTGGGGAGAAACGCAGCTAGCCATGAGCCGGGAACTACGGTCCCGATCCAAAATGCTCCGATTGTCGGATATGCGTTTGCGGGAGATGACCATCTCGCAGGAGAACGTCGTGTGGATGCCGTTGTTGTTGTTGTTTTTTCACCCGCATTCCTCTCTCATGAATGTCAAAGAACTTGCATGAGTGGACAGACAGGGGGGAAGAGTGTGTGTGTGTGTGTAGCCTCTTTTGTCCACGGCGCCAATGGCATTTATGCATTTGTGCCGGACATGTGGTCAAGGGCCTTCGCCGGGCCAACGTGCCGGTGCCAATTGGTTTCCCCGTTGGCTCATTGGGAGTCATGGCTAGTCACTAGGTCACCTGTTCGTCGGGATGCAAGAATTGACACATCCACGACGTGACAGCTTTCATTCAACTCGCGCCGTTTACGCAAAAGCAACTCAACGACGGCCACGGGAACGGGAACGGGCTGCAGAATATACTCTAACGACACCCTCTTTGGGTTGTTTTGGACAGATGATGAGAGAGCAAAGTGGTGGGGAAGGGCCACTTCATCCTTCCACTCTTGCTGCTCGCGGCTTTAGTGGGCGTAAGCCAATGGAGATGAGGCTGAGATGGCTGGCTGGCTGGCTGGCTGGCTGCTATGAAATGAAGGAAGGAAGCCTCGCTTCGAATTTGGGGCTTACCGTCGCTCAGCGGACAGCGGCGCTCCTGCTAGCCGGGCTCCGAGCGCGGAAGGCCGGTATGGCTGCTGCCGGCGCGGCTGCTTCCCTCCGACTCCAACTCTTCCTCCTCCTCCTCCTCCTCCGCCTCCGGGTGGATGAAAAATGCGTTCAGGGCCGGGCTGGAACGGAGCGGTCGTGCTCGACGGAAGACTAAAAACGTCTCTGTCTGCCCCAGTCAGACGAAGCCTCTTGTCCCAAGTCCGTTAAGGCGGTCAAGGCGTGGGTGGGTGGACGAGCCGGGTGGGCAGGCGGGCTCTTGTCGGCCGCTTCCCAGAGGCTGACGACGGCAGACGGCGGACGTGGTTTTGTGTGGCCGCTTTCGGGGTGCTGCCTGTGGGATTGCGAGGCGCTTCTCCTGCCTCCCATGCCTCGTCATCGTGCTCCGTCCCTTCGCTGCGCACGCGGACGGCGCGTGCACGCGCACGATCTAGGAAAAAGAGCGCCCATTAGGAATACGTACTTGCATACTACTGAGTCAGTAGTACTGACACACTATAGAAAGGCTCTCACATTGTTTTTCTCACATTCACAGGCAAAACGCACACACGTAGGGGATTTCATTTCAACCACTTTCACTCATTTTGCTCACATATACAAGCCAAACGCTTTGACGTGTATTGGTGACGGGATATCCTGCAAATAACCCGTTATTTTCCCCCCACATCAACAAGATACGCCAGTATATTTGCTGCTCTCATATACACGTGCAAGTAGAAATGTCTTTTTCTTCCATTTAGTAGACGGCTCTCACACCCAGGATTGAAATGCTCCACCTATTTTCGAACAGCCCATTTGAATGACCTCATACAATAAAAAGTTTTCTTTTTGAAATACACTTTGGCATCGTGCTGAGACACACTTTTCTCTATTTGATAGACTGCTCTCACAAGATGCTCTCCTTACCGTGTAACAGTTCATCGGAATGATCTCATACATCTGACACAGTAGAAAACCTCGACCAAAATATCCGCAGTTTGTGTGAAAGGTCACCTGTTGACAGTTGACATTTTTGCAGCAAACTCATCATTTGTATTAACCTTTTTTAAACTAATCTGTGTGCACAATGTTGTGTTGTACACTTGTACATTGGTGTGAATGCCACTTCCGTCACAGACTGGAAAAGGTCAACGATCGAGTCGTTATTTGACTGTGACTCCCTAAATTTGGAGAGATTGCCGTAGCTGCAAAGGGACGAATGGACAAAGATGGAGGAGAGTCCGGGGGGGAGGAGGTCTGCGCTTTTCGGGATAATCCCAAATCTGCCCCTCCGTCCTTCAGAGAAAGTGGCGTTCATCTGGATTAAAGGGGGGTTTTAATTAAAACTCAACTAACACGTGGGGCGCTGGCTGTTGTCAATCAATTACAGGGAGGACAAGGCAAAAGCCGGTCTTCAAGGTTTTAATCCCATTTTTGACATCCAGGGGGCGCTCCATTCAGTGCAACGCTGAGCCAACTCTCATTTTCTTAAACGCTGCACAAAAAAATCATCCAAAAAAGTCAGGCTTCAAGATGAATCGGAAACTTTTTTCCTCAAATATGTCTAAAAAGGAGCTAGGAAACACGGCTTTGTGGCGCCCTCTTGTGGCGTCGTAAAAAAGAACTGTTGTTCCATCGGTCAACCCACATACGATCAAAACCACATTGTTAAAAAAACCAGAAGTGTCCATAGAAGCAATAACTTTTATTAGGAAGTGAGGATTTTTACTGTACACGACAAGGACAATGCAAGTAGGGTCTTCACGGCTTTGAGTCGTCGCCCTGGCCCGTGTGGTGGGGGGGCGGCGTGTACTTGCCCTCCTTGATCAGCTTGTCGCGCTGCTGATGAATGGCGTACAAACGCTGGTGCTGGTCCCAGAGAGAAGACAAGAGAAGGATTGTCAACCAAAATGAGAGCAACCGTCAATCTAGCTAGCGACGCCAAGGCTTTCTGCCCCTCGCCTTGGAATTTGCCGCGTTCGATAGTTTCTACTTGTATTTATCCGGGCTAACGTGGGAGCCAAGAGAGTCGGTCGGGCGGGGGCGGGTAAATACCATCTTCTGCCGGTGCATGCACTCGTGGAAGTCCTCCATCTCCAGACGGCACTCGCGCTTGGCCCGGGTCTGCCCGATGCCGTGGGCGCACTCGATCCACTCCTTCTCGAAGGCGTGGCAGCGCGCCGGGCGCCGGTTGGGCTGCGGTGCGCTCTGCAGCAGCAGCCAGTTGTCCAAATTCAGGCCCAGGCGCGACTGCAGGTCCACGAAGGGCATGGTTCTGCGTGCCCGCAAAACCCAGAGTCAGCGACAAAAAGCGGTCGACTTGGGGAGGATTTGGATGTATTGACAAAAGAGCAAACGCTTGCACATGTTGGCAAAATGTTTGAATTCATTAACGTCTGGTAAAGCTCCGAGAGATAATAAGGGACAAAAAATACTATTACTTTTAAAAATACTATTAATTTTAGGTCTATGTTAAACACTGCTGCACGTTTTTTTTATCAATTGCAAGAATAATAAATCAAAACGATGATAGTGTTAATTTAGTATTCATGTACACAATAAATAATTGTGTTAGGTTGACCAATCCCATCACGTGATTGGAAATGGGCTGAAAAAGACGGGTGTTTTTGACGGCTACGGAGGAACAAAACTATTAAGATCGACATTGTCCAAAGAAACATGACACCCACCAATAAATTAATAAATGTCCAAGGAATCGTATCGGTCCTCAAAATCAGCTGCAAAAAAATACGTGACTGGAACGGTTCAATAATCTACTTAATACTCCAATACAATACAAAACATTTGTTCTTGCCTTTTAAAACATTTAAGACGGCACAAACAAGGTCCAATCGTCTTGACGATAAATATTACCGTTACTGCATATAGAAAAAATGCGCCTATTTGCCATATTCACGCGATATAATGTTAGCGCGCTATGTTAGCACGCCAGCTAGTCAAGCAGTCGCCGTCAATGACATGTCGTAATATCGGCGATAATTTCATTCCTTCAACGGCAGTTACGGTAATGTTCGTACCACAATATCCTTATGTTAAGACACCTTAAATTACCATTAATGCACTGGAGTAAAAATAATTATTATAACATTTTTACCGTGTGTTGTAGTTGGCGTCAATTTAACCTTCCACCGGATGTGGAGTTCACGTCGCGCTTTGCGACCGTCGCGACGTCATGACGTAAAGTGATAGGAAGTGTCGCAAAGCAAACTGATACAAATGTCAATCACAACATCGCATTTCAGTTGACAATTCGACGTTGAAGTATTAATTGACTTTATATACCACATTCAGTTGGAAACACTTATACAAAATGAATCAAGAGATGAACTGTACATGATAGAACGACACAGTGCTCTGGTAAACATCAGTGTGTTTATTTTCCTCCACAAAGAATAAATCATTCACAGTCCTGCGTGGGCAACACTTTGACAGTGACGGGAAGTCTACGAGCAGTTTAGTGATGCTGAAATATTGCTCAATCTATATTCCTTTCATCAAAATAACTCCGTTGGACGCCCGGTCAGTCGGGCCTGCGGTACATTCAAGTGGTTTGTTACAGGCAGGCGGGCGAAAAACCAGCGAAAAGTGCAGCAAATGAAAGCAGCAGCTGAAGGCCAAAAGAAGCCACGTGAAGAAGATTCCAGGCGGACATTTTTATAGGCGAGCGCAAATGCTGAGAAACAATTCAAGCCGGTGAGAACCATGAAGACGACGGTAGGCTAGGCGTTTGCCTCCAACGTCACAATAAAAGGCATTAAAAGAAGAAAATTCAAATACAAACGCTAGTGGAGGATGACATTCGAGTCGCATCCGACATGAAGGCATCCTGGTGTGATTTCGTATATGACTGAATGCCATTTAAAAGAGGACATATACTGAAAAAGAACTCCTTTTTGATGTATTGTAATTTCAGTATTCGTGATTCTGAGCGTCCTCTGAATTACAAGGCAAGAAAAGTATTAGCCAAATGCGTACGCCTTTGTTTCCAATCCACATCCCCAAAAATTAGGTTGAGAACTTTTCAATTGTTGGGGGAAATGTCTGATGTGTCTCCTTTAAATGCAAACATGATGACGAGTAGCCCCGCCCAAAAAGGTCATTTTTGGATAAAGTGCACAAGTGCGCATTCAAAACATTCAAACAAAAAGACACAAATATGGAATCCCGACGAGTTCCACACACTCGGGCTTGCGTACAAATGGGGCAACTTCATGTGTGTGCATCCACAATTGTGTACTTCCATTTTTGCTATGAGAAGGATTTGGGAAAAACGCCAAAGTCAGGCAGGGCAGGGCAGGGCAACTCGTATCTCGAGGTGCCGCCGAAACGTCTTCAATTTTTAGCTCCCCCTGTACGACGTGGACTCGTCAAATAGAACGGGAGAAGCAAAATAAAGGCGCGATGGTTCGGGACGCGACAATCGTCGGTTGACTCCGCCCCCTGCTCGGTGCCCTTCCCGCCCACTTTTCCGGAAAAACTTGTACCTCCGGCGGGGTCGTTGAGCCGTCGCTCCCGTCTATCTCGGAGGTAGAACTCTGACAAGGAGGTGATTGTCAGCTGGGCAGAAAGCAGAACGCCCAAAAAAAAACAAAAAAAAGTTTCTTGTGCGTTCCTGAGAGCGGATCTCTAGGGAAAGAAAAGCCATTGGAGGATTGCTTTGTTCTTCTTGACATCATCCAGGCAGGCAGGCAGGCAGGCAGGCCTGGCTCCAGTCGGATATTCAGTCGTGGTGTCTGAAATAAAAAGCCCAAAAGGCTTTCCCGAGTTCTCGGCCACTCACACGTAGAGGACCGCGTTGGCGTCGGCGTCGCCCTCAAGGCCGCTCGGGGCCCGGCACGAGGGCGTCGGCCCCCCGGGCGAGTCGCACTCGTCCGACGTCAGCTCGGCGATGTCGTCCGACTGCGTGTCGGACATCTCCAGGTCGCTGCGGATGCTCTCGGGCTGGGCCAAGGTCACGTCGCCCGACGCGCCGCCCCGCCTGGAGCTGCAGTCCAGGGGCTCCTCCTCCTCCTCCGCCCCCGGGGACGGAGACCCCTCCGCCGTGGAAACGCCGGCCGTCCCCGCCGGCGCCAGGTCCTCCTCGCTGGTCAGGCAGAGGTGGCTGGGTTTGCTCTCGATGTCCACTTGGATTTCCAGGTTAGCGCGCTCCCTGGAGGGCGGGCCAAAGAAGTCAAAGTGGGCACCCGAATGGGGCCGGCCCAAGCAAGCCAAGAAAAAAATCAAATCGTACCTATCGTGCGGCGCCTGAGACGAGACGATGGAGCCGGCCATCCCCCGCGTGCTGGCGCCGTCGCCGCCCGCCTCCTTCCGGGCCCACTCCTCGGCCGAGTCCCCCGTGGTCCGGACCTCGGGCCTGAAGGCGAGCGCCCACACCTCAAGTCTCGGCGCTCGGGGGGGGAGGCTTCCGAGCGTCGGCCGGCCTCACCTGCCGAACTTGCCGCCGGCCGGGGCGTCCGAGCGAGGCGTGTCCCCGACGGTCCCCGGCGCCCCCGAGGGGCCCTCGCTGGGGGAGGTGGTGCTCAGGCCGCTGACGGCGCCGTCCAGGCTGCTCTCGCCCAAGCTGGGCGACTTGAGAGCTCGCCACGCGTCCGCAACTGGGTCCGACACGAGACACCACGAGTCAAATGCAGCAAGTACGTTTGTCGGGGTTAGCGGCACCTCAATTTCTACTATATCTACGAGGACTGAACGATTTATTCAGACGAGTTTTGACCAGGAAACGCACAACGCGCATGCGTGGGCAAAAAGAGGGCTTTCTGGGTAATGAAGTATACTCGTGCACACAACACCCGATAGCCAATGGCACCCTTTCTCAGAATAAAACTTCATTACCCACAATCAATACGTGGGTAGGCTGTTATTCCTTCCATAGCCTGTTAACTCCCGCGATCACTCATTCAAGACTACTTCTTGTTGGCAAGTGGTCGTGCGTTATCCTATTGTGAGGACATTTGTGTGCATCATTTTGGGAATATTTGGAAGGGAATACGTAGTACAACAGCAAACAGCCCATCGATAGCGAACGTGAGGGTGGAGGCGTGGCAAACCGCTAACCCGGAAAACCAAGGTAACAAAAGATTAAAACAAAATTAGAATTCAGTTTTGTGTAAAGTTACAATAAACGTATGTTTGAGTGTCTGTATATACTAATCCAAGTTAATTAAAATTAGTTTGTTCCGTTACGAGTGCGTTGCCGTGGATAAAGTCCCCCCGAAACCCCACCCCCACCCCCACCCCCTCTGTGCGTCTCTCTCTCCCGGCGGCGAAATCCGCCCAATTTTAGTCCTATTAAACACATTTTATTACTATTAAACCAATAGTTATGTGTTACGTTGTCAATAGATGGTGAATTAGAAGAAATAAAACATTTTTTTCCAATCCAATATCCTGTTTGGGGTGTTTTTTCAGAGGGTTGGAACCAATTCATTTGTTTTTAATTCATTTCAATGGGAAACGTCCGCTCGAGTGACGAGAAGCTCGACATACGATCTCAGTCCCGGAAGGGATTAAGATGGTATGTCGAGGTACCACTGTACATCCCCGGCAAGCGCGCCCCCTTACCTGTGATAGGTCCGTCGTCCTCGTCGAAATCGATGCGGACTCCTCGGCCCTTCCCCCCGCTCACGCCGCAGCCGCCTCCTCGGCACAGCGAGATGGGCACCACGCCGTAAACGTACGCCAGCATGATGGGCACGCCGATGCCTGAGGAAAAAAGGGGGGGGGGGATGTCTCCGTCAAAGTTTCCCGGGGTGGAACGGCACCGGGAGGCGACCTGGGCGGCACTCCTCACCCACGCTGACGGCCGCGATGACGGGCGCGCTGAGCACCGACAAGGCCACGCCCCCGGTGATGGCCAAGTTCCTGCGGTGGCGAGGCGTCTTCTTCACTTGGTAGTGAGCGTGGATCTGCGGCACAGCAGAGGAATTGGCTCGGCGCCATGGCGACGGAGAAGATGGAGGAGAGTGGGCAAAGAAATAAAAAGAAAAAACTGCCCGTCACTCTGGAAGTTTCTCTCTCTCTCTCTCTCTCGCTCACCTTGCGTCCCACGTAGACGGGGATGCCGATGACCATGGCGGGGACGGCGATGCCGGCGATGAGGGTGATGCCCACGGGGGCGCCGATGAGCGTGCCCAGCTGCCACAGGATCTTCTTCTTGCGGCTCCACGGCTTCTTGCCCCAGAAGGTACAGCCGGACGGACTGCGGGGGGAGGCGGCGGTCAGGGGGGGGCGGGGATTTTTTCATCAGCCCGGCCGGGGCGGACACGCCCCGAGGAGATTGGACGACGGCCGCTGGTTGGCTACCTGAGGTAGTGCAGGTCGGAGATTTCCTTCATGCACAGCCAGCAGAACTCGCAGCCGCACACGGCGCACGTCATGTGATTGCAGCTGCCGTCGTTCATCTTGATGATGTAGGCGCCGCAGCGCGGGCACGGCTTGATGTCGTCCGCTGAGACCAACGAGACGGGTCGGTCCCATCCTCAACGAAAACAAAGCGGGACCGGCGGTCCGGCCTTACCGGGTCCCTGGTCCTGGGTGTAGCTGGGCGAGTGCGTGTGGAGCGAGTGTGCCCGCTGGCGGCGGGCCGAGTCGCACGTCTGGTTGGGGTGCCAGGCCTGTTTGCAGTGGTAGCAGAAGTCGGCGCCGCAGCTCTCGCGCCGACAAAGCAGCCGGGGGCAGCTGGCGCAACCCGAGGCGATCACGGCGAACCTGTCCCACAAAAGGAAAAAAATCCTCAGTGAAAAAAAAAGTGTTGGGTTTATTCTGGGATGTTACTATATGTTCATTAAGCATTTAATAGGTCATGAAGCTATAAATTAATTTGTGCTTTATATTGGGACCGAGTAAGCTCGAGGACACTTTCCTGTGTATGTTAATGATGTCTCCCTGTTTTGATTCAAGTGTATTAATAATAAACCTAACACTCAGCGTTCCTTACCCGCAATCGGGCGCCGGACACCACCTGCAGTCGGGGTCGGAGGCCAGGCAGCGGCGGAGCAGGAACTCCTCGTATTTGTCCAGCAGGGCGCGGTCGTCCAGGATGCGGGCCACCTGGCGGGGCGCCATCCGCTCGGCGCACTCGGGGCAGCTGAGCTGCACGCGGCTCTCCGTGATCTCGATGCGAAGGTACTGGCGAAGGCAGCACAGGCACGAGCGGTGGCCGCAGCCCAGCAGCTCCGGCAGACGTTCGGCCGGCTGCCGCACCAGGCACAGGGGGCACTCCAGCCACTCGCCGCCGCCGTCGTCGTCGTCTCCCGGGGAGGCCGGCCCGGAGGGGGTGGCGTCCTCGCTGCGCGGCGCCACGTCAGAGGCGTTCGGCGCTAAAAGCTGCTCCTGCTGATGCTCCGGTTGTCGCTGCAGTGGCGGCGGTAGCGGCAGCGGCGTTGGCGCCTGGGACCCCGGGGCGGCCCCTCCTATGGCCGCCCGGGAACCCCGCTTTCCACGAAAGAGGCTCCGGAAGGAGATCCGGCGCTTTCCCGCCGCCCGGCACTTTGGAGCGGGGACGGCACTCAGCGAAGAGCGCGGCGACTCCGAGTCTTTCTCCGATCCCATTTTTAGCCGTCACAAAAGTCCCTCTCGTGGACCGTTAGCCGGCAAAGAGTCGCAACATTTGGCCGCCAGGAGGATGTCTTACGGCGTGGCGGAGCCCCGAAAAGGCAGTGGCTTCGGCCTCGCCGACCGCCGCTTACGCTTACGCGTATCTGTGAGGAAGACGAGAAGAGGAAGTTGAAGCACACGCCCACGCACTGTCAGACTTCCCGCTTCACCAGTGACCCCGTTTCCCCGCAGGACACGCCCCACATTCACGCAGAAGCGACATCACCACGCAACACACGGGCTCCATCTCAAATCACGTACAGCAGGGGTCGGGAACCTTTTTGACAGAGAGAGCCATAAGCAATTCATATTTTCTAATGTTATTTCTTGAGAGCCATTCTCGGAATTGAAAAGTAAAAATATATGAAAGTGTCTTTTTTTTGGGTCATTTCATCACTTTTAACGTACAAAAAGCGGCAAATTGAGAAAGGCTCGGATGGGATGCAAAACGGAAAATTGCGTCGTCGACGCCTACGCAATTCCAACCTCAATTAGAGGCGTGACGCCATCCCATGGCGTATTGGTGGAGGGAAGCGAGCGTCTTCCTTCCACTTCACGCGGCGCCGCCGGAGCCGTTGCCACGGCGACGCTCGCGACGAACCAGCCGTACGGCGGGCGGCGTTCTCTGCGATTCGGCCACTTAAGCGGGCGCGCACACAAAGCGGCGCATTAACGCCCCAAACACGGCGCGTAAAAAAACAACATGCTACGTGTTGTCCAGCTGTTAAGTAGTGCATATATTTGGATTTTTTTGCGTGTACGCTTTGGGTCGCCGGCGTCTCCAACCGTATTTTTTTATCTTAAATAAAGATATATCTATTTTTCTATCAAAGAAGTGACTATTTACTGCAAATAGGTAGTGAACTGATATACAATACTGTAGAATAGAGGTGCCGCAAATCCTAAATAAGGATCACGTGTACAATTGATACGTACCGAATGGTCAACCAAAACAATGACATCATTGTTATTACGTGACCGGATGATTCGCCTAAAGACGTTTCGCCGACGGACGTTTGACGGACGGACAGGTCGCCGAATGGATATTCCGCCGAACGTTCATTCGGCCGAACGAATATTAGTATTGTATATACAAATACTAGTATTTGTATTTAATCATTAAACGCTGTTTTCGGCTGGATTTGACCAAATTTGAGAGCATTTTGAGCCGTTTGGCGAATGGACGTATATAGACGTTTTTTTGCCTTTATCGCGACATCATCGCGACATTTTACCTAATGTCCAAAGAGCTCCAGTATTTGTATTTAATCATTAAATGCTGTTTTAGGATGGATTTGACCCGATTGCTGTCATTTTACGGCTCGGTTCTGCTACATCTGCCCGCCCAAGAGTGCTTATTCCCGGGCTGCCATTGACGCTACACTAATACATTGAGAGTGATGAGCGGCAAAGGGAAATGGATCATTGAGTTTTACTATCATTTGGACAACGCCGGCGGTGGGCCGGAGTAAAAATCCTAATGGGGCATATATGGCCCGCAGGCCGAGGTTGAAAAACTTGTACACACACGATCCGGGGGCGGGGCGAGCGCGCGAATCCCGTTTCGGCGAAACCCTCCATTCGGCGACCTATCCGTCTGTCAAACGTCCGTCGGCGAAACGTCTTTACTTCGAATCATCCGAGTACCTTGTTATTACCTAATTGCGGAAGTATACTTTTCTAGAATTCTTTTCTAGACTGTGTAGCAAGCATTTATCAGGTGAACAGGTGCTCTATTCACAAAGACAAAACAAGCTTTGCACGCTGGCACAACTGCACCTAAAATAAAAAACAGCTGTTAGCGGTTAGCACGACGGCCCGTTGGCCTGCAAAAGGTCAAAGTGGGAGGTCGGCGTAACACAAACGCCAAGGCTGCCGAGTACACCGACGGGCCGAATGCCATCAAAACAACTGTGAAGGTTGACGTGATTCCATCAGAGCGACAATAGCCAATCCAGTTATTACGCACGCTTCAAAATCATATGGCAATGGTGTGTGTGTGTGTGTGTGTGTGGCAGATGGGTCTTAAGAGCCTGAGATTTAGGCGTGCACACACACACTTCTACACACTTTGTTCCACACACTTGTCCTCCCACTCCACGGCTGCTCTATTGAACAAGCACAAACGTGCTTATCTAATGGAAAACGCGAGCGTTAGCAAAAGCCAAAGCCAAAGCAGGCTGGTTTGGAAAAATATTTGTCTTCCTGCAAGTCGTCTTAAAAAATAGGCCTACAGGCGTGAATGAAATGGTGCACACTCATTGCCTACATTGCGGAAGTATACTTTGCTAGAAAATGTTTTCTTTTGTGGCAGATCTGGTCTTGGCCTTTCGAGGATTTTCAAGACGCTCTTCAAGTGGGTCACCGCGAAAAAAAGTCTGCTTGTTGAAATAAATGATTCAGGTGTTTTCTGCACGCCGCACCTAAAATAAATGCCATCGAATGGCTCCTCAACCAGGACATAAATGTATGATA
The DNA here is from genome assembly GCF_051989625.1 of Stigmatopora argus. NCBI lineage: Eukaryota > Metazoa > Chordata > Actinopteri > Syngnathiformes > Syngnathidae > Stigmatopora > Stigmatopora argus. Next base: position 471,491 of record NC_135407.1, read on the forward strand.
TACATCCAGACGACGGTTTCTTTCTTTTTTTTCGAACTTTACCGAGAGACGTCGGATGGCGACATTTTGGGATATGGAAAGGAATATAAACAGTGAGATAGCGGTAAAACCAGCACGGAAGCGGCAGCACAATGAGCGGACACGAATGAACACGTGTGTCATTATCCTGGACGACGTGTAACGTGAAGCGTGCGATAGCGGGAACCCGAGGCGAATCGACGCAAGGTCACGCTTGGGTGTTTGGGAGAGGAAAAGAACTCCTTTGGAAGCAAAAAACCAAAGGATTATCTCAACGTCGTATCGTCAAAATCCTCATTTACAGTCTTATAGTCTATTTGTGTCTGGAATCAGTCAGGCCCAAAAATCTGGTGGCTCGCTCGTATGTCAAGACGCCAGTGAGCTGTTGTTTGTTTTTTTAATTTCCCTGAGAAACGGCCTTTAATCAACAGATGATATTTACGAAACCACCGCCCAGCCCTAAGTACTCGCTCATCAACAGTGACATCCTAATTGTCTTAAAGCTTGGCTTGAGAGCCACATACGGCTCTCCGCAAAACTGCAGCGATTGAGCTGACTTTAACGCACCAATAGGAGTGTCACAGGGCACTGTGGCGTTCACACTACATCTAGTGCAGGGGTCGGGAACCTTTTTGACGAAGAGAGCCACAAACAATTCATATTTTCCAATGTTATTTCTCGTGAGCCATACTATGAATTTAAAAGTCAAAATATATACAGGTAAACGAGTGCCTTTTCAATTTTTTTTTGTAATTTCACCACTTTTAAAGTGGAAAAAAATGAATATTTTTTAAAAAGATTCTTATGCTGTTGCTAATCAATGAGAGGAGATGTAATATCTCAGTTCTGTCACCAGCAATTTCCATATTTTAGCTCACAGGTTAGCGAAGAGCCAGATGCACCCATCAAAAGAGCCATATGTGGCTCCCGAGCCATAGATTCCCTACCCCTGATCTAGTGCCATTAAGTTGAATTATTTTTCAGGACTATTCTGCATGCACACACGCATCCTCACAATGTTATGTCAAAAGAATTCGGAGACATTTTGCTCTTTAAACGTGGTGGGGAGATAAATGGCACACCTTTTCGTGTATTTTACCGTTTAAATTCGGAGTATGGTGCCATTTGGGGGGATAAAATAATGGTTTAAGGCTGGAAAAAAGGTTTACGAGCCCTGCTTTAGAGGCTTGTCCGTTTTCTACTGCGACAGGCAGGAAATGGGCCGATTTCTTCTGCCTGTCCGTCCGTCTCGGTGAGGGACACGTCGAGACACGAACCGCCGAGAAGAAGGCGTTTAGCTCCCGTTTGCTATGCTAGCGCGTGCCGTGCCGTACCGTGCCATGCGCGCCCACCGACGCATGACTCGGGTTTACGATTCGAGACTTTGAAAAAAAATAAGGTAGACGTAGACGGGCAAACCACCCCCGGAAAAAAAGGCTTGACTTACCTAGCAGCTTGGAGCCCCCACGACGGCGTCTCTTCACGGGCTTCCTCCTCCGTCCTCCTTCTTCCTCCTTCGTCTGCTGCTCCGAAGCTTGACGGTTCGAGTCCGCCCGTCGGAGACTGCCGGCGGGCTGGAAAAAAAAGAAGTGCTCCCGGTGAACGAGCGCGGTGCTTTGGGTCCGACCCCGTCCCTGTTGTGAGGTTCAGTTCGGTGTGGTGAGCGCTAGCCACGGCTGGAGCTCTCCCCCACTGCCGCGTGACGTCAGGGAGGAAAGCCCCGGCCGGTGACGTCGTAGGCGTTGACCTCACACAAATCGCCCCGCCCCGCCTCGCCCAGTAAACCGCAGCTTTTACGGGGGGAAATAAATAAATACGAGCATCATTTATCGCCTGCCATTCACCGTAACAGGTGTCCGACTCGAGTGGCGTGGACGGCGACACGCGTCCAATCCATTTATGCGAGGCTGACATGAGTTCAGTGGTCATAAAATGAGAAGAGTTTCACTTTCAAATTGACGCAGGCACTTGAGAAAAAAAATTGAACCGAATTTTCCATGAACTATTGGTCCTATGAGGTACGAAGGTCAAGGGAACGCAGATTAAACGACTGACATTTTGACTACAGAAAAAATATTTACTAACTTAAAGTTGGCCATGCAGTATCAGTAATAAATCCACATTTGAAATAAACCAGTGATAAAGAACTAGATGTCACCTCTCTTTTCTCAATAAGTCCTATTCGATTGCTATATTAAAGCATGTCCTTGAACACCAGTGTGGAAAAAGTATAAAGTCAAAAGAAAAGAAAAAGGACAGATACAACCATAGTAGAAAAAAAAGACAAACAGAAACGTAATAGAAAAAAAAAAGGTTTAATGGGAGAACAAGCACAGGGAATGATGAAGAAGCGGCTTGCCTCGCTGGGAATTCGCGGCCTGCATCAAAGCGCATTTGCTGGCCGCCAGGGAGAGATTTTGGGAGAGAGAGAGAGAAAGAGAGAGATTTCTATTCTTTCATCCTGCTAAACAAGCAGCATTCCATCCTTCTGTCCATCTGTCTGTCTGTCTGTCTGTCTGTCTGTCTTTCCCACTTTGCCTCCAGCCCTTCATGTCAGCATTATTCATGTGGCTAAAACACAAGAAAAAAGAAAGACATTAGAGCAGGGGTAGGGAACCTATGGCTCGGGAGCCACATGTGGCTCTTTTCATAGGTGCGTATGGCTTTCCGTTAACGTGAGCAAAAATATGGAAACCGCCGAGTCCCGAACGCACCAATAGGAGCGTCACGTTAGCCCTGTGGTGTTGACGGAACCTTTCGCACCACTTTAACTATAATATTTTTATTGTGTGTTTTTTTTGGGGTCCTTTCAACACTTAAAGTACAAAAAGTCTCAGAATTATTTTAACTACATAATTACACTGTTGCTGGGGGGAGGATCAACGAGTGTGCGTTCACAAGGGAGTCTAAAAGAAGGAGAAAAAAAAGATTATAGCGACGGTAGAGGTACATTTTAGCTTGCAGGTTAACGGTGAACCATATGCATCCAACAAATGAGCCACATATGGCTTGCGAGCCTGCATTAGAATCTTCTGCATGCATACTCTTATTGATCCTGATTGATTAGCAACAGTGTAAGGATGTTTTCAAAAGAATTCAGAGACTTTTTGTACTTTAAAACTTCATATATTTTGACTTTTAAATTCCAAATATGGCTCTCAAGGAATAACATTTCAAAATATGAATTCTTTACGGCTCTCTCTCTCTCAAAAAGGTTCCCGACCCCTGCATTAGAGGGTGTGTTTGTTTAGTATAAAGCCAGTCGTCAGGAAGGACATTTGGAAAGCCATTGGACGTGAGCTCATATTTCAATGAGAGACCAAAGTTGGCCGTTTGAGCTCGAGTAAAGAACTAAGACAAACTGGACGGACGGATACCGCTAAAACAGACCGCGGATGTAGCTTTTGAAATTGCGCTCGCGGTCATCGGCTAAAGGAAGTTTCGATACGCGAAGGAGGAAGTCTACGACGGGGAAACTTTACAGGCGGCGCGGGCCGGGGAAGCTCGGGCGGCGCTGAACGTGGCCAGGATGGACGCGAAGACCACGTCGGGGCTCTGGGCGGCGTCCACGGCCGCGTGGAGACCCTTGGCGCCGTAGTACTGGACCAGGGGCGCCGTCTGGCGGTGGTAGGCGTCCAAGCGCGAGCGCAGCGTGGTCTCGTTGTCGTCGCTGCGGCGGATCAGGGGCTCGCCGGTCACCTGGGCGCCGGAAAAAGAAAAAAAAAGCGTGAGGAAAGCCTTGCTTTTCCGCGGTCAACAGAGGAAAACCTTACGTCATCTTTCATGGCCTCTTTGGGTGGGTTGAATTCCACGTGGTAGGAACGGCCGCTGGGTTGATGAATCAGTCTGCGACGTCCCAAAAGACCAGCAAAAAAAAAAAAAAAGAACGAAAATGAACCGATGCGATCGACGGCTAAGAAAATGGGAGTTCGGCGTACCTGCCGCAGATCCGGCGCACCAGCAGGGAATCGTCCACGGCGAACTCCACGACCGAGTCCAGCCGCTCGCGTCGCTTCTCCAGCAGCTCGTCCAGCTGAAAGGAGAAAAACGTGTCGCGTCCATGGATAGGCTTAAAGGACGGACGCCGCCGGCGACCGATCCGATCCTGACCATTTGGGCTTGCTTGACCGTGCGAGGGAAGCCGTCCAATAAGAAACCGTTCTGGCAAGGCGGCGTTTCCAGGTTCTTGTCGATGAGCTCCACCACCATCTCGTCACTCACCTGAAGCCGAGGAAATGGATCACTCCGGGCCCACGGAAAGGAAGACCAAAACAGGAAGAAGAAAAAAGGCTACTCGCCAGCTTCCCAGCATCCATGGTCTGCTTGAGCTTCTTGCCCAGTTCGGAACCCGAGGCCACCATGGCCCTCAGCATGTCCCCCGTGGCCAGGTGACACACGCAGTAGCGCTCGGCCAGTCGAGGGGCCTGCAGGGAGAAACAATCCAATTTGTATTTTAAGAGCAGCCTGCTAAAGCATCACTTTGTGTTTTTCTAGCCTTTCCACATACCGCTGGTGTTTATTTTCCCACAAGACTTTGTGCTTGTTTGTGCAAGTTTCCAGCTGAGGCAATTCGAGTTGCGTTCAATGGCGACTTGGTAAACAAGAAGATCCTCTGAGATTAAAGTGCGTTTTTTAATACTAGCTAGCGCTAAAGAGCTGTATAGAATATTCTGACACAGTTTTGATAACAAGAACAAAATGTGCTAGTTTATTGTGGTGGAAAAAATATTTTGCAGCTGTGAGAAAGAATGGGGGGAAAAAAGCGTGATTAAACCGGATATACACGCCATTGTAACAAGTAAACCACTGACGTCATTCAAATATATTTTCCCCAAAAATTTGAAGTAGTCTTGGGACTTCATTACGTTAAGAAAAACAAAAACTCCGGACATGAACGACTCACTTGGTTAGTGTGCCTACTTTACGACCCAAATACCCCGTTAAAAGCCGTGTTTAAAAACGAAACGTGCCGCCGTTTAAGCAAAATTGTGGCATTTCCGAATTAGCATTAGCCAGCGGCTAAAACTCCAGGTAAGGTACCACGCGTCCAAACTAGCCGCGGCAAGCTAACGTTAGCCACCGCCGCTGCACCCCGCTCACCTGTGTCCCCTTCCCGGCACCGGGCGGCCCGAGAAGAATGGCTCGGATTCCTTCGTGAACGTCGGCCATTGCCTCTTTGAGCTTCGTGCTGGGAGCCATGGGTGCTGGGTGGCGGAGAAGCAGAAAAAAAAACTTTGTCCAAAGTCTGGCAGGCGTCGAAGGAGCCAGCTGACAGCTCCACCAAATGGGGCGAGCGGAAGGAATGCGCTTCGTTTTCCATTGGCTGAAACGCCAAAGAACACCGCCCTCTAGATAACTGGACGTTCCCAATTGGTGTTCGGTGTCGTCTGTCAACGATTCCGTGCGTTCATTGGTTGCGAGTCGGGATTTGACGTCACATTCCTAGTGCCACCTTTTCATCGGGAAATGTAACCCTTTCGGGGATAGTAGTCGTCACTACGGTGGATAGATTAAGCCATTAGGGAGTTAGGCCATGATTTTGTGTCAAGTTAGTTCGGTAGTAAGACTAGTGAGGCCCATCGACGCCATTTAAAAATAAATCAATGCTTTCCAGCCCGTGTTAAAATGCATTGGACGTCTATAGTGTGTGAAGAGATTTTTTAAAATAAGGGAAATGAACTTATACTAAGAAAAATAAGCACAGGCCACATTTGTATGACCTCATTTTGGTTCTTTTTAGCAGTCTTACAGTCACAGATCAGAATATACTGGATCTCTTAGCAAGCGGACCATTGGGCATTGCTCTACTTATTGCACAATAAAGGGGAAGTGCAAGTCAGACCGCTAAAAGCAACATCTATTTCGATGATTCTTGCAGATCTTCCGCATGTAAGATTCAATAGGGAAGTGGAGACCAGATCTGCTCTTCACTTTGTCAGAATGTCTGAGCCGGAGGTCCTCTACACGGACTTGGCTTTCATCAAATTGCGGGGAAACGCTGCGAGGGGTGAGTTGGGAATAATTCTACGTGGATGATTGGTCGCAATTGTTTTGGGTCAAACTGGATCTACCGGGTTTGGACAGATGCAGCCTCCACAGAGCCTGAAACTAACTACGCCTCACTTGAGGTGGCAAGATCGCAGTCACAGCCATCCCAGGGTAGGTCATCTTCTCCAGATGGGGACCCTCACGCAATCCGGGCATACAATTGAGAACATGTATTTCGGTACAGGTGCGGCGTTGAAAAAGTCCAAGTGGACGACGGAAAGAAAGGCCTTGGTGGTGCTCGGCATTCTCCTGATCTCGGCGCTGGTGGGCCTTTGTTTGCTCGGTGAGTGCTCACGTTGTCGGCCGGCGCTTTCGTAGCCGACGGCTGGGTTTTTCGCAGCGTTCCGCATCGTCCAGTTGGGAAAGGAAAACCGGCAACTGCTGTCCGATCAACAAGTGCTGCTGAGAAAGAGCTGTTTGGTCAGCCAAGGTGGGTGGGGAAAAAAAAGTCCAAATGCGTCATCCGCCTTCACGTTAGCGTTGATACCGTCATGTCTCCCAAGACGACACGCTCATGAAATGCGGCCTGGGTTGGGAGCCTCACGGAGAGAGCTACTACTATTTCTCCAACGTCAGTTTCTCCTGGGAGAAGAGCCGAAATTTTTGTCGGATTCACGCCGGGGACTTGGTGAAGATCGAAAGCCAGGACGAGCAGGTGCCGTGCGGCGAAAAATATGGGTCGTGCTTCACTCTTTTTGTAGCACCTGTTGTCTGTCTGTCTGTCTGTCTGTGTGCGTGTGTGTGAAATTAGCAAATTTCTATCATGACTAAGCCCAAACCTATTTGAACCTTGCAACTTAACTGCAGAAAAGAGGAAGCCTTGAGGTCATGACAGATGCACATATTCTTCCAACTCCATTAGACTTTTCTGCACCAGAGACTGGGGGACATTATGTCCTCCCCGGAGGACAAGTTCTGGATCGGCCTGACGGACTCCGAGGAGGAGGGTAGATGGCTGTGGGTGGACGGGAGCCTTCTGAACGCCAGGTTCCGCTTCCGTCCCAGCTCTAGCCCATTCCCAAGAAGTCCCAAATATAGGAATTATCTAAAGTGCGCTCATTTCTCAGCTTAGCGTTCTGGTCAAAGGGGGAGCCCGACGATTTCGAAACGGAGTACGGCGGCGAGGACTGCGCGCGCATGGGGGAGATGGCCAACTCGAAGGCCCCTCGGACCTCCTTCGGCTTGAAGGACCTCCAGACCTGGTTCGACAAAGCCTGCCAGGTCCCGCACAAGTGGGTCTGTGAGAAAAAAGGCGTGCAGAGGAAAGAACATTGCTGACCTCTTTCAATTTCTCCACCATCAGATGACAATGTACTATACGGTTAACGTGTTGCGGACTTCTGCTAGTTAGCCTGTTATCCATAACATTTGCGCTATTCTCTTGTCGCTTGCCATCGTACGGTCAACATGCGCTAGCTATGCGCAGCACTTTCGCTAGCTAGGCACGAACATCCATTCTGGTTGTGATGTCACAACTCGAATGGTTGGGAAAAAGTGGGTGTCGCCTGATGCATTGTTTTGGCTGGAATAACTATATATATATATATATATATATACACACACACCCGTGTAATGATTTAATGTAAAAACTGCCGCTAGAATTGAGTGACATTAGCACTGATAATCACCATTTGGTAGCACCTTGATGTGAATTGGACATTTATTGTTGTCCAAGGCAGAAAAATGAGCTTCTTTGTAATATAAAAAGGTACTTACAAGTCACTTCCAGTAAAACTTGGACTTAAGCAAGGTGAAGTTTTACCCACATGGGAACCAAAGTTTCTCCAATTCGACTAAATGACACACTTGGGGAGAATATCCTGCGTGAAAAAGGGCAAAATTAAAAGATTGACGTGGATTGGAGTTGAAAAGCCGGTCGGCTGGCATCGAGCAACTTGGCAGCTGGAAAAACACAAATGCCATTCAATTATTCATGACAGGCCCAGTTGGTTTTATTTTTAAAAAAGGAGCTCAATACAAAATGCCGTGAGGGAATTACATGAACGGATAGAGTAGTTTGATTTGTACATATCAAAATGCGGGCAAGGTGCCTTGAGTTTTTAAATGGACTTTCAAAAGGTTGTTTCCAAACCACACGGAATTACTGAAAAGCAGGCCTTGGCTCCAATTCAAAAAATAAAATAAAACAATAAAAAGGGCTGGCAAACACTGATGGAAAAGGAATTAAGACAATAGAAAAAGTGGACTGTTTAATCTCATTGATTGACATTGATCGGACCTTGAGGAGACATAATACATTCCCGAAAAACAATAAAAAAAAAATGCTTACGATGGAAATCCAAGTGTGGTTCCTTCCACTCAGAACCGAGTTTTTTTCCCCCCGAGCTGGGCGGGTGAACTATAAATCAATTCCAAACGCGGCGTCGCGAAGGTGGAGCGCTACCTTCAACGGTCACGGCCATTCAAAGTCGTCGTCGTCGTCATCATCCACGGCGGCGGCGGCCACGGCGGCGTACTCGTCCTTGTCTTCCTCGTCTTCGTCTTCGGGGAGGAACGGGCGGCGCTTGAGGGCCTCCTGCAGCTGGCGCACGGCCAGGATGCGGGTCAGCATGGCCTCCTTGGTGTCCTCGTCCAGCGGCGTGGCCGAGAACCACAGGGGGCTGTTGGGCACGCAGCAGCGCTCCGGCAGGAGGTAGAACACGTCGGCGCGCTGCTTGACCGTGTCCGAGCTGGATCGCCCCAAAAGAAAAAAAAAAAAGGTTAATCGGGGGCCAAAGCGGCAAAGCGTTTCTCTCTCTCTCTCTCCCTTACCACTTGGACAGGTAAAACTCGTAGAGGCGCACGGGACAGCGCAGAGGATTCTCCGTGTTCTCCTTCATCTCCAAGATCTTCTCCTCTCGGGTGTCTCTCTCGTCTTCCGCTTCCCTCCGCCTCTTGGCGGGAACCCCGTCTGCGTCTGAAGCCCCGAGCGGTGAAGAACGACGGCCGGAAGGACGAAAGGCGGCGCCGTCCACCGGCGACTGACCTTCGCCGGGATCGATGGGCGGGTAGAAGCGCAGGAAGGTGGTCTTGACGTTGCCCTGGCCGGTCTTGGTGCAGCGCATGACATGGGCGAAGGAGAGCTGGCGGTGCTGCTCGGGCGTGGCGAAGCCAAAGTTCTTGCAGAAGAAGAAGAGCAGCGTGTTGAGTAGCACGATGGGCGAGTACACGCCCAGCTGCTTGCACTCCCAAAGGAACTCCTCCTCCACCCGCGTGTGGACGTAACCTGCCGGGGAGAAAGGCGCCGACGAACGCCGCGGTCTTCAAAAAGGAGCGGGAGAGGGAATCGAACCCGAGGGCCGGCCGGACTCACCGCTGGCCGTGAGGGAGGGCTGGAAGCCTTTCAGCATGTCCGTGAACTCGTTGGAGAACTTGCCGTAGAAGCTGTCCGTGAATATGTTCTCCACGCGCCCGTTCTCAAAGAGGTGCTGCGAGGGGAGCCCGCCACATCAGTTAGGGGTGAGGGTGAGGGTGAGGGTGAAGGGGGGAGGCGGTGACGCTCTTGCCTGCTGGATGCCCAGGCAGAGGTAGAAGAGGCTGTCTGGCTTGTAGGGCTCGCCGCAGGGCCGCTTGACCTCGCGGATGAAGTGACACAGGCCGTAGCTCACCTCCGCCGAGTTGCAGGCGAGGATGTCTTCTTTCAGCACCAGGGGGCGCACTGCAAGGGAAAAATAGCTCTCAAGAGTTGACCTTTTTTTGTTAAAGGGGTTGACATTTTCAAAAGACTCGCTTCCGATCCGCGGCGGCGGCTCCACGTCGGGCTGAGCGTCCCTCCAGCGGATCCATCGCTTCCAGGCGTCCACGCCGTACTCGCTCTTCAGCGTGGGCACGCCGGGGAGGGCGTTGTTGCCGGCGGATCCTTTCTTGGCGGCCGATGCCTCGGCGCTCTTGCCCGCCTTTTTGCGACCCTGAGACCACATCGGGAGTCGGGTTCCGGATTTGCCCGTGGCGAAAGCGGAGATTTCACGGCGGCGTCGTCACCTACCCTGGACTCTCGGACTTTTCTCGACGCCTGTCGCTTTCTGGAACTGGTGCGCACGGGACTCGCCGGCGACGCCTCTCGCTGCCGGGCCATCTTCTCCAGGGCTTCTGTGGGTGGATGGGGGCGCGTCAAACGCCGGCACGCCGGCCCGAAGGGGACGGCCGGCGTGCCGGCCGAGAGCCTCACCGACGGGGAGGTCGCTTTCGACGTCCAGGGCGGCCTCGGGGACGTTGGGGTCGTCCCAGCTGTTCAGCAGGCTGGCCAGGTCGGCCGTGTCCAGGTCGTCGCTGTAGGTGCTGATCCCGTCTGTGGAGGAGCGGTGGTCACGTGGCGCCCAATAAGAGAGGGCAAAGTCATATCTTTGCAAATCGAAAACATAAGCCACCTCCCGCGGCGGCGGTTCCCGGCCGCGTCTCCGCGTCTTTGTCCCCGTTGGTCTCCGACACCATCTCGGCCATGAGGACCAGCTCGGCCTCCAGGGGGTCTTGCGGGAACTTTTCCTTGATCTTCTTGATGGTGTCCACGATGCGGTCGGCGTTGTCCATGGCCACGGGCAGGAACATGGGCACGGGGAGCTGAGGGAGCGGGCGAGAGACGGTCAGCCGCGGGGGCGGGGCCGCCGGCGCGCCGTTTACCTACGGGCAGGGGGATGCCCATGGGCTTGGGGGTCCACTGGCTGTACATGTTCATGGGGATGGGGACGTACACCGGCACGGGGATGGGCACGATCATGACCTTGGGTATGGACAATTCTGGAGCGGGGAAAAACAAAACAAAAAAAGCCGCCAATGAGCGCCATGCTGGAGTTTGATCCACGGGCGGGCACGGCGCGGGGAGGAGTCGGCTAGCCAGCTCACCCGTCTGCGACTCCACGTCCGCCGTCTGCGTCCGACACGAGACGCCCTTGTTTTGCACCAGCGGCTTACACAGCAGCGCCTTGTTCTTCACCGATTTGGAAGAGTTGCCGGCGGAATGGGCGGCGGCCGAACCGTACGTCTTTTTCGCCGGACTGTCGTTGATGAAGATCTGGCCGCGGGAAAAAAAAAAATCAATAAATACATTGAGGTCAACCACTCCAGCGAGATAAGTCACGTGAGCAAGGTCCGCTTACCACGTCGGAGTCTGTCGAGTCGGCACCTGCGTAGACAAAAAAAAAAAGGATCCGAAATGAAAGGCAAAGACGAGCCAGTAAAGTCGCCAGCGTGCTTTACCTTTGCCTCGAGGGAGCGCGGAGGCGGCGACGGATTCCTCTCTTCCTCGCCTCCTTCGCTTGCTCGGAGGCTCTGCAACTTTTGCACACGGACGACGGTCATTTCCCCCAACACGACAGACGGGCGGTCGGGGGCTCGACTCGGCCGTACTCGGCTTGACGGGCTTGGCGGCGGCGGCGGCGGCGGGGGAGGCCGTGTCCGCCAGGGAGACCACGTTGGCGATGACGGGCGAGTCCGCTGCGAGCGCGGCAGAGGAGTCACGGCGGCGCGGGGTTAGGCTAACCCTAAGCCCCCGGGCCTTAGGTCGCGTCCCACCTTGCGGGAAGATGTCGCCCTGCGTCTTGACTTGCAGGTTGCAGTAGCGCAGCAAGCAGGGCAGGTCGCAGAAGTTGCGGACCTCTCCCATCAGGATCAGACTGTGCTTCAACTTGCCTTTGCGGCCACACGAAGCGCACTTGGCCACCTGGCGGGGAAATGCGTGTGCGGTCGTTTGGTCGCCGGTCTTTTGGTCGCGGTCTTTTGGTCGCCCGGACCCAAACAACAGGCGACCAAAAGACCGGCGACAAAACAAGGTAAAACAACACGGTGTACGCATCAATCAAAGTCAACAATCGCCCTGAGCAGTTTCACTGAGCGGACGTGTGAGTGTATAAGAGTTTGTATGTACATGCACTGTCCCTTTAAGAAGCGACGTCAGTTCAGTCAGGGTCTTAATAAGTTCTCCAACAAAACACAATAAAAGTCCGGGAAATTGGGAGCTTTTCTTTAGCCTAATAATTAATAGGGCTTTAAGTATGACTAAATAATATTTTGCAGTTTGTATTTTGGGAATTTGAGCAACGATTGAAATGGTAATTATCAATAACCTTCCGGGCGACCAAATGACCGAGTACCGGGGAAATGGCAGCTGCTTTAGTCAAGGTACACCACGTAAAGGCGTGATGGGCTCGTTCGGATCCTCTCATTCGGGTTGATTGTCTTTCTAGGTGACGGGGCTCGATTTCCCCACGGCGAGACTCACGTGGCAGAAAAGCATGGTGTAGTTGGAGCGGCAGTCCTCGGAGCAGAACTCCCCGTTGGATTCGCCGTAGAGGGTCTTCTCCAGGTTTTTGGAAACGCACTGGCAGTACGAGCAGGACTTGCAGTGCTTGCCCCAGCGAGCGTCCAGGTCGTGCTCGTACAGCAGTTTGCAGCCTTTCGGTGGAGGGGGGGGTTCGTGCCAGGTGAAACCAAGTCGCCAAGATTGGCGGGCACCAACGCGGACGCCACCAAAGACTCACCGTGGCTGCAGAAGGAGCAGTCCTTGCCGTTGATGCGCTTGACCTCTCGGCTGATCTTGTCCTGCTTGCAGTACTCGCACTTGGCGATGACGTTTTTGCTGGTCTTGAACTCCAGGGCGCAGCTCCAGCCGCACACAAACACCACTTTGTCCTGAAAAAGAGCGGCCGTTCAAAAATGTCACGCAAAACATTCGACCGAAATTCAACCCTTCAAACTTATCAATCTGAAATAACATTTGCTTTGAGTGAATTGAGCATCATTAGCAAGTCCTTGGAGACGCTTTGAAATCAATGGCAGAAAAATACGGTACTCGAATGATTCGCCTAAAGACGTTTCGCCGACGGACGTTTGACAGACGGACAGGTCGCCGAATGGACGTTCGGCCGAACGTCCATTCGGCGACCTGTCCGTCTGTCAAACGCCCGTCGGCGAAAATTCTTTAGGCGAATCATCCGGTCACGTAAAAATACAACATCGATAAAAGCCATTTCATTGCTAGGAATGAGGAATTTTATTCAAAGCCCATTGGAGGAGTGCCGTCAAGGGGTGAACAATTTTCTTCCCCATGGTCATTTTTACCTTGACGTGAATGACGTCGGGCTTGAAGGACATGGTGCGAGCGCACTGGGCGCAGCTGAGCGAGGGCGCGGCGCCTTGCGGCAGCGGTTGCGGCTCGGCGCCGTGATCGGCGCCGGCCGCCCTCGACAGCTTGGGGTAAACCGTCCCTTGCTTCTGCTTCACCTTGAACTTCTCCTGCGAGAGGCACGAGACGCCCGTTGGGCTCGGCGGACGACACCCCCCCACCGGGGTCGACGCTCGGCTACCTGGAAGGTCATGACGCACGACAGCGAACAGAAGTTCCTGATGGAGGTGTCGGACATGGCCAGGTGGTACGCCGGCAGGGCGTTCTTGCCGCAGTTCTCGCAGCTCATTTGGGCGCCTGGTGGGCGGCGATGGCAAAGGGTGGAGGCGGGCCAAAAGGCGGAGCGCCACAATGTGGCTAACCTCGGCGCGGCTTACCTGAGGAACTGACACTCTGGACCGTGTGGGCCATGATGCAACTGCTGCTGCAGAAGAGGCTGACAGAGTCGTCGCTGCTCTTATTGTGGATCATGTCGGCCAGCGGGCGCGGGGAGTGGCACATGGTGCACGACAGGGTGATCTTCGTTTTCTGTTGGCAAAAAAGGTCAAAGGTCAATTCACTGTGGTTAGCGGCTTGGCCTCACGGTTCTGGGCTCGATGCCAGGCCACTCCTCAGTGTGCAGTTTGCGTGTTCTGCCTGACTTGCCTCGCGTGGGTTTTCTACGGTTTTCTACGGGTAAGATAAAATGAGTCGCTTGGCAATTGCTTGTTCAGATTGTATCAGTTTTTGTAAGTATAGAAACATTGTTGTCATAAGAAACTTGCCCAGAGTTTGGTTGTTGTCATGGAGACTTGACACTGATTAATCAGACTTTGCCCAAAGTTTGGTCGTTGTCGTAGAAACTATACTATACTCTGTGTGCCTATAAAAAGACGGACCCACTGTTCATTCGGAGAGAGAGTTGCAAGGACAACAGACTGTGAGCGGTTCACAGATGTTCAAGCTCACTCCCCATCCTACAGTCTGGTAATAAACCGATTTCCTATTAAATTGATCTCACTCTTTCTTGACCTGCTCCTGAAGTTGTACTTTCAGATCTATCATTTATACGTGGCTTTCATTCAGAAAAAAAAAGCCGACGTCAATGTCGTTCCCAAACGAAAATTGGGAGGCCCTTTTCTTTGTCTTAAATGAAGTGCTAGTATTTTTGGAAAGATGTCACCGGACCAATTTTTGGGGGGCAGGCGGGCGGGCGAGACGGAGAAAGGAAGAGAAGTGAAAGTAGTTGACGCCCACCTTTTTGTAGTTGATGAGACAGCTGACGTTGCAGAGCGTCTTGCTGCTGCCCTCCATCTTCAGCAGCAGCGGCTTGACGGGGCAGCTGGCGTCGCAGTTGGCGCAGCCCGCCATGGTCAGCCGGTGGGTGGCGCGGAAGGAGGTGAAGCAGGCGTCGCTGCACATGCCGTGGTTGGTGCCGCTCAGGGGTACTTCGTGCTTGTTCTGCCGGGCGGACGTCGGATCAAAGCCCCCCAAAAACCGACCCGCCCCGGAAAACGGCGCCCACGCTCACCATGCCCATTTTGCCGCACACGCTGCACTGCGACTGCGGCTTGACGTCGGCCGACCTGGCGTTTTTGCCCACGTTGAAGGCGCTCAGGCACATCTCGCTGCAGAAGTCTCGGGTGGCGCCGTCCGCGTCCGGGGCCAGGATCACGTCCTGGGGGCGGAAGATGCGCCTGCCGAAAAAAGACGGCGTTGGGAAAGGGTGGCGGCGGCGGCGGCACCGGTGGCCGAGGCCCCGCCTTCTCGGCTCACTTTTGACAGCGGTGGCAACTCTTGCTGTTTCTGGACGAGCTGAGCGACGACGTCAGGCAGTTGGCGGAGCAGAAGAGCGCCGGGGAGCCTTTGCGTTGGTACGCCGTCTGGCCCTTGAGCAACCCCATCCGACAGTACGCGCACGACATGTTCAGGGTGGACGACGGTCCCCGGGCGCCTCGCGGCTTCCTGGCCTCGCCCTCCGGAGACACCGAGTACACCGAGTCGATCTGCAGGTCCTCCACCTGTGGGCAAAGCCGCAATCTGCCGTCCATCAATCAGTTTGACGTTAAAAAATGTATGGCAGCAAGTCTTATTGCTTTTTTTTGGGGGGGGGACATATTTTTTAAAACGTAAAGGTACTGACTGACTGACTTATTATTATTTTTTAACTTCATTTGGCCTTAAACTGTAGATCCTCTCTATTTTCGACAGGGGGCGACAGAGAGCAACCCCCTCCTTAGCGGGGCGGCGCGACTCACCTTGGCGAAAAAGGGCTCGTCTTTGACGTAGGGGGCCCCGCTCAAGAGGGCCTGCTCGTATTCCTCGTCCATGGGCTCGTCTTTGACTTTGATGAGCGGCGGCGAAGACGACGACGAAGAACTGGACCCCGAGAGCAGCCGTTTCCCGTTGGTCATGTCGGAGGCGGGACCTCAAAGTAGGGAAAATCAAAGATGCTCAAACATCCCGCGACCGAGATTCGTCACGTAGGCATGTCGCTTCTAGGCACTTGAAGACTTTTTTTAAGGAATATTAATAATGTACAGAGGATTAAAGAAAGTTGAAAGCCGTTTCTGGGTGAGGACAGACATATGGCTTCAAATTCAAAGAGGAGCGGGGAGCGGGGAGGGGATGTATGGCTAGAACGGAGAAACGTTGTCGGATTTCAAAAAAATAAATAAACAAACAAACAAACTGGTGTTGGGCTCACTTTTGGCAATTCTACTTCTGGAGCGAGTGGCATAGAAAGGTGCTTTCTCCTCCTCCTTGGCTTCATTTTTCTCCTCTTTCTGCTTCTCCTCCTCGATCTTCTCTCCTTCTTCTTCTCCTTTTTCTTTCAGGGACTCTTTATTATTGTCTCCGGCTTGTTTTTGCTTTTGCTTTTGTGGCCCCTCTTCTGTTGCCTCCTGGATTTCTTTTGCCTCCACTTCATCATCCTGCTTTTCTTTGGCCTCTTCTTCTATTGACTCCTCTTTTCCATCTCCTAGTAGCTCTTCTTTCTCTTCTCCTTGTGACTCTTTTTTCTTTTCTTTTGATTCCTCATTATCTCTTTTTGACTCTCCTTTCTGTCCTTTTGACTCTTCTTTCTGTCCCTTTGACTCTTCTTTCTGTCCCTTTGACTCTTCTTTCTGTCCTTTTGACTCTTCTTTCTCTCCGTCTTTTGACTCTTCTTTCTCTCCTTCTTTTGACTCCTTTGTCTCTTCTGTTGCCTCCTCCTTCAACTCTGCTTTCTCTTCTACTTTTGCCTCCTCTTTCTCTTTGCCCACTTTGGTGTCCAAGGCGGCGCTCACATCAGCACCTGGCACAATTTTGACCCCGTCGTCCTCGAACACTGAAGACAAATCAAAATCCCATGAGCTAGCGCGTCGCTACACAATATTTGAACATACCTCACTCCGTACAATCACTGGAAGTTTTGAGAAAGTTGAACATCCTTTTCACTTCTATTAGCCTCGGCGTTAGGGTTACCTCCGCCCGCAAAGCCGTCTTCGGTGCTCATCTGCGCTTCCTGTTCCTGCTGATCCACGGTGCCCATGTCCATCACCTCGTCCAGATTGAACGAGCCGCTATAGGCTCCCTTGCCGGCGTTCTCGTCAGAATCCGGGCGCTTCGCCGGCGCGGAATAGGCGACCCCACCGGCGTTCTCGTCAGAATCCGAGCGCTTCGCCGGCGCGGAGGCGGCGGCGGTCGCCGCCTCCTCCTCCTCCAGCTCGTCCTCGTCTTTTTCGCTGGGCGGGCCCCCTTCCTCGGTCTCGTCTTCCGAGTGGGACGGAGAGGCGTTCAGGGCCTCCATGCGACACGGGACCAGCGGCGGCGTCAACTCCTCTTTGCGTTCGACGTCGTCGGTTTCCATCGGCGTCGGGGGGGAGCTCCCGACGGCGAATGGCGGCGCTACGGCGCCCGGCTCTTCCGTTTCCTGCGCAAAATGAACAACACGTGAACTTGGTTTGTCGTTTAAAAGAAGTGTTTACAAATCTCCACTCGGACTGGAAAGGTGAAAGAGAAGTAAAGTGTGTCCATTTTTGCTTAAACCTTTTACTGTTTTCTTTCACAAGTGTATTCTCACAAAATAAGCTTTTCATTCCGTTTATTTTGCACTTTGCACACCAATTGAAAATGGTAATATGGTGTACATTCAACACACTCGACGTTCTCATCAATTACGCGTAATTACACCTAGTCTATTATACCTTCTTGGGTTATTACCAGCTACATTTAATTGGAAAGTGTCACGTAATGCACAAAAGTATGGCAAGACTGTATGCAGTTGGATGTTAAAATGTCGGTGGGTTACCTTTTAACCGTGAGCGAAACCACGGTACGAGAGAACGATAGTTGAGGTAAAAACAGTTCACTTTCAAGAACGAGGCATTTCCAAAAATGCCTCAAAGGCTGCTCCAAATTTGAATCAAAAGAAGCGCTGGGGAGATTTGACCTCCGACGAATTGCACGCTATTGTATTTGAATTATCGATTGGCGGCGGCCAGCGGGACTAGCTTTGCACATGCTAAGCTAACGCTAGCATTCTGCTCAAGGTGTACGCTTTGGAGGGAGTTAGCGCGAGAATCTAAGCACGGCTGGGTTTAGGGTTGCAAATATAAAGGTAAAAACGGCACGCAAGGACACAAATCAAAGCATTGGCCGCAAAAATGCGTGCATTTTATCGGGTTATCGGTCATGTGCCATGGCGTGCAGGAGGTCGGTTATTACCACAAATCGCACTTCATCAGTGGCCGGATGTTGACGTCCGTCGCCAGTTTCCAAGGCCTCCATAGTCGCCGCGAATGCAGAACAGTCGATGTGTGCATAAAAAAGGCAAATTGCAGCACTCAATTGGTTTCCATGTAATAAAAAGGGGGAGCAACAAATCACAACCAATGAACCATCGTACTACGCCGATGTTGTTCGCTTGTCTAGTATGTATAGGCTTCTTCGCTTGTTTTTTTTCTAACGGCATTGCTTGGTACGCCCTCCAGCGGACGAGCCGGGTATTGCAGCAGCACCTGTAGCCGGTTTCGTTTCTGTTGTCGATGATAACCAGCGACGGTATTCATAGGGTGGCTAAATAATGCACGTCATTCAATTAAATCAACAATGTTTATTTAAACGAAGGCGATACAAAGGGGGAAATGATATCGGCTATGAGTTTTAATGTTGTTGCCAAGGTCACCGAAGTTGTTTTCTTCGGTCTTTACCTAGTAGAAAAAACAAAATCCGTTTGATACAGCAATCTAGTGGACAATTTAAAAATTGCAGTTAAAAACTTGGCAAAAATAGTTTTTGTCCACAAAAAAATCCAACATTCATGCATTTTCTATCTCGCTTATCCTCACACATCCCCCAATATATTTAGTTGACTGTTTAATTCTGATAAATATTTACAAATACATCACATAGATTATTTCTGTAAAGACAAATATGTACATTACATTTCAAAGTCAGCCAAGAGAAGTGTTTGTTGAAGGATATTAGAAAAGATGATTTTTCCCCTCAAGAAATGCAGTCACCATCGGCGTCACTCTGCCTCAGCGAGGCCATTTTAGCTTCCAGATCGTCCATCGCGATGTCGTTTGTGGACTTGGCGTCGGTTTCCTCCTCCTCTGCCGCCTCCGTCGGCAGGAAAACGTGGAGCCGAGGACGGGACGGACCCGTGAAGGGACGGGAGGGACCCGTGGAGGGACGCCGGTTGCAGTTCAGCACGCAAGGTTTGCCGACAACCGAGAGCGGGGGCCCGAGGGGTCCCGGCTCTCCGACGGCGGCCGAGCGGGGTCTGCCGGGACGGGCTTTGCAGTTGGGCCGCGGGGCCGGTGACCGGCGGAGGTGGGCGGCGGGCTCCAAAGCGAGGGGGTCGGCGTCGGACCCGGGGCTCGCTGGGGATTGCCGGGGCCCGCCGAGTGGACCGGATGGACGGAGGCGGCAGCGGGACTCCAGTTGACGCCGCTCGTCCTTTGCGTGTTGAAGGGAAGGCTCGCTTAGGCTGCGTGCACACAAATGAAAGTGTTGGGTTTATTCTGGGAAGTTACTATATGTTCATTAAGCATTTAATAGGTCATGAAGCTATAAATTAATTTGTGCTATACTTTATGTTGGGAGCGAGTAAGCTCGAGGACTAGATTTCGCTTTTGGCTCACATTTTCAACGGCTACATGCATCAAGCGGTCAAAACATGAATGGAAAAGCGCAGTGTGGGTATCGCTTTCTGGCCCAAAGGTTTATCTCCCATCGGGCGTCGCTCCAAATGGCCAAGGGTGCGTGCGATGCTATCCGACGGGCTGAAAACAATTGCGCTGTAATTCCAGTCACGGGTTCATCTTGCCTCACGTCCGCACGGCGCCACGCGAAGACGAGTCGGGGCGCCGCGGGAGTCGTCCGTCCGCAAATGACAGAGCGGCGGATCGTATCCCTTTACCAAAATGGCCCACGGCGTTTTTGTTCCAACCCATCCAACGCGAGACACTTTAACCAATGAGGTTTCTGCTGAAAACAAGAAGCGCCTGAGCGCCATCCACCGATGGATTCGATGGAGAGGTTTCCTCGTATGGGTTGAAACGAAAACCTGCACCCGTGGCGGGCCTTTGGGGAATAGTTAGCCCACCCCTGCCCGCTGGCGTGCGACAGTGGCGACTCAGTACAGTACATTTTGGAGATATCAAACATCAAAATGGAGGGAAGACGTGTTTTTTTTTTTTTTTTTTTTTTTTACCTGAGTGGAGATACGTTGACGCTTCTTCCGCTACCAGGCGTTCCATCGGACGCCCCGAGGGCGGGGAGCCTGGGCGGGAAGTTCCTGGCCATCCTCCGGACGGGCGCCGGGTTCCACCGATGGCCACGCCGAGCACGGGGGGCTCATCGACGCGCCTGGTCAAGGTGGGCGGCTGGTGGACAACGCTTGGGCGGACGGACGTCGTCCGACACGCGACCCGGGAGGAATGCGCGGGGGAGTGTTGTGCTCCACCTGTGCGGGCAGCTGGCATTAATGATTCACGAGAATTATTAAAGATGGATGAGGCCCGGTGGTCAGGCGGAGCCCACCGCTACGACTAACCCCGCCCCCCACCCCGGGGTCACTTTATACGCGGCGGCACCGCTCTGAACTATTCCCAAGGCGCCGAGCGTCTCCGGAAAACTAGTTTTACGTCCGTCCTCGCGGCCAAAACGGATTTATCGCCAATGGGTTGATATGGCGACGAAAAGTTTGAGGTACAAATGAGCCGACGCCTCGTTACGGTCTAGCTTTCATTCTGTCAAAGAGATCTCCGCGCGAAAAGTTCAAGGTGTTCGGTTTTAACGGCAGATCCAATGACTCAAGGTCAGCTTTTTCGCGCCTCCCGGTGTTTGGCTCGGCGTCAAAGCGAGGGAGCAAAGTTTCACCCGGACGGTACACGGTCGATTGGTCGCCGGTCTTTTGGTCGCCCGGAATGTAAGTGATAATCACCATTTCAATGGTTGCTCAAATTCCCTAAATACAAACTGCGAATACTATTTAGTCATACTTAATTCCCTATGAATAATTAGGCTAAAGAAAAGCTCCCAATTTCCTGGACTTTGATTGTTTTTTGTTGTAGAACTTGTTAAGACCCTGACTGACGGACGTCGCTTCTTAAAGGGACAGCGCATGTACATACAAACTCTTCTACACTCACACGTGGGCTCAGTGAAACTGCTCATGGCCATTGTTGGCTTTGATTGATGCGTAGACCGTCTTGTTTTACCTTGTTTTGTCGCCGGTCTTTCGGTCGCCCGTTGTCGCGGTCAGGGCGACTGAAAGACCGGCGACCAATCGATCGACCGGCGACCAATCGATCAACCGGCGACCAATCAATCGACCGGCGACCAATCAATCGACCGGCGACCAATCGACCGCACACGCACCCGGCGGTGGAAAAGGCGTCACTTTATACGTACGTCATTCGAGGGAGCGACGTAGGCTTCCGGTGGGCTTTTTTCCTCCGTCCCGTTGTCCCGTTTAAGAAAGGGAGCGCAGAGTGTTATATTCCGCTGTTCTGTGGATAAGAAGAGAAAAATGAGGAGGACATGTCATTGGCACCAATGGACTTCACATTTCTTCTTCCTATGAGATCACTCACCTGTCACGGAGAAGAAGCCGGTCGACCGGCTACCCTCCATCGACCGGCCGACGATCCTGCGACGAGAGAGGCGCGCGGTGAGAGGCTGCCACGGAATTGGACATTTAGTGCGTCTTCGGCACGCGTCAATGTCTAAAAGCTTGCGTGATGTGAACATGCATTACGGCAGAATTGTTAATGTCTTCGGAGCGACCACGCGGTCATCGTACACAAGCGTCCGAACCGGCGCCGGCGGGGACGCGGTCGTAAAAGAGTTATTAAGACAAGCAAAATAGCCCCGTGGGAAAAGTCAAGAAAAATCGAAATGGAGCGTGCCGAGCTAAAACTTTCGCTCGTCCTGCCTGGCACCAGTCAAAAGAACAAGCAGAAAATGGGAAAAAAGTTTCGATGCTGCCGCCCAGTTCTTTGGTGGTTGTGATCGACGTGTGGAATTGTTGGGCGTAGGAGACGTGTTGGCTGGATTGCCGTTGTTCATCACAGGTCGTGTCTGTGTGTGTGTGTGTGTGTGTGCGTGTATATGTGCGCATGTGTTTTGTGTGTGTGTGTGTGTGTGTGTTAAAGTCGTCCGTCGCAAGTCGTCATCGTCCAAAGTTCCAAAACAATGCTGTTTATGGTATAATCTTTAACTTGTTAACAATCCAAATGCTCACTTTGTTGCATGAGCTAGTCAAAGAAGCTAAACAGCAGCTAGCATTCAAGGTTTTATGACCAATTGTAAAGGGGGGCGTGTCACAAAACCCTGCATTGCAATGGCCAAAACGATAAAGCGATAACGGTGAGGGAGAGGGAAAAAAACTAAAAAAGTCAAGTTAGGTCGAGGTGTTAAGCACCAAATGGGCCTTCATGGTTTTAGCATTTTAGCCATCTTGAAAATGTCTTTTTCAAAAATATCAAATTCCAGTGGTGTCGGTCAGGTCGAGTTTCAGTCAAGTCACGTCGCTCCTACTCATACGCAAATATGTATGCTAGCGGCTTCTAGGTATGGTCTGACAATGGCCCACTTGTGACTTTCAAGACCACCTTCCCCCACCTCCCCCTTTCTGTACACATGTCCAAGCTGTAAAGATATGAAAAAGAGCACGGCATTCCCCAAAAGTCCCCGCTACCCGGATACGTCGCAGGCTTGCGCTACGGCAACACAAGGTTTTTTGACACGTACCTAACGTTGGCGCCCGCCTAGGGTGGTTCTGGCATCACGCAAGCGGGTCTGGACCGCCGGGGAGGGGGCGAGGAAACGGAATGGATCACAGTGCAGATGGGCAGCTCTAGAGAACCCGGACCGCGCCCACAAAAAGGCCCGCTGGCTGCTAAGACAATGCTGAAAATGGAAGCACGCCGACTGCAACGGTGACAAAGGAGGAGCAAGTACGCCAAAACCAAACAACCAAACAATCCGCCCGCCCCACAACAGATCTGGCGTATGAAATGAGTTGAGAAATATCAGTATACGTGCCTTTAAGTGCCATCTGGAGACAGTCGGAGGAACTGAGGAATTCGCCAATTGTGTCAAGTCGAGTACAAAGTTGTGCTTTGGGAGTATCAAAGTGATCTAGAAATTTTTGTTTTTCCGTTGAGGCCATTGGAAGATTCCATAAAGTATAGAGAACGTGGATTATAGTATTGGCATTCTTCCGACAGAATGCCATGCTTTCTGTTCACAATGAAACATTTAACAGTGAGTCAATTGAGCCAAGATCATTTCAGAATTCACCATTTTGCTTTAGCGCAGGGGTCGGGAACCTTTTTGACCAAGACAGCCACAAACAATTCATATTTTCCAATGTTATTCCTTGTGAGCCATACTTTGAATTTAAAAGTCAAAATACATACATGTGAACAAGTGCCTTTTCCATTTTTTTTTGTAATTTCACCACTTTTAAAGTGGAAAAAACGGAATATTTTTTAAAAGATTCTTATGCTGTTGCTAATCAATGAGAGGGTGCATTCCAGAAGAGTCTACTGCCCAAAAAACGAAGATTAAAGGAAAAAAAATGAAGATTAAAGCAGTTCTAAATGTAATATCTCAGTTCTGTCAACAGCGATTTCCATATTTTAGCTCACAGGTTAGCAAAGAGCCAGATGCACCCATCAAAAGAGCTGCATGTGGCTCCCGAGCCATAGGTTCCCTACCGCTGCTTTAGCGGTAACACC
The DNA here is from genome assembly GCF_051989625.1 of Stigmatopora argus. Taxonomy (NCBI): domain Eukaryota; kingdom Metazoa; phylum Chordata; class Actinopteri; order Syngnathiformes; family Syngnathidae; genus Stigmatopora; species Stigmatopora argus. The sequence goes on from NC_135407.1 coordinate 494,888, forward strand.
ATCAAATGTCCTGGTTGCCGTAACAAAAATGGAGTCATTTTAAATAATGTCGTCTAAGTATCGTCATGAAATTGGTGATTTACGACCAAGTAGTCTACCTATGATCGTCAATACATCAAAAGAGTCAGAGTGGTTTGGGGAACATGAAAATATTCCCTGTGGCGGTCCTTCCTAAAACACCAGAAAATACAAATCCATTAGCGCAAAACAGATGTTATATGGAAGGGAAGTCTTTTTATCTCAAATATCTTTCAAGGCCAACCCATTAATAATGCACCAGCACGGGACCCCCCCAAGTTATGTTTGGAGTCAAGTATGGGTAGTAGTCATGAAACCAAAAAAAAAATACAAAAAAACTAAAGTACTTGCACATTTCCACCAAGCAGTCCAGTCCGCCACCATGCATTCCAATTCCAAAGTGTAGTTTTGTCATTATTTCTGGCACGCGGCAAATACGACGCCATGGGAAATTTAGCGAGAAACGTGGCAGTTTTTCGATTCGGTAACATCCGGCTGGAGTCCAATCAGAGGCCAAATGGCGAGCTCAAGAGCCACCCGCTTTTTTTGACATTGCGACAACGTGCCGTCGGGTTCTGCTGGGCGGAAAGAGACCCATCTCCACAAAGCGCTACCAATGTTGGACGGGAAGCCGCCCAGTCCACTTTTTTTTTTAAAACTATGTATGCGTCAGAGCGGCACAAAGGATACTCGGTAACGTCAAGCTACCAGCGCACACTCTCTCACACGGACACAAAAAGATGGAGAATCTGCACTGTGATGCCATTCGGTCAGACGGGTGATGCCAGAAGCCCACCCGAGCGAGCGAGCGAGCGAGGACGGAGAGTAGAGGAGAGGAGAGGGGGGGGTTACGGGACGACGAGCGCATGGTGGAAAAGGGAAACCCGGACGGGACGGAGCACTTACCTTGCTATCGCGGCGCGCCGTGCAAGCATACCTGTCTGCCTCTGTGGCTGCAGTGCAAGTACAAGTCCAGGTTCTAATGTGCACTGACTCATGGAGCAGTGCGACTTGCCGACCCGTCTCTGACAAGCTGGCTGACTCGCAGCTAACGCAGTTGCGCTTTGCCAAAGACATGACACATACACACACACACACACACTGGCACACAGTGGGCCGCAATTTGTGTTACGATAAGGAAAGTTCAGGTCTACGGGAGCGATCTTACGACAATCCCATTTCTAACAACGGGTCTGAATAACACAAGTATACGACAGAAAATACGACGCTTTCTTTTTACGGTGGACCGGTAAAACAATGGTTTGGGAAAAGGGTTTAGTCACAGAAGGCTACCTGAAATCATATACAATGTGCACGTATACAAATTGTCACACATCAACTGTGCACAATTGGACGGGGGGGGGGAATTAATCCACAACTAATGAAATGTCAAAAATGAAGAGATTGCTAGTTTGCTCATTCATTCATTGATTTCAGCTCGAAAATGTCATTGTGAGAGGGGCATTTTCATGACAGTATGTTCCTCCGTTTGTTTTCCTCAGTCGCCATCTTAAGATTTCTAAATACTAAAAAAGAAAACTTGTTCCATTATTATTATAGAATTGTTACGGACACATACATGAAAACAAAGTGCACGTTTGTAACAGATATTTAGGGGGTAAAATGTTTGACAAGTACTCATTTAAATTAGGGGGGGGGGGGGATAGAATAAAAATTCAATTTATGACAAGACCTAGAAATGTATTGCAAACCTAACCCTAACCGTAACCCACCCCACCCGGGAAAAATAGTCCAATGTATTAGATATATATATTTTTTAAATGCAAGCCTACAAAATTGTGCAAATTGACAGGACAAAAACGCCACGGTTTTGCAGTTGAAAGGATTCGCTTGCTGCAAACTCATCCAGTGATTTTTATCTTACATTTGTGTTGGGGTTATTCTGGGATGTTATTATATGTTCATTAATCATTAATAGGTAATGAAGCTATATTTTAATTTGGGCTATATTTTAACATGAGGACACCTCCCATTTAATTGTTTTCAGGACTATTGACACCACGTTCCAGGCCAAGGATTGTTGATCCGAGTTAGCAAAGAAGATCTGCAAAGGACTCTTAAATTGCTTTGACTTGGATTCCGGCAGATGGCGATCATCGAATCAACTTCCGAAAATACTCGCATATCGTTTAAAAAATACTGTCGCTCTGTTTACCTTCTATGTAATTGTTTGCTTACTTGTGCAAATTCTTACGCAGGTGTTTTTGGTTTCCGACCTGATATGAAATTGTTGTGGCAGTTGTTTTTTGACCTTAATGGTGTTATTCGGTTAGCTTATGCAATTGTTTGAATCAGATGACCTCAAATGTTTTGATTACGCGCCGACTAAATTGACAGGAGGATGCCCTTTCTTCAGAATCATTCTGGACGAGGACGAGTCAGGGTGGATTCTCCTTGCAAGTTTGTAGCTAGAGTATGTCAATGATGTCTCTCTGATTTGATTAAAGTATACCTAATAATAAACCTATCAGTTTGTTTAGATGACTTAATGTGTCCAATCTTCGGCCGGCTTCCATCAGAAATGCTAGCAACTTATCTCACGGTCATAAAACTATTTTCTTTTCAATTTTAAAATACAAAATGACCGCAGTTTCCGCTTCCCCGAAGAAGGAAAAAGCATTTTTAAAAAGGCGTACGACGGCTACAGGTCCGTTAAAACGAAGGGCTATTTAGTAAACGAGTAGTCATTTTCAACTTTAGCAAAGAAATCCATCCCTCCAAAGAACAGCCATTCACAACAACTTTTGGGAAAATGAGATCAATCCTAACTTTTTCAAGCCGCTCCTAAAAACTACCATCTTAAACTTATGTCTGAATATTTCAACGACTGTTGTTGACTTTTGAATATCTTGCTTTGGATAGCTCCTCCCTTTTTACGATGGACAAACCTGTTAAAGAAAACAAATTGTACACCAAACAAACCAAATGCAGACTTTCTTAATGGATACCTGGCCGGATTCGTGCCACTTTCAAAAAGTAAACTAGATATTTCCTTAAATATCAGGTGTTGTTAGCGGCTCGTTTGCCGAATGCTTACGTGGACGTCGATATTATTTCAACAAAATAGATTCAAAGCTCTAGAAAATGGAGTGACGTTGCGTTAAATAACAGAAACGTGAGGTCCATGCCTCTTTCTTTGGCACATCTATTGCGCTTTAGCATTAATGTTACGATTGGAGCGCTGCTGCAATTTAGAGAAGTTAAATTGGAACAAATTGGACAAGTTCCTCCATTTGCTTGGTGAAAGATTCAGTATCGGTAAACTGCGGCGGCGTTCAGACTGCACGGGCTAAAAATTGTAGCTACCAGTTAACGTTGTGCGTCGAGCCAACTGCCAAAGATCTGAAAATCTCCAAATTGCCCGAAAAGTTAACGGTGAAAACCACAACGCACTTTCATTCTTGGGTAACTGACGACGCAATTTGGGATTTTTGGCAGATCGATGACACGGCACCGGGATATTATTCAAAGGATCGACGAGTCAATAACATTCTGCGGCACGTCGGGATTCGGCTCGGTCTCCAGAGCACGTCAAGGGTGAGACATTTAAACATTGGGGACATCAACAAGTCACCCTTTAGAGAGATTTGTCATGCATGTAAATAAGTCACCGTTACCTACCAATTTTGGGATGGGCGCTACCGTGAGTGACGCAAAGGCAAATGCGGGGCGGCCTGTCATGTCACAATCTAGCATCGCTTCTCGCTTGAGCTTTAAAACATTTGCTAAAGCGCTAAACAGCCTCAATTTCCTCCAGTCCAAAATCTTTATAGTCGGTCAAACCTGTTAAAGAAAGAATGTAAAGAGCACATCAACGTAACAGTGTAGAAGAATACTACATCATATCCAACAACTAGGACTAAAAGAGTAGTAGAAATGATGACAATATTGTTTACAGATGCACTACAATTGTTCCTCTCCAATGGGACATGTATGCAATATATATATATATATATGAGAGGTGACTAAAAGGGACAACCTTTAGGGATTGCCCACTCAATAAAGGGGAAACAAGTGGTGACAGGTTATGCCCCCCAAACATGAAACACAAGGTGTTATGCAAATCTATCATATGGAGAATGGACAATCAATCACAGTAGGTCACGTACGTACATACTGGTGACCCGGCATAGCAAAATGAGTGGGGTCCCCAAGGGCCAGCTAAATTAAATAATGTTCTACAATGTCACGAAACGCTTCTGTAAACACCATATCCTAGTGGTTCTTAACCTGGGTTGGATGCAACGAATCTTAGGAGTTCGGGGAGTCGATCTCGGGGCTTCGGTGGAGCGAGACACATCGAATCATCGTGTCAATTCGCGATAACGGCTTGACCATCACAGGCAGCAGATGAGCATGTGACATTGCTTGGCCAATCAGTGCTGCAAGGAATTTATAGATCTTGGATTTGGAAATATATATATATATATATATTTTTTACACTAAGGTCGGGTTCGAAACTGGTGGTGTTCAGTAGCCCCAACAAGGTTAAGAAGCACTGCCTTATCCATTCAAAAAGTAAGATTTAAACCACGGATCGACTAAATATATGGAGTAAAAGAACCTGCCTACATTACGTTGGCTCGTGCTGGCATCGAGTATGTCAGTGGCCCTCCCAAAAAAAAAAATATATATATATATATATTTTTTTTTAAATTAAAAGGTTGACCGCGTAAGGTCATTTCCTTGAAAATTAAATCTCGTAGCAAAAAAGCTTAAGCATCTGAAGATACAAGCCTCCGACTGGACGCAGGGGATTATTGTCCAAAAACACGACTACGACGAACGAACACCAGACTTTTGAGAAAGATGGTCCATTTCCAATTGGAATTGCGCTGAAAATGCGCGGCAAGTTCGACACATTGTGTTGACAATTGTCCAACGGGCGAGAAATACAATAGCCTGGCGTCAAGCCATTAGAAAAGCTCATTTTTAAAAGAAATAATGGGGGAAATATTGCGGTTGATTTTGCTGTGCCAGGTCACGTTTGTCAATGTCCCAAACAAACTTGATGGATGAGCAAAGGCAGCCGCGAGGGCGACACCAGTACGTACGAGGGAAGCTCTTTTACCTTTTCACCCACTTTTACAAGCAAACAAGCAATCCTGGAGCGTAGAAACGTTGCATGGCGTGGCGCGGCGCCCATCCGCTCAACAGACACTCGGTCAGTTGGACCTGGGGTAGCTAATCAAGCCGCGCCACGGCCATCTTGTAGGCCAGTCAGAACTCTCATCCGATACAGGCTTCCTCTTCAGACAGTGATCGCATTTATGATACAAGTAAAAACAAAAAAAGTGACTCTGGTCCCAGATACTCACTTGATGTCAAATAGGACAGATTTACAAGACCATTTTCTGGTGGTTTTGAAATGGAAGACATTGTCCAGTACAAAAGGCTGTACTAAGAACAAGTACTAGTGAGTAGATAATGTATTTGAGGTCCGACAATATGATTTTCTTACCTATACATTTTTATCTAAAAAGGATGACCAGTTAATTATTATATTTTTTTTTTGAAAGCCCAAAGTACTCGCCATTCATTTTCTATGAGATGGTTCAACTCTTAAGCATTTGATGGTAACAACGGTGTCATTTAGAATCGCTGATGGATAAGCTTTAACATTTCAAATTGATTTAGCAGCATCTTCTGGGTTTGAGGATCGTGTCAAGTCACGTTAAGAGGGAAAATACGTCTAACACGGTGAACTGCGACATAACTATGAAGGTATACAATAGCCAGACCCCCCCAAAAATGTCTGTTACCGAACGTTTATCCACCGAGCAAAGTTGAAACAAAGACTTTTGGGATTAGAGTAACTTGGTTGAAACTCTGATGGCATGTCTTTTAAATGATATCACATCCTCTGGGACGGATACGTTGTCAAGAAACGTGAAGCAACAAGAAATGTAGGACGAACCAAGCACTCTTTGGGTTAAGTAACAAAGAAAACAGCAACAACTGGCTCTTCCTCGTAAGAATGTCTCGTCTTCTTAAATCCGGCCAGGGACGAACGAGAAGGGCGGTAGAATACAGTTGTCTTTTAAGATTCTGAGTGGCCACCATTTAACAGAATGAACCAATGGGGACTGAATAAATGTGTCATTTACAACCAAACAGGAGATAAGGAATCCCCAATGGCTGACATCAAGTGGACCGACAAGGCCAGACCAGGCATGAAACCGGGTCATGTCAAGATTGGAATCTGATGCCATTAGATGAATTTTGGATTTGATCGCAAGTGGACGATGAAGCATCGCATTTGGTGCCAAGATCAAATTGCAGGAGGACGGATGCACATTTCCTAATCTGCCATGTGCTGAGATTTCTATTTTTTAAAGATTGTCATTGGCTTTCCGAGGCGGCTACAATGGCTACGGTGGCTACACTTTGGCCAAATGAACAGAAAATCAGAGGATTTCTTCTTGCTGGTCTCAAAAATGGCTGCCAAATGTTATTTTTTGCTGTTCATTCCGAAAACTACATACTTTGTTCTACGAACAATATCATACCATCAAAACGTGAAGCTATGACTAATAATGTGAGGACATAAAAGTGACTTTAACTTAAAAAAAAATGGTTCCTTAGAGCAACAGGTGACGCTTGCAAATTCATGTGGAATTGTTCTTTTGTATAGAAATGTTTTAACGCAGTTTAACAAAAGAAACCACACTGTACTAGAACACTTTTTGGGGTCTTTGATGACATCCGACTTTAGCTTAGAAGTTATCTTTAGCTCTTCCCACGTTAATGACTCATTGTGTAGAGTAATTCCAAACTACTTGTGGTAGAATACTGCATTTTTGCTACTGCGGATGGAGGACGTTAAGTCATTTAGAGAAGTGTGATGTACAAAAGTTAGCTTTAGCAGTCAACCCAGCCCAGATATTTTTTAAGCAACTACAACCTGATTTTTATGACCTATCGCTGCCATATACTAGCATATATTTGGACTATAACCACTGTGCAACCCTAGATTTTTTTTTGTCCGTGTTTGAACGCAAGAATAATATTAGGTTTGGCCAAATGTAACCCAATTTTGTCTTTATTGTAACATGCTCTAGAAGTGAATGGCACAAACACAGCCATGGAAAATCGAGAAGAAGAAAAGACAATTCACGACGAATCACAGAAGAGTACATCTAGATTATAAAGAAGAGAATTATACAGGGGTCAAAAACAGCTGATGGGGAAGTCTAGTCTAATTATCCCCTACTAGTGACAATGCAAAATTTAAGAAAAAAAATTGAACAAAACGAGTCTACTGACTGACCATAAAAGAAAGTGTCATGATAAAATGCAACATTTGGAACTTAAATACAAACTGAGTCACCATATTGTTTTGTCTTTTTTTCTGTTTAAGGGGAAAAGGGAGCTTGTACAAAAAAAAAAACAAAAAAAAAAAAGACTTCGGCGAGAAGCATTTTTTTTTTTAGAAACGAGCTTTCTTAGCAGGACCCTCAAAATCTTCACGGGCCCTGCCGCCGTAAGAGGCGTTACCGGGCCCCATCCCCCGGGGTACGCTCTGTGCGTAGCGCTCGTTGCGCTGCGTTCGTGCGTGCCAGCCGGGAAGGAAGGAAGGCCCAGGGCGATGTTCAAAAAGGGGCGGGGCCAGTTCGTGTCCAAGTGGAGTTGGATGTACGCGTGTGCGGATAACAAGGGGGTATCGATTTACAGGGGTTTGGTGGTTTTTTGTGGTTTTTTTGTTTTGTTTGTTTGTTTTAAGACAACAAAAAGCAGCAGGCCACACATCCGGAGAAACCGTGCGTTGCGATATGAAGGTCCACAGGTGCCACAGGTTACATACGGAAAAGGAAGAGAGGGTAATGCTTTCGTTAGTCAGCGCCAAGCCGAGCCCGTGGTCAATACCGGCTGCGCCGCAAGTAGGGCCCCATGAAATCCATCCGTGGGATTTGAACAATTTCAGAGGAGAAAAAATAAGGGACCGCTACGTTCAAAAGCTAACGTCGAAGTTGACGGCCCGCGTTTTGACGCGGGCCATCAAACTCCGGCTCAATTCGAGTGGCGACTGGTGAAATTATCGTCCAAAAGTCCCTGTAAAGTGAAGTCACGGGGTTTCTTTCATGAGGAGGTGCTCTAAAGTGGTGGAAAGACCCCCCCCCCCCCACACACACACTAGTAGAAGCCCACTTTCGTGCGCCGGGTGTCACAGCGGACTCAAAGACCAGAGTTGGAAGCAGACGAGCCAATCTCCATGACGCCAAAACTCTAAATGGGCCGGGTCTGATTGCAACACAACAGAGGAATATGATGTTCAGACGTGGGTGATGCCATTTTGAAAAGAAAACTTCACTTTAGCTTCACTTTACAGGGTCTTTCATGAACGCTTGCCAATTTGGTCAAACTACTTTAGCGACAAATTGTCAAAGAGAATAAGGGCGTAAAGGAAATCAGATTTCATAGGGTCCTACAATTCAAAAACATACTTGCACCTATTGTTACGATATCATCAAATACAAGTATTAGAGCGCCAAAAAATGCCCTGGTTCCCTCTTAAAGGATGCTAATGCATCCGATATTTCACTCCCCACAAGAGATACCAAACTAGAAATGTAAACATTGTGATCGTTATGGTTGGAAAATCTTCAACTGGTATTGAATTAAATGCAATACAAAACTAGATGGAATGTTCAAACGGATTCTTTGTTAATGTCATCTCATTGTTTCAATGATATGCCTGCCTGCCATAAGCACATCCCAAAAAAAGGTTGGAAAAAGTTGAGCAATGATTAAAAAAATGTAATAACGATTCATTTGACTCATGGTAGACACATTGGAAAGGTCCTCAATAGGACGAACTGAGGTAAATTTACGTTTGAGTAAATAGTCCAACACTAAGAATATTTCTGTTGATGAAGCAGCGCGTTGCGGTTATCAAATACAAAATGAATTGTTTGTAAAAACAATCCAAGTTTGAGGCCATAGATTAAATCAGTACGGTTGAATATACTAACTAGGTAGGAAAGAAAGAAGATGCAATACACGGAACGGACGCCATTGTTTTACACCGTGTCCGGATTTCATTGGAATCATCTAAAAGCAGGAATATCAAGTATCGGCTAGAGTTTTCTTTCCGCTACGACTTACTCAAATGCCTCCGAGTGCAAATATGCACACGGGCTTTTTTGCCCATTTCTTGGACTATCGGCCAAAATTTCACAAGGGCAACCTTTGTTGGTACATAAGCCGTAGGTTGCATTCTGGGATATTTATCCCAAACGGCAAGCGGGCGCAAGGTTCAAAACGTGGAAAATATTAGCGGCTCTAGTATGAAAACAAGAAAATAAGAATAATAGTCATTTAATATTGTCGATTTTGTATCTAGACTGTGATTCTCAAGCCAGTTTATCTTGGCCATCCAGAAAACAGTAGTTGTGTTCAATACGGTCAAACTTTACAAAGCCTGACACCGTAAGGTCCTTAAAAAGACAACTCGTCAAATATAGCACAACCCCCCCCCCCCCCCCCCCCCCGAGTGTCGCACGTACTGAAAAACAACCACATTTTGTAAGCATATTTTTCACATTCCTTATTAAAGTTGCAAAGTAGCGATATTCTCCAGCAATCAACGCCAGAAAAAGTCAGGCCAACGGTACATTCTGCTCAAATCAAACCACTGGAGCTTTCTGCCTGCCGTCCCCCGCCCCAGGAATTGATCAGATGAAACTTCATCTTTGTGGTTTGGCTGTCGGCCTGCACTAAAAAGGCCTTGTAAAAAAAAAATTAAAAAAATACAGGTAGCGGAAATGCCTACTTGTGTCAGAGTATGTGAGGTGGGTTGCACGAGAGGACGACAAAAAAACACAAGAGCTTCACTGCATTTCTTCTCGTTACGCTTCGGACTACTGGAACGGCGACCAATGACACCGAGCGGTCAGTACAACCATTTCAAAAGACTGGTCGACTCCAAGAAAAAGTGCCTGTCCCGCTCACAAAAGACAGGGCTTGCAGTAGGGACGCACAGCACAAGATGTGTTTTGACATGACGGAGCAGGTTGAAGGATTTAGTGCAGGCCGTCAGTTAGCCTTTTCGGCATCAACCACGGATAAAAGCCAGGGGGGGATTGGATTGGCTGGTACACGGTCGATTGGTCGCCCGGATGTTTGGTCGCCCGGACTTTTGGTCGCAGTTTGGTCGCCCAAATGATGACAGAGAGATGGAGAGTTTAGACTCTAAACTCTCCCTCTCATCATTTGGGCGACCAAACCGCGACCAAAAGTCCAGGCGACCAAACGGCCGGGCGACCAAACGTCCGGGCGACCAAACGTCCGGGCGACCAAACGTCCGGGCGACCAAACGTCCGGGCGACCAAACGTCCGGGCGACCAAACGTCCGGGCGACCAAACGTCCGGGCGACCAAACGTCCGGGCGACCAAAAGACCGCACACGGGATTGGCTTGGCTTAATTCGGCGCCAGATCAAAAAATAATAATTTGATGCGACAATGGGCACCTGCGCCGATCAACAAGTGAAAAGGTGGCGGCCCACCCGAGGAGAAACGCCAGAGCACACGCGACTTTGAGAAGGGATCTTGCCCAAAAATGGGATACGTTACCATGTCGTTGGTCATCTGGGATCCCGGAGAGTTTCCCATTTGCTGCTGTCCCTCAAATCCCATTCCACTCATGGCGAAGTTTTGGGCCACGGTGCCGTAGGACATATCTGGAATGGAAAATAACAGCTCAAATACAAAGTAGACTCTGGCTGCACTGTCATTTGTTGTTGTTGTTTTTTGTTCTGTAAAAATCCTTTGATGCCATTCGTGGATTTCACATTGAGAAAATTGCACATTTATGTGGCGCTTAACCGTATGAAGCTTAAAATGACGCAAAAATAGTGTCTTTTGTTAGCTTGCAGCTGCACAGAATTGAAAAAGTTTCAAGGCAGATGTCTTATCTAACAGTTTCAAGTCCTCATGGTTGCGCCCTTGAAAAATTAAAAAAACACTGAAATGGCTAATTGCTTGTATTTAACGAGTGGTGGCAAAAGGAATGGAACCTACCTCCCATCCCCATGGCACCAGAGGAACTAATTCTCATGTCTCTCTCCCTCTGAAAGCAAAATAAAATGGACAATAAATCCAAAATGCCATTTTGGTTCCTCGTTGGCCAGGCGTCTCACGACTCACGTCCATGTAGTTGCCCATCCTGTAGCTCTCCTCTCGCTGGCGTCGCATTTGTTCCTCCATCTCCCTCTTGTGGAGCATCTCCTCTTCGCGTCTGCGACGCTCCTCTTCTTGTCTGCTCGTAAAGAGCGCACGCTCCGAGTCTCGTCCCACGGGTGGCGCAAGAGCGCGGCGTTCCGGCGGGGCGGACGTCGGCCCGTACCTCAACTGCAACTCCTTCCTCTTTTGCATCTCCTGACTGTGTATTTCTTCCATGCGGCGAAGTTCCTCCTGCCGCCTCATCAGATCTACGAGAGAGATGGCGTTCAGAAACGCGGCGGCCCGGAAGCGACTCGCCGGAGCTTTTTGCCGCCTTACCCTGGCGGAGCATGTTGGCCTGGTGCTCGTGGTAAGCGTCCTCCATCTCGCTTTCCAGCTTCTCGCGAGCTTCACGCATGTTCTTCTCCACCTGCTGCCTCTGCTGCTTTTCCATCTCGTCGAGTGACTTCCAGCGTTTGGAGTACTCGAACTCAAAGGTGCCGGGACGGGCAAAGCGCGGCGGTTCCTCTCGCTCACTGTTGTGGCAAGACGGCGTTCAATTAATACCGGGGATCCAAGATGGCGCCGTTCACGCGGGAGCCAGTGGGAATAGCTCTGTACACTCTTATGTTTTTCGTGTTTTACAGCCCTTCTATCTTTTTTTCTGATTACACTTTAATATTTCTTAATACATCCCTTTTTACTTTACTTTGTACTTTATACTTTAATGTTTTTACAACTTTCCTTGTTCTGTTAGCCTGGCTTCTTTCGGCTACTTTTTTTTTTGGAACCATTCAACCATGCCTACGCTGTCACACACACGGGACCAGCTGTTACAATACGCAGCAGAAGGAGCAACACCTCGGGGCCGCCGGAGTTTCGGAGCTGGACAAAAGTGCCGGGAGGAGAGGCAACGCTTCTGACCAACCATTCCATCGTGGGATAAGATGGAAGAGCCGTCGGCGCTTACCGGCAACAGAGTCGAGGAGTTCTGCCCTGCTGCTGCTTTCTTCAGCTCCAGACTACTGAGGAAGTGTGTGGATAAGCTTGGAAGAGTGACTCTGCATATTCTCTACCTCGGTCACAGTCTGCAGAAGTTCCCCATCTCGTGGAACGTGGAAGACTTCCTGTGTGTGGTTCCAGTTTTTGTCCAACTTTACGTCTTTTTGAGTCTATCCGTTTTTGCTACCGAAATCCGTAGCTCGTTTTGTGTTTTTGCTGCTTTTCTATCTTAATGATTTTGTGATTCTTAATGATCCCATTGACTTTGATTTGCTTTGTACTTTGTGCTTTTGCTTTGTTGTTCTGCGGCCTTTGCGACTGTACTGTCTAACTTCTAACTATGCCTTTTCTTGCTACTGTCACAATGAAATTTCCCGAATACGGGATGAATAAAGTTATCCAATCCAATCCGATGCACAATACTTGAACGGGATGGAGAAATATTTGAGCAAAGACACACTCACGCTTGATATCTGGCGTTCTTCTGTGCCAGTTTCTCGGGAAGTCCATCTTCGTTGTCGCACTGCTCCAGAGGCTCCACGATGACGGGCCTCGGCGACCTGAAATAAAAACACGAGCGTGAACGATGTCGCTAAGACGAGGGCTTCTCACATAAAAAGGGAGGGAATGGCGATTTGAACGTCTCGTCGGGCGTGCGAAACTTTCGTTCCGGATAGAACTTACGTGGTGAGCAGAAAGACGCCCTCGTTGCAGCGGTCCAGTGCCTTCCTGGCCAGGGGCTTGGAAGCGAACTCCACGATGCCCTTGCCGGTGGAGCGACCGCGATCGTCGACGATGACGACGGCCCTCTCAACCATGCCGAACTGGGAGAAGGCCTCTTCCAGCAGTTCATTGGACACGTAAGGCGAAAGGTTCTTGACCGATAGCGCCGCAGAGTGCGTGGCGAAGCGAACCCGGAGGTTTCTGTTCCTCATAGGCAGGTCGTCCAATTCGGCTTTTGCTACCTCGGCAAGCGCGCGGGACTCCTGGATGAAATTTAGGACGACGCATGTGTCAACGTGGAGATTAAAATGCCTTCTCTTTGCTTGGGGATTATTAAATTGAAACTCACCAGTCGAATGAAACCAAAGCCTTTCCCTTTGTTGATGAACACTTCGCTCGGTTCTCCGTACTTGGCGAAAATCTTCCTGAAATTTTCCTCCGTGATATCACTTGGGAGGTTGCCAATAAACAGACGGCATCTTTGCGTGTATGTTTTCTCGCCGGGTTTCAGTAACATGGACAGTGTTGCCCTGAAATTTTCCTGCCAAACACACACAAAACAAAAACTGTTTACATATAGCTACGAAATGCAATTTGACACGGGGGCACAAATAAGTAAATGGTGGCTTTCTTTCTCTACGTTGCCATTTTTATTTATCTCGTTTCGACGGTCGAATGCGGACTAACTCAACTCTATTCATCACCGTCGACCCTTAAATACCAATTTAGAGAGGATATAATTATTATTATTTTTCTACGAAATGTAATTTGACACGGAGGGGGCACAAATAAGTAAATGGTGGCGTTCTTTCTCTACGTTGCCATTTTTATCTCGTTTAGACGGTCGAATGCGAACTAACAACTCTATTCATCGCAGTCGACCCTTAAATACCAATATAGAGAGGTTATAATTATTATTATTTTTAAAACTACGGAATTATTAACTGTGGCGAATTGTTTTTACACAAAATGGCGGTGAACACGGGTACGTTTAATTTGACACATCCAGACGGGCGGCTACGCGAGACAAATGAGGAAAGCATTAAGGAATGACTTGTCCGTAGCACCGCCCGGTCGGAGTGCTTCATGACGCAAATTGAGCACGTCACGAGTACAAAAAGAGCCTTTCATGTCAAAATCGAGTCTTTCGGATAGTGAAAAACGTGCATAAAAACACAGAAAAAAATCTACTAACCTGGGATTGGCTCTCGCCTGTGCTCATTCCCGCTGTCTCTTGCTTAATAATAACATTATTCTGAGGCTGACTCTTCGGACCTGGCCTTGGATTTTGTTGATTCTGTTGATTCTGTTGTGGGCCCATCCTCTGGTTTTGTTGCAACATGCCTGGCCTCTGGTTTGCCTGCTGGCCCGGCCTCTGATTCTGTTGATTCTGCTGCTGTCCCGGTCTATGGTTCTGGTGTCCCGGCCTCTGGTTCTGCTGGTTTTGTTGTTGTCCTGCCCCCCTCTGGTTCTGCTGATTTTGATGTTGCCCCGACCTCTGGTTTTGTTGATTCTGTTGCTGTCCCGGCCTCTGGTTCTGTTGTTTGCCGCCTCCCTGATTCTGTTGATTTTGGTGTTGGCCTCCCTTCTGGTTCTGCTGGCTCGGCTGTTGTCCAGGCTTCTGACTCTGCTGGTTTGCTTTCTGATTCTGCTGGGTTGGCTGAGGGGCCACCTTGGGACTCGTCAGGTTCGTAGCTTGATTCTGTTGCTGCTGTGGTCCGCTAGAATTTCCAGTAGGCGACTTGACCTGCGGGGTCTTGTTGGCCGGGTTCGACTGCGCGGATGCGGGTGTTTGCTTGACCTGGGGCTGATTCTTGGTCTCCGCGGCGGCGGCGGCGGCGGTGGTGGTGGTTTTCGTCGTCGTCGTCGTCGTAGTCGTCGCGGCCGCCGCCGCCTCCTTCAGTTTGTCCATTGGGCCTTTCATGGTGAGAGCAGGCCCGGGGCTTGGCGGTGGGATGAGAGGCAAGGCCTGGTTGTTTTGGCTCTTCTGGTTACTTGACTGCTGTCCCCGGTTGAAGTTGTTGTTTCCTCCCCGGCGGTTTTGGTTCTGGAAAGGGTGGTTCCTGAAATTAGGGCTTCCCATTATGCTACCCCGCATCGGGCCTCCAACTCCACCACCTCGGCGAGGCTGAAAATTATTCATCCCCATGCCCCCACGGTTATTAAAAAATCGAGACATCGTTCCTTACTATCCAATGTGTATATAAATTGCTAGGGAAAAAGGTTATAGAGCAAACACGCTACACTTGCTGTGACTTTAACGTGTTAAAATGGCGACCGGCGGTTGTGTTGAAAGCAGTCTTTCTTCCTCGGAGACGTAGGCCGTGCCTTGTCATTTCATTGGTCAGCTTCCCCCATTCTGTCAATTCATTGGTCCATTTTCTTCACCCACCACGGGTTGTTCGGCCTATGCACGTAATTGGTCAATTCGAGAAAGTAGGTGGAAACAAAAGTGACGTTGGAAACAAAAGTGACGTTGTTTCGGGATCGAATGTTCACCGAATACAACTACTACACAAGTATACACACGTATATATACTACTGTATTTAGAAAAACACAAAGGTTTTCCAACGAGAAATAAAGCTTACGCCACAAGACTTGTCCCGTAAAGTAAATTGTGATGGCGTTTTTGTTCATACCGACTTACTTGGTTTCTGAATTCCAATGTTTGTGCGTCACAAAACGTTTTACACCGAATGCTAACAAATTGCTCAAAAGGGATACGTCCATACAACCACTAAAGTCCGAGATCCGACTTAAAACAGGGCCAATAAACAAATACACAGGTTTTTTTGTCATTTATTCTGCATACAGGTGCTTGGAAACAGAGACCACCAGTCTCACATTACTTAATGGCCATCATTATAAACAACACAATCAAAGGATGAGATGACAACAGTGGCAAAAACACACAAAAACCTTGTTACACAATAACATGGAAAGAAAACGAGAATGTGTGACACTGCCACACGTTGGAATAAAAAAAAATACACAAGTGAGGCAGCAGTCAGAGGACAAAAATTAAGTTATTTTGTGACCCAAGTGAGACATTCATTGATTTGTCAAAAACAATCAAGGTTGTTGTCTTTCCTACGTTTCCAAACAAGATTGCCAACAAAACAAAAAACAAAAGGAGAGTAAAAACATTCATGGAAACTGGAAAAAAGAAAACAGAACAATTGACAAATGTATTTTACACACCTGACTCCTTAGACTGACATTTCCTTGTATTTGGATGTTCTGGGTATTTTTGATTTGGAAGAGAAATTTTTTTTACACTAATTATTTTTTTACACTAATTATATTTTTACCAGAGCCCCTCCTCCCCCGGTGTACTATTGCAACTTTATGAAACGTTCAAAAGTCAGTTAGGCCGTAACTTGAAGGAAATCTAATTCATGAGCAATTTAAATTTCAAGTATTATTTTGTTTTGGGGAAACCAACCAAAACTCCTAATCATATAAAAAAATAAAAAGATTTGGAAGAAGGTTGCCGATTGGTGGCATATGAAAGAGAAAACGATCAAAACGGGATACAGGAAGTTGATACAAATGGCCAACATAATCAAAAGGAATGTTTTGCATTCTCCTGTCGGAAGCGACGAATTGTGAGGATGGGCTTGGTTTTTGTCGTATTTCTATCCAATTGGCGTTCGTGCGTGCGTGCGTACGGAAGGTCGGAAAGAAGTAGAGGCGCTCATGGCTGTTTCCTGTTCGGGGAATGACAAATCGGGGTCGAGAGGTCAGTGTCACGAGCGAGGAACGAGGGGGGGAGTCACAGTAGGGGTCCGGACGAGGTCAGATTCGAGGCAAGTGCTTCTCGATGAACTCCTTTACCGCCAGCATCTCCTGCGGACACGGAGAAGATACGTGGGGCGGCCATTGTCTTAGCCAGACCGCTACGTGGTGGGTGACCTTTGCTACCTGAGTGCAGGATGAGTGAGAGACCCCCGGGTAGGTCTTGAAGCTGATCATCTGCGGGTTGACGATGTACTTCAGCTTCTCGGCCGTCATGGCGCCGAACTGCACGGGGATCATTTCGTCCTTCTCGCCGTGGCACTGCAGGATGGGCAGGCTCTTGTTGCCGCTGAACGCCTGCACGACACACGCTCGATTTGATGGTGACGCTTCGCTTCACGCGGCCAAAAAATGTCAAGCTACGTACCAAAGGGAAGCTCTTGTGAAGCGGCAGCCAGCAGCTGAGGGCTACCACGCCGGCCAACTGGTGCTGGCAGGTCAAGGCCGTGTACAAGGACAAGGCCCCGCCCTAGCGGGAGAACAAGAGATCATTTTGGCTCAAAAATGGAGTTTTTCTAACTAAAAGAAACGGCCACCTCGACATTCTCACCTGAGAGAAGCCGCCCAACATGATGCGGTTGGGAGGGATGCCATTTTTGGCCTCGTGTTCAATGATGGCCTTGACTGCAATCAAGACAAAAGAGGGACAAGTGTCCAAAAAAATGAAATAGAAAAATGCGGCTTCGTTTTCCTACTTTCACATATACAACATGACCACTTGAGGGAGCTATACTGTATTCTTTATACATATTGTGATTGCAACACAGCGTTATTAATATTATCATGTAAACACGGGCAAACTGTACCAGTCGACATGCATCTCTCTATTTATTTAGTTTAGCTGCACCGGAACGCCGTACGGAAGAAAGAAAAAAAAACTTACTTTTGTCAGCCGCCTTTTTGATCCCAGACTCATCCTCGGGGGTTTCCGGGCTGATGCCCATGAGGTCGAACCTGCGCGCAAGACACAAAATGGTGGTTCGTGTTGCCGCCTTTGCCTCACAATTCTTACCAGGCGGGCATTATGACGTTCATGTTGAGGGTGACCGGGATCCGCGGCCTGTAACAAGACAAAAAAGGGAGCTTTCTGAAAACTACATGTGGGGATTTCAGTGACTAATTGGAACAAGGGGGAGTGGGGGGGTTTAGACGGGAGGGTGAAGCCTTCTAAGGGCACTCACGCGTTGGGGCAGATGAACTTGACGTGAGGCAACTGGATCCCTGTCAAGGTTTCGGCCCACCCGTGCCTGAAAACACAAAATCAATTAGACCGGTGTGGTCTTTTTTTGTGCCGTGATGAGAGTTGAGCGGAGGTCAACTCGTCCAACTTTTGTCCACTCTAAGGACTCAGGGCAATTGGGATATACAGGCGCTCCCCTACTTACGAACATTCGAGTTGCGAACAACGCTACATACGAACATGTCTGCCAATATGGCATATCAAATATTGAACGTTGCACAAAGGTTGCAAATCAATTGAATGATGCCATAGAGTGCTACCTCATCATTTATGATGAAAAAAAAGAAGAAAACTGTGCAATGGTCTTTAGATGGCTTCTTTGGGCCACTTTCTAGTAAATCCTCCAGGGAAGATACTCATCAACCCTCATCTTCTCCTCGACCCTCAACTTGAAGTTACGGAGGAGGAAGTCACTTTTGAAACCTATTCCAGCGACGACGAAGACCCTCTCATGATATAAAATCCTCCTCTTCCTCCTCCTCCTCCTCCTCTTCCATCATCTCCTTAAGCATCGAGTACATCTTCCAAAAGTAAGTTAAACTTCATTTTATTTATCTTATTACGTATATGTACATACTGTGTGTTACTTATACAAGCCTTAAACCTACTTATATAAACCTTCAATATACTTATATAGGCCTTAAACATAAATTATAATACAAAATTTAGCACTGAAGCAACTTACGAAAAAATTAACCTTACGAACAATCGCTCGGTACGTAACTCGTTCTTAAGTAGGGGAGCGTCTGTAGTTTTAGCCTAAACCGAGTGGCTGGCTTACCCCGTGTCTCCCAATCCATGTAGAAAGATCACCTGGAACAAATACAAAGGGAGAATGTCGTTCAACCGCTTTTGGTGAATCTTTGGAGGTTTCCTATGACTCACCGCCGCGGTCTCCTTCTCATTCCCGGACACCGTGACGGCCTCGGCGAGCAGCGGCACAGACATGTTGTTGCCACACATACACTGGGAGAGAGTCTGGAAAGACCAGAAAGGGCCAAATACCATGAGAATTTCAACAAGTCAGCGCCTGGCTGGTCATTTGCAACATCAACTAGGCCACCGGGTCTATAAATAAAACAAGATTTGAACTCGTATATGTTGAATTTGCCATACTTTTTCTCTCTCCTGGAAACGCCTAGTTATAACGTCCACTTTCTGCCAGATTACGCACCTATCGGCCGGAAAACATCACAAATAAGAGCGTCGGGGCACGTGGTCTAAGATTAGTCAGCGAAGTCATAAAAGCCCTTCCTTGATGCCCTATGACGATGCGATGATGCGGACCCAATTTGGCGTATGTTTTGGTTAATGTGTAAACCTGGCGCCGGCTAATGCTTGACCTTCAATGTTAACATTCCAACGGCGTCTGGTCCCAGCGGCCTAACCGCCACGTGACATACCGACGGGCTTTTTTCTCATCCAAAATCGCGCTTTCTGGGGAAATTTACTGTAGAATGGCACGCATTTTAAAAACCCAGGGCCCGATTCCCTTTTAAAAGCCATCACGAGTGTGCCACGCGAATGACTTGAATTACATCGAAGACGCACGCCGCCTATTTGAATGAAAGGGGCCTCGTCAGAAGAACGTAGGATGGCAAGACGAGAACAATACTCTCTCTCACACAAAGTCTAATGGGCGCACGGTCACATCTTTTCCGGTTTTAGCGCGCAGCCCATCTCGAGCTACTCGCCGCGTAGGCACCTTTAAAAAGAGAAGTTTTCAACCAACATGAACATGGATGTGTTCGGTCATGCAATTTCACCAACACTTTATATCCCACTTCATAATCCATTAAAAAGCAGAAATGCCCTTATTACCAACAATGAGAAAAATAAAAAAAAAAGTACTTTAAATTTGGATTACAATTGGTAATCAATTGCAGTTGCTTGGGGGGGGGGGGCTTGAGGGACGCCACAATCTACTCCACAGAATTGGCCATTTAAAACGAGGACATGGTCGCGAACCCCCCCTCGTGGGGTTCCGTTCCATCTCTTCTACCCTGGCAACCTGCACTTGACGTGTATTTTGTGAAAAGTGAACATATAAGTGCGTAAATTCATTTGATTTTACCTCATTGACAGTATTAAATGTTTTTTATACAGAAAAAAATCTATCAAATGACAATTTTATTCTGATTTGATAGGGCCTTAGACGTCGTTTCCTTCCGTCTTGTACATTTGTGTAGGCGACAATCAAATTTTAGCGACGGGGATTTCTTGCTAGGAGCCCCAAGAGACCCTAGCAACGCCACGGCAGACACTAACCCGCATCTTTTCCCACCCACAACTACAAAAGAAGGCAGCATTCGGACGAAGCAGCCCGCGGCTGGCTAGTTCAGACACAAATGGGAGGAAAGAGCAAGCTGACGGGCAACGGTGGCGGCTAGCGCGAACCTCTGTCGAGCCGTAGGAGGACAATGGTGTCTGTCTTCTTCGTTTCTGTCTCCCTTAAACTCCATCCCTCCCCCCTTCCTCGCGACGGCATTCAACGGTACAATAAAACTCTCGGTCCGACTAGTCCTCTACTCCCCGAGACGGATCAAATCTCGGTTAATCCCAGCCCCCGACACACACACATTCAATGTTAGCATAGGCTAACATATAAAGTATCATTGTTTGCTACCGGCGTCTGCGTCGGTTTCCGGCCGCGACAGCGAGAAGCTCAAATGTCATAAAATTGCCACCGCGAAGGCAAAGACGAACCTCGGAGGGAAGGCCAAAAGGGCTCCGAAAAGGAATTAAAGCTGAGAAATTTTAGTTACGAAAAGGGTGGAGGAATTGGAAGCCGCGGCCCGCTAGTAGCCGACCCCAATGGTAGCATTCACTCACCGATGCTGCTGTCCAAGTTCACGAACAAGCGGAACTTCCGTTTGCCGTCTGCACACCAGCCAGGGGCGGAGCGTGTCGACGTCACTGATAAAACACGCCCACGACGGAAAATGAAAGTGTAATGAAACCCCGTTCGATCGCGGTTTGGTTTTCGCGGCCTAGTATTCGCTTTTTTAATAATAATAATAATTATTATTATTATTATTATTATTATTATTATTATTATTATTATTATTATTATTTTGCACGTCATTCCACTCCTGACCTATTTTAATGTACTTTACAAGGAGAGCACACGTGATTGTCAGCAAAATAGCCTTTTATTTTACGCAAATTCTCAAACTTTTGCAAATTCCTTCTCGGCGAGCCACGTCCGAAAAGGTCGCCGGATCGGAACGTCCCACTCGACGGCCGGCTACAAACGCATCGTTGTGCTCGCGGCGGCCTCCTCTTCGTCGTTGCCGTGCGTCGAGCCTCAGGAAATAAAGTTGGTCTGAGGGACAACGCTCTCCACTTTGTGATCCGCGGGGTTGGCCGACGCCTCGTAGTTGCAGATGGTCACCTCGTGCCGGTGAGCCTTCGACAAAGGGCAACAAAAATAGGTCCAGTCGCTTTCAAAATGGCCATCGTTCACTCCCCACGACCGCCGGATTCACCTCGGAATATTCCCCCCGGAGGCCGATGTAGTAAATTCGAGTGCTCTCGGCGCCAAAGTTCTTGGAGACGTGGATGGACAAGTGCTGGACGTTGGCGAAACGGGCGATTCTGCGAGGGGAATCCAAATCAAAACAGCAAATCCGGCCCCGGAAGCAGGTTTCCGGACCTACGGGAACGCCACTCACTTGGTGGGGTACTCCAGTTGAGCGCCGGGGTCCCTGTTGAGCCTGAAGGCTTGTTCCGGTTCTCTGCCCGTGTCGTCAAAGGACATGTGAGGGATGTTCTTGTACCTGAAAGGAAAAGGATTAATGGATTGCAAAAAAAAATCTCCCAAACACAAAATAAAATGGATCGAATCAAGGTAGCGCTGTCTATTCTAGATTATTTTTCTTAAAACCTCTTAGAAAAAAACTCCACTTCATGTTCAATGTTATCGAGTCCGCCCCAAAAAACGAAATCAAGACCCACAAAGCTCAGCATGAATAAATTCCCACGCAATTTCTCCATGAATGGCATTTCCTAACAAAGAAATTCTTTTTATTTTGGAGTCCAGGTCCAGCGGAAAAAAGTGGAGCGCTGCAACCGACGCATGACCTGGCCTATTTTGGGCACGTCCGAACCACTGGGTGACACTCACAATCGGATCTCCGCCGGATGCGAGTCGTCGTCCTCTCCGGAGATGATGACGCCTTTCAGCTTGACGCTGCCGGTAAACCTAAGGAATTTGAAGGAAAAATGAGAACGAGACGGAGTGAAATGCGGCCTCCCCAGCGACAAAATTGGAGCGGGTTCGTCTCCAAGGGAAGCGATGGCGAATTATCCAAACGGGACGGATTGCGGGGCGCTTACGGAATATTGAACAACAGCTCTTCGTCGGCGTCGCTCTCCACAAACTGGGGGGAAAATAGGAAATTGTTGCATAAATTGATTGAGATTTTAACCTGGGGTGAAACGAGGGAGTTAGATTGTCATTTCGTAAGTTAATAATAATGCTAATATAAGTTCTTAGGTCTTTTTTTTAATAGATGTGTTAAAATGTAATACTGTATTACAGGTACTAGTACACAAAGGTTTTATACATGATTTGGGTGGTACTGAAACATTGTTGGCATTTGGACTAACTTAAAAGAATAAATAAACAAAAAAATATTTTATATCTTAAACTACTAGTAGAGGGTGTATTTGTCTTATTTCCCATTTGGGTCAATGAACATCCCGATAGAGGAAAATAAAGCACTTGATTCATATTTCAACACATGACACCACTTTGAAAGTGTGTGGAAACGAATTGACATTTTTCATGAGGTTCTAAAAGACTTTTTTTTGGAAAGAGCAGTTTGGATAGAGAAAGGCTGACCTTATCGCGAGTGTTTCGCTGGTCCCAGGGTTTAAAGACCAGTTTTCCGTCGCCGTCCCGGCTCTCGTTCAGGCACTGCAGCTTCTCGGTGTCGATTCGCCGATACAGTCCGTACTCGACGCCCCTCTCGGCGGGCTCGTGGACGCCTCCGCAGCCGCAGCCGTGGCCGTGGCCGTGCTCGGGGTGGCGGTGGCCGGACATGGAGACGAAAACCTTGCCTCAAACTGCCGACCTACTAAATATACACTACAATTTAGGAGTGAAAACAAGGCAAGAACAGCTCGCACTTTCGTTCGTGTGTGCGTGCGTTACTGCGAAACACGCCGACATACAAAAACAAGGCGAGATGGACGTTTCACTTCCGCCTTGTTGTGAGTTTCAAAATAAAGCTGACGTGGGAACTGGAACTCCATTTGGTCGGAAGGCCAGATTCACGGCAATTACATCACGAATTGCTGCTTGTCTTAAAAGGATTAGCACCAATCTCAATGTCTATAAATGATTATCTATAAAGGATATTCTATATTTATCGAATATCAGAAGAGCTGTCCATTCATGAGTAGTCGATGAATTTTGGACCCCAATTTGGGGGTACCATGACAGTTAACTACAACTTAACTTTAACACCCCGCTTCAAGGATCATCACGTACACACGAGACTTGCAGGGATTGGGCAAAAAGTCGAATTTAATAAAAAGGGAGCATATAACATTTATTAAAATCTAATAAAATTGCAGTTTTTTTTCCTCTCTATCTAATTCCTTTTTGCTTCACCATCGATGAGCCAGGGAGCTTGGGGTCTACGTCATTAATAATGTCATAAATACGTGTTAAATCGAGCGCGTGGCGGATGCTTTTTCCTCATCTTGTGGTTGGTCACAATGAAGCAGGATATTTACACGCACAGCAGGAACCAAGACTATTGAAGAAAAGAGGAAAAAGAGCAGCCCATTCATCCTTTGGAGTCCCTCGCAAAGTCATTTGTGGGACTTTGAATGCTTTGTGACAGCGTTTTCAAAGAAAACATCCTCCTGTTACCTTGGAAAGTCAATTGGTAAAACCCACCAGCTATTCTTTTCTTAAATGTACAAAATGGCGCTCATGAAATGGATCAATGGCGTGCAAGCCTGTTGAATTTCACTCTCGTCAACACGTCGGAATACTTCGTTAGCAAATGGAACGATGAAATATTATCGAGAAAAAATGTCCTCCATTTGCTGAAGCTCTCACAGAATTTTAAAAATGGAATAGCGTTAAGCACACTTGTTATACCAAATTGGTTATCCAAAAATGTCCATTTTGTGGCTTTTAAAAGAGTATTTTTGTGCATATGGCGATCAATTGTCGTATCTGGTGTAGGTTTGCACGCTGGCTTCCTATAAAACCGTTTCTTTTCCACACGGACGTTGCCGTCATTTAAATAGCCACTC
Organism: Stigmatopora argus; assembly: GCF_051989625.1. Lineage (NCBI taxonomy): Eukaryota > Metazoa > Chordata > Actinopteri > Syngnathiformes > Syngnathidae > Stigmatopora > Stigmatopora argus. Next base: position 519,129 of record NC_135407.1, read on the forward strand.
CCCCCCCCCCTCCCCAAAAATAAAAACAAATTAAATAAAAGCTGTGCCCTTTTTCCCACCGACCCACAGAGTTCAGGTTTAGCCGGAAATGTATTTCAAGGACGCCGCCGCCGCCTTCCTTCCTTCCGTTGAGCTTTCCACTTTCCACACCAAAGCCATTTATCGGCGGGAGAATCTGTTCTTGAAAGCTTTGATCGTTTTGGCCATCATGGGGGCGATTTCTGGAACAAAAACAAAGACACAAACAAAAGGCGAAGCGCTCACTTGGCAAGGCGCAACTTTTGACTTACTTTTGGGCTGCGGCTTGTCCCGGCCGGCCGATCCTCCCGCCCCCGAGGGCGCCGCCGCGGGCGCCGAGGATCGCGACGATCCCGGAGACGGGTTGAGGAAAGACGAGGACGGTGACGTGTGACTGGACTCGCCGGAGTAGTCCACGTTGGCTGGTCTTATTCTAAAAGAGGGGGAGCGGTGAGCTATGCCAGTAGCATGTAGAGAAAATGTTTTTTTTATACAATTGGACTGACTTGATGGGCGTGGAGGCGGCGATGGACGCCGCCGAAGAGCCGTTGGTGGTCCCGAACTTTTCCTGCCGGCGGCGGACGTCTCGAGGCGGTTTGGCCACCGAGTTGACGAAGGCCATCTTGACTTGGCGCTCTGCCGGCGGACGAGAGGGTGCCGGCGCCGGCGTGACTCGGACGGTCGACGGAAGGGGCGAACGGCGCTCTACCTTTGGGCTTGTTGGCGTGCGCCATGCTGATGTTTTGCGTCAGCTTGCGCAGGCGCGCTTCCCGCTCGTCGTGCAGCCGCAGGTACATCTCCCGCCAGGATTCGTATTCTTGAGGGGTCTCTCGCTTGAAGTCGCGCTGGCAGTGGCGCATCCACAGTTCGTCAGATTCCTCCGTGAACCACTGACACGACAAAAAAAAAAGCACTCACTTAGGATTTTGCTTGACTTATTTAGGAATTAAAAGCCCTTTTTATTGGATGGTGAAGATAATACTCTTTCAGCTTCTAAGTAAGGCCTCTGTCAGGCTTCCAGGGAAGTGAAAAATGCCAGTCGTGATCTTATTTGGACACCTAAAGACAGGGGTAGGGAACCTATGGCTTGGGAGCCACATATGGCTCCACTATATCTCCACTAACCTGTGAGGTAAACTATGGAAACTGCTGGTGAGAAAGCGCAGGAATAGGAGCTTTACGTTGGTATTATGGCATTGACACTACCCCAGCGCCTTATAATCATTTTATTTTTAATGACACTCTTTTGCATGGATTTTCTCATTGACACTCATTGATTAGCAACAACGTAACAACGTTGTCAAAATAATTCAGAGACTTTTTGTACTTTAAAAGTGGTGAAGTGACTCAAAAAGGCACACATTTTCATGTATGTTGACTTTGAAATTCGGAGCATGGCTCTCAAGGATTAACATTGAAAAAATAGGAATTGTTTATGGCTCTTTCCATCAAAAAGGTTCCCAACCCCTGCCTAAAGATAATGCCCGAGCAGGGCGTTCAAATTTGAGGGTGTCAAAAACATTTCACTCTAGAAAAATGACAATACCTGGTTGCTCTGCTCGATGCGATAGAGCTGCTCCGGGGTGCAGCGTTCCAGGACCGGCTCCAGAATTCCAAACGGGACCCCTCCGACCTCATCGATGGCTGAAAACCAACAAAAAAAGTCAAAGCCTTGCTCATTGGAATTTGCCTTTTTGTTTTGTTTTACTGCCAAGAATGCTTTTCTGCTGTAAATGGAAGTAGCGGTCTTTCAAGGGTAAACATGTTTGTAAATACATTTCGAACAAATTCTTCAGATGGCAGTGTTGATGTGTGGAGTGTTGTATTTTACAGGCTGGAAGTAAACGCACCACGAAACTGGCCGGAGAGAGACCGGGAAAGCTTTTGTTTTGTTTATAGCGAGTATGTTTACCTTGTTGTTTTGTCGTCGTCTTTCAGGTTTTTTTTTTTATGTATGCTTCTCAGGAAATAGAAACAAAGTAGTGACATGGTGTTCCACTCACAGTCAATGTTGTTCTGTAGCACGCGAATGCACTGCTCGTACAGCGTCATCATCCGCGGCAGGTAGGCCGTCTTGGATCCCGAGTAGACCACCATTTTGGAGTTGAAGCGCTTCCCCGTGAATCCCGCGTCTTCTTCGTCGTTGAACACGGGACCTGCGGTGGGAAGACGTGGCGTCGGGCCGCTTCCTCCTTTTCCGGCGCGCGGCTTCCGACCTACCTTTCCGCCTCTGGGGGGACAGCGGCGTAATGTCGATGGAGGGCAGGGGTCTGTAGTCGGGCTGGATGGCCGGCAGCGGGATTTCGGTAAGGGACGGGACGGGCTCCGTCGACTGCGGACAAAATGCGCTCAGTGCCGGAAAAAAAAAAAAACAGCTCGTGGTTGTTCTTCTTACCCTCCTGTGTTTTTCTGGAGTGGCGGACGCCGATGCCGATGCCGACTTGGACCTCTTGGCGCTTTGAGCGCCGTTGGCTTTGCTCCCTTTGGAGGACGAAGACGAGGAAGCGGCCCGACGGGACGTCGGCGTCGGCGTCGTCGCGCTCGCGGCGGGCGCCGAGGAGGAGGAGGACCGAGACGGGCGGCCGTGCGAGGACGACGACGACGCGGGCACGCTCTTCTTCTTCTTCTTAACAGATGTGGGTGCGTCGTAGGTGAGGAAGGACTCGAAAGACATGGTGGGCGCTTCAAATTCGTCATTTTCCTCATCGCTACCCAGCAAACGCTTTTGCGCTCGCGGTCGCCCTGGCAACAGGGAAATTGAGAAAAAAATCATCTAAATGAAAAGTACAAAATTGCACGGAATTAGTACAGTCATACCTCGTCATACGACCGCTTGTCATACAATATGCTCGTCTTACCACGGAAATTTCGATGGAATAATTCGCCCGAGATACCATCAAAATTTGGTGATGCGACCAAGCCAGGTGGCCATGGCACTGTCTTTTTTGCATCTCTTTCGTGTATAACAATATCGTACCTTCGTCTCCGCCCTTCTTGCTCTCCTCCCGTTTACCCCCGTCCGACTTCCTGCCGCGTTTGGCGGGCTTCGCCGCGGGACTGCGCTCTCCGTCGGCGTTCCGCTTCTTCCCGTCGCCGCGGCTGGCGGGCACGTGCCGCGCCTCCTCGTGTCCGCCACGCTCGGCGTGGTCGCCGCGATGGTGGTGGTGGTGGTTCTTGTCGGATTTACCGGCTTTCGCGTGTTTGCGGGGAAGCGCCGGAAGGCGATGAGGGGGGTCGGGCACGGCTTCCGGCTCGGCTTCCGGCTCGGCTTCCGGCTCGGCTTCAGGCTCGGGGCTGTCGTACTTGTCTGACCGGTCGCTCTCGGGGAGCGGGGAGCTGTACTGCCGGTGCCGGGGAGGCGAAGGGGAGTAGTTACTTCCGTAACCCGGCTCCTCGTCCTCCTCTTCTTCTTCTTCTTCTTCTTGGGCGTAAGGAGGCCGGGCTTCCTCGGGCGAGGGTTCGCGCTGACGTCTGTGGACCGCTATGTCAAAGCCTTGAGAATGTGACGCTTCCTTCACGTGGCTGTTGCTGCTTCGACTGTTCACAAAAAAAAAGATGATTAAAACGGGGAGTTCCTCGACGAGCGGCATTTAGATCCACCGCGAGCGACTGTACCCGTCGGACGACTGCGGGACGAGCCTCTTCCACTTGGCTACGAGATTTTTGGCCACCTCGGACGCTATTTCGTGTTTGCGAAAAGAGTTGACAGTCTTCCCGACTCCGGTTTCCTAGCAGAACGCATATTTTGACAGAGCAGCATATAAGATTAAAAACAAACAACCCAAAAACGACAGGTTAAACTCACCACAAGGATGTCAACAGTCATGGGCAGATCACCAAGTCTTTTGAGAGTCTTAAGGAGCTAAACAAAAGAAAGAACATCAAGATTTACTGGATTGGAGTTTAGAGCTTCAAGTTGTTCATCCTTATAACACATGTATGATTGACAGCTACCTGAAAAAGCGTAGAAACACAGCTATTACCTGTTGGTTTCAATATACACCCGTTTAAAGATTTTAAAAGTGGACAGAGAGGAAAAAATGTGTTAATTTGTAGCTAGGAAACATGTCAAAACGTGTCAATAGACAATGGGGCATGTCCAAATGTTCTATTTTTAATTCCTTTGTTGTTTTTTACAGGAGCTGATATAATCCGAATTTAACACACACCAGAAGTGAAGATACAGTTTTGCCGGTCTTGACCCGTAATGGCGTTTTTTAAATGTCACCGTATGCTAGCTGCTCGACTAGCGGGTACAATAGCCTACGTTCCAGCTCTCCGGTCCCAACAATAAATGAAACCAACCGCTCGTGGTTGTTGTTTCGGGATTTCGTATGCATGTAATGGTCGTTAAAATCTAGTGGGTTGCGCGTTTTTACACAATTTGATTAAACAAAGTTTAAAACATTTTTATGTATCGTGACGTTTCGCAAGGTACATTCGAGGGCCATTGGAAATTCGGGAACTTCGTCAACCTCAATGAGTGTTTACATCGAGTATGGAAAGAAATAGGTAATATTATTAATAGATATGCACGTAAAACAAAACAAGTCTGGATATATGGTCATATAGCCACCGTTCAATCAATGTAAGACACATGTGGCAGTAAGAAATAAAATGAAAGAGTGATACCGTGCTAAAGAACGAGCCATTGTCGCAGTACGAACTGACCAATATATTAGCCCATTGACAGCATTTAATTTGAACCCCGAATTTTCGCGTACAGCATATTTCATCGTCTAGGGATGCAAGGATTACTTCATATTTAACATTAGGCAAAGGTTAGCGGAGAGAGGGCACGAAATTGAGACGAATTTAAACATTGACGGTTCAACTTAAACAATGTTTTGTGACCGCTTTTGTCGTTATTAGTAAGTCAAGTATTTTGGTGATACAGTAATAGTGAGCAAGACCACAAAACCATTTGTGAAAGAATACTCGATACGAAAGGCAGGTGATACATAGGTCTGTGAACGCATCGCTTCAGACTCTACGAAACCTTAACGGGGCCTCCGCTACCTTCGGGATTTCGGTGACAAACGACCTCGGGGTGAGCAAAGGACACCATTCAACATTTCTCACACTCCCTCACTGACATCCTTGTCTTTTTTTTTACCTTTCGCGGCTCCGGGCTCTCCATGAGCCGGGACTGAAGTCTGTCCACTGTTTCCAGCAGCTCCTCCGCCATGTTTACTGCTGGCAAATACTGGATCCGGAAGCGACTTCATGTCAAAGGCGACAGAGAAACAAGTTTCCGCTCCATGAACCGGCACTTCAGACAGACATATGAAATTGTTCGCATTGAAACGTGAAATGGAATTAAAAAGTATACTTTAAAACCCATTCTGACACAAAGAGAGTGGTATATCACGCATTTACAGGGTGTATGGAATGAATGAAAACAGGAAGTACGTCATCTCAAATCTAAGAACCTCCACCTGTTACGTCAATATACTCTGATTTATTGGGAGGGGGGTAATGTTTATATTGAAATAATTTACATATAGTAATTTTATTCTATTTTAATTTATACATGGCTTTGTATGAAGTCAAATAATTTGTACAATGAAATATTCATATATTGAAGAAAAATAAAATGACATAATATATATTATTGTTAAATATGATATTAAATGTAGGGAAATACGTTTCCAGAGACGCTTTGTCTTTTTTAAAATGTATTTTACATCAAATGCCTCATTTAGTATTTAGTTTGAGTCACACAAATAAGAAATAAAATGTTTGGCCACGCGAGGGCAGCAGAGAAAGGTTAAAGCGAGAGAGAAAATATGTATTTACAGTGAAAAAGGCCAAATCCAATTGTTATTTTATAATTAACTGTTGAGTAAAGTCGTATTACACGTTGTATTTAATGAATGAGCATTGGAGCCTTGGTTTTGAGCACTAGAAGAACGCGGGCCCGAGGGCCCTGGGTCTTAGGTCCACTAAGTAGGCCTCTTATGGGCTATTTCTGGCAGGGAAGTTGCCGTGGCTGCCTCTATTTGGACATGGAGGTGGTTTGATGTAAGCTCAAGGAGGGCGAGTCACTGGGCCGTGGGTGGGGTGGGGGGCTCATGTTTTGAGGGGGTCAAAGCCTACGTCACAACTGTAGTTAGGACCCTCCGCATGGACCGACACACACAGACACGCACGCAGCGCCGTGGTTGAGTGACAGGAAGGACAAAGAAGTGAGGAAACGAGGGGAAAAAAGAAAGGGAAAAAGGTCAAGGAAGGCAAGTGAAGAAGGTAAACCAAGTCTTGTTTTTATTTATTTGCTTTCGGTGGGCTCGTGCCGCTGTTGACTAACTACATTGGCCGCGTGGGTCAACTGGCGTAAGTCATATCGACGATATATTGAAGTCCAGCTAGCATTGAGTGAACACGATCCCGAAAACGATCCGCGACGTCGGTAGTCACACCCCAGGCCGGCCCTCGGAATATTCGAAATAGCCCGGCTCGAAGGACCCAAGACGGGATCTGACAAAATGGCGGCGATCCAACGGTGCCAAAAGGCACCTGTCGGCCGGCGGAGGCGTATTTTTATACGGCTCGCCAACTGCTAGTTTAACGGCATCAAAATAATGTCTGATGCTCATAAATATCCGGGGTGGGTGAGGCCGGAGAAGGACGCAGCGGTGAAACTGCAGTGCAGAAAACAAAACCAGATAGTTGAAAGTAGTTTAGAGGGGGGGGGGGGATGTGCCTTTGAGAAAAAGGCAGAATTTCAATGACAAATCCATTTGAAAGAAAAGAGTCTAGATGAAGCAACTCCTGATAGTAAAAAAAGAGGCATTATGGTCGAAAAACAACAAAGATGATGACCCAAGAGAACTCTTTCCATGTTTTCAGGTGCGTCGCGTCGTGTCCGAAAGGAGGACAAAAGAGAAAGTGGTTTTGGTAGGGAGAAGAGGGAAGCTCTTGTTGCGGAGCGAGCGATCGAGCGAGCGAGAGAGAGAGATGGCCCCCAAGAAGAAGGCCTCGCAGGCCCGGTTGAAGAAAGCCTCCCCGGGCGTCCCCCCGTCGCGGGACCCGGCGGAACCGGAGCTGAAGGTGGAACGTCGCGGAGACGGCGTGGTGGTGGTGGAGAGCCCCGTCATGAAGATCGAGCAGATGGCGGCCCTGGACGTGGCCCGCCTGGACGGCCTGAACTGGCCCCTGGCCGTCCTCAAACCCGGAGAACGCGGTCTGGGCCTGGGTAGCGAGCTGACGCGCCCGCAGCACGGCAACGCCACGCTGGAGGAGCTCAGCAAGATGCGGCAGGAGAAGCGAGTGGCGAGCCGCCGCCGCCGCCGCCGCCGCCGTCGGCGAACGCAGTCGGCCGTCGGTGCCATTTTACCTCGACTTCCTCCCGTTGCAGGTTCTTGACCGACCTGGAGCTGGGCTGCAAGAGCAAATCCTTCGACGTGCACAAGCTGGTGATCTCGTCCGTCAGTCAGTACTTCAGGGAACTCCTGGCCAAAGATCCCGACATGAAGCGTCTGGAGCTGCCCTCCCTTTCGCCTTTGGGTCAGAGCAAATTCGCCTACTAATCTGATGCCAATTCCCTCGGAAGGATTATTTTTCTTTTTGCCAGTCAATCATTTAGCTATATTGATGATACTATGTTCCGCTCAACTAAACCAAGTTTCGGATTTTTTTAGCGCCTTAGCTTAATAAGACTTTTTCCTCATGATACTAGTATGATCTTTTTCTCCTAAAATCGCGTATATTAAGTGACCCAAATGACCGTGTTTTTTTCTGATAGGTTTATTATTAATACACTTTAACCAAAACAGGGAGACATCATTAATTCTGATTCAAACAATTGCATAGGCTAACCGTATAACACCATTAAGGTCAAAAAACAACTGCCACAACAATCTCATATTAGATTGGAACCAAAAACCCCTGCGTACAAATTTGCACAAGTAAGCATAGAAGGTGACCCGAGCGGATCGGAAACCAAAACAACTGCGTAGGAATTTGCACAAATAAGCATAATAATTTCTTTATAAGGTAAACAGAGCGACCGTATTTTTAAACAATAGTCCTGAAAACAATGAACTGGCCTCCAAAGCAGCTGTGGGGGGAAAGTGTCCTCCAGCTTACTCGCTCCCAACATAAAGTATAGCACAAATTAATTTATAGCTTCATGACCTATTAAATGCTTAATGAACATATAGTGACATCCCAGGATAAACCCAACAGTTTCCGTAATATACTCATATCTTGACTTTAATCCGGTGGTCAATTAGCCGCGTGGCGTTGACGGCATTTTCGGGGCCTTACCCCGGGCCCCGCCCCCTCCCCCTCCCCGCAGGCCTGGCCAACGTGATCACCTTCGCCTACCTGGGCCGCGTGCACATGTCGCTGTACACGGTGGGCTGCACGGCGTCGGCGGCGTCCACGCTGAGAATCCCGCGGCTGCTGGAGATGTGCGCCGACTTCCTGCTGGCCGAGCTCAACGTGCACACCTGCGCGTACGTGTGGAACACGGCGGCCGCCTACGGCCTGGGCCGCGCCCGCGAGGCCGCCCGCCGCTTCGTGCTGGACCACTTTGCGCAGTTCGCCGACACGCCGCTCTTTGCGCGGCTGACCCTGGAGCAGATGTGCGCCTTCCTTCGTGACGACTCGCTGGCGCTTCCCTCCGAGCTGGACGCCTTTCAGGTACGCCACTTTGCTCGCATTTCCTCATCTTTTTGGGGGAGTCGAGTCGTTTTCATCTTCCATCTTTGTCTGCTGTAAAAAAAAAAAAGTCTTTATTAGTCGTCACATTATTTCAAAACAGACATGAAGCATTCAACTAAAAGCACAGTATTAACCTGAGGAAAATAACTAACGATAAGAAAACCATTTTTTTCGTTTGACGTTGGGCGGAATCTGCAAAACCGCAAAAACGACGACGACAGAAGGAGAGTCGCTCGCTAAAGAGAGCAAAGCTCCGCCCGTCGCAAACAAGCCGAAAGGCGATCCTCGAATTCCCGGCTATTTTCATCCCGCCGTCAAATCGGAACCGAGAGCAGCTGCTTCGTTCGAGCCAAGTCGGATGAGGGACACGACCGACAGGGGGCGCCGTAGAGGACGTGTTCAAAGAAGTGGCCCCCCGGTCTACTCGAGGGGCCCGTCGACGTTGACGCGCCCGGCTCCCGTTTGTTGCGACCGACCGAGCTCCAATTTTGCCTTTTTTGTTGTTGTTGTTTTTTTGCAGCTAGCCAACAAATGGCTGGACTTGGAGCCGTCCCGCTCGGCGCACGCCGCCGAGCTGCTGTCCCACGTACGCTTGGAGACGGTTCCGGCGGCCGAGCTGGTCAGCCGAGTCCAGACGGTGCCCCGCATGATGCGCGAGCCGGAGTGCCACCGCCTGCTGGTGGACGCCATGAACTACCACCTGCTGCCCCACCAGCAGAACTCGCTGCAGTCGCCCCGCACTCGCGCGCGGGGCAGCCGGCAGGCCTTGATCGCCGTCGGCGGGCGGCCGTCCCTGACCGAGCGCGCCCTCAGCCGCGAGGTAGTTTCCCGCTCGGGGGGGGGGGCGTCAGGAAGGCCGGCCCTGACCTTTGACCCCCGTCCAGGTGCTGTGGCGCGAACCCCGAGAAGGAGGCGGGGCCTGGCGTCACCTGACGCAGCTGCCGGCCAAGAGCTTCAACCAGTGCGTGGCGGCGATGGACGGCTTCCTGTATGTGGCCGGCGGCGAGGACCAGAACGACGCCCGCAACCAGGCCAAGCACGCCGTGGGCACGCTCAGCAGGTCGCCATCTTGTCGTATTTGTGGAAAAGTTCCAAAGAAAGGCATGGGTCGGTCGAAAAAGTCAAGCAAGCGTGTGTGTGCGTGCGTGCGTGCGCGCAGGTACGACCCTCGCTTCAACACGTGGCTCCACCTGGCGAGCATGCGCCAGCGCCGCACGCACTTCTCGCTGTCGGCCAGCGGGGGCCGCCTGTTCGCGGCGGGGGGCCGCAACCCGGAGGGCCTGCTGGCCACCGTGGAGTGCTACCTGCCCTCGGCCAACGCCTGGCAGATGCGCGCCCCCATGGAGGCGCCGCGCTGCTGCCACGCCAGCGCCACCTTGCCGTCGGGCGACATCCTGGTGACGGGCGGCTACGTCAACTGCGCCTACTCGCGCTCGGCCAGCCTCTACTCGCTGGAGGGCGACGCCTGGAGCGAGAAGGCGTCCTTGGAGACGCCCCGCGGCTGGCACGGCTCCGCCACCTTGGGCGGGAGGGTCTACGTGGTGGGCGGCAGCCAGCTGGGCCCCGGCGGCGAGCGGGTCGACGTCCTCAGCGTGGAGGTCTACTCCCCGGAGGGTCGGGGCTCCTGGAGTCGCGCCGCGCCGCTGCCGCTGGGGGTCAGCACGGCGGGGCTGTCCGCCGCCGCCGAGCCCGACGGCCTCTACCTGGTGGGCGGCTGGAACGAGGCGGAGAAGCGCTATCAAGCCGCCGTCCAGACCTACGACCCGGCCGCCGACGCCTGGGCCCGGGCCGAGGACCTGCCCGAATCCACGGTGGGGGTTTCCTGCTGCGCCCTGGCACTGCCGCCTCGACAGGCTCCGCGTCGTCAGCAGCGCCGCAACGAGGCGCCGGCGCCGGCCGGGAGAGCCCAGGAGAAAAACGTGGCGGCGTGAGGCCCACGGGGACATCTGGGCTAGCTAGCGTCTGTGCGAGGCGTGGTGTTCATCTTTTCAAGTCGGGATGTGTAAGGGGGGCATCTAGACCACAGAGGGATCAGGAAGTCATAAAATAGCAAATTGTTGGAGCAATAGCTTAATAACAGATCCAAATACATCGCTAAATAATATGAGATGGCCCACTGAGAGAGAACAAGACTGGACTAACTCCATTTGTGCTATTTTGTCCATCCAAGTGGCTCCACTTTTCAGTGGAACTGAATCGTAGCCGTCTTGAAAAGTGGAGTTAGCCCACTGTTGTTCGATTAGACCGAAACCATGATTGAGAGCAGGTACTGACTGACCTAAAAGTCATACTCTCTCATGTTCCACAGTTCCTTTGTTAGGCCACTGCTATGGTCAACAGTGTCAAGAAAGCTCGAGCATCAGTCAAAGATGGAAAATATTTTTTTTGTGATGAACACAATACGCAGCTAGCACACGCAGCATCCAGGTGAATACTAAATATTTTGAGATATGTCCAGAGAGCAAATTAGCGGAAAGACGAAGAGAGGATGACGAACGGGAAGCGAAAGCGAGCAGACAGAGGTTGAAAAAACATTTCCATCGGCAAACGTCACCAAGACCACTTTTGTTTTGTTAACGGCGTCGAGTAGAAGAAAATGTAAACATACGCCACTTTGTTATTGATGCCATCACGGAGGATCAAATTTGAAAGGGAAAAGGTTGGGTATCATTTAAGAGTCACGAGATAAGCAACAACCAATTCAAGGCGTACACGAAAATGTATAAAACAAAGGGAACCATGCAGCGAGCCAGTGAGACGCCGATATGTGAAGATTAAAACATGAAACTAGTTGTTTGAACCTTTGAGGGTTTCACTGAATAAAAGCCTAATCCAACTCAATCGTGCCGTCCATTTTGTTCTTGACAAGACCCGATGCCAGCAAATTAAACGATAGTATCCCAACGTTGGCCATTAGAAAATCTCATTTGGGTTTAGTGACTATTTGCTGAATCAAGACTGAATAGAATACCAGGAAGAAAAAGAAAGGCAAGACGAGTGCGCACTTTTCTAGTTTTTTTTTATTACTTTCATACAAAGATGCCAACGGTGGTCCTTTACTTTCCGGGGAGGATGATTCCGTCGTACTGCGAGGAGAAGACGAAACCAGCGTTACGGGTCAAGTTCCTTCCGGGACGGACGAAAGAAAGAAAGCGGGCGTCTGACTGACCTTCTGCTGGAACCAGCGCATGGACTCCTCCCTGCGGATGCGGTGGCGGAAACCGATGCGCCCGCGTTTGCGCTTCTTGTCGGCGATGCTGAAGCCGGGCCGTCCCATGACCACGTAGAAGTCCAGCCCGTAGATGCCGATGCTGGGGTCGTACTTGATGCCCAAGTCGATGTGCTCCTGGATGCCGAAGCCAAAGTTTCCCGTGTCGGAGAAATTGTTCTTTCTCAGCTCGTACTCGCGCACCTGCGGGACGGGGACACTTGGTTACAAACTGGAAAAAAAAAACATTTCTGTAAACCATATACCGTATTTTCACGACTATAAGGTGCACTTAAGTCTTAAATTTTCTTCAAAAATGACAGGGTGCCTTAAAATCCAGTGTGCTTTACATATGGAGAAAAAAATGTAAATGGGTCATTCAATGACAGCGCGCCTTATAATGTGGTGCGGCTTATAGTCGTGAAAATACGGTAGTATAATTTTACGCTTCTGATCCTTTTTTTAACAAATTAAAGTGGTAATATTGTACATGCTGATTTATCGCTAAGATTTTGAATACCCTTGAATGAACTAAGCGCTAGATAGAAAAAGGCAAATGTTTTCATTTTTCCCAAAAGCACTAAAAGCAAACTCAATTTTGATTGAACAGCAACTAAAGAGTAGACAAGTGGGCGCGAACGCTCGTACTCACCTTCAGTCCTTTCTCCAGGATCTCCTCGGCTTTGGCGCCACGGACGGTGCAGTGGACGGCGATCTTCTCGTTTCTTCGGATGCCGAACGATCGCACGGTGTAGCGAGCTACGACAGATGCGAGCCAAAAAAAGCGAGCGGCGTGAGATGGGCCGATATAGAGTCTCGCCGCGGCGCCAATCGCTGGGATTTAGCGAGTTTTGCGTTTCGCGGGGCTCTCCAAAGGAAACATTTTCGGAGGAAGCGACGTCAACTTTTGAGCGAAAGTTCAAACCTTGGTTTCCACTCACCCTTTGAGAAGACGGGGGTCTGTCCGGTGAGCTGCTCCAGCACTTTGGCAGCTCGGGTCAGCCTGTCGCCGCTCTCGCCCACGCAAATGTTCAGGCAGAGCTTGCGGATGCGTAACTCCCTCATGGGGTTCTCCTTCTTCTCACTTTTTTCCTGATTAAAAAAAAGTGGAGAAATGTCAGCAATATTTACGGTAACAGCTTGCACGTAGATTTGCCCTTTCTGATACTTCACGTGTGTCAGGAAATTGGAGTTTCAGTAGATGGAAGATTCAAAAAAAGTTTATACACCTGACGCTAAAGTTCAACAACACAGGCCTACAATGTACATTTTTTTGACATCATTACTGTGTGTATGCAGTCCTTTGAGAGCATTTGTTAAGTGATGTGCCTCAAATTAATTGTATTGTAAAGCATGCGCTTGGTCCACTGAACATTAAGTTGCCAACTACGGAACATATTTCATCTCATAGCGCTAGTGCGGAGGCAAAATAACTTGACAAACAAGGTCTTAAGAACTAAATTCATGAATTAAAACAAAAGTGTAGTTAACCCGTTGCGAGGAATGTCACACACGAGACAAACGTCTTATATTATTTACACGTAACGACATTTGAGCCCCTTTCGCCGTCAAATAGCATGTTAGCCTTAGCCACTTTACACATTTCCGGGCGATTTGTAGCTTCAAACAGTGGAATATGATTGGGGTTATTTTGACAACAATATCGTTCAATTGTCCGCGGGTGAGTTGACAGTTTATACGACATCACGGCTCCGATGATGATGGATTTCGATTGCGGCTAAATCGTATGGATAGATGTGCCACTCACCGCCATGTTGGATTTCTTGAAGAGAACGTCACACTTCCGGTGAGGAGTATTTATGGGCCGGTGCAACCTAGAAAACACTCCGATTTTGGCTAACGCTTGGAACAATATGTTCTGGTTCAGATTTAATAATTCAGCATTCAAACTCTTTAAAACAAAACTCGATCAAGATTTGACAGCGAGATGACCATCTAATTGAGTGCTTATTTATAATGTTCCTGCATTATTCCTTGTCATAATTATCCCACGGTTATTCTCTGCAATTGATTATAGTGTGCAATAATATACATGAGTGAGGAATTACATCATTTAATGTGATATTATACGATCTCAATATTTTAGACCATGACAAGAGGTTCAAACATGTTGCGTATGCTATTCGTGGCCAAATGATAAGTCACTGTTAACTCCATCACTATGAGAGAGCCAAAGGGAGGACAGGAAAGATTTAGGTGTGACTGGGTAGGGTGTGCCAATGACGGCTATAATTGTCTCAAGTAGGAGGGGCTGGCAGCCAATAATCAATGCCTGCCTAGAATGGAATGTCACTTTTCGTTAAAGGCATTAATTAAATACGTTTGATATTTGCACTAGTGCTGCGTTTCTTTGTTAGCCTAATCAAACAGATCGCTTTCTATAATACAATAATTGAATTAATTATAATATGCCAAGACTATACTCTAGGGCAGGGGTGGGCAAACTTTTTGACTTGCGGGCCAGAATGGATACTAAAATTTGACAGGAGGGGCCGGGCCAGGACAGGAGCATTTGGACATGCAATGTCATTTATCAAACCTGGGGATTGAAATATAAGAAAAAAGACACCATTGAAGGTGAAAATTCATTTTCAAATTTGGTTTCAACATTAAGAACATATTATTCAACGAAAGAAAGCAGTCTTTAAATTGAGAGTGCTGAGCTGCATGCGAATTAAGCTACTGTACTGCCGCTGTGCGTACATGTGCAAGTTGCTATTTTTAACGCAGTAGAGAAACTCACATTTCAGTGAGAACTGTGTTGTTGTTCTCCCTTTTTTGCCAGTGCATCAAAATCTGGAGTTAGTGCGCTATCTATCGGGGAGACGAGGGCATTGCAGGGGAAAGGGAAATTAATGAGGTCATTGATTGTTACTATAATTTGGACAACGTCGTCGGGCCGGATTAAAAAGCCTAAGGGGCCGTATATGGCCCGCGGGCCGTAGTTTGCCCTATGGGCCCCCAAATCTTGTTTTAGTTTCTTGACAATTATATGCCAAATGTAGTCCTTATAGTCACTAAAACTTCCACGTAACTTCATATATGACTCCGTGAGATTAGCATCTTCTGTGATTCATATAGAAAGTGGGATGAGAACACACAAAAAAGAGAAATGTGCATATGATTTTTTTTTATTGTCCCGGCTCTCAAGTAACATAACAGCCCGATTGGGCTAATTGTTTTTTTCTTTTTCTTTTTCTTTTTTCCTGCGGACACTTTTCCAATAGATTTTGGGGGTGGGTAGTAGAAGCCAGTCCTTGACGACGGGTGCCCGGGTGAGCTTCCGTAGAGCGTGGCGCGTCACGCCCATTCATTTCTTCTGTGCTTTCTGTGCGGCTTTGGTGACCTTGCCACTTCCCGGGGGCTTCTTGTCCACCTCTTTGATGACCCCCACGGCCACGGTCTGCCTCATGTCCCGGACGGCGAAGCGGCCTGCCGTGACAAAGGAGGACGGACGCCATTAGCCCGGCGAGAGCGGCGCAGCGATTGCGCTAAATCACCACTCGTGATCGTGTTTGCGCCTTGGCAAAAGGGACGCAAATTTGCACCGAGAAACCCAACGGGCGCCACTCGTCGATCGGTTCGGCGCCGTTGACAGCGGCGGACGTCCGAGGGGGCGGGGGACGGGAAGAGACTAGCATCCGCCGCGTGGGGTAACTCACCAAGAGGAGCGTAATTGGAGAAGGGCTCCACCACCATGGGTTTCTGGGGGACCATCTTGACGATGGCGGCGTCCCCGGACTTGACGAACTTGGGGTTGTCCTCCAGCTTCTTGCCGGACCGACGGTCGATCTTCTCCATCAGCTCGGTGAACTTGCATGCGATGTGAGCCGTGTGGCAGTCCAGGACGGGGGCGTAGCCCTCGCTGATCTGACCAGGGTGGTTCAGGATGATCACCTGGCCGAGGGAGGGATGGGAACGGGAGATTTCAATGGACTTCTTTTCGGGAGCGAGGAGACCAATCTGGTTCCTTGGACGACTGCGGCAAGTCCAAAACGGACTCACTCACTGATTCACTGACTCACTGATTCAGTGACTCACTGACTCACTCACTCACCTGAGCTTTAAAGTTGTCAGCACCCATGGGCGGATCGTTCTTGCTGTCGCCGGCGACGAAACCGCGCCGAATCTCCTTGATGGACACGTTCTTGACATTGAAGCCCACGTTGTCGCCGGGGAGGGCCTCGGCCATGGACTCGTGGTGCATCTCCACCGACTTGACCTCGGTGGTGAGGTTGGCCGGCGCGAAGGTGACGATGGTGCCGGCCTTCAGGACGCCCGTCTCCACACGGCCGACGGGCACCGTGCCGATACCTAGAGAGCGGTTCGGAGCTAAGTCGGCGGCCGGCGAACTCGCAACGGCGCGCGAAAGGCGTCTCTTGCTCACCGCCGATTTTGTAGACATCTTGCAGGGGCAGACGCAGGGGTTTATCGGTGGGACGTTTCGGGGGGGCGATGGCATCCAGAGCCTCGAACAGGGTGCGGCCGTTGGCGTTTGCCGCCTTGCTCTCGACACTCCACCCCTTGAACCAATTCATCTACGGAGGACAGCGAACGTCAAACGGACGGCCAGAGGATCCTCCCAGGCGCCACTTTTCGTTTCTTCTCTAAGGTCAGAGAGTTAGCGGGAGGGGGCGGGGCCTCACCTTGTCGCTGGCCTCCAGCATGTTGTCTCCGTGCCACCCGGAGATGGGCACGAAAGCCACGGCCTTGGGGTTGTAGCCGATCTTCTTGATGTAGGTGCTGACCTCCTTGGTGATCTCGTTATAACGCGCCTCGCTGTAAGGGGGCTCGGTGGAGTCCATCTTGTTGACTCCGACGATGAGCTGAGTCACGCCCAGGGTGAAGGCCAGCAGGGCGTGCTCGCGGGTCTGACCGTTCTTGGAGATGCCGGCCTCGAACTCTCCCACGCCGGCGGCCACGATCAGGATGGCGCAGTCGGCCTGGAAAGACAAAACAACGCCGGTTACGCCCAAGTAAAGAGAGCCACCTTCGATTTGCGGGAGGGTCCTCCGCCAACCTGGGACGTCCCAGTGATCATGTTCTTGATGAAGTCTCTGTGTCCGGGGGCGTCGATGACCGTCACGTAGTACTTGGTGGTCTCAAACTTCCAGAGGGCAATGTCGATGGTGATACCGCGCTCGCGCTCGGCCTTCAGCTTGTCCAGCACCCAAGCGTACTTGAATGAGCCCTTGCCCATCTGGAAATGTACAAATCTTATGTTAGAAACCCACATTTTGGACTGTGGTTGGACATTTTGCACTAAGGTGACGTCATCTTGTCCAGGGGTATGGCATGGTATGTTATATTTTTGGGAATTGACTACATTTTGGTGGTCTTGATACAGATGTAGAAAGAGGTTTTGAATGAGGAGCTTTCCTGACACTTTTCAGTGTGCCCTTTGAGGCAATGTGTTTAATTAACACTTTGAGAAAACAACTGCTAATGATTTTTTCGTATAATGTGGTCAAATCTATGAACAAACAGAGGACGTTGGGTCTGCTTAAATGAGGAAAAAGAATTGGGGTTGAAAATAGAGAACTACTGGTGTAGTTGACTCGTTTCAACCGTAGGGGGCAGTAATTGACGGAAGCAGACAAAGAGACAGAGACGGAGGGGAGCGGAGGTGGTTATATATCCGCTTTACCTCTTGGGCTTCCTTTTCGAACTTCTCGATGGCTCTCTTGTCGATTCCGCCGCATTTGTAGATCAAGTGACCGGTGGTGGTCGACTTTCCGGAATCCACGTGGCCGATGACCACGATGTTGATGTGGATCTTTTCCCTCCCCATTTTGAGCGACTGTCACACAAACAACAGCTTTCATAGGCGACATTTTCCTTTAGCAGAGTTTTTGCTAGCCCCAGTGACGATCACAAGCGAGTTCCAGTCAACGGGATTGGAGTCGTTTCCTGTGAGAGGGGCCACGCCTTCGGGAGTCACGTGGCGAACGTCCATGTTGTAACGCCGCCGCCATGTTGTCACGTCTCGGTAACCGACGCAAGAGAAAACTTCGGTCCGCTTTTAGAAGAGCTTTAGTCCAACTCAATTTGATAGGATAACATCTCAACGTCTTATTACCGCAAAAAGTAACTTTAACAAGGCAAACATTACGTGGGAGGATTTTAACATGAACAGAATCGATCAAATTACTGTGGAGTAATTGTTTCCCCCCCCGAAAAAGTCTAGTTTCAATCATTTTTCTACCAACCTGCAAAACCGGCAAAGTGTACCCCCGGATCTGGAACGTAAAAGACCGAAGCGGAAACGTCTGAAGCTTTTATAGCCAAATGGAGAGCAGGGTGGAGCCCAAATTGTTACCTGTGACTTAAACAGGCCAAGCGGCATACCTGAATAAGAGCCAGAGGCATTTTTGCAGAAAAACAGGCTGACGAGAGCTTTGTCCATTTTTTTCAAAGACCTTTTTATTTGTTACCAGCAGCTTTCATTTCCAATTGAATTTGGTGGCATGAGAACATCCAATAAATGTACAGTTCTACAACTTTTCAAAACTTAAAGAGGCACCGTCATGTGATTTCGGGTGACTGACAAAGGCGGAAAGTTCCTTTTTTTCCTGCGAAAACTTTTGCGATGAGTTTTAATCAGCATAAGCCAGTCCTTGAGCAGAGAGCTGTGCCTCAGAGATGAACCGGGGTGGGGCGAACAAAGTGGCAAAGTCGAAGTAGAAGGAGGAGCGGCCCGCTGCTGCTGCCGACACACGTCTCCCGCCGGCTGGATGTCCCGCACGACCATTCATTTCTTCTTCTGGGCCTTCTCCGCGGCCTTGGTCGTCTTCCCGCTCACATCCTTGGTCTCCACGGACTTGATGACGCCGACGGCCACCGTCTGCCTCATGTCACGGACGGCGAAGCGACCTGGGGTAACGGCAAGGTTTACAAATCGGCTCCAAACGAGGCCACGGCGACCGACGTTCAAGAGCTCACCGAGAGGTGGGTAGTTGGCGAAGGGCTCCACCACCATGGGTTTCTGGGGGATCATCTTGACGATGGCGGCGTCTCCGGACTTGACGAACTTGGGGTTGTCCTCCAGCTTCTTGCCGGAACGACGGTCGATCTTCTCGATCAGCTCCTTGAACTTGCAGGCGATGTGAGCCGTGTGGCAGTCCAGGACGGGGGCGTAGCCCTCGTTGATCTGACCAGGGTGGTTCAGGATGATCACCTAGTAGGGGATTGACAAACAAATTAAGAAACTCGTCTCCAAAAGGTCACCACGTAACCGAGCCGCTAGCCAGGCCACGCACCTGAGCGTTGAAGTTATCGGCACCCTTGGGGGGATCGTTCTTGGTGTCGCCAGCGACGTAACCGCGACGGATTTCCTTGACGGACACGTTCTTGACGTTAAAGCCCACGTTGTCGCCGGGGACGGCCTCGGGCAGGGACTCGTGGTGCATCTCCACCGACTTGACCTCAGTGGTCAGGTTGGTGGGGGCAAAGGTGACGACCATGCCGGGCTTCAGGACGCCAGTCTCCACACGGCCGACGGGTACTGTTCCGATACCTGGATGGACGGTGGGTAGATTAACCAAGTGACACGGGAGAGATTATGAGGGCTAAATGAATGAACCTTACCTCCAATTTTGTAGACATCCTGCAGGGGGAGACGGAGGGCCTTGTCCGTGGGACGGGAAGGGGGGAGGATGGCGTCCAGGGCTTCCAGCAAGGTGGTTCCGCTGCCATTGCCCTCCTTGCGCTCAACCTTCCAGCCCTTGAACCAGCCCATCTAGAGAAAGATAGATATAGGTTATCAATTTGATAACCCTCCCCCAAAAACCACACGTCCTTTTCTCGTCCACAGCGGCTGTTTACCTTGTCACTGGTCTCCAGCATGTTGTCTCCGTGCCACCCGGAGATGGGGACGAAGGCGACGGTGGCGGGGTTGTAGCCGATCTTCTTGATGTAGGTGCTGACTTCCTTGGTGATTTCCTCAAAACGCTTCTGGCTGTAAGGGGGCTCGGTCGAGTCCATCTTGTTGACTCCGACAATGAGCTGCTTCACGCCCAAGGTGAAGGCCAGCAGGGCGTGCTCGCGGGTCTGACCGTTCTTGGAGATACCGGCCTCGAACTCTCCCACCCCGGCGGCGACGATCAGGACGGCGCAGTCGGCCTGGAATGGCGGCAAAATCGGTCAATATGCCGAAGTAAAAACAGTGGTTTGCAGGAGGTCCTCCACAAACCTGGGACGTGCCAGTGATCATGTTCTTGATGAAATCCCTGTGTCCGGGGGCATCGATGATGGTCACGTAGTATCTGGTGGTCTCAAACTTCCAGAGAGCAATGTCGATGGTGATACCACGCTCGCGCTCGGCCTTCAGCTTGTCCAGCACCCAAGCGTACTTGAACGAGCCCTTGCCCATCTGAAAAGTTCAAAATATTTCATGAAAAATCCACATTCACTCCTTTGTCATACATATTGCATCAGGTGGAGGCCACTCATAACGTTTTCTCCCACACCATCTTGCACAGTCATCGCGTAATGCATCAAGCCCCCACCGCGCATGCGCACAGTCGGACACGCCCTTTTGCCGACAGCTCGGCAAAGAGCACGCTGGCGGCGCCATTTTGAAAGAGACTGCTGTTACTGCAGCGTTAGGAGGAAAAAAAAAGTGACCGCTTACCTCAGCGGCCTCCTTCTCGAACTTCTCGATGGTTCTCTTGTCGATGCCACCGCACTTGTAGATCAAGTGACCGGTGGAGGTGGACTTGCCGGAGTCGACATGGCCGATAACCACGATGTTAATGTGGATCTTTTCCTTGGCCATTGTTGTAGTTTCTTGTGGGAAAAAAGGCCATGTCAGTCGGTAAAAGTCGGCTACTCATATCTCAAGCCTCAACGCGGGACTCGATTTGTTAGCAACATTTGTTCCAAGATATCTAGCATTCTCAGACAAATGGGGCATTTTCTAGAATAGCCTTTAGCCGGGATTAGCACAGTGCCAACAGGCCTCACCGGGGCTCGAGCCGGACGACACGTGTCCTATAGTCATACCACGCCGCAATTACAAGAGTAAAATAGCATTCGTGAGCCATACCGAAAATAAGCCCAGGTGGTGCCATCTATAACGCAATGACTGTTCCACGAAGGCACGAGCGGCCATTTTAGGGCACTCCCTTTGTCCTTTCTGTATCATAGTCCAAGCGAAGAAACGTCTATCCATCCTCAACCACAAAGTTGACCTTAGCTCGACAACACTCGGACACACGTTTTATAATTCAAATGTAACGTCTTTTTGACTCGAAAGTCGTGTTACATAACGCACCGCTTGGACCCTTAATTAAGTACTCAGCGTCAAGTTAACGGTTTTCTCAGGCAGCCAATTGTGACGAGTGGGAAGGCCGCTACGAATTATGGAGGCCGGCGGCATTAAATGAAGCGCCGCTTACCGGTGTTTCTTGGTTGACGCGGCCGAAGCTGTTGCCCCTTGCCAGGTAACAGAAAGAGACCGATAGCCTGTCGACGTCACGTTTTATACCGACGAAGGGCCCCGTGTTTCCGGTCAACCCCCATTCCCGTTACGCCCTGGGGCTAGCAAATCAAGATGCGCTATTGCAACGTGACGTCAGAATAGACCAACGTACCCGGATGTTCTGCTATTGCGATTACTCACGGGGTTGACGGAAAAAAATGGAGTGAAATATCATTAAAACCCATTTTAGAGGGAGAAATTCCATCACTGAAGGATAGCTTTGACTCGCACATTTCACCGCGAGAGCGGGGGAAAATTATACCTCTTGACACCATAGGGAGACTCAAAACATGAATAGTTTACACTGAAGCATTGAAATGATGCTAGGCTATCAAAGGTTTCCATGCTACGGCCCGCGGGTCTCGCTGTCCAGTTTTTATTTGCCTGCAGCAAATGATGGAAATACGTATCATTGAATATAGCTCACATTTGACGCTGGAGTTCAGACCATACTCTGTTGCACTATTCAGCATAAACGCTAGATAAAGCTAGCCACTTAAATAGAGCCTCTCCATCATTTTCAAATGTCAGAAACAGACTACATGTTGAAATCAATGTGGGAAACGGAGTAGAATTTCATTTTTTATGTCTTGCAATATCCTTATACCTTTCGGTTAATTTTGCTTTGACCCTTGCCCCACTTACTGCCATAGACAGTTATAGACATCAAAGCCATTACAATAGGGAAGGCCATTGTTATATCTTCAGGAGGTCGTCAATCTAGATAAGATTTGCATTCATCAGCATCATTTCGATTTGTTTTCGCAGTCGTTTGCCTAAACAGTCATTTGAGTTGGAGATGCGTTCTTTGTAATGTTGAATGAGTTTAGGTTTCAGGGCGGGGGTTTGTTGTTAATGTCCTGAGAGTGGGCGTGTTCAGTGTGTGGGGACCAAGTTTACAACAGTACTTGAAAGCAGCCCTCTCGACCTTTAAACTTTCCACCCAAGTTCAATGAAATCGGTCGGCCTGAAAAAGCCTCCAAACAGACCATTTTTGGATATTCAATGGAGTCACAGTGAAGGAAGGCCTTTGGTCGTCCAGCTGTGACCATCCAAAGCAAACAGCGGTTAACTCCGCCTTCAAAAGCAACTTTGAAGGCGCTAACGACATGTTTTCAAACTCCGGCCTCGCCGTGAGCTTCCCCGAGGCGCTTTGCGGCGCCAGGGAAAAAATGCGAGACTGCGGGACGCTCAGATGCGTCACTGCTGTAAACCGTCGTCATGGCAACAGAGGAGGGAAGCAACTACTGACCAAAAGGGAGACTGCCATTCTTTACAGAATTGATAGTAGGATGAAAACTATCGAATGCTACATTTTTTGGCATTCAAATAAAATCCCCACTCTTGCCTGACATTTATACATGGGTGTGTAGAATGTTATCCATCCAACTAAATCAAATTAGCTTTGTAAAAAGCCTACCAAATGCCTTCTGATTGGACAGTTTGCAGGATCAATTTATTGTCAGCCTGGAATAAATGTGAAGAACTTGGTTTCTATTGTGACCATTTCGCCGAACTCCTCCTCAAATGCGATTCCGGTTCGATCCCGAACGAGGATGTTCGCGGGACGCTTGTTCGCGCTTGCTAAAATTGCTTAGGGGCGCGTAAGGTTGGAGGTGACCACATATGGAAATGCAAGGCGTGTTTGTCTTTCACCTTAGGCCTTTTTTTCTCGCTCCGAACAATACCTCAAAGTCAACTAACTTGTGGAGCCGCTTGACTTTAGTCATCATTGAGTCTTCAACCATGTACTTTTAAATTAGTGTAGAGTCAGTAAAAATGCAATTATATGGATTCAAATTTGTTGATTAACCTCTATTGGATACAAAGTATTTGAGAGTAATGCACATTTCCACTATGGATGTGCGATGAATGCAATTTGTGTTTTAACTTGTCTTTATTTATCCAGCATGACTTGCTGTTGACTTCACTTGGGTTTGAAACTTAGGAAAACATG
Source organism: Stigmatopora argus (assembly GCF_051989625.1). Taxonomy (NCBI): domain Eukaryota; kingdom Metazoa; phylum Chordata; class Actinopteri; order Syngnathiformes; family Syngnathidae; genus Stigmatopora; species Stigmatopora argus. The sequence goes on from NC_135407.1 coordinate 542,481, forward strand.
TTTAAAATCACAAACATGTTTTGATCTTCCACTTTTTCAATAGTAGCCAAACTTTAGTTCAGAAATAAATGAAATATCGTTTAAAATCCAAAACGAGTCGGTGAGGTTTCTTTGTAATTAAAACGTAGACACCGTTTAGCACACGATATTTGTGAGGGTATTTTTACTAAATGTCTTTCTAAGGGGGAAGATTTAGTGAGTGACACTGTTTGTGAAATGAAGCACTTCCGGGTTTACTGACAATAACGGCTGATGCAAACGACGGCAACGTTACTTTCAATGGCCACGATATATTAGGACGAATAAACGTTAAGCGTTAGCTTTACTCTTGTTACCCTAAAATATTTGAATATAATATGTAAGAGTAAAACTATTGAGTAAAAGGTGCTCATGCCATTAAACGGTTTCTCTTCAGTATTTAAGCCGTATCTGGTGCCCTCTGCTGGACAAAAATGAAATGAGCCATTTGTTAAAGTATAGTTTGCGAGAGAAAGAGATAAAAAAACACGCGTTTTTGTGAGATCGTCAACTCCTTTAATCTTAATTATCTTTGTTTTAAGACCCCTTTTCACGTATTAAGAGTACAGTAAATGGTGGCACAGCCAGGTCGAATAAATATCCAAATGTATGTTTTTATAAAACTTCCCATGTTTCATAAAAACAAAACACTGTGGCAATCATGCATAGTATGTTCAAATACTTTGTAAGTACTTGTATTTTTTTTTAAATATAACAAGTGTTTTCTTTGGTCCACAGATTTTATCAGTGATCCCATACAACTGTATTTTATATAGTAACTTTCTTCCCAATAACAAAAACAAAGCTAATAAGCTGCCCTACTTACAATTTCTGGAATGTTATATTTTTTTTGTAACATTGCAGGTCATTATTAGCCTTTGCAGAAGCCACCCAAATCTAACCTTTAAAAAAAATGAAGATCCTTAAAAGATGGGTAAAATCAATATTTTTAAGTGCGATCCTAAATGCTACCGCTCGAATCAAAGTGCAGAATTTCTTCCAATTAAGCAGGCACGGACCTGGTCCTCTTGTCCTCCTCAGTATCGTCTTCATGGTCCGGGACGGCCCACGGTTGGACCTCGCCGCTCCCGAACAGCGTGTAGACGATGGCGGCGGCCACGTTGACGGCGGCCGACACCCAGAAGACTTTCCTCCAACCTCCCATGGTTTGCTGAAATCAAACAATTTACATCGTTACCTGTCCATTATTTCCACGAGAACAGAGGAGAAAGTAGCCAAAGATTAGATGGAGGCATTTGGAAAAGATGAAATATTTACATCCTCAGTGAAATATCCCGTCACGATGGGCGAGATGACGCCCGGAATGGTCCCGAACGTGTTGGTGATTCCCAGGAGAAAGCCGGCGTAACTATAGGGGCAAAAAATGGATCCATAATGATCATATTCCCGAGGCGAAAATGACCTTTTCGGTGCCGTTTACGATTTGAGCCGCGGCTCTAGAGCTGCATGTGGTTGTTTAACGGTGAACTTCACGTACGTACGGTACGATATACTTAAGAGAATAGCGTCAAGAGTGGTGAGGCTCACCGCGGGGCGATGTCGATCTGGTTCATGAAGACTCCGGCCCCGCTAGTGCCCCCGGCGGCCGAGGTGAGCGTGAAGAAGAGGATGGTCAGCACGTGGCTGCAGCCCGAGTAGGCGGCCGCCAGGAGGAAGGCGGCCGGGAGCAGCATGCCTGCGCGTCGGCGCAAAGACCAATAAACGGGCTGCGTCTTTTTCCCGCGTTCTCGCCGGGCGCTCACTCGCCCGTCAGCGTGAAGACTTTCCGCACGGCGGTGACGCCCAAGACTTTCCTCTCGATCAGGTGGTCCGCCAGGAAGCCCGCCGAGGTGGAGCACAGCCACGCCGCCAGGTAGGGCAGGGCCGAAAGGAAGCCGTTCTGCGGAAAGACGGCGGCGTCACGGGACGCCGGGCGACGGCGGAGACGGGACGGGAGTGACGGCTGGCCCCACCCACCGACTTGAGGTCAAAGTGCAGCATGTTGCTCATGTAGGTGGGCAGGCTGGTGAGTTGCGTGTAGAAGGACCAGTTGGAGCACATCTGCGTGACCACGATGGCCCACAGCGGCACCGAGGTCACCATGGACGCCAACGGCACGGACCAGCCGTGACCGCTGCCCTGAATCCACGTGGACACGCGCGGCGCCATTTTCATTCATCCGATGTCCCCGCTTTGAAAAATTCACGGCGGCGGGGACGTGTTTATCCACCCGTGGCGAGGAGACAATAGCTAGGGGCAATTTAGCATACAGTTAGCTTAGCGTGCATGTTTTTGCCCCGTGGGAGGAGAGCGGTGTACCCGGGAAAAACCTATGCAAGCCCAAGGAGAACATGCAAACTCTCCACAGCGAGGACCCAACCGGAAATCGAACCCACGACCCCAGAACCGTGAGGCCGGGTAATTTTTTTTTGCCCCAAAAATGACACTCCCTCGCCATCCGCCATCACTATCATCGGCGAGCCGACCCTCCGTATCCACTTACCTGCTCTCCGAGCGCGCCCACGATGTAATCCCTTTCCTCTTGGCTGATTCGCCGATGGGTGCGGGGGTCGTTGGACACCAGGAGAAACCAAAACACGGCCCACAGGCAGCCGGCGCCCCCTGGTGGAAAAGGATCCCCGGGTGTGTAAGGGCGACTCCTGGAAAGTGTACGTGCGTGTGCGTGTGGTGCTTTACCGCAAATGTAGAAAACGGCGGGCCAGCCCAGTGATTGGCAGATGTACCCGGTGAGGGGCATGGCAAGGAAGGCGCCAAAGTTGCCGCCGTTCCCCGACAGCGAAATGAGCCGAGAGCGCTCCAGGGGCGGGGCCCAGCGGGCCCACATGGACATCATGGCGGGGAACGTCACCCCCTGACGGGAATGAGAAACAAACGGTCGACTTGGGGGGGGGGGGACTGGGAGGGGCCAATGATAGAAGGTGACCTACCTCGCCCAGACCCTCCAGCGCTCGCAGGGCGAACAACCAGGCGGGTCCCCACTTGGCCGCCAGCGGCGTGAGGACGGTCAGGACGGCCGTGCACAGCACGCCCAAACCCAGGAAGAGGCTGCCCCCGTAGCGTCCGGCCAGGTAGCCCCCCGGGATCTGCGTGCAGAGGTAGCCGAAGAAAAAGGCCCCCAGCAGCCAGCCCTGGGTTTCCGCGTCCCACGGGTATTGCGGCGTCTGCGCCAAAGACGGACGGACAGACCGAGTCAGGGACCAAAATCAACAATAACAACAACAACAACAAAACAGTCTTGAAAGGTCATTTCAGAAACCGCAGTGAAAAATGACCATTCTGCTACATCATGATCAGTCCTAAACTAGCTAGCGCTAAAGCTAGGTTCAAGCTAAAAGCCAGGGATGATATCATATTTACAATACAAGGCAGAGTCACTGTAAAAAGGCTTGCAAATTTAGATGCATGTAAGTTTTTTTTTAGTTTGGTAGCATAAGGTAGATTGGGGCATTGGATCAAGGCTAGTTAGCTTGAAGCTAGAAGTGAGTGAATCTTTTAGGACGGGAACCTTTTTGAAATAGAAACAATTCCTATTTTCAAATGCTATTCCTCACCATTTTTTTTGTCATTTCAACTCTTTTAACGTCCAAAAAGTCTCTGAATTCTTTTGACAACATGATTACGCTGTGGCTAATCCATGAGAAAATGCACGGAGAAGACTCCAAGGATGATTAAAGCGGCGCCGTAAAGCCCACGCGACGCTGCTATTGGTGCGTTCGGGACTAGCGCTTTCCATATTTTAGCTCAGAGCCCTATGCGCCCATCCAAAGAGCCATACGTGGTTCTCGAGCCATAGATTCACTTGAGGAAAATGATTTGCACTTGGCCTCCATTTTCCCAAAATAGCCGTTTCCACGGCGACGAGAGACGAGCGTAAAAGGAAGGAGGCGGTCCGACTCACGCCGTCGGGCTGCTCAATGGTCCGGCTGCGGTTCTCCTGGCCGGAGGGGAGCGGGCAGGCCGGCGTCGCCGAGCCGTTGAACCCCGGCGCCGGCTCGCTGGCGTTCACCATGGCCACCATGGCCACGCTGAGGTTGACGCGCAGCCCGTAGACCACGGCGAAGCCAAAGAACATCAGGACGGCCAGGTTGAAGCGGGCCGAGCAGCACCGCGGGGGAACTGACGGGAAAAAGCGCACCAGAAATGAGCCGCAAATACGTCCATTAACATGAATATAATTATGTTTATTAACGTGCCGTCCCCTCAAATGCGTCGCTCTGAAATCGGCACAGGGGGCGGGGCTCTACGACAAGCTCACCCGTGACATCTCGGAGGAGCGGCTCGCCGTCGGGCGGCGCCATGTCCTTCGGAGCGCGGGGGTGCCGACGACAACGATCACTCGACCATGACCGCCTGCGTGCGTGCTGAAACAAGAAGAAAAAAAAAAAGACAATACAAGTGAGGAGTCAGCAAAAACAAGCGAGGCCAACACGTGACCGTGAAAACACGCAGACAAAAGAAAATTGAACGCCACATATCTGCTTTTTTTCTACTCGTGATATGAAAATTGGGACGTTAGCGGGAAAAGTAAAGGTTTGAAGAAAAGAAAGATTAGCCAAATGAACCTCAAACGCTTACGTGGAAGCAAAATGAAAGACTTCCTGTTTCTTTTGGGTTCTACAGACTTTTTTTTGTGCGGCTAGCAAACATGACTACGACAAAACCAGTGAGGCAAAGTTCATTTTTGATTTTGACTGTGTGGAAATGATCCAAAATGGGCGCTTTGAAACAAAATGGTAGACTGTTGTCATGTTGTTTATGAACCTGGCAGGTGAAGTTGGTTTTATGAATACATTAAGTAGAATAGGATTCCATTGTAACTGTTGTGACACCTGGCGTGCACGGGTGTCGCTCACGAGATTCTGCGGAATGGAGTTTCACTTCAATATAAAAAACACCTCGGACTCATTCCCATCTGGGGTGGTGCCAGATTCGCTCGCTTTTGTGACGCTTTTGGTTATGACGGGGGTTGTTCTCAAACGAGAAGCACCTAATTGCAATCCACTGATTGCACTTTTGCACTTGTAAGACACCACATTTGTGGAAGGTTTTTTTTTTATTCTGTAGACCTTGGAACCAAAAGCCTGCACCCACTGTGGCCCCTTTTTTTTTTAGGTTGCCCACCCATGGGCCAGAAGATGGGCTGCATTTTGACACCAGTGTTCAAAGCCAAAAAGCCCCTGGTTTGCTTTGAGGAGATACGCGGCTGATTAGGTAACAGTTATTTCGCAACCCGCGCTTGAAGCGTTCCACTCAAGTTTGACGAAAACGTGACAGTTGTTCCCTTTCAGGCCCACAAAAAAGTTTGATGCTATCGCTCTTGCGAGAACAATGAGCGTTAGCGCCATTAGCTTAAAACGCCGTCAACGTTATCCACGTCGGGTCGTCCCGGAAATCTATTATTAGCGCAAATCATTCCATAATGACTTGAATGTGACTTTTTGCCATCACAAGGGGGGGAAATTCAATGTTCTCCTCTTAAAATGATTACTTTATCTTGAACAGATGGATACCGCAAATACCCAGAAACGCAAAGTAGAAAAATAGAGGTTACATAGAATTACTATACAATACCATGTTAATATTTTGGACGCCATTATAATTAAAAATACATCGAAATGAGAGTTTTGCACATGTTGTGATCACTCCCGTAATTTAAAACACTTTTTCCCATAAAAATGAATGGAAACGGCCCTAAAAATTTTAACCAACAGAAAAAAAATATTATTTCTCGTTGTTAAATGCTTATTTTTTTATTCAACCGGGATATGCATTAAACCAGTTTAGTTGTACCGTATTTTAATATTGATTAACCCAGTAAAATACAGTCCTGACCACCAAAACCAATCGTGTTCCATTTGCATTCATTTGAAAGAATATAGTTATGAAAAATGAAGGGTTTAAGTCCCGAAAAAACAAATTAAGCTCATACCCTGTCACAAAGTATTAAATAGTAAAATACATTCTGTACTTGTGGAAAGAAAAACTGTTTGCAGAAATGGAATGCAATTTATTTTAACAAGATTAGTACTATATTGAATGAATGAATTACTGCTATGACATGCTCATATGACACTTTTTGCGCAAAATATAAACAGTAATAAATGCGAAAACGTGCACGATATAAGGAGAAATGGGTCTTGGTCATGATGACTTTAATTCCGAGGAGCCTTTGAGATATAATAAATGAATTATTAAAAGTTTAGACACCCGTAACTAATGCCATTTTAACACTATAACTCAATTTGACAGGAAGGGTAGCTAAATAGTTAGCTGTGTATCAACAAGGCACCAGGGACTTCACTATTACATTTTTCTAAACGAAAACCACTTCAAAACTCACCTTGGTGTTGTTAGTAGCAAGTTTCCAGGCTGGAAATGAACATTGAAAAGTACTGCTTCTCTTTACGGCTTTGTAAAAACATTTTGACTGCGGGGCTGTTATTACTCGCCCATAAGCAAGAGTCACGTGATCGATGATGTCATTGTATTTCGCGATGAAGTAGATCTACAAAATCTGGAGGGATTCAAAATGGCCGCGGCAACAACAATCCAGTGGTTTTATAAATCAGCTATAGTCCTCATTGTCTCGCACTTAACAAAATTTAGAATACGTAAACAACTCTTCAAGTTTTAAAAATTATTATTAGCTTTTATGAAAGTGTAATACTTATTATATTATTAATAATAATTAATGAGTACACAGAAATGTTGTGTCTATTTGGAGCCGTGGCCAAAACGTGTTACTATAGCGACGAGTGTATAACAACCCGAGGAAAAAACACGCTCTTGTTGATAAAAACTCGTCATATTTTCGCTCAAGGTTCAACTCATCAACTTTTGCCATGGCATTCAAAAAAGTAAGTTCAAGAGAAATACTTCAGATATATGTGATATAATAGTTTTCCACATATAAAACTATTTTGTCTTTTCTTTCCCAAGGACTGACTATTGTGGAAGCAAGAACATTTTAGAAGGTATCTCGACCAAACTGGAGTTTTGGAAACCCTGACAAACGGTAGGTATTCTGTCATCGTGGGAAATCAAGTTTTGGAGGTCACGAATAAACCGCATCACGTTCACAGCGATGACGGAACTTTACAGCCAAGAAGAAAAACCAGACGATGCTTTGGAGTATCCTTTGTTTCCAGATTAGTGGAGCCAATTCCAATCAATTGCAGCTTCAAAACTGGCCTTAGAATTGTCCAAACGAATGGACACCATTGATCGTTGTTGGAAAATTTAACAGTTTCGGCCTGAACTGAAGCAATGCAGTTTTTTGAAGCGCCAGATCATCGCGCAGGAAAACCAGGTTCTCGCCTCTGAAAAAGTGGAACTGCAGCAAAAGTGGCAGCGTCTCGTGGAAGAGAACCGGCAGTTGAAGACCAAGGTAACACTTGATAAAGAATGCGAAATAAATCCTCATCTTTTTTTTTCTATATTCTTGCTTTTACAGCTAACGCGGGACGAGCCACCGACCGAAGCTTCAACGTAGGGCTTTGTTTTTCAATTCAGGAGCGGTTTACAAAACTCTGCTTTTATTATGAATACAGTTCATTGGTCTTATCAATAAAAATGTACAATAAACAGTGGTGACCTTTTCTGTTTGGTGCTTTCCCATTCGTCGACTCTTTTGAAATGTAAAATGCATAAAGCGCTTTGATTCGGTCAAAGCTTGCAAAATTGCACTGAAAGCACACAAAAATAGACATTGGCTAACAACAAACAAACAAACAGTATCGAGTGGTCGTCATGAGTATCGACCGCGCCGGAAAATTGGATTTAAGGGTTCCGGCCGCGTGAGCAAAGATGTCCGCTTGACCCGAACGTATCCCCCTGCTTACGTAAGCTCTGCTGGATCATTATGGATTAGTTTCCGACTTTCCCAGCCACTCGCTCTAAAGTCTTTCAGAGCTGGAGTAAATAAATAGTCAAGTGCACAAAGCTGGGCTGGAAAAAATAAAAGACTCAATGACTGTAGCAAAGCATTTGTCCATTTGTAATTGGATGAAGCGGACTGGCGACCAGTCCGGGGCGTCGTCCAGCCGCCCGGTATGGAAGATGAATGAATGAATGGATGACAAAGAGGGCTTATTTGGACAAAGGAAGGAGAGAAAGGACAGTTTTCAAGTGGCACCTTTGGAAAAAGACCACCTTTGAGTATTCCCTGCTTTTGCCACCGGGGGCGCCGCTGGATGTCCCCATAAAACGTCCGTCAAATCTGCAAGTCGCTGGGCGCCCGCCTGCCGCCGCCACCGCCGCTGCCGGTGACCGACACCCGGCGCTTGGGCGAGGAGGAGGCGGCGGCGGGGCTGGGGCTGTCGCGGCTGCGTCGGGACGGCGAACTGGCATCCTCGCCCGATTCCGGGCTGCGGGGCCTCCGGGCTCCGTCCGACTTGGAGGGCGGGTTCGCGGCTCGGGCGCCGTTGCCCCCGCCGCCGCCGCCGCCGCCTCCTCCTCGGAGCTTGGCCGAACTCCCCGGGTAGGAGTCGCCGCTGTCCGAGGGGTTGCTCTCCGGGACGGTGGAGCAGTGCCACTGCGGGCTCTGGCGGCGGGACTTCCGGGGCGGCGCCGCCGCCGACGCCGCCGGGTGGGCGGAGGAGGCGGGGCACTCGCCGCTCTCCGGCGCCTGGGCGGCCGGCGAGGGGCCGGAGGACGGCGAGCGCCCCGCCTCCTCGCCCTCCTTGAGCAACGCCGGCCGCCCCGCCCCGACGACGGGGTCCTCCCGGGCGGACGGGGCGTCCAGCAGCAAGTAGTTGGGCCCGTTGCCCTGCTTCTCCAGCAGCAAGGTGTAGCTGCCGGGCACGTTGGTGACGGTGGGCCGGCGTCCCCCGGCCGCCGACGCCGCCGCCAGCGCCCCCGGCCCGGCCCCAAGCCCGACGCCCGCCTGGTGCGCCACCGAGTTCTTCTTGGACTTGCTGACGTAGTAGTCGTCCAGGTCGTCCCTGATATGCGGGTAGTAGTCCAGGATGCCCTTCTTGATCTTCTTGTAGGCCAAGTGCACGATCTCCAGCAGGCTGAGGAAGAGCGAGATGCAGGCGATGAGCTGCATGAAGACCATGAAGACGCTCTTCTCGGTGGGGCGCGACACGAAGCAGTCCACCACGTTGGGGCAGGGCGGGCGCTCGCACTGGTACAGCGGGCTGAGGCGGTGGCCGTAGAGGAGCAGCTGGCCGCTCATGAAGCCCACCTCCACCAGGGCGCGGGTCACGATGTGGGCCACGTAGGTGCAGAGGAGCGAGCCCCTCAGCGGGGCCTTGTTCAGCTTGCCCTGCTCAAGGCCCCGCATCTCCTTCTCGATGCGGCGCCGCACGTCCGCCGGCTCGGCGTCCACCGCCTCCAGCTCGCGCCGCAGCGCCGCCTTCTTGCAGTGGCGCTCCTTCTCCAGGGCGCGCAGACGGTAGATGGCGTGGCCCATGTAGACCAGGGAGGGCGACGACACGAAGATGACCTGCGTAGCATCCCATAAGACAAGGCTTTCATTTCAAACCATTCGACAGAATGTAGCTTTTCATAAAGAGCAACTCTGTGTCTGTGCTGGATGGCTTGGAACAGCCCCGTCAATTGAAGTGTGTGTTTTTTGGGTGCGTTTGTAACAAAAAGCTGCACCCACAGAGCCCCTCCAGGACGGCTTTGCCCACCCTGGTCCTACACAAACTTATCGCAACGGAGCTTCCAAAATAAGCAAAAAAAGTACAATGAAGGGAAAGATCGTCGAGAGCCACGGCCGACGAAAACAAGACCGAAGTCGGCGGATCTCACGACGGGAGTTGGAAATACGGCGGCAGCGATTGGCGGCCCACCTGCAGGACCCAGTAGCGGATGAGCGAGATGGGGAAGGCCTGGTCGTAGCACACGTTGCGGCAGCCCGGCTGCTCCGTGTTGCAGATGAAGTCGGACTGCTCGTCGTTCCAAACGTCCTCGGCGGCCACGCCCAGCACCAGCATGCGGAAGATGAACAGGATGGTCAGCCAGATCTTGCCCACCATGGTGGAGTGGATGTGGACCTCCTCCAAGATGCCACCCAGGAAGTTCCAGTCGCCCATTTTCCAGTGTTTTTTTTTTAATAATAAAAAAAAAGGGGGACACTACATAAGAGCTGTGGGAAATGACAAGATTTGACATGAGAACATATTTTTGATTCTTCAGGAGCGTCAACAAGTTGGCCGTTTTAGCCATTTGGCACCACGTAGAATACGAATAAAAAATCATTTCCAGTTTTTCCACACTTAGATGAACAAGAACTTGATTAAAGAAGCTTACAATCATCCAAAATGCCATTATTTCCTTCACCTCATTAGAAATACGACAACGGATAGACGGGAAATGGCCCTTTCAAGGCCTTCACTCACCTTTCATCGCGGACAGCAAACGTAACCTTCAAGTGGAAGCGTTAGCAAAAGAGGAGCCTCTCCGGTTTGCGCTGCTGCTGCCGCTGCGAAACGGGACAAAGCTAGTAATGATCTGTGGCCCGTCCAAGCGCCCGCCCGCCTGCCAGCCCCCGTGACCCCTCGTTCCGAGCGGCACAAGCGATCGATGGCGGCCCGAGCCCGCTTGCCATTTTCCTCGCAGCGCTGTTCCGGCACCTCCCGAACACACGCGCTTTTAACGGGCCTCCGCCGAACGGACCCGGGCGCCGGGCGGACGGGATCACGGGAAGCGGGCCGGCGGCGGCCGAACGCGGGACTCCGGGCGCGACGGACGCATTGAACTTCCCGCCCGCGGCGTCAATGGCGGCGAGCAAAGTTCATGTAGTCACACATGCCAGCAGTCAATGGGTCTTCTCGCTCGATGGCGCGCGTTTCACGCATGGCCGCTCGCACGGCGGGAACCAGGCTGAAGCCGCCCCCGTTCATACGCGGGACATGAAATCCGTAACGACCGCTCGATTACCCCCGCCGTACGACGGGTTGGGACCTAGCGGTCCGAAAGGCCGTTAAAAGAAAAAGCAATGAGCCGTGGGCATTCTTTTAAGCCAGTTTATTTCCGAAAATAATAGCTTCTCCTTCGAGGTGACAAAGACATGCACTGGAAAATGAACAAAATGTCGTCGCCGATCCACGTCACGCGCTTAACGGCTTGGACAACAAGTCCTATAAAACGGCCTAAAGAGCGGAGTGGATTTTAAAAAATACGGGACGTAAAAGGGCGTCGAATTGATATGAAAAGCGGTCGCGATGGGACGGAGCGGGGGTCCGCCAAATCTTTTCCTCCACCGGAAGGCAGCGAAAAGGGACAATAGGGAAGCAAGTGGAAAAAAAACCTTGTGACGATCCACACATTCCAGTCCAAAGAAAAGCGGCTACTTCTGGACTCGGGTTCCTCGCTAGCGCCCCCCGGACTTGCGGCCCGTCCAGGAACGCGAGCGCGACCTGGACGCCGAGCGGGACCGGGAGCGCGACGGGGAACGTTGCTGGCGCGCGTCGTCCTCGGGGTAGCGGGAGGCCGACGAGTCCGACTTGACGGCGGGCTTGGACGGCGGTGGCGGCGGCGGGGACGCCGATCTGGACGGCGAGCGCCCGCGGGACGCCCGGCGGGCTCTCTGACGGGGCCTGAAAATGGAACGGATACCTTTGCGTCAACGTCTAGCAAATCAAAAATGTGTCGTCACTAGGACTAGCAAACGATGAGTGTGCAGTCGATTGGTCGCCGGTCTTTTGGTCACGGTCGGGGCAACCAAAATACTGGCGACCAAAAGACCGGCGACAAAACAAGGTAAAACAATATCAATAAACGCATCAATAAAAGCCAACAATGGCCATGAGCAGATTCACTGAGCCGACGTGTGAGTGTAGAAGACTTTGTATGTACATGCGTTGTCCCTTTAAGAAGCTCCGTCAGTTCAGTCAGGGTCTTAACAAGTTTTCCAACAAAAAACAATAAAAATCCGGGAAATGTGGAGCTATTCTTTAGCCTAATAATTACTAGGGAATTAAGTATGACTAAATAATAATTCGCAGTTTGTATTCAGGGAATTTGAGCAAAGATTTAAATGGTAATTATCAATAACCTTCCGGGCGACCAAAAGACCGGCGACAAATCGACCGGCGACCGATCGACAGTGTACCCAAACGATGATACAGTCAAACTTCCCCGGATTAAAAAAGAAAGGAAGTTAGTTACCTTTCGTCGTCACGGCCTCTACTTCCTCCCCGCCCTTGCTGGCGCCCGCGAGGTCTGCGGAGCCAAAAGTGGGTTGGCATCTTTGGAGGCGGTTTCACGTCGGCGACTTACTCTCTGGGGCTCTCGGAACGTCTGCGTCTTCGGTCGTAGGAGGTGCTGCGCGAGCGGCGCCGGTCGTAGCTGCGGCTGCGCGAGCGGCGCCGCCGGTCGTAGTCGTCGTAGCGGGACGATCGGGACGGAGAATTGCGCTCCTTGGTTTTCATCTGATTGGGAGCTGAGGAGAAGCGCGTTTACATTTGGGAATTCCGGGCCACGGCGGCGGCCGGCCGCTCACTTTTCCGGTCTCCCTGGGCGAACTGGATTTCGATCTGGCGGCCGCACACCCACTTCCTATCCAGGCTGTGAAGGGCGTCCTCGGCGTCGCGTACATCCTCGAACATTCTGGGCGGTTAAGGCTTTTGGGCTTTTTTTTTCTCCACACAAACTGACTCGGGAGCGGAACTCGGTTTCCGATAAAAAAAACTTTAAAAAAATCAACAACACTAGGAGATTTCAGCAAAAATAATTGTCTGAGGAAGGGGGGGATTTAGGAAAACCAAATCAAAAGATTAAAAAAAAAAAACAGCTGATTGAATGATTGTAAATTGAAAGGCTATATTCCAAAAGGTGTCTTGAGAGGATACAAAATTGTCAAAGTTCTCCGACTGGTTACCTTTGCTTGGCTTTGTCTTTAATCGAGCGACTTGGCCGGTCGGTCTCTCTTGCTTGACTCTTTTGAAAATGCTCTCTCTTTTCTTTAGCGCCTCCGACAGACAGACAGACACCTTTGTTTTTCCTCTTGGTGCTTTACTTCCTCCCCAACTTTTTTGCCCTCCAGACCAAAATCTGCGACCTCGTCTTTACGGCTACGCTACGCGACGGGTCTTTGTTATTCTTTGCGTGGCCGCTTCCGCAAGGGGATGCTTTTACGTTTTCTGAAGCAATAACAGAGAAATAGTCAACGTTAGACGGGTCCGTCGGGGGAGGGAGAAGAAACAAACAAACAAACAAACAAACAAGAACAAAAAAACCTAAACAAACAAAAAAGAAAAGCACACAGTACAGCACAAAGCTGCTCTTCCGCTGAGGGGAAAACAAGAGTTAGCTGGTTTGGGAAAGGATATTGAATGTATGCAAATCCTCTTGGTTGACGCGTAAAGAAGTCAAGGGGGATGTAGACGTCTACTACGGGCCCATAGCGGCCAAACTCACGCCGCAAATCCTCAGGCCTGAACACCGTAGATATACAAGGGTAACTTCACTGGGCGAGCGAGCGGACGGGTCGCTTCACCCCCAACAACAAGGTCAACAAGGTCAAAGGGCTTCCGACGCGGCAAAAAAATGGGCATCTACGTTCTGCTCGTTAAAAGCAGCTTTGGATTTGAATAATTTCATTTCGGTCCAATTTTACGGAGGGTTACAGAAAGTTGTCGTGGGGGGGAGAAATACTTTGCATAATTTTAAGATAAATAGGACCTCTACATAATCAATGGCGGAACTAAAGAGGATTGGAGGATCTAACAACTGATTTAAAAAAAATCAGAACCAAGCCATCCAGTTTAAATGAATGGGACGTCTATAGTCGTCAATGAATTAGATCGACTCAAGGTCAAATTTGATTGGACCTTTTTTGTTGAATGGGGGTAAAGTGGCCCTTTTGTGAAAATCCATCAGAAAACAGTTGTGCATCCATTTACAAAAACAACATGAACAAAGTCAAGGGGAAAAGCGGCATTTTGACAAAACATGAGCAGATATTGGTTTATCACAAAGACACTAATATGAGTGCAAAGATTGTCGCAAGACTATGTGGACACGGTGTGCGTTTAATTGAAATTTTAAAAAATGCAGAACTGAACAAAAAAAAGTCATTTCTATGAATTTTAATCGCTGCAAATGCGCAAATCAGTTGTGTCGAATCTGCAACCGAAATAGCAACAAATCCACGTTCGAGAGGAAACCCGAACCTTCGTTCACTACGCTTCAAAATTCACTATGAAATAATTACTGCACAACTAATAAGCGATTATAGACACCGCGTTATTGTGGAGTAGGATTTAAAAATCATTTGTTTGACTGGTAAAAAGCTAAGAGTCCCTAGCAAAGCGCGGCCCGACGTTAGCTTGCTGCTAAATTTGGTTAGCGGCTAACAATAAATAGCGGCGCAATTAAAAAGGCGGAATTGCGACTCACCTGGATTCATCGGATATGTTTCTGACGAACAAGGACGAGTTCGGCGGGCGCATGTAACGAGCCATGGCTTTTGTTTGGGTAAACTTAACGAGGTGGAAAGAAAATACACACAAAAAACGTGCTACCGTTTTAGGTAATGTGGAGCCAAAATAAGTTCCTTCTTTTCCTCGTCACTGTAATGTTGCTTGAACGAGTTGAGACGTATCACAGCGCCTCCGTAGGGATGAATTAGAATTACATCACATGCCATATTTACCCCAAAAATCAATTAGAAACCATGACATTTCAAATAAAAATGCAAATGGAAGCCTCATTCAAATCATTGAATGTGAAAATAAATCCAACATTGAGGCTGTAATAGAAGAAATCCGGACACAATTTCAGAGTGCCCCTCTGTTTTTTACTAGTAACTAGAAATAAGCAAATAAGAGTAGTAATATTGCGTAAGGGACGACGATACTTTTCCTCAATTTGTCATTTAGATCCCAGTTTTAGCTCGTGGTTTAAGTAGTAACACGCCGACTCACGAGAAGGCAGTAATGAAACCAATAGAACGCAGTCGCCCGAGTAGCACCGACAAAGAAGAAAAAGACGGAAGTTAGCATCACGTCGTTAGCCCAATGTATGAGTGTCAAAGTCTATTTTCCCCATTTATCACCCACTCAATGTATGCAATATTCAACAAGTGCACAAGTGACACAGTTTGTTTTTGTTGCGTCAAACATTATAAATCAATAAAGGAATATCTTTGAACCATTAATTGAGATCTAAAAATATCATATTATGTACTGTTTTCAATGGAACTCCTTTCATAACTTTTTTATTAAGGTGTTTTGAGATAAACACTGTCTCTAATGAACAGTCAAATTGGACTGGACGTCTATCCCCGTCAATGCGTGAGTGAATGTGTTTATAATGTAGCTTCGTTAAAAACATGGCGTCAGGTTGGATATATTATACTTCAAGAGAAATAAACTGAAAAGGTCAAAGGTCAACAAACATTCCTCACGTCGCTAACTGCAGCAAAATCGTCCGTTGGAGCAAATATTTGGGGGGAGGGTGCTTTTTTTTGCCAGAAAATTGCCCGCCACGTGGCGGAAAAGATACTGTCATTTGCTTGGGAAACGTATTTACAGCGCTGACTCGTTGACGGCGTGTGTTTGAGCGTAAAAGGGGAAGTATCGAGTGTGTGTGTGTGTGTGTGAGTGTGTGTGTGTTTCCATTCGGTCTTTGCGCCATCGAGGGACAGCTGCATCTTTAAATGAACAAAGTAGGTCCAAAACTGTTGCTTTTAAATAGAAGTGCGTGTTGTAAAAGTCAAGTTTTTGCTCATATGTGTGCCTACTACTACTTTATCTTATGTGCGCAACAGTGAGTTAATTAAGTTGCATTTTTAAATAAAAGAAAGGAATATTTCGATTTTTTTAAAAACTGATTCAGCAAAATCCATATAAGATGAGTTAATTGAGAGAAAAATTTTAGTTACGGACCTATTATTTTTTTACATTGTATATATACTTTTCCTCTGTTTGTTTACATTTAGCATCTATAAACCCTGTTCCTATAATAATGTATTAAAAACTATATAGATTTATATCTGCATTTGGTATATATGAATGTTTTTAAAAAGGGAACTGGTGGAAAATGTCCTCAATGAACCTTTTGAGGGACTGCAGCCGTCTTTTACCGCTACAGGGTATGTGCTGTGGTAGTTAGCAAAAGAGCGACGTTAATTGACGCCAATCCACTTGGACTGGGAAAGCTGGTAGTGATGGTTGGGTCGATGGCAGGCAAAGGGTTAAGCAATGTGAGATCAGATTTACTAAAATATCTTCCTTTTTTTAGAATTACATTATTATTATTGCTTGAATCACTCGTGGCTTTTATTTGCATTTATTCTTGCTAAATGCTAAACAACAGAAAAGGGTGCGTTCAAGGCCTAAGCGCTAATCGTAGCATCTTTCGTTATTCGTACGTTTGCTTTCAATTCAAATGATTTCCAAATCCTCCAATCCGAATGCTTGTCAGCCAAAAGTTAAGGAGCTTTTATTTGGCCACTGCTCTGATTTCAATTCTTTATTTATTGCACATCTTATAAATGCGTCACGTAGCTGAAGGAAGGATTTCTAGTGAGTCAAGATTATTTCTTAAGATCATCTTGGCTTTCCACTGAAGGAGGAAGTAACACAGTCATGTGATGTAACTTCAAGCTGTTTTTTTCCTTCTTCCGATGGTCCAACTCTTGTTGTTTCTTTTTCTTCTTCAGAAGGTCTACTTCTTCTGCTTCTGTCTCCAGAAGGTCTAGTGACGTCATCTCACGGACGCTTTTAAGGTTCGTTAGCGTCGTTAGCTTCCAGTCTTGAAATGAGCTGTTTTAAAAAATGTTTTTGCTGACATTTTTCGAAGTGTCGCCATCGACGACGGGGCATTTTCGCTTAGCGTGACCGGAGTCGCCGTGGCGACCGTCTCCTCCTCAGGCGCCATGTCGGCGCTCCTCTTCAACGACTCCCGCGGCGTCCCGGCGGCCCAGGCCGCCGGCAGAGGCGACATGGACACGCTCTCGGTGGTCCTCAACGCCCTGACCATCCTGCTGGGCGTCCCGGGCAACTCGGTGGTCATCTGGGTGGCCGGATTCAAACTCCAGGTGGATTTGTCCGCTTTGCCTTCACCTCTTTCTCCATCCCGCCACCGCGTGGCGCTCACCCGTCTCCCCTCCGCCGTCCTTAGCCGACCGTCCTCAACGTGTGGCTGGTCAACCTGGCGGTGGCGGACCTGATCTTCTGCTTCACCCGCATCTTCTCCCTGGTCAAGAAGCTGTTCCTGGACCACTGGCCCTTCGGCCTGTTCGTCTGCAAGTTCAACGGCTTCTTCAAGTACGGCAACATGTTCTGCTCCGTCTTCTTCCTGGCCGTCATCAGCCTGGACCGGGCCGTCTGCGTCTGGTGCCCCGTCTTCGCCCGCCGCCGCCGCACGCCCTGCCTGGCCCGGGTGGTGGCCGCCTGCGTGTGGGTGGCGTCGGTGGTCTTCAGCTCGCCCTACTTCTTCTACCGCCAAGTCTTCCTGGACGCCAAGAACCTCAGCAAGTGCACGGTGGAGGAGGTGCGGGACCCCGACGCCAGGATGGCTCTCTACTGGATCCGCTTCCTCTGCGGCTTCGTGCTGCCCTTCCTGGTCATCCTGGGATGCTACGCGCTGACGGCGGAGGGCATCCGCCGCGCCCGCTTTTCGGCCAAGCCGCGCGCCCTGCGGGTCTTGGTCCTGCTGGTGGTGGCCTTCTTCCTGTGCTGGGCTCCCTACCACGGCCTGCTCATGCTGCGGATGGTGGACAAGAACAGCCCGGCCACCAAGTTCTGGCTGTCCGCCGCCAAGGGCGTGGCCTACTTCAACAGCTGCGTCAACCCGCTTCTCTACTTCCTGATGGGACTCCTGATGAAAGGGCGGGCCGGCAAGTCCCTGACGGGCCTGTACAAGAGCGCCCTCGCCGACGACGTCGATGTCGACGTCGACGCGCGGACCGGGCAGTCCAGCGACCACTCTCGGGGGAGCGACTCGTACTTGTGACGTGATCCGTGTCGCGAATGGAAATAAACAGATGGCGTTCGTCCGCTCATTTTTTGTTTTTAAAGCATTGTGAGGCGAGTGACTGGAAATAGGGACGCTGCCAGGAACTCACTTTCGCATCGTGAGTCTTTGATTAGATTAGATTAGATTAGACTAGATAACTTTCGTATTCGGAAAATTCCACTGTCTCAGATGCAAGAGAGTGACAATACAGACACAGACACAAGACACTTTAGACCAGGGGTCTCAAACCGATTTTGCAAAGGGCCGCAGTGGGTCCTGGTCTTTGTTTCAACCGATGCAGTGTCGACAGTTTAACTTTAGCCAATGAGGGGGTCTTCTAAAATAAGTAGCACCTGCCTGCAATCAACTGATTACACTTGCTAAAGGTGTCTGCTTGTTCAGTTTGAATGAAAACCTGCACCCCCTGCGACCCTTTGAGGACCGTTTTGAGACTGCTGCTTTAGACATAAATAAATAACTAATAAATAAATAAGTGTGTTGCTTAAATATATATACATAAACATAGATGCACATGTATACGCACGGTTGGTCTTGACATTCCGCCATTGATGCCGCCTCCTGGCCCAAAGATCTGCTGTCAATCTCAAAGAGTGTCAGAGCAGGTCCAATCAGATGGCTCCGTTCCGGCTCCGCCCCCCCACGATGGCCTAGCCCCCGTATGTCGGGCTTTCTTAGTATAAAGTCAACGGGGCCTCCATTGTTGGGCGCGCATCAAAGTCAAAAGACATCGTGATTGCTCAAAGCCATGTTGACTTCTTTTTATTTCTCTTTTCACTTTTACTAGTCAAAAGAATTGTTCAGGTGGAAAAGCCATTTTCAAGCTGCCCAAGCGATAGATCGGTAAAGGGTAAGTCACACCTCAAGTCCGCTAGGCTCCACGATCAAAACAACATAAACAGCGTAAAGGCAAAAAAAAACATGAAAAATATGGAATTTGCTAAACACATCCTAAATTTCTTGACGCCAAACTCTTCCGGAGCACATAAATACCAGCGTTCCTTTGATGAAATGACTGGCGCGTGGCAATTTGCTAACTAACACGGTCCATGTCAGGTCCCGGCCGCCCGCCCGCCATGAGCACCGTTTGTAACCCCTGCGCCCGCGGCGAGGGCCAGATGGACTTGGTGGCCGTGGTGGTCAACGCGCTCAACGTCCTGCTGGGCATTCCGGGCAACTGTGCCGTGATTTGGGTGGCCGGTTTCAAGCTCAAGGTAACTTAGCGTCGTGGCTCGCCGCCTTCGCCCCGACTTCGCCCCGCCTGACGCCCGCTCCCCGCCAGGCGTCCATCTTCAACGTGTGGCTGGTCAACCTGGCCGTGGCGGACCTGGTTTTCTGCGTCACCCGAATCCTGGCCCTGGTCAACGTCCTGCTGTCGGACCAGTGGGTCTTCGGCCCTTGGGTCTGCAAGCTGGGCGCCTTCTTCAAGTACGCCAACATGTTTTGCGGCGTCTTCATTCTGGCCGTCATCAGCGCCGACCGGGCGGCGTGCGTCTGCTTCCCCGTCTTGAGCCGCCGCCACCGCACCCTTGCCGCCTCCCGGGCGCTGGCGGCGGCCACCTGGGCGGCGGGCTTGGGCTTCAGCGTCCCCTTCGCCGCCGGCCGCCACTTCTTCCGCTGCGCCGGGAACTTGAACCGCTGCAGCGGCTGCGAGTGCCACTTCAGGACGGCGCTGTACTGGCTGCGCTTCCTGTGCGGCTTCCTGCTGCCCTTCCTGGTGGTGGCGGTCTGCTCCACCCTGGCCGGGGTGGGTCTCCTCCGCACCCGGCTGTCCGGGAAGCGGCGAACGCTGCGGATCTTGGCCCTGCTGGCCGGCGCCTTCTTCCTGTCCTGGGCGCCTTACCACGTCCTGCTGATGGTCAGGATGGCGGACGGCGACAACCGGCTGGTGGCGCGTTTCCTGCCCGCCGCCAAGGGTCTGGCCTTCTTCAACAGCTGCCTCAACCCCCTCCTGTACTTCTCGCTCGGGTTCAAGCCCAACGACGGGAAGTCTCCGTCGGGCCGGAGCGCGCCGGCCGGCGACGCGGGGCGGAACGCCGTCTGCGGGCAAATTGGCGAAGGGGGAGGGAAGCCCGAGGAGGGTTTGGATTTGGATCGGTTGCCGAGGGACCGGACGACGGACGGACGGACGGGCGATGAAAAAGGTGGAGCTGCCGTCGTGCGTGCCAAAAAGATGGTGAAACCATTTTGTTGGAAAAACAAATGGACAAATTGTACGATGTTTCCATCCAATCCGTATTGAGCTTTTAATATATGTTACTATGTTTCCATTTGTTCTTGTCTTAATTATCAAGGTTTTTATTTATTTTTATTTTTTGCCTGTTCAGGCACCACTTGTGATTTGTTGATGGTTGCCAGTGAGGGGAATTCAAGTGTCTACAATACAGGAAAAAAAATCTGGCAACTAATGACATATGTACAAGCAAAATGTTGTATGTTGACGGTTGCCATTGACAGTCGGTTCATTCGCGCCTCTCTTGACACATTTTATTGGTCAAAGTTGTGTACAATCAGGTTGCCTTTGTAAATTGCCGTGGTCACAATCAAGCCGTCTCTGTCTGCTCTCTCTTTTATTCCACATTTGTGTACAAAGAGTGAGGGGAATTCAAGTTGTCCACAATACAGGAAAAAAAAATCTGGCAACAAATGACATATGTACAAGCAAAATGCTAGCATCCTGGAAATTGGTGGACGAAAAGAAGGACACGAGAAAACAAAAGAAAAGAAATCCCTCCTAAAAAAAAAAAAGAAAAACAAGGCCCGGACAGCATTTGTCAGACAAACTGTTTTTTTTTCTTTTTAAATTTTTAAAAAGCTACTTTCCCCTCATACTCGCCGATGAGAACCATCATGGCCACGCCAAAGACCAGGGCCAGGATCTCCATGAGCGACTGTCCGAAACTGGAGCGACCGGCCAGGAGCTCCGGGAGGACGGTCACCGTGGCGATGTAAATGAAGCCGCCCGCCGTAAAGGGCAGGATCCACGTGACGGCCGCCGCGTCCACGCCTTCGGCCAGCAGCGAGCAGACCGTGCCGGCCAACGCCCCCACCGCCGTCAGCAGTTGCAGACTCATGGCCTGGCGAGGGAAAACGGCAAGTTGAAAACCACGGTTACGGACGGACGGACGGACGACGGCGAGAGCGGCGCCGACCTTCCTCTTGGTGCAGCCCGACTGCACCAGGATGGCAAAGTCGCCGATTTCGTGCGGCACTTCGTGCAGCAGGATGGTCAGCGTGGTCAGGGCGCCCACCGCCGGTCCCACCAGGAAGGACGCGCCGATGGCCAGCCCATCCGTGAAATTGTGGGTGAAGTCGGCCGCCAGGTTCAGGTAACCGGATACCTTGATGTCTGCGCGCACACAAAATCAGTTAACTAATACAAGATCGCATGTATTTATGAAACCAGGTCATAATAAAACCACATACCGTATTTCCACAACTATAAGGCGCACATAAAAGTCTTCAATTTTCTCCAAAATAGACAGGGCGCCTTATAATCCAGTGCGCTTTATATATGGACCAATACTAAAATTGTTATCACCATAAAATCAAATGAATCAGTTGATAGGGTACACCGACTCTACTATTTTCCCGTAGACAAAGTACTGCGCAGTGACTGCTGGGATATGTAGTAGTTCTTTTGTCAATACACCCAATGGATTGTGGCCTGTATACATCGACATCATACTTTGCGCCATATAGCCGTGAAAATACGGTATTTGGTTCTCGTCAATGGACTTGTATACAAAATAATCCTCCCGATTGTCATTTTCTTGACTTTTAGTCTCTCTTGGCTAGAAGACGCAGTGTCAATTCGGCTAATAAAGAAGAATGTAAAGTGTTTGAGCAATCTGCAAAGCCGTGTGATGTGCTCACCGGCGCTTTTCTCCACTTTCTTCTTCTTGGAGCCTTTCTTCTTCTTCTCCTCTTCTCCATCGCTGTCCTTCTCCTTGACAGAGCCTAAAAAAAAATGGCGGAACGTGAGCCGAGCCGGCGCGGGGATGATTTCTCGCCGCTGGTCTCACCGTGCGAGTGTCCGTGGGAGTGGCCTCCCTTGAGCAAACGTACGAATTTCTCCACCATCAGAAAGGCCACGATGCCAGCCAGCACCCACAGGCCCACCGACATCATGTGACCGTGGGCGCCACCTGTGGAAGGAGGACAGATGACACTTTGCAACGTTTAACTTCGGCATTTCAAAACAATTGGAACGTCAACGTACCGTGAGAGTGGCCGTGTTGGCGTGCTTCTTCGCCGCCATGCGCGTCCTCACCGTGATGGGAGTGTGGTTCTGCGCGGTGGTCAAATATAGATCATATATGAAAAGTAATTATTAGAAAGAAATTATTATGCTTATTCGTGCTAATTCTTACGCAGTTGTTTTGGTTTTCGATCCGCTCGGGTCACCTTGTATGCTTACTTGTGCAAATTCTTACGCAGGTGTTTTTGGTTCCGATCTAATATGAGCAGTTGTTTTTTTTACCTTAATGGTGTTATTGAGTTAGCTTATGCAATTGTTTGAATCAGATTACCTTAAATGTTTTGATTACGCGCCGACTAAATTGAGAGGAAGATGCCGTTTCCTTAGAATCCTCTTGGACGAGGGCGAGTCGGGAGTGATTTTCCTTGCAAGTTGTAGCAAGTGTATGTTAATGATGTCTCCCTGTTTTGATTAAAGTGTATTAATAATAAACCTATCACGGGTGATTGAGGTTTTTTACGCCACGTGACAATTGAGAGGACCTGGCGTGAAAATGTCCCTCAACGTTCACACGCCAAGCTTCAAGAACGTACCCAGGGCGTGCGGTATGAGGTGAAGGAAGGCGTCGCCCAGGAGGCCTCCCGACGCAAAGCTCAGCAGCACCTTGAGCAGATTCTGGTGCTGGTCGCTGTTGGACTGAACTGGGATGAGGAAGAGGATGAGGAAGGGCGCGGCGCTGATTAGCAGGGTGGCGCCGATTGCCTGAAGGGAGCAAAGTGGCGGAGTTAGTCATAGTTTTTTTATTTTTTTTATTTTTCCTGGGTTGGCACCTGTGTCCACAGCTCCATCGTGTCTCGCTTCTCGGTCTGGCTCTTCGGTTCTGGAGTTTTGCCGTGGGCGTGGGCGTGGGCGTGGCCGTGGTCGTGAGCGTGCCCTAGAGGTTTACCAAATGGATTAATCAACAGTCATGTGTCAAAATAATTAGGAAAAAAATGTGATTACTTTGCCAATTCTGATGCTACTTCAAATATCTTTGGAAAGCTTACCAAAAGCCCAATGGGAGGAGCTAGTCAACGTTTACCATAGTGACAGTCATTACCGTGCAACTGCCCTTGGTGTTCCTCCGCTTCCGGCAAGTTAGCCTGGGCACTCCACTTGCTAGCGCCGTGGAACATTTTCATCTCGGGATCGGGGTCGTGATCGTGATCGTGCGCGTGGTGGTGGTGGTGGTCTTCGTGGGCGTGGCCATGGTGGTGATGGTGACCGTGATGGTGATCGTGCGAGTGGCCGTGAGCGTCGCTCAGATGCGAGGCAAACAACAGCAATAGCGTAGACACGGCCAGCGTCGTCGTTAGCAGATGTGGGCGCCCCATGCTACTTACCTGGAAAAACACACAAACTTTTAAGAGGTTTGGACTAAACATGAAAATGCAACGAGGCCACTCCCATATCGCTAACCATGATATGAGAATCACTATAGTACATACGGGTTACTTTTGATGACCAAAACAACGATTGAATGGCACCCTTCGTAAGGAATGACATGTTGCATTACATTCTGTTTTATTGATGCTTTACAAGAAACTGTGGGAAAGCTACAAAGTTTGCGTGAAAGGTCTGCCGCTTCAATTTAAAAATACAAACTTCCTAAATTTGCATACGATCAGGGCCCAGGGTCGTGAGCGATTTAGTGGATTGAGCTGTTGATTTTTACACAATTTAAGCCGAACACCCAATAAACAAAGCCCATTGAACGCAGCATCAATTCGAGGCTAACCATTTGGGGACTCCGCGTTCACAACAACGGGATTATCGGCCACAAAAACATCTTTGAGGGTGCTCACCGGAGAACGCCGCTAGTCCACCGGCTGTCTGGAGTTTATTTCACTTTAATGCGTTGTGCAAAGTGGACTGAAATTCACCAAGGAGGATTTCCGCCACCTGGAGCTATGCTAGCTGCTGACCAAGACGTGGCATTCGCGCAACAGTCCAAATCTCGCGTGAAGACATCCCGTTTCCAAGCAACCCTGGCTTACTACGCTTTGAAACATGGACTTTCGTGTGCTATTTTCAATCGCAACTCATGTGGTTTAATACTTAAGAGACTCAACCTGACGACTGTATCAGGAAGGGACTTTTTAACAGGCGCTAGGGTAGCGAACCAGGGGAAAGTGAGCCAAATGGGGAAGTGATGGGTTGAATCTCGCGAGATTCGGTTCGGCGCCTGGTCGTAGTCGTGACGTCAACACGGAAACGCAAGACAGATGAGCAATATAAAATAGTACATATAATTAGCATTCTAATAGTTACAAAAAGAAGACGTAACTTAAACATTTTATATGAACCAAAAAACAGTAAATATTACAAGTCTTGGTTTGATAACTTGACAACAAACAAGAAAAATATTAAGTTTAGAAATTAAAAACCCAGTTTGAAAAGGAAATCATTTTTTCTTAAAGCTTTAAATGTGATATGGCGTCACCTGTCGGTAGGGGGGGGAGAAAATCTTTTTTCTTCTGTTGCTCCATTATCCACGTTTCATTTATATTCAAATGAGCGTATCAAATCCAAGTCTTAAGTATACGTAGTACGTACTACTATTTTTATATATTTTTTGTCGCCGCTAGAGGGCATCGTTTCCGCTTTGACATCAAGAATGTATGGTGCATATATGTAAAAATGGTAGTAAAAGCAGTTTTAATACAATGATACTTTGGGTGCTTATGTTTTAGAAGAAGACAGAAATTTGCCCCTCAATACAATTGTCATTTCTCGACTGCAAATTCATAAACATTCCTTGTACTAAATTGACGATATCCAAGACAACGTTTGCCTTCATTCTGGCAAATTACGTTGACAAAAAGAAGATATGAAGAGCAACAAATTTAAAATCGAAGAGTTGGAATAAAATAAATGGATTATTTGAGCAAATGGTTATTGACGGCACATGCGATATTCTTCCGAAAAGCCGTCTTTATTTCTGAGAATCATCTTTTTTTTTGTCTTAGTTTTTTTTCTTTGGACAGATGTCAGACGTGCTCTGAGACGGACTCGCGGGCATTGGAATCAATCAATAATCCTTGTCGCCGGGTAAAGTCTACTTCAAGTTCACACGTCCTGAAGGGGCGTCTGCAGCCGGCTGCTCATTTGGTCCGGGGTCCGCGTTGACCCCGGAGCCTCCGCCGGGGATTGTCTTCATGCAAATGGAGAGGGGCGCGCGATTCATGGCCGCACAATTCGATTAGACATCTGCATATTGAGCATCTGCACCCCCAGCCAAATCTGCCCATGCCTCGTCGGCCGGGCCCCCTCGTTGTATGGCCCGCGACCCTGGGGGGCCCCCCCACTCGCCCCCGCCTGACCCCGTCAGGCCCGCCGACAATACCTGACCCCGCCCCGGCGGTGGGACGAAGGGAGTTCAAGGTAAACGCTGATTTTTGCCAAACCGTCTGCACACATTCTCTCCATTTCAAAGAAAAATCAACCTTGTCATCATAAATGATTCGTTATATTTTGCAAAGAGAACACATTCATGTGAGTTGGCTATTATAATTTGCATGTAAACACTATTTTCCCTCTACATATTTCTGATATGTGGACATGAAATGTCATGGTTTTGTTTGCATGGCTTATAAAAATAATGACAATTTGACAAAAAAGTCCCAATGAGCCAGGAAGTGTTTAGTGACTCTTTTTCTATAAATATCACACTGAGATATGAGTCACATAATTCATATAAATGAGGTTAAATGGAAATCCATCATGTCAAATTGCTTCATGGCATAAAAAGACCATTGCTTTTTTATTTAGATCCTTTTAATGACACCACTTCTATATGCATATATGTATATATTTACATTTTTAATGCTTTTAATTGCAATATGAGCAGATCTAACGTGAAATATCATTTTAAGATGACTGATTTGCCTTGACTGTGCAATATTTGCGTATATTTTTTTCTTTTATAGCCCCGTTTATTGACACCTTAAAATGCAACGAACAAAAATGGCCGCCACGCAGTGACCAGAAACTTCAAGTGAAAGTTTCTCAGGTGAGAGTTTAGGCGTGGGTCCATATGTATTTTTGGATGCTGGGATGTCGTTCCTGGATCAACCCCGCCCCCCACCAAAGCCAATTGAGTCATCAACGACGGACGTTAAGCGGGCGCCGAGCGGCTCCCGTCGGCACGCGTTTGTAGCGACAACGCAATTTGTTCAAAGGCTTTTGTCCCGCCGGCCACGCAGCGTCTCGGGCAGCGGCCGGACAAAAGGCGTCCGACGGAGCGTCCGACTTGGCCCGCTCTTAATCCTATTAGCGCCTCCGACGAGCCGCGCTCCCGTCGACGACGGGTATCGAACCCTCGACCCCAGAACTGCGAGGCCGACGCGCTAACCACTCGGGCCCACGTGGCAACGTCCCTTACAAACAATGATGGCATTTTTTTTACATTTAGCTAACTAGCTATCTGTCCCAGTATTTAACTAGTTATCCCATATCACTTGGTAAAACCGATCATTTTTGTTCATCTTTTGATAGTGATTGACGGAACGATTCCCTGACAGAAGATATACAAAGTTCAACAGACGGATTTTGTACTTCTCATCATCTTTACGTTGTATCTCCTTTTTGTGTTTTGGGTTCAATTTTTTCGCGGCAAGCGTTCGCAAAACAGATGCACGACTTGTCTATCCTAAATGGGAAGTTTGGTAGCGTTTAGCGGCCTATTGATTCATCGGCGCTTTGTGGCGGCTCAAAACGGGCGGAATGAAGTCGTCCTTTGTGTTCTTTGGGTATCGCTTCTGCGGCCAAAGTGCGGGAGGGGGCCACGCGGGCCACGCGGGCCACGCGGGCCACACAGGCACACGGACCCTCAATGGCGGCGTTGCCATTCAACGCGCTCAATTGGCTGGCAAATGCGGCCTCCGATTAGCCGCCGCCGGCTAACGCCGGGGACCCCCGCGTAGCTCCGTTTCGGGGCCCCTTTCGAACCCCCCCGCCCCAACCCCTTGCTTTATCAGTTCAATGTTAACGTCCGGCGGCTGTGGCGGTGGCGGCGGCGTCCGCTTTGCGGACGTCTGATTAGAAGAAAGGCCAGCGGGCGTGGGGTGAGGGTGGGAGGGAGGGAGAGAAATGGCCTCACCCTGTTCCCTCCTTCTTTTCTCACCCCGGCCTCCTCTTGTGTGCTGTCCAGCTGCCTGTGACCCCTTGACCCGCAGACCCTCACTCCTGACCCCTGGAGCCGTTCCCACGCCACGCCTTTTTGTGCCCGGCGCGCCATGGCAACACCTTGCTCGCCGCGGCTGCCACGGTAACAGATGGACAGAGGCCTGGAAATAACTTCATTCAGGGTCTTCTTTGGGGGCGCCGTGGACAATCTGCCTGCCTGGCCCGAGACCCCCACTCGCCCAGTATGACGCCCCCTCTGCACACATACTTATACACACATGGCCTCTGCCTATCTCCCCCGTGCTACTTTGAACCCCCCGCCCCCCTCCTCCGTCCAATCACCTCAAAATCTCATGTCAAAAAAAATCCAGAAGTGGACATTTTGAGCCGTCCATCTGATTTTAAATAATTAATTTTTCCATCATTTTCTGAACCGCGTATCCTCAGGTGGATCGCGGGGGGTGCTGGAACCTATCCCAGCTGACAGGGGCGGGGGACTCCCTGAATTGGTGGCCAGCCCAACGGAGGGCAGGAGTAGACAAACAACCCATTGAGAGTGCTAAATTAGCCTAGCATGCATGTTTTTGGGGGATGTGGAAGGAAACCGGAGTACCTGGAGAAAGCCCACGCAAGCCTAGGAAGAACACGCAAACTCCACAGGGCGAGCATCGAGCCGGGATCGAACCCTCGACCCCGGAACGGCGAAGCCCAGGCGCTAACCACTCGTCCGCCGCCGCCGCCATGAAATCTACTCATCCTTTGAAAATCAAACTTCTCATTTTTGCAATGTTTCTGGATTCCCTCTCTCACCGCCGTTACCATGAATAGACTTGAAATCCAAATTTCAAATGCCATTGACCGCGATAAATGTCGAAACCGTTTGGAGCGAGGGTGGGGGGGGGCGTGGCCTGGGCTCCCCACTCGCCTAAAACAAATGTTTCTCTTCCTCCGGAGCAATTTGGCGCCATTAAAGCGGCATTAAATGACGCCGGCCCTCCTTCATCTGTCCTCCCTCGGCCCGTTTAGTCCGAGGTTAGTTAGGGATTAGCACCCAAACTGCGGGACTTGATTTTGCCGCGCCATTCACTTTGCGGTTTGTCCGCGGGTTTGCAAAAAGAGCCCCCCCGTTGCTGTCTTGGCAAGCGACCCCCCCCTCACCCCAACTTCTTCTCATCGGCAGGCGCGAGAAAACAACGGGGATAATAACAGTAGAGAGATAATTAACGGCACACGCACCGAGTTAGCGCTCTCCTACACGCCGGACCTTAAATAGCAGCGGTGTGAAATGGGATATGATATGATATGATGGGCTATTTTTAACACTCGCACTTTGAACGAATGCAAAAAAAGTAAGCGCTCCTCTTCAAATGGCGTGATTTGGGGATGCGCGGTAAAAAAAAAAAAAAAAGGCCCGGAGGATGTGCAATGGAACCCGAACATGAGAGGAGGAAGACAAACTAAAGAAAAATCCACGGCGATTGATGTCCGATCCAGTTGGACCGGTCAAAAAGGAAATATCGCCCAGCCCGAGTATGTAATAAGGCAAATGGCGGATTTCTTATACTCTGATAATGGAGAAGATTGTTAAGAAAAATGACATCATTATGTGACATCAACAACAATGGACTCCAACACAAGTGCAAGGGAAGATGGGTATTAATGACATCAGCTGTCAGGCTCTTTAACAAAAGAAATGGCTGAATGTTAACACGTGCATCTATGTTTATGTATATTTAAGCAACACGCTTATTTATTTATTAATTAACGTATTTATTACCTATTAATTTCTGTCTAAAATGTCTTTTCCTGTGTCTGTATTCTCACCCTCTTCCTACTGTGACAGTGACATTTCCCGAATATGGGATGAATAAAGTCATCTCATCTAATCTAATCACCATTTGGGATACTCACAATGGATTGGCTAAAATAATAACCACATACAAAAATGTGTTGGGAATGTTTCACCACAAAGATGCACAATTTTGTAATTCTGTCCATTTTTGAAACTTATTTTTCTGGGATGCCAAAGATTAAAAAAAGTTCAAGTATTTTGTCTTTCAATTTGGGTGAGGAGCAGGTGTGTGTGTGTGTGTGTGGGGGGGGGGGGATTGTAATGATTTTGGGGGGGTCGGCAAGGCTGCCATAAGGCCAAATCACACATGCAAAAGCATTTAATCACATTTGTGGATTACATATCTTCCATCTTTGAATGCATCTGGATCCTACTATCTTCCCCCCACCATCCTCCATCCATTTCCATCCTTCCTTCCTTCCTTCCATCCATCCAGCCGGCCCCGGACCCCCCACTCGCCCTCCCTCCCTCCCCCCTTCTCTGTCTCTCACCCACTTCATTGTACCAAAGGAGATTTTCTCCATTGAGGCCCAGTCTCTTAGGTAACCCCAACGCTGCATGAAATGAGAGCGAAAGGGAGAGCGAGAAAAAGAGGGGCGGGGAAAAAAAAAACGGGGAGAAGGGCCACACCATTGTAAAGGCGGAGGTTGGCGGCCGGGGGAGGGGGGGGGTGGGGGTATGGGGGTCCGGACTTGCGGGCTTGAAGAAGGAGAGGGAGAAGGACGCGGGACCAGAGGTGCAAGAGGAGGAGAAGGCGAAAGATGGAGGAGAGACGCCACGTTTCGACGGGAGACCCGCGCCGCCTCCGAACGGGGGATGCTCGCGCCACGCTTCCTCGCGTGCTTTTACAGGTAAATCCTCGCGCGTGGCTTTTTTGTGGGGGGGAGGTTGAAGAGGGGGGTCTACGAGCTTGGCCTTTAGGCCTCTAGGCCAGACGCAAAGTGCGTCCAAAGCGGCTAAACTCCAAGGCAAAGTTTAGCCGTGGCGTCGTTGGCCGGAGAAACCGGAGGGAGTCCGTGGAAGGGTCGCCGTCGGGGGCTCGGGGAGGCTTCCGCCGTCCTTTGTGGCCACGCCGCAATGGTGGGCACGGCGGCACATGGGCTCCCCGAGAATAGGCCCCGGACTGGCCCAAGGAGAAAGCTACTCAAATCAAAGGGAGCTTGACTTTTTTCCCTCAACTTTTTTTTTCTTTTCACCGAGCCCTCCCCGATTGGCCCACCTGCTCCGAGTCGCGGTGGCCGGGGCTTTTGTCCGGTTCTTTTGTGACCCGGCCCGCCCCCCCCCCCCCACCCCCGGGCGGCGACCCCTTCGCCTCTCCTCCGTCCGGTTCTCCTCCCTTGGCGGCCGAGGCTTCTCCGCCAAAGGATCGGCGGCCACGGAACTAAGGACGGGGGGTCCGGAGCTGATTGTCCAAACGCAATTCTTGCGTCTGCCTCGTTGAAACCAGGAGTTGTGGATGGACATCACGCTCCAGACCTCTCCCTGTCGACGAGGGATGAGCTGCTAAAAAAATGGAACTGGAAATGGAACTCTCGGCCCACCTATTTCAAAGTCTTTTGCCTGAAGAGGACACACTGTCAAAGGATGTGAGTTTTAAACAACATAGTCCTAAAAAGTCCAAAAGTGGGAGTGAAAACTGCGTGCGTCAGGGGTCGGGAACCTTTTTGATGGAAAGAGCCATAAACAATTCCTATTTTTTCAATGTTAATCCTTGAGAGCCATGCTCCGAATTTAAAAGTCAACATACATGAAAATGTGTGCCTTTTTGAGTCACTTCACCACTTTTAAAGTAGAAAAAGTCTCTGAATTCTTTTGACAACATTGTTACGTTGTTGCTAATCAATGAGTACCAATGAGAAAATCCATGCAAAAGAGTGTAATGGGAAAAAAAATGATTATAAGGCGCTGGGGTAGTGTCAATGCTATAATACTAACGTAACGCTCCTATTCCTGCGCTTTCTCACCAGCAGTTTCCATAATTGAGAGCTATATGCACCCATCAAAAGAGCCATATGTGGCTCCCGAGCCATAGGTTCCCTACCGCTGGCATAAGGTGAAGAGACGCTTTTTTAATTTTTTAGTCAGGCTCATTATTTAACCATTTTAAAGTGGACAAAAGTCAGTTTGCGTTCAACAGGTTGTCTTTAAACGGGCGGTGGGGACGTCAAAAGCGCCGTGACGCTTCTCCGCATCCGCTAATTCGCCCGTGTGTGTGTTTTCCTGACGGCAGGATGGAAAATCCAGGAAGAGGAGGAGACATTTTGGAGGGAGAATCGGCACCCACGAAAAAGCCGGCGGCGGATGGTGAGCCACGGGTGAGACGGATGGACGCAGGAAGTGACGAGCCACTGTGGGAAATATGGATAGAGAAAGAACGGGGACGCTGGGGGTTGCTTTGCTTTGCTTGCTGAAGGTGCTGAAGGGGGTGGAAGGGGGAGACAGGGGTGAGGAGGGGGGGGGGGGAATCAAGAGCGAGAGGGCATTAATATGCTAATGGCTCCAGTGAATGCACAACAGGCCCACTGACCAGGCTAATCACTAGTGGACACACACTGCACTTAATCCCTCACGCAGCGCTCACACTCACGTACACACGCATTAACATCTCGTCTTTGACATTTTTTTTTTTTGAAATTCTGATAACAATGTCCTGTTTTATTATGTTTGGCCAGGTGGCCATTTTTGGAATGTAAAACCACGTTATAAATTGGATTGGATTGGATTGGATAACTTTATTCATCCCGTATAAGGGAAATTTCATTGTGACATTAGCAAAAAAGGCATAGTTAGAAGTTAGACAGTACAATCAAAGGCAGCAGAACAACGAAGCAAAAAGCACAAAGTACAAAGCAAATCAAAGTCAATGGGATCATTAAGAATCAGCAAATCATTAAGACAGAAAAGCAGCAAAAACACAAAATGAGCAAGAGTTTCGGTAGCAAAAACGGATAGACTCAAAAAGACGTTGTAAAGTTGGACAAAAACTGGAACCACACACAGGAAGTCTTCCACGAAATGCGGGTCAACTTGAGCAGAGATTTTTATTTGAGCGTTGATGGCGGTGGATGTCCAATTTTTGGGGGGACAGGGTGGGACGGGAGCCACCTTCGGGTGCTAGCGTTCCCAGTTGAAATGGTTTGGATGTCCAACGTGGCAGTCTTAGATTTTAATTCAAGTTGGGAGGAGAATTGACTCTGTTTGGATGGTGCATTTCCAATGAAATGATCCTATTTTTGAATTAAAAAATATTTATCTCTGCTAAAGGGTGTCTTTCATTTATGTGGTGTTGTCCTGTATTACATCCAAAATACTATCATGAGAACAAAGCGTATTAGATTGGTGTTTTTGCCACATTTTATTGACCTAGTGCTTTCCTCAGCATTTTTCAAGTACAAACATGACATGATCATTTGGTGAATTCATAGACATTTTTAGACACTTTACATGTATTGAATCCCAGTGAAAGCTGGATTGTGTCATAATTTGTGTTTTGTTAAGATTGTTCCTGAATTGCTCTCATTAGCGTTAACCCAAGTTGGGTCCTAAATGATTGATGGCGTTATTCAAACTGTAAACTTGCATTGAACATTTGTATGAATCCACAAGAATAATGAATCATTTTGGAAGACACACTTTCAGACAATAGTTCATGTCAGAGAAATATGCTTTCAACTCAACAAGTCAAATTTGAAATATAAGGCGCCACTGAACTGAAAAAAATGTATTTAAATGAATGCATTTGAATGTCCTCTTCATTCATCTTTGTCTCTTTGTTAAAAATAATCAATGGAAACTGTCTGATGGCCTCCAAAGAAAAGGAACTAAACTTATTTGAGCCTTTTCACCTTTCTGCTCGGCGACATGTGGGTCAACATGACCACGCACGCATACAAAACGGCTACAGAAAAGCGGCACTGCCAGCTGCGGCGTCCTTTGCAGCTAACTCGTGTGTGTTTGTGTGTTCGTGTGTGTGTGTGTGGCCATGTTTACTCACATGTCACATCACTGAGCCAAGACGGAAAAGATCATAGTAACAAGAGCGTGAAAACTTGTTTTAATAACATTATGTACAAAAACAAAACACAAACAATGATGCAGTTCTCAGTCATACATTCTTTCTCCTCCGCCAGGAACGGACACGACAAACTATTGCGACATCACAAAGAACAATATATATCAGTCTGAAGCTACGTTTTCATGACATCACATTATAGCAATTGCTGTTTTTTCTTTTTTTTCAGGGAGGTTAATACATTCCATTGGAGGAGCCCCCGCACCTCAAACGTGTTTTGAGTTACGAACGCGCTCAAGGAATCCGTGTGACTCGTGTCTCGAGACAGCATTGTGGTTGAGTTGCTAAATGTATCAGGGAGCAATACTGTACTCGACTGGCTAAATTTATCAGGAAGCAATACTGTCTATACTCTCCAGTCGAGTCCTCCTCCACCACCTCCGCCGTCACCGTGTTCTCATCCTAGCGCGGGGAGGGAGGCTCGTCTGCGGGCCCGAGTCAGTGCGTGTGCGCGCTGTGGCGGCGGTGGTGAGGGGGGCCAGAGAGACCCACGCACGGGGCCCAGTCGGCAACATCGATTCATGCGAGGAAGCTCCGCCGCTAAATGTCAGTAGTCCGCATTATTTTTGCCTTAAATACGCGATATTTAATACGATATTTATACGCCGACACTTTAGCTTCCGAGTTAGCCGTTGTGCTAACTCGCAAACACGTAGCTAAGTCGCAAACGCCTTAGCACGTAGCTAAGACAGCTAGCGTGGGCTAGCTCCTGGCTTTCTTTACAAACTTTGGAGACCGTAAACGCGCATTTAGAGAAATTATGACGACGCGGGCACTTAAACCTGATTATTTGCCTACGAATTGTTTTTTGGTTAGGTTTGTCCCGGCCGGGTGTAAATTATTTTCGTATCGAGCTAACTATGTGCGCGCTAGCTTCTTCCCAAATGCCATCCAAACATTGAAATGTTTTATTGACGGCAGCCAAAATAAACCCTGCGCACCTTTGCGGTATGGGTGTAAATGTGTTAGGGTTAGGAGAGAGTGTGTAATAATGCATAATTAATGTCGCTTTAGCGTGTTTTGATTCCCCGAACTAGCTAACCTGGCGTCTGTCAAACAGCTGTTTGCTTTGGTGTATTGTATTTAAAAGGACATTTCAATCAGTGAAAACACAAATTGAACACTGACTGCATTGATTTTTGTTATTGTTATTGTTGTGTACTTGTCGCCAAACTTTATGTATTCCCGTTCTGCATGTCAGAGCCATTTTTTGGGTTCCCCCAAAGCAGCTCCGGCCCGGGCCCGAGGCCGCGGTCTCGAGTTTGACGGCGGGCTGCTAGACGCGGAGCGTCGACGGTGTGCAGCGGCCACTGATTCCCGGGGAGCCCCCGGTCGGACAATTTCGGACCATGGGAGACAGTCGAGGTGAGAACCAAGTGACGGTAAGCTGCAGCAAAACCCATGCACAGCAACTCAGGCTTCTAAAATGAATAAACCGTAGGCCGAATTGCGTGCACGCCCTCTGCTGGCTCGCGCCGAACCTACAGGGAAAGATAAATCACCCCTGATGCAAAAATAAAAAAAATAAAATCCAGGTTCCAAGAATTGATGCGCATACATCATTAGACTATAGTTAACACATTTCATTGTGATTTTTCCAGGATATCAGAGGAGTAGCCTAAAAAAGGATAGTGAACACACCCAGAACAATATGAGCAGGAATTTTATAGGCCTCAACCCTGTAATATCAACAAACTTCAACAACTCCTCTTTGCCAGTGATTGATTTACATACCACTAGAGGGAGCCTGCTTATCACTAAAGAAGCATATTATTTGGATTTACCAAACTTGTCCAGGATGTCACATTAGGATTCACTGTTGAAAAGTAATGGTTCAACTGTAAAAAAAAAAAAAGATGGGTAACCGCTGATTGATCGGGCTAAACATTTTTCTGGGCAGATTCACGGAGCCCCGACAGTTCGTCGGTGTCATCGCCGCCATCGGGCCAGCGCTCGCCGCCTATCGCACCGGCGGCAGCGGCCTCCATGACCTCCCTCCCTCCCATTTCCAGCGCCGGGGTCAACAGCCCGATCAGTAGCATGGGCTCCCCGTTTTCGGTCATCAGCTCCTCTCTGGGCTCCCCCTGCCTGCCGGGGACGCCGTCGGTTGGCTACGGTCCCATTAGTAGCCCACAAGTAAGCCACAATCTGTTTCTTCTGATTCCAACACCCTTCTCCCAACATGTCTACCACTACTGGATGTCCAGTACAGGGTTGGGCAAACTTTGGCCCGGGGGCCACATTGACTTTAAAAATTTGACAGGTGGGCCGGGTCAGCACAGGATACGATACATATAAAAAACTGCATCCGTTAACAGTACATATGAAACATAAACAGAAAAAAAGGACTAATGTATGAACATACTCATCACTCATCTGGGATTTATGGGGTGCTTTCTTGATTTTCATCAGATTAAAGGTCTGTTCACACATATGTCGAGCCAAATAACACCAGAATCCTCTGTGGCATCTTCTGGATGTTTGGAAATTTGGCTGCACTTAATGAAGCCTAAAACTCAGTGACTTTCAGGGAGTTGAACTTGTCACATTGGAGATCAATCAGTTCCAACTGCAACTCCTGTGGAACCGTTTCCCGGTCTTGTGAGAAAGGACATGACACCAGCTGTCAATTTTTCCAAAATCACAAAACCCACGGCAGAATTGCTCATGCAGGTCATCCAATGATTTCCTGTATTTTTTCACATGCGGGGGCCTCTTTTAACGCAACCAGTGTGGGGAAATGAGCAAATGACTTGTCTGATATTAGCTTGAAAAATAAAACCAGCTTGGTTTTAAAGGCGGAAGGTTTGCTTGCATTTCATGCACAAACTGTTTTTTCTCTTGCAGCTTCACATTCAGCTCGTTCATGTGTGTCAGGGTGTCCACAGTAAAAGTTAAATGTTCAGAAATGTGTCAGTATTCTCAAGTAGCTCCCACACACATTTACATACTTTCTCTGGGCTAGTGCGCCATCTATCAGGGAAACGAGGGTATTCAGGGAAATGAATGAGGTCATGGATTTTTACTGTAATTTGGACAACGTCGACGGCCCGGATTAAAAAGCGTAATGGGCCGTATATGGCCCGCGGGCCGTAGTTTGCCCATGTCTGGACTAGTATATCGACTGCACTTTTTCCTTTGTCTATAAAGCCCAGTTTTTACCATTGTCCCGCGTGGCCCTTTTTCCCTCAGATAAACTCCACCGTCTCCATGTCGGGACTTCACGCGGTGAGCAGCTCGGACGACGTCAAACCTCCCATCGGCCTGAAGCTGTCGGCGCACAGCCCGGGCCCCATGCTTTCCCAGAAACGCCTGTGTTCCATCTGTGGCGACCGATCCTCCGGTGAGCTTTTCTCCTCGGACGAAGAAATGGTCGGGGCTTGATTGTGTTGCCTTTCGCCGCCAGGAAAGCATTACGGCGTGCACAGCTGCGAGGGTTGCAAAGGCTTCTTCAAGCGGACGGTGCGCAAAGACCTGACGTACACCTGTCGGGACATCAAGAACTGCATGGTGGACAAAAGGCAGAGGAACCGCTGCCAGTACTGCCGCTACCAGAAGTGCCTGGCCATGGGCATGAAAAGAGAAGGTAAGCCGGTCGCCCCCAAGGACCGCAAAAATATGCAAATATTTACCGCCCGGAGATGAAGTTTGGACGATTTGATCAGTTGAAGTAAAACAAAACAAATTGTAAACATTATGGATGTGTCCGATTGAAAATCGAGCCCGATCGGGTCATTTTCAGAGGATCGAAATCCAATGAAAAAAGATTGCTTCAGCCGTCCCAGTCAAACTGGATTGGACATTTCTCCCTGAGATTGGCAGTCAAACACTTTCTATGGAAATTACTGAGTTCAAATGACAAGTAAGAAAACAATCTGATAGGTTTATTATCAATACACTTTAATCAAAACAGGGAGACATCATTAACATACTCTGGCTACAATTTGCAAGGAAAATCACTCCTGACTCGCCTTTGTCTAAGATGATTCTAAAGAAACGGAATCTTCCTCTGTCAATTTATTCGGCGCATAATCAAAACATTTGAGGTCATCTGATTCAAACAATTGCATAAGCTAACCGAATAACACCATTAAGGTCAAAAAACAACTGGGTCAATAGTCCTGAAAACAATGAACTGGCCTCGAAAGCAGCTGTGGGGGGAAAGTGTCCTCCAGCTTACTCGCTCCCAACATAAAGTATAGCACAAATTAATTTCTAGCTTCATTACCTATTAAATCCTTAATGAACATATAGTAACATCCCAGAATAAACCCAACACAATCCATAAATATAATCCCAAAAATGATATAGCTGGTTTGATCCTATTTTTATATTTACGCCAAGTAGGAAAAAAGGTAAAAATGTCCCAGAAATCACATTGCTCCATTTAAAAATCGATTGCTTAAACAGTTTGTTTGTAACGTTATTTCGGTGCTCCTCAACTCGTTTGTAAAAAAAGGGGGTTGTAGAATTTCTTTCTTTCTTTATTTTTTTGCATCATTAAAAGTGAGTGACGCTGTCTCCATAAAATCAAATCAAGCGTACGCCATTTCCCAAGAATTTTGGGTTCACCCACGTTCCCTCCCGCAGCCGTTCAAGAGGAGCGCCAGAGGAACAGGGAACGCGAGGGCGAGGTGGAGTCCACCAGCGCCGTCAACGAGGAGATGCCAGTGGAGAAGATTTTGGAGGCGGAGATGGCCGTGGAGCAAAAGACGGAGCTCCACGCCGACGGAACCTCCGGAGGGAGCTCGGCGAGTGGCCGGTCGGAGCCCGGGAACGCCGCCCCTCGTCCTATTTTGACCCGAGATGTTCCCCGTTGTCTCCTTCAGCCCAACGACCCGGTCACCAACATCTGCCAAGCCGCCGACAAGCAGCTCTTCACGCTGGTGGAGTGGGCCAAGAGGATCCCTCACTTCTCGGAGCTGGCCCTCGACGACCAGGTCATCTTGCTACGTGCGGGTAAGGGAAAAAGCATCCCGACCGACTGACCGACTGGGCGGAATGGAGGAGGAGCCCGCTGAAAAAGGTCCCGCCCCCCTCCCGCAGGTTGGAACGAGCTGCTGATCGCGTCCTTCTCCCACCGCTCCATCACGGTGAAGGACGGCATCTTGCTGGCCACCGGCCTCCACGTGCATCGGAACAGCGCTCACAGCGCCGGCGTGGGCGCCATCTTTGACAGGTAGCCGTCACCCCCTCGCAGACACTCGCGCGACCGAGCCCCACGCGTCGGCTGCCGTGGACGGCGGCGCTCCACGTCCGATCCCGTTTGACTGGGAGGGGCGGCCCAACCAATGTCCCGAGCTGGCGCGCTAACGCTAGCACTCGCACTCGCACTCAGTCTTTCCTCTTGAGTTAAATTCGACAGCGGCAGGTAAGGAAATCACAGGAACGCGGTTTCGCCCCTCCCGTTCCAAACGGATTGGACGTCCACCGCCGTCAATGGCAGCCGATGAGTTAAGAAGTCCCGCGTGCCCGTTTTTTGGATGACTTTTAAAACAGCTAGCTCGTGGTGGCTTGCGTTTCTGTGGACGCCGTCCTGGGCTTTTGCGCTTGAAAACAACCGCATCGTTGACAATAGTTTCTATTGGAAATGTACTTTGATCCCTGAAATAATTCAAACTTATCTTTTGTACATGTACTTATTAACATTTTTTTTCCTACCCTTCCATGCATGAATTATGCCTGTCAAGTTATCTCTACTTTTCTTCAAATTTTGCCCCAAACTTGAAAAGGGGCCCCGATTTTATCAACGCAGGAACAACTCAAATCCTTCCAGTTTACACTTTTATTGAAGTTTATGGTGATAGGAAGTGGTTAGGTTGAAAACCTTAAAGAAAGGGGAAAGGAGGGAGCATGTGACGTCATTCAAGTTTCACGTTACTAGGGTGATCAAAGTGTTGCTCTTGAGTTTACTACTAGCATCTTGAATTTAATACAGAAAGCAGGAGAGTGTTGAAATGATAGAGTGGAAATGCATGGGTACATTAACTGATTGAGTAAATCAAACACAAATATTCACTTTACAGAGATAGGTCATATGAGTAATCCAAGTTAAGGGAAAATACAAAGAATGCAACTTAAGGTTGCGAGAAGCAAATTAAGCATCAATCAGCTGGCATTTAGGTGGTACTTATTTTATCCTACCAGTTGCGTGTGATCGGGTCTGAAGGGTATTCCTTGGTATTCCTTGGTATTCCTTGCTCCTTTCTCGCCTGTCTACTTTCAAGGCTTGAATCTGAATGGTTATATCCTGGCTCATGCCCTATGATCTTAGGCAGGAAATGAGGCGAGGTGACTTTTGTTTGGGTTTTCTTTTCTGCCCTCTGTTGGCCTGGAGGTGGGGCAGACATATCTTCTCCAAAGTTGACTTGACAATGCCTTTTTTAATATAACATTTTTCGCACATTCATCGAGGACAGGGCTCCCAATCTTGTATATTTAGCGTTTTCCATTTTGACATTATTTCCAGTACTGTAGTCAGTATTTGCCCCCAAAAAAGTTTCTTTAAATGTCCACATTAGGGCCACCTAATAATCATGAACTTTCAAGTTCATTTCTTCAATTCAATATCCCCATTAGCTGCGCTTTAGTGCCGTCTTGTGGCATTATATGGTATTGCAGCAGAACCAGAGCTGCTGCTATTTTTTTTCCCAGCATCGAGTTTAAAAGTGCTTGTGTGCCGTCACATGTGGATCATGTGACTACAGGGATGTGACGTGACTGGCTGCCGCTCGCTTTTCTTTTTCTTTCCTGGGTCGCCGCCGTTTCTAATATGCATAGAGACGCACTTTTGCCACTCTGCCTTACACGGTAACGGCTGCCCGACGGTTACTAATTCCAAGTCACATTTACTTTTTGCGTCCAAATGGCTGGCTGGTTTGATTTGTGGACTGAAAATCCAATGTGCAGATGATGTTGTCTATCCAATCACAATGTGTGGCTTCTCTGTTAATTACACAGTTCTCTTCTCTCTGTGCTCAGTGTTTGATTTCCATTTTTTTTTCCCAATGACATCCGAAGATTAGTGAGAGTCAGCGCGGTGTACTTTGAAAATCCAATCATAGCATTAGACACAAGCCTGTCATTGTTTGTCAGGGGTTCTCAAACCTTTTGGTTAGAATGACCCCGAATGTCGATTGTAAAACATTTATCGATTAAACTTTAATCAGTTCTCACCCAAAAGAGTCCTAATGTTACAGTACTAAATTCACCAGCAATTGAATTTGTAAAAAAAAAAATACAAGTTGTCATCATATTGTTGTCATTTGATGATTTGAAAAGCATAGTTTAAAGTTCTCTGTAAATCTCCCAATTTTCGCAGGGTTTGAGAACCGCTGGTCCAGATTAAAAGAACAAAAAAATCAAACTTGCATGATCCACACAATGTTTTAAGGCTAACAAGAGCACCTGCTCAAGGTCCAAACACAACCACGCACGCGTACTAGCGATGTCACTGTGTAATAACACTGT
This sequence comes from Stigmatopora argus, assembly GCF_051989625.1. Taxonomy (NCBI): domain Eukaryota; kingdom Metazoa; phylum Chordata; class Actinopteri; order Syngnathiformes; family Syngnathidae; genus Stigmatopora; species Stigmatopora argus. The sequence goes on from NC_135407.1 coordinate 583,215, forward strand.
AATAACACATTGTGATTGCATACGCAGGGCGCACAATGCTGAGGTTGGGGCCATATTTGACAGGTAATTACGCCACGACACAAACACTCTTCTTGAACCCCTCCTCTGCGCTCCCCATCCAGAAAACGACACACGAGCCGCATCTCCAACTCAACGAGTGCCGCGCTTTTGTTTTTGTGCGCTCGGAGTTTCCGTCGTTCGCGCTCGGAGTTTCCGTCTTTCGCCCGCGGGCGCTCGGCGTTCGCGCACGAAATCTGAGGCGGTGTGCCGTTTTTTTTTTACGGAGTGCCGCTAAAGTTAGCGGGCAGCGGAGACGTCGATGTTGTCATCGTCGTAAGAGCTTATAGGGATGATTCCATTTGACAGAATGGCTCTCTGATGACTTTTTGTTTGCTTGTAATTCTAGATTGGCTGGCAATACAAAAGCAAAGAAATTGCCCAAACCATGGCTCGTTACTCTCCGAAATAATCTTCGCGTCGTCAAATGTATCCAGGATAAAACAAAAAGTGCCTTAACTCATTGTAAATGAGCAAACACAGATTTTAACACACACATTATTGGCAAATACTAATGGGCGTTTAGATTGATTTCATATGGGAGAGCCAGGAATAAATGAATACTGCTTCGGAATATGCTATACAGTGGTACCTCGACATACGATCGTAATCCGTTCCGAGACTGAGATCGTATGACGAGGTTCTCGTAACTCCAGCGGACGTTTCCCATTGAAATGAATGGGAAAAAAAATAATTGGTTCCAGCCCTCTGAAAAAACACCAAAAAACAGGATATTGGATTGGAAAAAATGTTTGATTTCTTCTAATTCGCCATCTATTAACAAAGTAACACATAACTAGTGGTTTAATAGAAATAAAATGTGTTTAATCTAACTAAAATTGGGCGGATTTCGCCGAGGGGAGAAGGGCACAAAAGGGGCGAGGGGCCTTCGTTTTTTTTTTCCCCACACAACGCACTCGTAAACGGAACAAACACTCCACCCTCACGTTGGCTATCGATGGGCTGTTTGCTGTTGTACTATTCCCTTCAAAATATTGAAGGAATATTGTACGGCGAGCGGTCATGTGACGAGGTACCACTGTACTAAGTAGTTGAAACACAAAAAGAAAAGAATGTGTTCACTCTGCCTCTGGCGCGCGTGCATGACTTACTTGTCCGGCGACCGATCCAACGCTAATGTAAATCTGGAAAATGCGTTGTCCGCGGATGCCGTCGTCGCTCTTCTGAATGCGTCAATCTTGTGTCTTCACCGGAGGGAAACTCCATTCTTCTTTCTCTATTCTTCTTCTTCTCTCCAGGGTTTTGACCGAACTGGTGAGCAAGATGCGAGACATGCAGATGGACAAAACCGAACTGGGCTGCCTGCGCGCCATCATCCTCTTCAATCCAGGTAGGCGCCACGCCACGGTTAGCCACCGGCGGCGGCGGCGGCGGCGGCGGCTCCCCTCCGTGGTCCCGTGGTCCCTTCGTCCCGTTTACCCCGAAGCGTCTCTCTCCGGTGTGAAGATGCCAAGGGCTTGTCCAACCCGAGCGAGGTGGAGGTGCTGAGGGAACGGGTCTACGCGTCTCTGGAGACGTACTGCAAGCAGAAATACCCGGACCAGCAGGGCAGGTACGTGACGTGAGACCCCGGTCCCTTGCTAATAGAAGATATCGGAGCTAAACAGCGCTAGCCAGCCAGCGAACAGACTTTTTTCCACGCCCTAAATTTGTTCCGCGTGTCGATTGGAAAATTGGCACTAGGAAATGGCGTTTCGCTGCTGTAAACATGGTGAAGAGCCACTTGAAATGTTATCGATGTTTACAGTAATCCCTCGAATATCGCGGCTTCACTACATCGCAGATTTTTTCCTGGGGGATTTTTTTTGTAAATTCATAAAAATGTAAAAATCCGCAAGCGGAAGCCACTCCCCCTGTCCCCCCCTCGCTACTAGAACTCGGCACCAAAGTTTAAAAAAAAAGTTTTTTTATTTTCTTTTTGGAGATGACTTTTTTTTAATGTTCCAAACGATTGCACAACACGCGTCATTTGACGGCCAATTCCCAAACGTAAAGAGTAACGTTTGGTGGCCCCGCCCTCAGGTTCGCCAAGCTCCTCCTCCGACTGCCGGCGCTGCGTTCCATCGGCCTCAAGTGCCTGGAGCACCTGTTTTTCTTCAAGCTGATTGGCGACACGCCCATCGACACTTTCCTGATGGAGATGCTGGAGGCCCCTCACCAACTCACCTAGGCTTCGTCGGACTGCGCCGCCCAAGTAGCCTTCACCTTTTCACACACACACAAAACACACACAATTCACCCGCTGTATCGCACACACCCACATTTGAGCTCGCAGAGGCGACACACTTTTTAACCGACACCGTCTCACATAGCTGTCAACCTCTGCCGATAACTGCCCTTATAAATGATGATGATTCCCCTTACAAACCCCCCAAAAACCTTACAAACACCGTACGGTGTTTGCGACTCGTCGTACGGTGTTTGTAAGGTTTTTGGGGGGTTTGTAAGGGGAATCATCATCATTTATAAGGGCAGTTATCGGCAGAGGTTGACAGGTATGGTCTCACATCTCACATCTCACCCGTATACGGTAAACGGTGGACGCCACGCGCAAATGTATACCTACGGTAACCACGGGCGCAATGTCTTGATCTGGTCATCTCAGAGCGCCTTCGATATTTTAGACTCGGCGACTTTCACGGATGGTTTTTAAGCTTCCAATCGGGCGCGTAGCATTTCAACAGACTCTCCTAAAATGTATCACCATATACGTATACGCTTTGTATTTCCACGAGCGTGCTGAAACTGGTTTTTGGTTTCTATCTCGAAGTACTGTACTCATGAAATGAGAGCTGTTTTTTTTTTTTGGTCTTTCTTCTCAAGGCATTGAAATCCAGAAGGGTCTGGGAGCACTTTGAATGCGTAACTTTGTCCTTCCACCCCCACGTTGGCTTTGTGAGGCAAAAAAAAAACACAAAAAAAACGATGACTTGAATTGACCTTTTTTGTATGCTTTTGCTTTCAGATTTCATCTTCCGTTTCGCTTCCGTTCCGACGGTCGCTCGGTCGAGAGCCTCACGCCAGACGGCTCCATCTCTCTTTTGGTCGTCGATGCACTTTTTTTGCGAGTCGTGCCCGCGTGAAGGCTTCTTCCCAAGGGCCGCCGCCGCCGCCGCTGCCGTCGTCTCTCCGACCGGGTACTTTGGCGTGGGCTTTCTCTTAATCCCCCGGCGGCGGCGTACGGCGGCCACCCGTCGAGGAAAGCCGTCTCCACGATTGGACACGGTAATCTGGCGACATTCGATTCCCAGGGTTTGGGACGGGAATGGGTTCTCCGTGACGACCTGACGTCCACGTTGACATTAGGTATGTAAATATTGGGACTTGAAAAATCCCTCGTTTTAGGACTTGATTCGTTTTTATTTTGGGGGGTGACCCTCGTTTTATGGAGGACGTTGCGCCAAAGCGCAGCCTTTGCACTCTCGCTCTCGCTCTCGATTGGCATTTGAGTTTTACTGTGATTTGCGAGCGAGGGAGGGGACCTTTTCTCTGTTCCCCGCCGGGGTTTGTCGGGGCGGACGAATAGGGAATAGGTGCTAGAAAATGGAAGGCGCTCCGCGGACTGTTGCACAGTTGACTTACTTAGCCATGCAATCAATGCTGGCGAATTTGCTAAGACGCGTGTCCTCTCAAAGAGGATTCTTGCGCCGCCGGTGTCAATCGGAAAGCCCGCCAAAAGACCACCTGTAAAACAAGTGGTCTTTTTTTTTCTTTCAAGTGTTTGGACTTTCTTCCATGGCGCGGGCGTATGTGCGGGGGGGCGGGCGTGGGTGGGCAAACCACCGATCCCTATTTGCTTTTTTTTTCTTCACTAGTCATATAACATTTCTACCTACACTTTTTGAATACATTGAGCATGCTTTAAATTCATTTTTCCATCCACAGCTCCTCAAAATGTTTTTGTAAATGACACCATTGTAACTTATAAAGTGCTAAAAGCATTGGATGACATATCTAAAACCTTATTTTAGGTACCCCCCCACATTTTATGACCCTCTGTACAATTTGCAATGTTTTTTTAACGCAGTTGCAGGTTGCCCACCCCTGATTGTTTTTGTTGTAAATGCTCTTTTTAGAAGCAAACCCACCCACCCCCCAAAAAATGTCAATTTTCAACCTGACGAATTTCACAGCTTGTAGAAACGTTTCAAGTTTTTTTGTGTGTAACGTTTGGCATTTCTATCTTTTCAGGTGAACAAATACCGTGGAAAAGGAAAGGCATTTTGCGTGCTGGGACTCGGTGACCGAAGACGCGTGGCGTGCCTTCTTCACAAATTTGCCAAAGAAGGCACCGACTACAAAACAAATGGAAATTTCAAGAAAAAGGGCTGCAATGTGGGAATGCTTCCACACTTGCTCTTCCGAGGACGACGCAGGAAGGCCATTAAGGTATGCATATGCAGCCCTTTTCTTGACATTTTTGGTGCCAAGTCCTCATTTGTTTTGTAGTCGCTGCCCACTTTGGCAAATTTGTGAAAAAGGCACGCTGCGCTGCGCTGCGCTGCGCTGCGCTGTCTTGGCCGACCGAGTCCGGCGGCCGAGCATACTTTAACACGCACAATTTCTTTTCAAGTGAACGTCATTTCTTAATAGAAATGCCAAACATTACGTGCAAAAACTTGAAACGTTTCTACACGAGCTGTGAAAATTGAAGGTCATTCCCACGAAAATTCACAAATGATTGGCCTACCAAAGTAGCAGCTATCATTTTAGCAAAAGCAAACTTTGACCTGTTTAGTGCCCATTTTTCATTGAGTTTGCCCCGCAAATAGTACATTTACTTCCCCATACCGATGCACTAGCATGCAGGCTACAGCACAACACGTACGATATTGAACATTTTGACAACCTAAAAATATGAAAATGTGGCACTCACCCTGCACCGTCACACCCTCGTCTTTCCCGTCATCAATGTGTAAGAAGACCAAAAATCTTTGTGTGTGAGATGCGAGTCCACTGTGAGCGACTTAGTGACGATCTTCACTTCAAAAAAGAGGCAAATGGAAGTGGTTGGGTGTTAAAACACAGGACGGTGGGTAGGAAAAGTCTACACAACATCGTTTGGAAATGTCCCTTTTCTGTGGCTTTTTTAAGGATGGTGTATCGACCACCTCTGACCCTCATTTTCCGACTCGTCAATTTCTAAATGGCCGCCGTCTGTTCCTAGCGTTGTTTACAAAGCGAGCGGAATTGAAGTCATAGACGTCGAATTGATTGGAAACGGGGACGACTGGCCGCTTCACTTGCAGTGTGTTGGTGCTTTTTTTTTTAGCGGGGGTGCACCTTTTTTTCCTGCACTTTCTCATAGCGAGACCGAAAGTTTTGAAGTCTGCCGTGCGCACAACTCCCAGGGATGGGTCGCTCCGTTTTAGGAATTTTTACCGGCCAAAGGTCAATTTGAGTAAATTTCCCCGCGTGCAGCTCCAATCTTCTTCTTCTTCTTCCTTTTTTGCTTGCCCCCTCCCCGTGCTTCCATCTTTTTGGTTTTCTTCCAAGGTATTAAAGAAAGGCCCGTCGGAAGGCGCCCCTGGCTTCTCCATCCCGTTTGTGTCTTACTCGTTGGTGACTATCGTGGGCGTGGGAAGACTGTGATGTTCTTTTTTTTTTCTGTCATTAATTCCCAACTCTGGTTTCACTTTGTTGTATGATGTCTGAGTAAAGCTTTTAATACTGTCAACGGTTTCTGGCTGCTTTATTTCTTACCGCTCAGTCCGCCAGGACCCCCAGGGCCCGGAAAATCCATCCGCTGCAGTGTCGCCGGCGGCCCTCCAGAGGGAGCCCTGCGTCTCTTTAGTCTGGGGGGGGGGAAATGGGCGTTCAAACTCCGCCTCCCGGCCAATGAAGAGGCGGCGACATACCTGTACCGAGTCCAGGAACGCCCGAAGCCTCTTCTCCTCCGTCTCGTCGTCCACGGCCGAGTTGTGGGTTTTAGCCATCGACCCAAACGCCACGTAAAGCGTCCGTGTTTGTCCCGAGAGAAGACGGGAGCTCACGCCGCCACCGAGCGAGCATGGCGGCCGGCCGGGGAGGAGTTCCTTACCGGCACAATGAGGCGTGTGTTCGTAGCGGTCTCCCGAGGGAGGGTCGGCAAGTTCTCGGACGGTCGGTTGCTCGCCACCTCTGACCTATTTAGGAAACAGGAATGGGACGCCATTGTCAAATGAAATAAATTACAGAATGATTAGTGCCACATTCAGCTTGGTTTCATTGATCATGTTATCAATTCTTTATAATAAAAAAGGGACATACATTTTGGCCCCACCTGCATCCCAAATGTTAATTTATATGAATTTAAAAATAGTGCCTTTCCCTTTGAGGGGTTTAAACTTCAATGCATTTTCCAACGCGTCTTGGCGAGGCGCTATACTTGACATGAAAGGTCATAATTGTACGCGGGTCGACGGCTGGTTTTCCGCCGCTTTCTAATCGAGACGAGAAGCCAGCTGACGAGCGGGCGTTTACGAATAAGACGATTAAAGGCCTTCATCGACGGGACCGTCAAGCAGCACTGCACATGCAAAATGACATTTCAAAGTCTTTCTTTTTTTGGTGATTGTTTACTTTCCTTTTCCTTTTCCTGCTTGACTTGCTCTGACAGGATGAGCGATTGCGAACAAGTTGAGACTTTGGAGGTGATTTTGAGGCTGGACAAATGGAAATAATAATAATAATAATAAGAGCCATGAGAGCGGCGGTGCCACCTGAACGGAGGCTGCCCGCCGGCTTGGCTTATTCCCGGCTGTTTCCCGCGCCACAAAAGAGCCCTCTGTTTTCCCCCCCGCTTAGGTTTCCTGGGACGGCACTCTCAGCCCAGCCCCTTCCTGGACCTCGACACCCCCGTGGTACATTCCCTCTCGCTCCACGGGCGCATTCCTGCCCGGCCTGGCGGCGACCGACGAGGGAGTCCGGCCGCGTTCGCACGCCGGGCCTTGTGATGCGCCGCCGGCGGCGCCTTTGACACGGGCGGCAGGCACACTACCTACCCCACAAAGCCTGGTCATTAAAATAAGCCCAACTGTACAAAGTCATTTGTTGGAAGAAGAAAATACATGAATCTTACTATACATGGTCCTTTTCAAAAAAGCCTTACTATACATGGTGATTTTTTAAATAAATAAAAGCCTTACTATACATGGTCGTTTTTTTGTTTAGTTTGTTTTTTTAAAGCCACGTCTTTTTTTTAATATAAAAAAGCCTTACTATATATTGTCATTTGTTTAAAAAGAAGCCTTAATATACATAGTGATTTTTTAAATAAATAAAAGTCTTACTATAAATGGTCTTTTTTTGTGTTTTCCATGTCTCCCTCCACCAACACACCTGAATCAAATCGGGATCGTTATCAAGCTTCTGAATGGCTTGCTGATGAGTTGATCATTTGATTCAGGTGTGCTAGAGGAGGGAGGGAGATATGGGAAAACACACCGGATTGCGGCTCACCAGGACTGGACTTGGCCACCCCTGATCTATAGTAAGGCATTTTGTAAGGGAAAAAAGCCTTACTATACATGGTCGTTTTTTAAAGAAAAAAGCCTTACTATACTATGTAGTTTTTTAAAATAAAAAAAGCCTTACTATACTATGTCGTTTTTTACGAAAAAAAAGCCTTACTATACTATGTCGTTTTTTAAATAAAAAAGCCTTACTATACTATGTCATTTTGTGAAGAAAAAAGCCTTACTATACTATGTCGTTTTTTTACGAAAAAAAGCCTTACTATACTATGTCGTTTTTTAAAATAAAAAAGCCTTACTATACTATGTCGTTTTTTACGAAAAAAAAGCCTTACTATACTATGTCGTTTTTTAAATAAAAAAGCCTTACTATACTATGTCATTTTGTGAAGAAAAAAGCCTTACTATACTATGTCGTTTTTTTTTTAAAGCCTTACTATACTATGTCGTTTTTTAAAATAAAAAAAGCCTTACTATACTATGTCGTTTTTTACGAAAAAAAAGGCTTACTATACTATGTCGTTTTTTAAATTAAAAAGCCTTACTATACTATGTCGTTTTTTAAATTAAAAAGCCTTACTATACTATGTCATTTTGTTAAGAAAAAAGCCTTACTATACTATGTCATTTTTTTACGAAAAAAAGCCTTACTATACTATGTCGTTTTTTACGAAAAAAAGGCTTACTATACTATGTCGTTTTTTAAATAAAAAAGCCTTACTATACTATGTCATTTTGTTAAGAAAAAAGCCTTACTATACTATGTCTTTTTTTTAATTAAAAAAAAAAGCCTTACTATACTATGTCGTTTTTTAAGAAAAAAAGCCTTACTATACTATGTCGTTTCTTAAGAAAAAAAGCCTTACTATACTATGTCGTTTTTTTACGAAAAAAAGCCTTACTATACTATGTCGTTTTTTAAAATAAAAAAAGCCTTACTATACTATGTCGTTTTTTACGAAAAAAAAGGCTTACTATACTATGTCGTTTTTTAAATAAAAAAGCCTTACTATACTATGTCATTTTGTTAAGAAAAAAGCCTTACTATACTATGTTTTTTTTTTTTTTAAAGCCTTACTATACTATGTTGTTTTTTACGAAAAAAAGCCTTACTATACCATGTCTTTTTTAAAGAAAAAAGCCTTACTATACTATGTTTTTTTTTTAATTTAAAAAAAGCCTTACTATACTATGTCGTTTTTTTACGAAAAAAGCCTTCCTATACTATGTCGTTTTTAAAATAAAAAAGCCTTTGCGATGAACAAACCTTTTACACATTAAAGCTCACAGTTTTGGACCCAAAACCTGAAAAAAAATGGCCTTGAAATGGCCAGTTCAATCCCCAAATTGCACTGTCTGCAGTATTTCACATGGAATAAAAAAAAACACAACAAAAAAAGGCTGACTTGTGGTCAGTTTGGGCCCCCCACGCCTTCACGCCCTTCCCCCAAAAAAATTCAATCCCAAAAAGGGCGACGCCTGAAAAACGTTGGCCAAGCCAAAAAATTCCCTCCTAGACAAAAGCACAATATACCGCCGTTGAACGTATACACACACACGTCTGCTGCACGCTTAAATGACACAAATGTATACAGTAGCCGTTTTCATCTCTAACAGTGCTGACTGTAAATTTGATGTTGACCCTAACTTCAATCTGGCGCCCGAGCGGCCATTTTGAGCGAAATCACTACATGTCAATTCCTTCCTGCTCTACCTGGCGCCCCCCCGACTCGCAGCGCAAAAAAAAAAAATCATACCCAAGCACCCCCCTCCCCGCCTAAACGTTTCCTCCCGTCGCTGGGATCTATTTTGGTGAACTGTGGTGTGTGTGTGTGTGTGTGTGTGTGTGTGGTGTGTGTGTGTGTGTGTACGAGCCCCGCCCAGTAAAGTAGAGCCTTTTGAAGAAAGTCAGCAAAATAAGATGGCTGCTTGACTTTAATTACAAGCTTCTACTTTGGGAAAATGCACGGGGAGAGAGAGAAAGTGGGCTGCCAAACGTACGGCTCGCAGGCCGCAGGTGGCTCGCCGAGGGGTCCTAGCGGGGGTCTTGTAGCTCTTTCATACTGTATGGTTTCTAATGGAACAGGAAGTTACCCAGAAATGCCACAAAATGATCAGTGTTGGGTTTATTCTGGGATGTTACTATATGTTCATTAAGCATTTAATAGGTCATGAAGTTAGAATTTAATTTGTGCTATACTTTATGTTGGGAGCGAGTAAGCTGGAGGGCACTTTCCCCCCACAGCTGCTTTCGAGGCCAGGTCATTGTTTTCAGGACTATTGAGCGAACGGGACACCATGTTCCAGGCCGAGACTGTTGATCTGAGTTGGCAATGAAGATCTACGAGGGACTCTTAAATTGCTTTGACTTGGATTCCGGCAGATGGCGATCATCGAATCAACTTCCGAAAATACTCGCATTATTGTTTAAAAATACGGGGACTCTGTTTAACTTGTAAAGAAATTATTATGCTTATTTGTGCAAATTCTTACGCAGTTGTTTTGGTTTTCCGATCCGCTCGGGTCACTTTGTATCCTTACTTGTGCACATTCTTACGCAGGTGTTTTTGCTTCCGATCTAATGAGATTGATGTGGCAGTTGTTTTTTGACCTTAATGGTGTTATTCGGTTAGCTTATGCAATTGTTTGAATCAGATGACCTTAAATGTTTTGATTATGTGCTGACTAAATGGACAGAGGAAGATGCCCTTTCTTTAGAATCATCCTGGACCAGGGCGAATCGGGAGTGATTTTCCTTGCAAGTTGTAGCCAGTCTATGTTAATGATGTCTCCCTGTTTTGATTAAAGTGTATTAATAATAAACCTATCAATCAAAAAGCGAGCCATGAACAGGACGCAACCAAGAAACCCCGTCCGCCCCCTCAAAAGCAATAGATTTACACTCACCTGGAGGTACTTTAAAATGACGACACTGCCTGATCGATGTCCAATCACTGTTGCCATGACAACCACTAAAATATTGGAAGAAAAGATAGTCATTAGAACACAAAGTTCACATACAAATATTAAAAAAAAAACGCTCGGTGACAAGATAACGTGGCTGCTTTTTACTATACTATGTTGTTTTTTAAGAAAAAAAAGCCTTACTATACTATGTCGTTTATTTTTACGTTTTTAAAAAAGCCTTACTATACTATGTTGTTTTTTAAAGAAAAAAAGCCTTACTATACTATGTCGTTTTTTTTTTTTTTTAAATAAAAAAGCCTTACTATACTATGTCGTTTTTTTAAATTAAAAAAGCCTTACTATACAATGTGTTTTTTTACGTAAAAAAGCCTTACTATATACCATGTCGTTTTTTACGAAAAAAAGCCTTACTATACTATGTCGTTTTTTTAATAAAAAAGCCTTACTATACTATGTCGTTTTTTAATGAAAAAAAGCCTTACTATACTATGTAGTTTTTTACGAAAAAAAGCCTTACAATACTTTGTCATTTTTTAAGAAAAAAAGCCTTACAATACTATGTCGTTTTTTAAATTAAAAAAGCCTTACGATACTATGTCGTTTTTTTACGGAAAAAAAGACTTACTATACTATGTCGTTTTTTTAATAAAAAAGCCTTACTATACTATGTCGTTTTTTACGAAAAAAAGCCTTACTATACTATGTCGTTTTTTTAATGAAAAAAAAGCCTTACTATACTATGTCGTTTTTTTAATAAAAAAGCCTACTGTACTTTGTCGTTTTTTAAGAAAAAAAGCCTTCCTATACTATGTCGTTTTTAAATAAAAAAGCCTTACTATACTATGTCGTTTTTTAAAGAAAAAAAGCCTTACTATATACTTTTTGTATATTGACGTCTTACTTTGATCTCGTATGAAGGATTTAAAATGTTAAGACATTTTAAATGTCGTTTCGAAAAACACACCATCCGCAACATTGGCGCGTCTTCTTCTTTTTCACATGTCCAGACATAAAAAGCCTTCATTTTTCTTTTTTATCCCAACGACAAGATAAAAATTCATATTTTTCTTGCTAATGTGTAGGTAGGAAAACCATAAGAGCTTTTTTTATACATTCCTGGGGGATAATTGCTGGATGCGCCTGCCCGCCCGCAAGCCACCGCTTTGCCGGCTCGCCTCGGCCATCAAAGCCGGACGCGCTTCCCTTCGGCGGACGGACCAATCCGGGCGGCCGGGGGGCGTGGCCCCGGGCACGGACGGAGCGCCGATTGGCCGTCCCCCGCCGGGCCGGGCTCGCATAAAGCTCCAAATAAACTAGAGAAACGGCGATAACGACTTCAATGGCGTTTTATAGTCTTGGTGGAGGGCATTTTTGGAGGTTTTCCAGGTGAACGCACGCCCCACTTTTCTCTCTCTCTCTCTCTCCCTCCCACGTCAACTCTCTCTCTTCCTCCCTCCCTCCCTCCCTCCTTCCACGCACGCTCTCACTCGGGTGGGAGAAAGTCAAGCGGGAAAGCGAGGGACGGGTGAGAAGAGAAGAAAGCGCCAGCTTCAGGTGTCCGGCGGACTCCATGGAGCTTTAAAAGGGCTGCCCCCTCTGAGAGCAGGTTTTTTTTTTTCTTTCCGGGACCCCCCTCACCCCCCCTTCGCCGTCCGTCACCAGGGGTGACTTTTCTCTACCTTTCCCCCGTTTTTTTTCTCTTGCTTTCGGGTTCTCCGTGGGCCGGCGAGCTCCCGTCTTTCCGGGAGAGGACACCCTCGCGTGCGGCAGTTCCCCGACGACGCGTGACTATGGATATCGCCGACGGGCCTTTCCGGAAGAAGCGGGGGCCGCGGCTGACCTCCGTGGCCTTGGCGGCCCTGTTGCTCGCCTTGTGCCGGAGCAGCTTGGCGCAAGCGGGTAAGAGCCGTCGTCATCGCCATTTTTCCAACGCTAAATTAGCTCCGATTTGGAGCTAAGTGAAAACAAAAAAAAAGTGATTTTTTTTTAGCTGGTCAAAGAAAGTCACTTTAAAAATTGTCCTCCATCGCTGTCAACGTGGAGCACCTAGGCCAGGGGGTAGGGAACCTACGGCTCGGGAGCCGTATGTGGCTCTTTTGATGGGTGTATATGGCTCTATGCTAACCTGTGTGGTAAAATATGGGAACCACTGGTGCCTTTTTAATGATATTTTTTTTTCATTAGACTCTTCTGCATGCATACTCTCATTGATACTCATTGATTTCTAAATGCACACATTTTCATGTATTTTTACTTTGAAATTCTGAATATGGCTCTCAAGGAATAATGTTTGAAAATGCCACTTGTTTATGGCTCTTTTGGTCAAAAAGGTTCCCGACCCTTGACCTAGGTCAACAAAAAAAAAGTGTTTTATCATGCGCATGCGTGCAAGTGGGCCACCTATAATTGTGCCCCCCAAAGCCGCCCCCCGCCCCCATCCATCCCAGCCTGAACACCAGAGCACCCATTGGTGCCTCCTGGCATCCCGCTGCCAATTATCTTCGGCGTTGTTCACCGTCAAAAGACGATGACTCGAAAGAGGGCGACAAAGAAGGCGCATTTGGTACAATGCGGCGAGTTGTGACCTAAAGACCCCCTCGTGCCCCCCCCCACCGGTGTGTTTGTTGGCCGCCGGCGAGGACTTTGCCACTCATGAATGCCTTCTTATGGGACTAAAAAGCAGCCAGTGTGCCCAACGTGTGTGTGCGTGTGTGTTTGTGTGTGTGCGCATGTGTAAACGCCCGCTTGAAAGGTCCTCTCTATAAGTTTGTTTGATAATTGTGGCGTGACGTCCAAAACGCCCTCTACCTACGGCCACCCCTTTTTTTTTTTCTCTATTTGGGGCTCCTCCCAATCTCTTCTTCCTTCGAGTCCATTAATGTCGATATCTTGCATTAAAGAAAGAGTCAAAATGACAGTGTTTTTCCACATATTTGCACTAAAATGATCTTTTTTTGCAATTCCCAAATTTGAAAAAAAAAAAAAAACACCATATAATTTTGAGAGTTCCTTAACATATTGAGCGGTCGCTACGTTCATTATTTGCACTGCCATTTTGATTTGGAAATGTCATTCTTGAGCGTTTAGTAGGTATCGTTGCTAACGGTATGGCGGTCCAATAAAAGACAATGAAAAATCTCCCAAATGGGAGCCATGAAAGAGGTTCTGTTGAAAGGAGAGCCACCCGCATTTTGTCCACATGGACGTTCCTCCCGCGTCCACTTCCGTTTAAAAGCGTGGAGGCCAGCTCCTCAAAGGACGCTCTGTGCGTGCACGTCTTCCTGGATAAACACGACATGGCCTCCTCTCAATGGAGCGTCTGTCAGGGCCTCCTCCTCCTCCTCCTCCTTCTCCTCCTCTACCTTCACCTCACCTTCATTTCTCCACCTACAGTGCTAAGTCCCCACACAAACTAGCAAAGGGAACTTCTCGGGCCACGGGTTGGTTCCCAAGGGTCACTTTCCGCCCTGACGTTGGCCTGCTCCTGGCAGGAACACCATTTAGGAGCACAAATTGCTCCATTTTTTTGACACACGACAGCTCTTTGGCGTCCACAATTCTGCCCTTTTACATTTGAGGACACCAAAATGCACTTGACAGCAATGTTCCTGCTATTTTTTTGTTTGTCTGGGCAGAAAGACAACCTCCCTGAGCACACTGAGTAGTACCGGTGTGAGCAACATCATCATTGCTCGCTATGGGCATGTCTACTACACATAAAGTGGTTCGCGCGTCAGTCAGCCTCACAGCTAAAAAAAGGGATTTTATTTTGTGCGCTCCATATGATTTGCTGTGGGCACACACCAGTATCACACCTGCCATTAGCAGGTGCATGTCTACTATATAATAAAATGTAATGATTAATATCTATGAATGGGGCGGCCCGGCGGAGGAGTGGTTCGCGCGTCGTCCTCACAGTTAAAAAAAATATATATATATATATATATATATTTTGCGCGCTCCATATGGTTTGCTGTGCGCAGAGAAGACGAGACTAGTGCGCAATTGCGCACGCGCGCAGCTTAGAGGGAACATTGCTTGACAGCCAAAGTTTCCCATTTGGCAAATTCCAAGGAGCATCTGGCGCCAATTGTAGCCAGACCAAAGACACCCAAAAAAAAGCAAATGAAGGCTAAAATTCAGTATTTTGGTGGTCACATTCTAAACGTGGACACGGAATTGGCGGCCAAAACGAGTCTCGGCCGGCCACGTTCCTTCTCCGTCGTGGCGTGCACGATTCAAGTCCACGTCAAAGGCTAATAGAAGCGCTAAGCGCTAAGTTTGCGGTGCCAGCTCATCCGACCCCTCCCTTTATCTCGAGACGGAACGGTGGCCGCCGCAGGTTTGAGGGAACACGTGGAGCGTCCGTCCGCCCCCGCTTTTTAGCGGTTTGGATCCCTTTTTTTTTTTTGGGGGTAGCGCCTAGGCGTCGCAGAACGGCCAGCGCCGTCCATAATGACAGGCCGCGGTCTGCGGACGAGGCTATTCCTGCGCACTGTTATTTAGACGGCCTTTTTCTTCTGCCGTCCGATAACTATTTTAAACACAAAAAGGGAATGTCTGGAAAGTAGTAGTTTTGTACTAGAAAAATCAAAGAAAACTACAGAATAAAGTAAAACATAAACACAAAAAAATACATTTGGGGGATTTTTCTCAATACTTTTCGCTAATTTACCTTTAGCTTTAATGGTAAATTGTAAACAAGTCGAAAAAGAAATGACAGACTAAAAAATCTTTTCATTAGGTTGTATTTCTGATCATTAGAAAGATAGAGCAGAAAATGAAGTAATGAGGTCAAAGGTCATAATATAATGATTTTTGGGAACGTAGAAAATATGATTTTTTTTTAAAATTCTTATTCGGATTTAAAAATAGAGAACTAGCTAGTCTGTCCGTCCCGTTTCCAGACAGGAACTTTGGAAACAAACGGAACGAACGCTAGCGGGTTGACGGCCTATTTTGGGACGTGTACGTTGGCTTGAGGTTCGCAGAAGAGCCTAAACAAAAGCAACGTTGAATTGCGGTCAGGCAAAGAGCTGGCCCGCCCGGTCAGCCGGCGGTGGTCCGTCCGGCCGTGGCTTCCAAAAGGGGAGCGCGGCCTGGCCTAGCCTAGCCTAGCCTGGCCGCTCCCAAACCGCACCGCGCCAGATTGCACAACCACAGGATTCAGACAGGGTGCCCCGGGAAGACGTGGCAAAAGAGTTGGAAGGACCCAAGATGGTTCCTCGGTTGCCATTTAGCAAATGTGTTGAATTTCAACAGAACACTAAACAACATCAGCCAAAACGGATCGAATATTGTCAAATTATTTCACAATTTCACAGTATTCGGGAAATTTCGTTGTCACAGTAGCAAGAGGGTGAGGATGCAGGAATAGGAAAGGCATTTTAGACATAAATAGATAGGTCAGAAGTAAGTTAATAAATAAATACATGAATAAATATATAAATAAATAAGCGTGTCTCTGAAGTATATATTTATATATATATATACATATATATATAAACATACATATATATCCATAAATATATATATATATATATACACATCAATATATATATATATATATATATATATATATATATATATATATATATATATACACACACACACACGCATACACATACGTGTACATACACCTATACATATACATACACATATATTAGCACATATATACATTTGGCCGAGAGGAGGTTTTTTTTGCTCTGGACTGGTCGCCAGCCAATGGCAGAGCCTAGTACTCGCAATCAAGCGATTTACAAAAGTTACAAAAGGGAAAAATCCTCCTATTGGCATAGTATGAGTCCAAATAGGATCATATACGCATTTGCTGTCTATTCAAGCCCTCCCTTTTGACAATACTTTGCTGTAAAAGAGAGCAGTTGTGCCATGTAGCATCGAGTAGCATTGTATCACGTCAAAATGGGACATTTTTGACATTCAAGTTGGGCACTGTGTGTCTTTTTTGTGACACTAGCCTAGCATAGCGGACAGCCAAAAGGTGAGCGTTTTTGAGCTCCAGACACGGCGTGCGTGACGGCGTGCGTGGCGCTCTCGCTCACAATGCGCCGGTTGTGCGCAGGTGAGAGTTGAGAGGTCAACGTGTCAGCTGGAGTCTGCGTCTGGTATTTGACAGCACACCGACGGGACCGGGACAATTTGGTCTAGCAACATTTTTGGGGGAAAACTTGCGTCCCAAACTAGCCGTTGGTGGGTCCAATTATAAGCGGGCTTGCCATCTCCGGGCGTAGGCCGGCGCCCGTGTTGTTTTAGCGGGCGTGACGGCGGCCCGCGAGTCGGATGGAAACAACGCCGCATTGTGCCGCCGTTCAAGGGGGAGGAGCTTGTCACGTACTCGGTTTAGATTGGATTGGATTGGATTTATTCATCCCGTATTCGGGAAATTTCGTTGTCACACTAGCAAGTGGGTGAGAATACAGACACAGAAAAATACATTTTAGACATAAATAGGTAATAAGTTAATAAATAAATAAATACATGAATAAATATATAAATAAATAAGCGTTTATAATTAATAGCGTTCATAAGTTTGGTCTTGAATACGAGTCGTAAACTCATTTCAAGTGACTGCGGGAGGATGATTGGACACCGCCAGATTGGAGGTCTACCAAGCACTCTCCTGTTTCAATACGACGTGAGTGGCTGGCGGCCATCTTGGGTGGGTCGAGTACATATTGCCTGGTTATTTCTTTGTTTCGATTTCCAAGCGTCACCACTTGAAGTCATCGACGTCAAACGGTCGAAGCCGGCCGGCCTTCCCGTTATGATGGATTGGGCGTCTTTTATAGTCGATGGCACACAAACGCTGCTTTAATAACAGACGTTCTGGTAAAAATGGATTGGACTATTGCCTTTAATGGCAGGGAACGACTGGGGCGGGTTATTGGATTGAAAAAATATATATACTCATGGTACAACAAGGCTGTGATGATGATGACATCACTTCCAATTATGCCATGACTAAAGTGAATTGGAAGATTCCCACCAGCACGTGTTTTTTCCCTTTCCATTTAGCGAATCCGCCGCGTGGCATTCCACCTCCTACGCCACCTAATTGTCAACTTAATGGCAGGCTTTGACTTTAATGAGCTGCTTTTCTTTGGCGCCGCCCGCCAATGTTTGGGTTTGTCTGCTTTGCTTTGAAAACAATCTTTTGGCTTTTTCCTCTTCCTGCACGGTTACCATTGTTTGCATTTTGTGTGAAATATTCCGAGGAGTGTCTTTTGAAAGCAAGTTACGCCTAAAATAAGGAGCGCTCCAAGTACAATTCATCGTAGTGATTTAAAACATAGCAAAACGTACCTAACAAGTGGCAGAAGTGATAAAAGCAACGACATTGTGCTTAAAAGTTCAATGGGACAAAAAAATATACCAAGTTCCATTCATTCTAAGCTCATAACTTCATTGACTCATATTACAAAGCGCAACTCCGAGGTTACGTTGCTGTGATGCTAGTTTATAGCATACTTTTTAGCAAAAATGTAGCCTATTCTTTGGCAAAACTAAGGCGATGTACAACGGACTGCAATTTTCCGATTAGCTCGCTCTTTATCGGCATCTTGTGGCTGATTACGGTGCTACAGAAAAGTACAAAACTAGGCTAATTGCTGTTATTAGCCTATCATGGCTCATTAGATCGTAGTATGAGGTTGCAAGGGAAACCGGTTCCAAATCTGGCCCTTGGCCCGGCGCCCCCAGCTCAATGCCGCCATTGTGCTCCCGGGCCAAGTGTTGAAATCTGCCGGAGAGTCAACGGGTCAAACGGCGTCACGCCGGCTAGCGTAGCGAGAATCTAACGCCGTCTGGTGGGCTTTTCCTCCCTCCCAGAACCGGTGGACGTACTGCGAGCCCTGCAGATTCCGACTCTCCCCGAGGGCGTGAAGAAAGTTCCGGGCTTCTGCACATCCCGCCGCTCCGGCACCCCCGACAATGCCTACCGCATCAGCAAGAAAGCCCAGATCTCGGCCCCGACCAAGCAACTCTTCTCAGGTACGCTCAAGCGCTAACATCTAATATCGGTTCCTTGGTAAGGGTTAGGGTGGGCTTAGGTTGGGTAAGTCCCCAGCGGAGCCCGAGGCCAATAGCTTTGTCAAGCACGACGCGCTGAAGAAATTCCCCAACGTGGCAAACCCTCAATCATCGCCAGCGTGGTCTGTTTACGATGTTCAGATACGCTACGTAATTATGCGTCTGATGGAGGAGAACTAAGAAGAGTTTTTGCGGCTTCAAGCTGCCAGACCGACTGTTATTACGTGTAGCCGTGATCCTTGGCTCCACATGAACATTCTTTGAATGGCGCAAAGTCTCGGAATGCTTTTAATTGTCTAATTCAGAGGTCTCCAAACCGGTCCTGGAGGGCCGCTGTGGGTGCAGGTTTTTGTTCCAACCGATCCAACACAAACAGTTTAACCAATGAGGTTTCTGCTGAAAAAAGAAGCACCTGACTCCAATCCACTGATTGCACTTCTAGGATACCAGATTGGTGGAAAGGTTTCCTCTTAGCGGTTGGAACGAAAACCTGCACCCACTGCGGCCCTTTCTGGAATAGTTTGGGGACCAGTGGTCTAATTGAAGAGATGACAAGAATAGCGCTGATAGCAAAACAATATGAACTACCACGACACGAAGGTCACATTATAGACCTTTGGTACACGTGTACACGCGGCAAAATATAATGTCGATGCCAGGTATTGCTTGGAGCGGTTCTAAACACAAACGCCAACTTCCTCCGGCAAACCACGGCGGAACATAGCTCGCCTCTGACCTATACCAATCAAGACGTTGGCAACGCCGAATGCTAGCACGCTTCCTAGGTTCAAATCTAGGGAAAACCCAAGGCAAAACCAACCATTTTTGCATCTCCACTGCAGGTCGCTTCCCAGAGAACTTCTCCATCATGGCCCTGGTGAAGGCCCAGGCCGGTCTCCAGGCCTTCCTCCTCTCCGTTTACAGCGAGCAGGGCGTCCAACAGCTGGGCGTGGAGCTGGGCCGCTCGCCCGTCTTCCTGTACGAGGACCAGCACGGCAAGCCGGCCCCCGAGGATTACCCGCTTTTCAAAGGCGTCAACCTGGCCGACGGCAAGTCAGTACCCAGCGCCGGACTATTTGCGTGGCGTGCAGAGAAAAACCTAGCCGCTGTGCAGTAGCTTAGCTAGCGTGTTCGTCCGGCGTAATTCTTTGCCGCTCGCAGGTGGCACCGCATCGCCATCTCGGTGTCCAAGAAAAACGTGACCCTGCTCGTGGACTGCAAGAAGAAGATGAGCCGAGCCCTGGCCCGTGGCAACAACGCCGAGGTGGACACCAACGGCATCACGGTGTTCGGCGCCCGCCTCCTGGACGAGGAAGTCTTCCAGGTGAGGATCATCCCGCTCGGCGGCTCGGCGGCTCGGCGGCTCGGCGGCTCGGCGGCCCGCCGGCGCCGGGTTCCTCCCGCTGACCTTTCTGTCTTTGGGCCGTGGCGCCGTTGATCAGGGAGACATTCAGCAGCTGCTGATCGCCTCCAACGCTCAGGCCGCCTACGACTTCTGCGAGCACTACAGCCCGGACTGCGACTCCCCCCTGCCCAAGACGCAGGCGCAGGACCCCAACACCTACGTGAGTACCAGAAGCAGTCATCCCAGCGTTTGACAGACACCAATCGAAGCGAGACCAGGTCCCGTCGGAGCGCTTTCACTTTCAAAACGGGGAGCGTCTCCTTTGGATTGTTTTTCACCCAAAAGTTTTCTTCTGTTGCGATTCCCACGTCTGGAGGGCCTGGCCCTTTGAGCAGGCCACCCTCTCCGGGTCCGGACTCGGCAGATATCCGCGTGCGATGCCGTTGTCTCCATTGGCTCCCGTGTTTGCGGGTGACCTCGACCTGGACGAGTGCGATCTAGCATACGGACGAGGAGCTAACGTTCCTTCTTCATTTGGGATGAAAGCCAATGAGGGAGTCTGCGTCAAAGCCTCAGAAAGACCAAATGGGGTTTTGAGGTTTTTGATGAGTCATCAAAGTGCTGTTCTCCATATCCGTCCTCTTCCTATCTTCACCTCCCTGAACTTCTCCTCAGCCGGGCGTGAGCTTCACTTTCCTTCTCAGCTTCTGGCGGCTGTGGTTGGGCGGAGTGTATTTTTATCTCCTACTTCTTTTGGTTCCAGACGAAATGTGTTTGCTTTATGACCAAGCAGGGTGATCTTTTCATCTGTTCATATCTTCGCCCTCACGTTGTGAGATTAGCAATGCTCTTGGGAATGAAGATTCAATCCTCTTCTTCTTGCTGATGGTCTCCTTTTTTTGCGCTCGCTATCTCCAGCAAGCAGTGCTTTGATGAGGACTCCCCAAAAAATGCCACGCGTTTCCCAAACAACAGCGACTTTCGTATCCATGGCAGCGCAAATAATTAACGTCGCCGCTTGTGTTATTCACGTCATGTGTATTGATGTTTCCACATGGCTGGGTTGTTGCAGAGGTCAAAAGGGGCGTGGCCATAGTTCTACTCACATCCAATGGGACCAACTTTGACGGGTGACTTTGTGGTTCCGATCCAAATTCGAAACTAAATACCCTTGCCAGGGCCAAAAGAAAACAAAAACTTGTTAGCATAGTGTGGAGCTAACCTCGACTGTGTTCCACTTGGAGGCCAATTGTGCACAACGCGCTTTTGAACTAGCCACAACACAATGTTTTTGGGATTCCCCGCCCCCCCCCGAGAGAGCCACGCCCTCCACACCTCTGCCCGACAACCGGCTCGGTCGCGATCAGGCCGACGACACCGCTCGGTCGTTCCACGTTGAGAATGGCATTACTGGAGAAGTCAGTCGTTGAGGCGAATTGAACGTCTGCTTAAAAGGAGTCCACGAAAAAAAGCCCTCTGCTGCATCCAGTAATGCCTGCGCAGTCTCAGTAAATAATCCAAGCCTTTGCCGTCCGTCTTGATGTCATTGTTTCTCAACACAGCCACTCTTGTCTTTCCCTTTCTCCCCCCTTGTGTCCCCCCTCCCCACCCTGCGCATCTCCTCCTCTTCCTCCTCTTCCTCTCCGTGTGTCTTTGCCCACCGCACTCGCACGCACCCAACACCTCCACCCAAACCCAAACCATAAATTGGGGTGTCAGAAGACAAACGGAAAGGCCGCCCCCACCAAAGCCGCTCCGGTCAGAGCCAAACCCACGCCGCCTAAGCCCGCCAAGGGCGGGTCCTTCAAAGTAGTCAAGGCACCCATACCCAACAAGGCGCCCAAGTCCTCGGCTAAAGCGGCTAAATCCAAGTCCGCCGTCAAGACCGCCGCCACCGCCGTCTTCTTGTCAAAGATCAAGACCACCTCGGCCGCTAAGGCGAAGACCACCGCCGCCCCGGCCAAGGGCGCCAAAGCGGCGGCCGAGAAGAAGGCCCAGGGGAAAGCCGTGGTGGTGAAAACCACTACATCTTCATCCGAGGTCAGAGTCAACGGAAAGGTGGTCGTAGACAAGACCTTCGGCGCAAAGAAAGCCGAGTCAAAGGCCAACTGGAAAACCGGCGGCGAGGTGAAAGAAGTCAAGGTGGATGGCAAAAGCTACAACAAAGCTAGCGGCGAGGCTAAATCCACTAGCAAGAAAGGCGCAAAATTGGAAACCACTGCAAAGACCAAGACAGTGGTCAAAATAGAGAAGACTAGCATGAGCACGGCGACCTCCGCTTCCAGAGTAGAAGCTACCAAAGCCGCCAAGGCCACAAAAGTGGCAAAGGCGGAGCCCACAAAGGCGTCGAAAACCTCTCAAGTCAAAGTCAAATCGGCGGTCTCCAAAGCCCCCCCGGTCAAGCCTACGGCCGGCAAAGCCGCCAACGCGGTGGTGGAGAAATCGCCCGCCGCCAAGAAGGTCCCGACCACGCCGGCTCCCGCCCGGCCCACCCCGCCGAGACCCACCAAGTCCAAGTCCGTGGTGGACCTGGACGTCAAGTCCGCGCACAAACCTTTCCCGCCGTTCGGCAAGACGGCGCTGAGCGGCACCGGCGTCCCCAAGAAACACGACAACGGTTACCAACAGGTATGACTCCGCTTTGGGTCGGAAAGTCCGGCCCGCGATAACTGGAGGTCAGTTTCCGCATCCGCGGCGGACGTCGCTGGCGATATATCATATGCGCCCGTCCATATGATATTTCACGCACATTGAAGCATGGCTCAGTGTGCTAACGAGCGGCCCAAACTGGACCTCCAGTCGGTCGGGTAGGCGTCAAGAAAACGCAGCACAAATCGCCGAGAAGCGCATGCGGTCCGTGACGGCACACGACATCCGCCGGCGCTTTCCCGCTCTCTTGTTCTCCCGCCTTCAACAAGCCATTTGCAAAGCAGCCTCACGCAAATTTCGCGCAGTCCCGCCTTCCTCCGCCAAGCGGACTTAAGTCGTGGAAATTTGTCGGCTGGGGCTGTTTTCTTTAACCGCTCACGAGCGGCGCTAACATCCCGAAGCATCGGTTGCGATGTCTTCTCTCCCCGGGATGAAGCCGCCGCCGAACCCCGTGGGTCCGCGATAAAGCGAAAATCAATGTCACCCCGCCCACGCCGACTCCCTAAAGGTCGCGCGGGGCGACGTTTGCAGTCGGCGGGCGGCTGACATTTCTTTTCCTGGTTGTCCGTTAAACGGAGAGCACCACAAAGCCGTTGTGTTCTCTTCTTATAACGCGTCACTCACTTTGGCGAACTCTGAACTAACCTTCGCTCTTCCGGTCAAATCTGCTTACTTCCTCCCTGCTCCCTCCCCCCTTTCCCGCCCACTCGACCAATCAGGACGTAGACACTGAATATTCCGAAGCTGACAACGGCCACACAGAGACCGATTATTTCTATGAGGAGACGCTGCCAGAGTCCGAGGGTGAGGTGGTGGCACCTGAAGAGAACCCCACGCAGGTAACGCATGGCCACGCCTACGCCAACGCCCACGCCGGTAACACACCGCTTAAGATAAAAGACGAGATCCGGCAAGTGAATATGGGAAATTTGAACCTGGTACTTTCCTGCCCCCGCGCAACTCACACTTCATAACCGTCTTGTCGGCGCCGCCGTCAGACAAGACCGCTTGACGAGAAGCTTGCCGTCCAAGAACCCGACGCCACATTGACATCTTAACACGGAGTCCCCTTTCGTCCTTAACACCGAGACTGGCTTTGGCCGTCCCCTCGGCGGGGTCGACCGCCACCGTCTCGCCGCGGAAGGGGAACCCCATGTGGCGCTCGGGTCTCTGACGGAAGCTCTCGCCGAACTAGAGAACACCCGCATCCGCGGCGTGCTTCTGGTAGTTCACTCGTGGCGTTATTAACTTTTCTAACGTTTTTACGCGACCGAATATGGTCATATTTGGAAAAACACAAGGGTTACTTTTTGCGTTGGTCGGTCCTGGAGGACGAGGGTAAGCAAAGCTAAATGTAGATTTAGACTGACGGCAAAAAGGGAAGACATTGTTGATGTGTTTTGCTTGTCTCTGATTTGACAAGGTAAGACTCATTCTTACATCATATCCTCTTTTACTAACTTTCCCTCCTGGCAAACAACTCTTCTTCTTCTTACTGTCCCCGCTGGGTTCTTATTGCCCTTCCACTCGGTGGGCCCGGACCCCCAAACAGACCCAGGTGGACGCCGTCTCGACGGGGGAGGAGGAGGCGGACTCCACCAAGACGCAAGGCGCGGTGGAGGAGCCCTTCACCGAAGAGTACGTGACCGGAGACGTGGGAACCAAGGAATACGACTATTCCTATCGTGACTACGGCGAGCCCGTGCCCGAGGGCCGAGAGGCAGAGGGAGATTTTGGCCCCGCCCTGTCCGCTGTGACAGACGAGGCAGACGTAAGTCCTTTT